>NC_133539.1:100916250-101544375 GCF_048773025.1 Camelus bactrianus
AGTGCCATAAAAAGAAAGAACACTCAGCTTGTAAATTCCATATTCAATAAAAGCAACCTTCAGGAATGAAGGGGAAAAAAGACATTCTCAGACTAAAGAAAACCACAAGAATTTTCACTAGCTGACCTACTCATAAAGACTGGCTAAAGGAAATTCTTCAAAGAGAAATAAAATGATAAAAGAATTATGAAATGTCAGGAAGGAGGAAGGATGAAAAAGTAGAAATGTAAGTACATACTATATGCTGTACTTTTCCACATGCATTTTACAAATCATATTTTGATGATTTAAAAATTATAACAGCATAAAATATCACAGAAAGTGTTATCTGATGTAATGGAACCAAACTGAAAATCAATAGCAGAAAGAGACAAGGAAAACGTCTAAACATGTGTAAATTAAACAACGAACTTGTGAACAACTCATAAGTCAGAGTAAGTCTCAAAGAAAATTTAAACACAAGTCTTATTTCTAAGACCTGTGCAATAACTAATTTTTCTAGTCTTACAGAAAGTCAGAAAGTATATAGGCCATTTGTGAGTTAAGTTCTTTTTCTTCAGAATTAAAGGTAACATATTGTACAGGATTATTTTCCAAACAACCTGCTCCATCTTGAAAATTATTTTTTTTGCTTTTTGTTAAATTTGGCTATGTGAGTCATGTGTTCTTTTTAAACTTCTAGTACCATAGTCATTAGACCTAAGGAGTAACTACTCTAGGTACAGCTAGTATCCTTAGTTTCTTAACTCACAGATTGTACACCCATTAGAATGGCTAAAATCTAAAAGACTGACAAATGCAACCACTTCAGGATATTGCAGGGCATTTTTGATTCAATTGTTTATTAGAATACGTTCAGTAATAGTGTGAAAGTATTAATGTTGTTAATATCAAGATGACAAATAAAATACCTGTAAACATTTTGTTTCTGTGTTAATGATCAATATTCTCAAATATTTCAAAAAAGCACAGTTTTTTTGTCAAAAACTTTGAAAAAGCATATGTTTTCAGATGAATTTTCTGCAACTATACATATTTATGTATGAATATATTATAATTTTCTTAGGAATCTTATCAGTTATTTAAAAGCATAGAACTAAGTAAGAAAATAACATCACATTTAATTAAAATGAAGAATTATTTCAGCACAGTATAAGATGCACTCTCTTTTATGACAATACTTAGAATAATTTAAAGCTTAAAAATAACTATGACCACCTGTCTTATTTGCTTAGCTGAATTTTGTTGATTTTATCTAGACATATCTAAGTAAGATGACTTTTTAAACATCTGTATCTGGGAAATGCTAATCTGAGTTAATGGAACAAAGATGGTTTTTATTTGATGTGCATTTAATCAATTTAAATTAAAAATACAATTTAAAAAACTTGAGATAATTATTAAATATTCAATAAGACCAGAGAATTATATGTCTACCCTTATCTTCACCATAAAATGAGAACTTTCTGAGGTAAAGTAAGTTCTATTTGAAAATAGATTTGTTTTCAGCTTTCATGTTCATTGAAATTCGTAAGTCATTAATTCAGGAAATACTAAGTGAATATCTGCTGCAGGAGAGTTACTGTCAAGGAAGGGCATAGCTCAGTGGTAGAGCACCTGCTTAGCATGCAGGACGTCCTGGGTTCCATCCCCAGTACCTCCATTAAAGAGAATCACTGTCCAGCACTCAGCAGCGTGGAGGATGGAGAGAAGCATCGGGAGATCCAGACCATATTAAGTACACACCAAGAAAGAGTTGTACAGCCTTTTATATTACAAATGTGAGTGTTACACCATTATTGTCTCAGTGTTCTCATTTGACACAATGGAAAAATGATCATTACATAAAGCATGCCAGAGTGAAGCAAAGGGCAGGGTGAGGAACAAATATACCAAATCTTTACTGTGTCTTTAGTGCTGTTATGATTGACTCTCTGAAGTGTGTTCTCCTTTAGAAGTTGGAAGCAAATGAATTGTGACACATCTGTAATTATCATAGCTAACTGGCTTATCTAGATTTCTTCATTTCTGGGTACAAGCACAAATCTTGGCATCTAAGTGCATTTTCCATATTATTGTTAGAAAAAAGCAAGACTGAAAGCAGCCAAATACGTGGTATTTTCCGTTTGACAAGACTGAGTTCAGTGTTCACGTGTTCTAACAGAAGTATTTCTGTGATTTGTCATTTTGCTCAACAACCTGATTGAGTGTATCAGTGTCTCCTTATGTAAAACATAAATAAATAGAAGATGCTCTGAGGTAATGACTTTCTTTGGACTGGGGCTAACCTAGGACTGAATCAGCACACCAGCATACCTCCCACCACTTCACTATGAAATCACATAGATTTGATTAGATTCCTTCTGCATGATCAGTTTAAGCCTGCCAGTTTGCCTTTCTCTCTCCTACACCTCTCTTCTGAAACACACACACACACACACACACACACACACACACACACACACACACACACTGTTAAATAAAATTAAAAGTATCTTTGACCCTCACTGGGAAAGAGTATTCACAACCAGTTTCATTGAGATACTGATCAATAGGCTTTGGGAAGACACAGTCTCTATTTTGAATCATTCTTATCTGATTATTTGGTAATTTTTTAGGTAACACTCTTCAAGTTCCACTAACAAATGAGCAGAGTTTTGCTCAACAATGTTTAACTCCTAAATTCTAGAAAAAACCCCACTTATTTTCATATTTGGGGGAAAAAAGAGAAAATTCTTACTCTTCTCAAAATGTTTCTGGAGGGCTCTATCAGAAAATAAAATAGTTTAAATGCAGAGTTAATCCCATTTGTAAGTCTGGACCTGCCTATTCTATTAAGTCACTAACTGGGATGTATTCCCCTTCACATTCAATTTGCCAGTCACACTTGTCTCAGTATTTCAATGAAGATAAATTATAACTGTTGGTAATTAGTTAATTGGTAATTTGCTCATTCATCTCCATATTGTGTTTTGTTTTTGCCATCTTGTTTATTGCATTATTCTTTCCTGTTTTTCATTTCTGAAGATGGGGAACCAAAATTAGAATAAATATCAGCCCTGAAATTCCCAAGTAATATAAGCCAAGCAGCTGTTATCACTTAGGAAATTAGATTTAATTTAGAAGTGAGTGGGGAAAGACAGGAGGACGTGAAATAAGACCCATCCAAAGTATAATGTAAAACTGTAATCCCAAAATAATGCAAAGGTTAGAGTGAAAAATCATAGGAGCAGAACCCATTTTGGAGTTAGAGGAATTATGCTCATTCTGACCCTTCCATTCACTGTGGCGTGACCATAGGCGAGTAAGTTTTCTTCTCTAAACTTCTGCTACATTCTACCAGCCAAGATTCTTAAGTCCAAGCAGTGAAGTTACTGGTTAGTTAAAGAAGAAAAACGTTCATTAAAGGATATTACACAGTCAATCAACACTGAGGAGGACCAGAGAATCAGATCCAGTGTCTTTCCAGCAAAGACAAGTGCCCACATCATACTACACTGTCTGCTGTAAGAAAACCCACACTGCTGCTTCCCCAGGGCACAGACAACACCATGATGCTGTGCATCACATGTCAAAATCTCCACCACAGGGCCATCTCAAAGCATGATATGTCCTTTACCTCTCAATCACATGACAGTTCCTGCAGGATCCCTACTTCCTCATGCAACTTTTCCAAACCAAGGCCTTAAGCAGTTGCATTTCATTAGTAGAGTCTAGACCCTGTGCGCTGTGTTCAAGAAAGTTGAGAAAATGACTTGCTAGCTTTTCCCTTGGGCATGTAGAACTTAAACAGAAATCCTATCTTAATATGGGGTAGAGCAGTGTTTAAAAGTTCTAGATGACCATAAAATTCAATAAGTATGCACTACCATCATAACAATGTCATTATATATCCTTTCTCCATCCCTAAGTTTTCAAACAGAAAAATCATCTCATGAAGGTGATGAACTTTCCTTTGGGAAAAAACAAACAAACAAACCAAGAACATACATAGTCACCTCCCGAAAAGGCTGAAATCCTGCATTCCAGTCGTCACTGCATGCTGTACCAAGTCCAAGGTAGCTAGGTGATATCCATCGCTATATTACCTCCTCAAAGTCCCATCTTGATACTTTGTAACCTATCATAGTATGTGAAGTAACTTTCCAAAATTTTACATTGTACAAAATAGTACAGAAAATGTTAGAAGAGTAAGGAAAGAAGAATCAGTTAAAATATAAATATGTGTATAGAAAACAATATGATTAATGTTTAGATGTCACAGTCATTTTTTTGCAAATGGTCCTGAGAGTCTAGTCTCTTTAAGGCCTTTCTTCACTGTCTTCTCTATGCTCTCTTTGCCTTCAGCCAGAACTTCAGCTTGTCCAGAACTTTTACTTGACATCGTATCCCATACATTAATACCACATCAAGTTGATGCCTCTGTGAGCTTGCCTAATGAAGTCTGCTGTATTTTTCTCTTAATAGTTAGATGGAAACACTTGCAGATCCCAAACACCCTAAACTCCAAACATACATCCTTAGCAACCACTGGAAATCAATGTTATTCCATAATATAATCAGGATCAATCTTTCCAGTCAATATTATAACTCATTTTTTTTTTTTTTGTCCATTCTTCTGTGTTATGAGGAATCCATTAATGGCAAGTTTTTAGCAATTTTGGCTTCCAATTCAATGGAATCAATGCACTTTCCCCTATGTAGAAATATTCCTTTCTTGGGTTCTGTGACAGAAACCCTGCTATGAGTTTTCCATATTGCTTTCTCTTTTGAGACCCAGAGGAAAACTTTTCCCATCCATGTTTGGAGTTTGGTTGGGGCCTTGTGACTGAGGTTTAGTTGCCACAATGTGGTCAGAAGTAACATTAGCTGTTTCCAGATGTGGTCCTTAAGAGGACCCCTAAAAGGACCCCATTTAAATCTACTGCCCTCTCTCCCCTTCTGCAATGGCATTGGAGGCCACACTTTTCAGTTGTTGTAGTTGCCAGATGGGAAATACTGACTGATCTGCACCAGACTGTGATAAGTATATGTGGAAAAAATCATTTTTTTCATACCAAAGAGATTTAATTGTTTGTTTATTTGCATAGCATAACCTATCTTATCCTTACTTTTACTGGTACTAAGCCTTCTAATAGAATAGAATTCAAAAACAAAAGAATGAAACATGTCACTCTTGAATGGGCCAGACAAGTGACATCTCAATTTCCACCTCCTTGCTCCTGGACTCACACATTTTGGATACACGGGAAAAAGTATTATATTGCTATTAATTACTGTTCTCTTAGTAAAATAGTGAGAGTGGGGTGGGGATTACTTCTGTTGTTTTCTGTTCATTGGAATGAAAAAAAGTATTCTGGCTCAGTTCTGACAGTTCAATCTCTAGCAAGTTTTAAATGCTAAGAAAATTAAGGTTAATTGTGTAGATGGAGAAAAAAGTAAACTAAAGTTGAAGCGTTTGAAGGTAAAGGTTCAAAATAATATTCTAAGATTATAATTAATGTATTAGAGAAAGTGATGGTTTGATACAGAAAGAATTATAGAGTACTCAACTTTAATCTAACATCTTCAAATGCTAACTTTATGACTGTCCATGGATGTTATTTAAATTCTCCAAAATTCAACACTTATTTTTGAAATGGTTTTAATGCTAACAAATATTATAAACACCAAATGGTTCACTTATTCAAAAGGTGTTGCACAATATACCGCATAAATGTTGAGAGTCTTAACAAAGTATTATCACTTTTGATGCATTTTGATATAATTTACATATTTTGAATATATAATGAATTTTTCTCTCTTCCTTGACCTTGAGTAATATTCCCTATGAGTAATATATTGGCATATCCATTTATAGCTAACCATGAAACTAAAGTTTCAGAAATTTCAGCATCCTATTTCTCCATCTATAATGCAAGGATGATAAACTGTAATGAAAGTCAGGAAAAGAATCTCATTGAACAAATTATTGTTTTCAACATTTTTTAGAGGCTGAAACTTAAATTAGCAGAGACACATGCAGTGAAGTTGAATCAGAGGTATTTTGTAATAAAAGATCAAAACACCTTTCTCCCAGTTGGTACAAAAAGATAATGAAGGTGAGAGATTACAAAACAGCCACTCTCCAGGTTCAGATACCTTGAAATCAGTGTGCATTTCCCTGTCTCAAAGCTCTTCCTTAAGCCACTTAAAATTCCTGTCAGCTTCAACTTCAAAATATAGTTTTAAACTGACATTTCCTTTCATCTGAAATTGTTGTTACTTCAGACCATCATAATTTCTGGCTTGGACACACAACCCATGCTATTTCCCCCTCCCATTTAGTGAGGTACATTTGAAGTACAATGAACTGCACATATGTACAGTGGCTAATTTGATTGGTTTGGGCATAAATACACAACCATGAAACCATCATCTCAATCAAGGAGATGAACATATCCACCACCTCCCAGAGTTTCCTCTTGCACCTTTATAACTCTCTCCTCCTTCTCTCCATCCCCAGACAGAGATCTGCTTCATGACACTAAAAGTCAGTTTGAATTTTCTAGAATTTTCTGTGTATAAAATCATACCTTATCTAGTCTTTTTTTCTGACTTCTTTCACTTGACATAATTATCTTGAGATCTGTCACTAGTCCCCTGCTAATATTGTACTGCATGGATATACCGCAAAAGGTGTTTATCCATTCACTTGTTGATGGATATTTGATTGTTTCCAGTATTGTGGCTGTTTTAGTTAAAGTTGCCATGAACATCTGTGTACAAGTGCTTCTGTGGATATGTGTTTTCTTTCCTTTTTGCTAAATGCCTAGGGGTGTAATGGCAGGATACGAGAATTTTATTTACTCCATCCTTGACAAGATTTGATAAGGTCAGTCCTAATTTTAGCCATCATGACATTTTCTCCTATCAATCCTATTGTTTCTGAATTCTATGGTTTATGAATCCCTTTTGGTTTTTATTTAGTGTATTGTACTGTTAATTTTATATACTTTCAAAATTAAAGTTGTTGTTAGTCCAAGAGATTAGAAGCAGGATAGATGGCACAGATTTCTGTGTAGTGGGCCATATGATCCCATGGTGTAACTTGACAATTTCAAAGCAGGAATGAATGGATTTGCCAGTGATGTGTAGTGCTTTGTAGTATGCTATACTGTTATATTACTTAATAGGAAACTAATCATCTTTCACTGGAAGGCACATAGGTAAGCTGGCTGATTAGATTTGATGCTAATTTCTAGGTCTTTTTCACAACTAAAAAGTAGTCCATTTAGGAAACTAGAATGAAGCAGATATTTCAGTTTAAATTTATTTCCTTGAAGTTGCTTTTTTTTTAAATAATGAAAGCAGTGGATATAAACTTAAATCTCTTGTCTCTTTACCTGCCAATGGCAAGGAGAAGCAAGGAAAAAATGATAAATCCTTGCTTAGTGAACCATAGTAAAATGAAACCATTCAGCCATTTAGCTTTTATCACCAAGTGCAAGCCATAGTTCCTTCGTAACTATCGACCTAATTCATTTTAGTGTATGTGATGAATGCACCTAATCATTCACTTTGATAGCACTGTTGACAAATATTTTTTGTGAAGAATGCATTAAGCTGAATGGGAAACATCTTTTTAAAAAACATTTTAAGGTATGTAGATCGAGATTATATACGCAACTGAACTGGCTAGGGATGTGAAAACCGCATGAAAAGGGCTGAGATATTTTTGTGTTTGGAAGTGCAAGTAAGTGTTTATTATTTTAAATTGAAACAAAGATAACTGGATATGTGTACAATCAATTATGAGGTAATAAACAAGAAATAGAGGGGTAGGTCTGGTAAATATTTATGACTATAAGTGCTATTTCAAATTATAAATTCTTCATCATTGTTTAATATCTTATAAATATATTCTTTTATATATCCACTTTATTTTTATTAACTAGCTTTATTAAAAATTCATGCTCATTAAAAAGAGTTTAGGAAAATAAGACAAAAAGAATAAAAATTATCTATAATCCTTCAACCTTTAAAAAACTGCATGAATATTTAACATGTTCTCTTTTGGACTTCTTTTCTAGGCACGATGATTTTTTTGTTTGTCTTTTTATTTCCTTCAATATGATTGGCATCATATGAAAGTCCTCCATTTCATGGTGAATTCTGTCCAGTGGGACAGTTTTTCCAGAGGATTGCATGGGTCCTAATACATAGTTATTTCTTTCATGAAACATGTAAAATTATAATGAAAGAATTTACCTTTATTATTCCTTAGTCAACTGGAGCCTCAATCTCTCTTATGAGTGCACAGTGTCAAATTCCATCATGCATAATTTTGTGAAATTATGGTTCTTCACAAGACTCTAAACCAGTTGACTATTGTGAATACGTACAGTTTTATCAGGCAAACTAAAAATCATTGGATATGGTGGATTTCCCTTTGCTGAGTTTTTAGTGCTAACTTCTCTCTCAGTTAACTTGTGTGTATCCTCAAATATTTTTTCTTTTTCTAAAATTATAGATTTATCATTATGTATCTCAGATAGAGATACACAAATGAAATGTTACACAAATGAAAGACAAATTGTCTGTTCACAAAAAATTGTTGATCACAACCTACAAATAGTGTAGTTTAAAATGCTGTATTTCAGAACAATGTTGATGATTCTCCATCATCTTCTGAAATTTAGTTATATACAGGAGGCATCTTTAACTTTATTGGGTTTTGTATATAATCTGTTTTTTCATTTGATTTTTTTGTCTTCATCCTTGACACAAAGTGGGGGGAAAAAGGTGAATTATATACATTTCAGAGTGTTTTTAAAAAATTTGGTAAAGACCATTCAGCCAGAAAGTAACAGGAACTTACATTTGAACTTGGGTCAGCTGACCTCTAAATTGCATGCATTTTATATGATAAATTTAACTAAATTATTTAGTGAAGAAATATATAAAAACTGTTTTATTGCATTTTTATAATTTTCATAAACTAAGCCATTCATAGATATCTTCTTTTGTTTGGCCAGGTGGACATTTAATTTTATCAAGTTCTAAATCTGTTAATTCTGGTCCCAAAGAGAAGGTAGTGCTTGATCATAAATTCATATACTTCTGGTTAATCTTTCAGTGATTAATTAAAATCCAGTGTATTAAGCTCTAATGAATTTTTTTACAAAATATAATTACATTAAATAATAAAACATTAAATTTAGAGTCTTAACTATTAAATTTTTAACACTTGCATGCTCACTTAAAAATAATTCAAACAGGGGGAGGAGATAGCTCAGTAGTAGAGCACATGCCTAGCATGCATGAGGTCCTGGGTTCAATCCCCAGTACCTCCACTAAGTAAATAAATAAATAGATAAATAAATAAACTTAATTACCTCCTCCTCCAAAACAAAGAAACAAACAAATACAAACAAAAAAGATTTTCTAAAAAAAAAAATTCAAACAATAATAGTTGGAGTAAGTATGAATATTTCGATTGAGTCAGGTAATATTTTATTCCAATTCTGTAAGTTTTACACTTATTATTTAAAATTATTTTCTTAATTGAGAATAAGTAGACAATAGAATAAAAGTGACCTAGAGAGACTATTTAGGCTTACATTAATCTCTGATTGAGTTGTGCCATCTTTGGTGATGTTACAAAGTTTGCTCATTATATAAATAGTTTTCTCATATATGACTAGTATTTCCCTTTATTTGCCTGGTTACAGTGATAAAAGTTATAGATAAAACTCAAAACACTTGAAATAAGTCAGAGAAAATTAAGTAATTAAACTTTCAAAAGATTCTTTTTTATGTTTGCACCATTATACTTCTGAAGTTATTGAGACTCAAAACTGCACTGTGATTTTAGGACAACCTCTAGATATAACTGCTTTCTAATTAGGAGAAAGGTTTCTTTCTATTGTTTTGTCTTTTATTCCAGTTTGTGATAACTATTACCACCTGCCTACTCAATTATTTCTTAATTACTTTTCTAGAGCAAATTGTTTGTATTTATAATATAGACTCATTGAGTCATACAACTGATCATAATTCTTTCTTTCTTTGTGATGCTAAGCAGCTCTGGTATATCTACCAGGGAGTACAGGGGATAATTAAATATACTGCCTATGATGTAATCTCCCCCAACTTTTATTTTCCTTTCTAATCTCCACATTTAGGTGTTTACTTTATTATACTGTGTGCCTTTGCTAGCTGCCTGTAAGGACCCTTTATTTAGCAAATTTGAGTTTAGTATAAATAAATTGCAGTGTTTTTTCAGACTTGTCTGGTGATACATCTATGTGGAAAATCCTGGAAAATTACGCTATCACTTAAATTACTAAAAATGAGATGGTTAAAATTGGTACTATAAGGAACAGGATTGTTTAGGAATACTAATTGTTTATGAATATATGACTTTCATTTCTGGTTATGCAACTAAAAGAACCAAGCACCTTCTAGATAAGAATTATGGCTTCTATTGACTATAACTGGTTATATGCAGTCATTAAAACCACTTGGGATTCCATTGATATTAAGTCTGAGTCTATGGACGATTGATACTTATTCCCAACAGATCCACATGTAAGGGAGATTATCTCCTACCAAACTACATTTTATTTTAAAGTGAGATTTATATTTAGAGTTTTTAAAGGTCTTAGCATTTAGCCTGACTTTTTTGATTTGATTTCATCATCATCACTGAAACTCTGACTCAAGAAATCTAAGTTCTAGTCCCACTTGTGCCATGAATTAGTTTTTAACTTTTAGGCAAATGTTTAATTTGAAAGAAGCTCAGTTTTCTCATCTGTAAAGCCAGAGCCTCAGATTGACTAATCTCCAGTTTCAGTTCCAGCTTTTAAAAATCTGTGATTCTGTTTATTTTCATATTCTACAAATATTTTATGTATATTCAAGGAATGATATTGGTATGCATTATTATAGTGAATAAATATTTGGTGTCTCTTTTCCAAGGTAACTATTTGCTGTCGATATAGTTACAGTAAGCCAAGTTAATTATATGTTTCTCTTACTTAGCTCTTGTCTCATAGAAGAAATAGAAACGTGAAATTATAAAATTATATGGAATAAATCACATCGCTAAGCATGTATTTCCAAGAAGACAAACTAAGTAAAGCATGGGCTCCTATTTTTTTCTTTGTAATGAATTGTTATTCTATATATAATCCCATATTCCTATATATTATGTAATATGTATATGCATTTAAGACATATCCTATTAAGTCCACTGACTTTACAATTATAAATCTAAATGAATAGTAGATATAACCTTAAAAAGTTTACTGAAATTTAAATTTAAGTCTTATAATTTGATTTTAATTACAAATAATGCTTATATCACTTCCAATTATTTTAACTTTCATATTATTCAGGTCTACTCAGGTAGTGATATAATGTAGTGACTGCATTTAGTTTTTTGCAGCCATTGTCTAATCTAAATTTATTTTATTGACTTAACAAAATTACTTTCCAGTATTTCAGCACTGTTTGTGATACTGTCTCATAATGTTATATGATTTATATATTTCAGTGAAAAAATTGGGCAGGTAAGGTTTTGATATGGTACCAGAAAACAAGGAAATCCTACCACAATTAAAGCCTTGATGTTGAAATTTAGGGCTTAGTATAAAAGATCCAAAGTGAGATGTGGAAAATACAGTTTTGGAATTTCCTGGTAGCAGGGTGGTTTAATAGGTAAGAGCCTAGATTTTGGAATTGGATAGATGTAGGTTTAAACCAGTTTGAACCAATTAGTTACTATAAATTGCTTAACTTTACTGTCAAGGGTTTTACTTACACAAAGATAAAAAATAATTACCACCTTATCATAAATTGCATTATGTAAAATTATTATCAGAATCTTTGATACACAGTAAATGATCAATACATCAGAGTTGTTACAGATTATTACTATTTCTGAGGCTTTGAGTTTTGAAGATGAGAATTTACCTTATCCTGGTCCTTCTGAATTTCCTTAAAGCTTGAAGTTAATGTCTCAGCAGATAATTTGCCAAAGTAAAAACTCTTTACTAAGTGCTTTGCTACAAAGTAGGAGGAAATGGGGCATCACGATGATGTTGCTAAAACATAGTTCAGCAGAGCCTAAGCTAGGAGCCTGCTCAGCGGAAAGAAACAATTCACTGGCAAACAGGATAGTGCCTGGATCTTTAATTATTTGACTATAATGTGTCTTCTTCTATTAGACCTTGAATTGACAACACCAAAATATTCAATTCACTGTCCTCAGTAACCCCAACAAATTATTATCATTAAGTTGCTGCTTAATTACATGACCTCCACTTATCAGCCATTTTCAGCCATTATCAGCAAACATAGTCCATTCAACAGACTGAGTATTTTGCTTCCTTTGGCAAGGTAATTTGTATCTATGTTAAATTGCTCTGGTAGAGGTTTGCCGACAAACATCCTCACTGTAAACATTATCATGAATTACTAACACAACTTTTCCTTGTGGCCATTTGCTCTTATTTTCCTTCTAGTTTAACTTTCTTATCTGAACTTTAAAAAAAGTGTTATTTTCTGGGAACTGTAAGGTCTCTTTCTATGTGTTTCTGTTGTCTACCCATCTCATTTAAGAGCTTTTATAATTCTAGTTTTTGTTCTTTTATTTTAACTTCTAGTATTTTCTTCACATCTTTCAGCTCATTTATTACAGTCATAGACTTTCTGTGCTTTTTGATCACTGTTTTATGTGTCTTTTTTTCTGTAAGCGTCTTTTTCAAATGCTTATTATCCACTGTTTCTGGCAACCTATTCATATAGGGGTCAAAATAAAATCCCTTAGGGGATGGTGTGGACCACCTACATGGTTCTAGTTATTTCTCTCCTCAACCAAGACCACTTCAGTACTTTCTAAGTTCCAACAATCTATAAACCCAGGTTCTCCAGAGGACTGGAATGTGCAGTGTGAGATGAGGTTGGAAGAACAGACAGAAGTCAGTCTTGCTTGACTCTCTGGGCCTTAGTAAGACAACTGGGAGTTGTCCCAAGTACAGTGGGAGGGGAATGTTGGCAGATTTCCAGGTGGGTCAGTGACATGATTCAATTTAAAATTTCCTATTGAATTTACATGTATTTAGAAATGTATTTTTAAACATGCACATATTTAAAAATGTATAGCCTAATAGCACCCCCCCAAAAAAAGAGAAAAAATAGTGCTAGGAATAAAACAAGAATTTTGAGGGATTTCTAAAAGATGAGATTGCCCTGATATCAGAAAACCTCAACCTAGAGCACAACAGAAAAGGTTTTTTTGAAAATGCTAGAAATGGCTCCACAATGCTTAAAACTCAAAGACAAATGATGAGAATTGCTGGTGTCCTGGAGCAATGGAACCGGCGCTTGGTTGTAGAACAGTAATCAGCATATCCATGAGTGACCATTCACTCCACCCCCCACATGCACACCAACCTGACCTTTACTCTGGACTCTCCTCATTCCCTTCTTTTTATCACATTGAATTATGGGAAAAGCCAAGGTTCTTATCACCGGGAGAGAGAGAGAGACAGAGATGATCCTTCAGCCAGGTAGACAGGGTAGAACCTGAGCGGGGCTTTTAACCATGAAGAACAGGGACTCTCCAACCTCAGTCAGGTTACTGATTTATCATT
This sequence comes from Camelus bactrianus, assembly GCF_048773025.1. NCBI lineage: Eukaryota > Metazoa > Chordata > Mammalia > Artiodactyla > Camelidae > Camelus > Camelus bactrianus. The sequence continues at coordinate 100,929,891 of NC_133539.1, forward strand.
TACCCTCGGAATTCATTGTGACTCCCTCATCATCATCAGACACACCTTAAAGTAGATAGAAGGAACAGTCTTAGAAAGATGAAAGGGAATCTCAGTGACAGATGCAACTATTTAATCGAACAGTCTAAATTCAGTAGAGTAGAAAGTAAAACAAGCTTATTTTTTTCAACCACAGCAGTAAAATCCCTCTGTTAAACTGCTCTATGTGTCCCCTAACATTTTAGAGCACACTCCTAATTTTTTGGTATCACATTTCACTATTACTAATTCTATTATATCTGGAGTTCCGTCTTGTATCCAACTTATGCTCAAGCCCTCCCCAGGCCCCATCACAGACCAGATTTCAGAACAAGATACTTGACGTTAAAGAGTATATAATCTCTTTGCTTCTCTTCCATGTGTCATTCTTCTGTTATGTTTTCTCTGGCATTAGGCAGAGAGGTATTTGAGAAATTAGGGACTTGTTTATTTGTTCCTTTTTAATTACCTGGATTTATAATTTCAGTCCTCTGGTGTTGATGCTTCTCTGGCTATGCTGGCTGATCACTGATGACCTCTGTGAGCAGGTAACCGAATGTTGGCCCTACAGTGAAGTGTACATGTGAGGAACTGAGGACTCTGTGGGAGGCTGCTCTAGTGAGGAGATCTGTCTCAATCTGGCAAGCCATATTGACTTTGCTTCAAGACTCTCCTCATCTACTGGTCATCATTATTGGCACCAACAAGTTACCTTGAGTGGCTACCATCCTTGACATCCACTTAACTCACAGGAAATCCTGGCAAACCCCATACCTGGGTGTATCAGCTGGTCAACTGCATCCCACTTTCTCCATAGACTTTCCATTCCATTTCTCTTTTCTTATTGATCCAGGAGGAAGTACAGTTAGTTTGCTGCATGGCAGAAGTCCAACCAGGGAATGAAATGTCAATGTATCTTACTTAAGGTAACTTTAAGTTCCAAGAGTGACTTTCTTAGAATGGCCCCTTCACTTGATGAGAGGTTGGAAGATTTATTTATTTTTGATATCTGAGGCTAATGATAAAAAATTTGAGTCTGGGGCACTGGGGTGAAGACACTAATAACAAAATCTAATGTGGCCAAATTTTGGTAAACCAAAGATGGTATCTCTTACCCTCAATTACTTTTTGGCTCTCTTTACAGTGTGGGGTACTTGATGACTTATGATGTTATTTGAGAAAGACATAATATTATTTATTGTTCCAGTCAAACCCCGTAACTTCTATTTAATCAGGAGAAATAATCAGACAAAACCAAATTGAAGGACATTCTACAAAACAACTATCCAGTCCTCTTCCAAAATGCCAGTGTCATTATTCTTTGGAAACACACTGAAGTATTTCAAGGTGAACTTTCATTATGTCTGCAAACTACTCTCCAATGATTCAGGGGAAAAAAATCACAAGAAAAATAAAAAAAATGTGGCAAAAATATGATAATTGGCATATCTAGATAAAGAATATATGCAGTTCATTGTAATATCCTTTAAAATTTTATATAGGTTTAAAATGTTTTAATATAAAAATGTTGAAATAGACAGAGCAATAATATTCACACTATGTGTTTTCTTAATCTGATTTTAATTTAAAAATACCTCTGTTACATTTGAATAATGTATGTAAAAGATACTACTATATTATTTAAATGCTGATTTCCCACTATATATTGGGTACCCCTGAGGAAACACAACTTTCACCAAATTTGGGTGACGTGGCGTTAAACATGTTAATTTTACTAGGATGATGCATCAAATTACCACAAACTCAGTGGCCTAAAACAACAGAAATCTTTTCTACCACGGTTGTGGAGGCTTGAAGTGCAAAATCAAGGTGTCTTCAAGGATGCATGCCCTCTGAAAGTCTTGAGAATTTTTTCTTTCCTCTTGCTGCTCTTGATGCCTCCAGGAGCTCCTTCGCTTGGCCCTGCATGAGTCTAATGTCTACCTCCATCTTCACATAATTTTCTCACCAGTGTAACTCTATATATCAAATGTCCTTCTCTTTTCTCTTATAGGGACACCTGTCATTGGATTTAGGGCCCACTCTAAATACAGGATAATTTTATCTTAAGATCCTCAACTTAATTATGTCTACAGAGAACTTCTTTCTAAATAAGGTCACATTCACAATGGGGTTAGGATTTGGATATATATTTTTGGGGGAGTCACCATTCAATCAAATCAGGTAATTAGAAGTCTTTGAAAAAAATGTTATTCATAATTAAACTTACAATATGTGCATAAAGTTAAACTATTAGTACCAGTCTTAAATATTTGAGTAAAAGTTTTCCTTTATAAACAATCAGGTATATAAAAATAATTTGTTACCATGTTATGTATAGTGCTAACAAATTAGAAACTGTTCAATTATCTGTCTGCATGAAGGTGATCAAATAAACTGTAGTATCTCCATAATATGTATAATGATGTAGTTGTGAATACAAACAATGTTAATTTATATGCATTGGCAGGCATTAATGCCCAATAGTAATTTTAAGTGAAAAAAAGAATCAAAATAATATAAAATATGTACATTATGACCCCATTTAATTCTTAAAATTTCTAATATAAAATGGTGGGCTTAAGATGCAAATATATATATTTAAATGCATAGAAAAATGTTATTGAAGAATATATATCAAAGTGAAAACTACACTGACCTCTGAGGAAAAGAGTAGGATCTTGGGAGGTGGGCTGTTGGAAGAAAGTTTTCTTATATACTTTATGCTACATTAATAACTTATAAAAGTAAATATTTCATAATAAAATATATAGAATGTAATTTTCTATAAGCAAACAAAGCATGAGGAAGTAAACACATTCTTATCAATGGCTGTGAAGCGTAGTAGCATGTAGACTAGTATAATGATAGCTGGAGGTGATTTGATGTCTAGGGAACAGTTTGGTTTGTTTGCTTTTTAAGAAGAGTGCATTTGGCTAGAGAGGGTGTGGAGAAAAGGGAACCCTCCTACACTGCTGGTGGAAATGTAGTTTGGTGCAGCCATTATGGAAGACAGTATGGAGATTCCTCAAAAGACTAAAAATAGACCTACCATATGATCCAGCAATCTCACTGCTGGGCATATATCCATAGGGGACCTTAATGCAAAAAGACATATGCACCCCAATGTTATAGCAGCACTATTTACAATAGCCAAGACATGGAAACAATCTAAATGTCCATTAACAGATGACTGGATAAAGAAGCTATGGTATATTTATACAATGGAATAGTACTCAGCCATAAAAAAGAATAAAATAATGCCATTTGCAGCAACATGGATGGACCTGGAGATTGTATTTCTAAGTGAAGTAAGCCAGAAAAGAAGGAAAAATACCATATGATATTACTTATCTGTGCACTCTTAAAAAAAACAACAAATTTATTTACAAAACAGAAACAGACTGATAGACATAGAAAACAAACTTATAGTTACAAGGGTAGAAAAGGGGTGGGAAGGGATAAATTGGGAGTTCAAGATTTGCAGATACTAACTAATATATAAAATAGATAAACAATAAGTTCATACTATATAGCACAGGGAACTATATTCAATATCTTATAGTAACCTATGGTGAAAAAGAATATGAAAATGAATGTGTGTGTTCATGTATGACTGAAGCGTTATACTATACACCAGAAATTGCACAACATTGTAAACGGACTATACTTCAATAAATAATTAAATTTATATATATATATATATATATATATATATATATATATATATATATATATATATGGAAGTGTTCATTTGGAAGCTTATGGGAATGAATCAATAAAGAGTAGTAATATAATATCAAGTAATAGAGTGATGGTGCATGGAATGGAACTGGTAAGATTGAAGGCGAAAGAGGAGATTTTGAACACTTGTGGAGAGGCTGGTTTTGGACATGGTCAACTATGAGCAAAGTGCATAGAAAAAATGAATAAAGATTCAGGTAAGTTGTAATATTTGTGGTGGAAAGATAACGAAGTTTGCATCTGATAACACTCATTTTTAATATACAGTATAAATGAGGTTATCCATTGAGACTGGAGTTGTGAAGGTGTGTGGAAGTTTGATCAGAAAAGATATTATGAAGTGGTGACTTCAGAAATGAGAATATAAAGTTGTAAATAATAAGTCACAGTGACATCAAAAAATTTTGTGGGTTTTTTATTTTTATTTTTTTCAATATTTAGCTAGTAGGCCACTAGCATAGAGAGCACAAAATTTAGGTTATATATAAAAATAAGGGTTTTCCAGAAGAATAGGAATTAAGTATTTAAAAGCAAGGAAAGTTTATTGTCAATTCAAGGTATTGTCCTTGAATAAGTTGACTGGGAAAAGACTGGGTCCTTTGAAATGAGGGTTTTAAAGGAATGTACTTTTCTGATGATGACAAGGTCAAAGTTTAATCCTGGTAATGTGTGGCCGAGCTAAAGAAACAGAAAAAAGCCATCGCACACAAGAAGTTCAGGACACTGTTAGGCCGGCTTTTTATGGTGAATGAATTTGTAGGTTGAGTTGACTTCCAATATTGATTAAAAAATACCTGATGTGTGACTACTGAAAATAAACTTACGACAGACATGGCAAGGACTTCACCAGAGTACTGAGATATGCATTCCTTCATTCAAGAACTATTCATTGAGCACCTACTACGTGTCAAGAAGAGTTGTCTCTAAGGATTCATTTTGCTTTCTCTTAAATATCTGAGTCTTGAAATTTATTTTCTAATGGTAATTGTAATTATTGCCTCTAACTCTAAGTTTGGGCTTGCAAACTTAGAACTGAAGTCCAGGAAATTTGAAGTAACTGGCTTTTTCTAAATTTTGACTTTTTATGATTATGTAAAGAGCTATCTAGAATAAATATATAGCAAGATGATTTGAAATGTTTGTTTGCAAACCTAAATTAATTTTAGAATAATTAGAAAATACAGACAAGCATAAAGTACGTATTTAAAATTCAAAATTCTTTCTATTAAATGTACAGTTTTGAGGTAGTTTGAACTTTCCAGTTTGAACCAAAGTGAAAGCATGTCATTAGATATTGGATTTTAATAGATATTGGTAAATTACCTTCAAGGCAGTTTTATCACAAATTAATATTATAAGTGATTTAAGAGCTAAAAAATATCTAATTGAAATGAGATGTTATCATCTCTGGGAATATGTAACTCTATCTTTCCTTAATATGATTTCCCCCTGAAGTTCTAATTTTTTTGGTGATATATAAGTATTAAAATTTCTAAGACCCAGAAACACATAAAGTAAATAGTTCTGTATATACTCTTACATATAAGCTAAATTTTAGGAATCAATTCTACATAAAAGCTTTGCAAAGTTAGGAGAGTTCTGTCTTTGTGTAGTTCCATCTTTTTAGAGTATAAGCTACCCCTTTAAAACAAATTGACAACCATCTGAGCAAAAGCAGTTTGCACTGTTAATGCAGTGGGAACAGGCTATTTGAAAGATGAAAATTCATTCACTAAATGACTCTAGAAGCATAATGTTAAAAAAAAGATTATTATTTTGTGATCCAATTATTGCTACCTTTCAGAATTTTGCGGTCTTTTCCTTCTTAACTGAAGTATAGTCGGTTTACAGTGTTGCATTAATTTCTAGTGTATATAGCATAGTGATTCAGCTATACATGGAATATTCTTTTTCCTATTTTTCTTCATTATAGGCTATCACAAGGTACTGAATATAGTTCCCTGTGCTATACAGCAGGTCCTTGTTGTTTATTTATTTATATATAGTAGTTTGTATCTGCTAATCCCAAACTCCCAGTTTATCCCTTCCCACCTCACTTCTCTGAGCCCTGTTGTTTTCTACATCTGTGAGTCTGTTTCTGTTTTGTAAACAAATTCATTTGTGCCATTTCTTTTTTTAGATTCCACATATAAGTGATATCATATGGTATTTTTCTTTCTCCTTCTGGCTTACTTCATGAGTTTGACAATCTCCGGGTCCATCCACGTTGCTGCAAATGGCATTATTTTATTCTTTTTTATTGCTAAATAGTAAAGAATCTCATAGTGTTTAGTCATACAAACTAACTCAATATGTTATATCAGTTCTCTCTTTATCCTATTAATAAAAATCAGTGTTATGGGCTGCATAGTGTTCCCCAAATTCATATTCTAAAGCCCTAATACCCAGTACCTCAAAATGTGATTGCACTTGGACGTAGGGCCTTTACAGGTGTGATTAAATTAAAATGAGGACATTAGAGTAGGACCTGATCCAATAAGACTTGTGTTCTTATAAGAACAGGACATTTGAGCACACAAAGGGACATCATAGTTGTGCACAGAGAAAAGACCATGTGAGGACACAGGGGGAAGGCAGCCATCTGTAAGACAAGGAGAGAGGCCTCAGAAGAAATCAAACTTACTGACACCTTGATCTTAGAGTTCTACCCTGCAGAACTATAAGAAAATAAATATTTCTGTTGTTTAAGCCACCCTGACCCTGATATCTTGTTATGACAATGCTAGCAAACTAGTACAGTCAGTTTTTAGGAAAAATGAGAATTTAAATGGGAACTGGTTTTTTGACTGTGGCTACTAGTATTTTTGAAGTTAGTGATCACAATTTTCAGGTTAAACTAATTAAAATGAAACTTTTATTTAATTATGTTTGTATTGTATTAGAATAGGATATAAATAACCATTGAGGGTTTCTAATAATCAGAGATTATTTCCCTTGAAACATAATAATACATATTTGCTAGTGATATTAATACATTCATTGTCCTAGATATTGTAGAGCTGCAAAAGATATTAGAGCTTATGTAGTCCAAATTAATCTATTTTAATTTTTCCAAGTCATAAAACATTTTTATATTTCTTATTAAAAATGAAAAGTAACACCAGCCTTAATGATTAAATTACTGTTTCTTCAATTGCAAAAACAAAATTACACATTAAAAAAATTATTTCCACCTGTGACAAACAAAAGTTCTGAAATTAAAAAATTATCTAAGTAGACCCAAATGGTTCTAAAATGATGCACCATTTAATAACTGAAGTTTTACACTTTCAAATTGATGATATTATAATTTTCAATAGAACTTTCCTAACTTCTTAAAACATGTACAGACACAGCAAGACAGAAATGCCTGGTCTTAAACCGTTAAGCTAATGAAGTTATTATACTAGAAGGTGAAGGGCATGTCGTGGGCTTCAGAGTGTGGGTTCTGAAGTCGGGCTACCCCAATTTTAATTTAAAAATGTTAAAGTAAATTTCCAAAGGTTCTATAACCATGAGAAATGTACTTCAGTGCCTTCACCACTCAGTGGCTTTGAAAGAAAACTGATAATGACAATAACTGTCTTGCAAGATTAAATGCCATAATGTCTGTACAGAGCTTAAAACAGTGCCTTGCACATGGCTAGCCCTCTGGACATGTTCCTACAGTAACTGAGCAGGACGCTATGGAGTTTTCCTGGGACAGATCCCTCCTGGTACCCTCTGCTGCAGCTCCTCTCCAAAGTACCTAGACAGCAGTACCAGGTGCACACTGCCTGAGTTGTTTTACAGATGCCAAAATCCCCACCAAGACCTTACCTACTTGATGACCATGAGCACACAGCCCCCAAGCCTGCTGGAGTCTAAGGATTAACAATGTTAACCCCTGTGACCCCACCCTGTCACCTCACCAACCAGTCAGAAGGATGACCACGAGCGGCTGATAGGCACTCTACAACCCTCTTCCTCACTTTGATTCTAAAACCCTTTCCCTCAAGTCCTTTTGGAAGTTCAGATCAGTTGGGCATGAGATGCCCTGCATCCTAACTTGCCCCTGCATTGAGTGCCATGCAGTAAAGGCTGCACCTTTCTTCACCACAACCTGGTGTCCGTAGACTGGCTTTACCAAGCACTGGCATGGGGACCCAAGTTTGGTTCTGTCATTGTTTATGTTCACATGAATGTGTGGCAGAGTTTAATCTAGACATAGTGTTCATTAAAAAATGGTGAATGGATAACTTTCTCAATGATAATATGGTATTGAAATATGATATTGAACACGCAGAAGGAAAAGATTTCTATGCATTTCATTAATTTTCAAATAGCATCCGATGTTTACATCTCATCTGGTTCCATCCTACACTGGCTTTTTTTCTGAGAGCAAGAATTATGTTTTTATTATTTAAAAAAATCAGTTTCTAGATTAGACCCTCCTTACACATAGTAGGTACTCCACTCTGTTCAAGTTTGCTGAAGACTTTCATACCATTTATTATAAAATAGGACTGTGTTTCACCAAAGTAAATGACACTTACTATGAAAAATTATTTTTCATAGCTAAAGAAACACCACATCTTTGATTCAAATTTCTTTTAAACTAGCTGGATGTAATGGTGGGGGTTGGTGGAAAAGTTAATGCTAATTCAAATTTTACATTTACAACTCTTTTATCCTGATAAGAAAGTTCTTTAGTATTTATTAAGAAGCTTAAAACTCCTTTGTCTGTTTTTATCTCTACCAGAGGAAAATGCATAAGCTCAGGCATTACATAAAATAATAGTTTTATTCGACAGAACTAATTAATCTAGATAAAACTTAAGGTAATTTTAAAATAAATTTCCCCCCTCTCCCAAGTACATTATGTGATGAAATTGTAGATTTTTCAGTTCCAAGAGGATATGGAAATGCTGTGACTGAATTCAAGAAAAGATCAAAGATGGCTAAAAATAGCTCTAGTTTGCAAAGTAAGCATGGTAAAGATGTAGATAATTAAATTTGTGGCTTAGGGCATGAGATAACTACCTTTGGGGACTAAGGGAAAATAAGCTACATCTTCACTGCAGTTTTCTACTTCATCATTAAAAAACAAATCAGCAGGTTTTAATATGCCTGCCTTATGAGCTTATTTGCAATAACTATATATACGTAGTTGTATCCAAATATATACATGTATATGTATGTATATTAAAATAATTTGCACATGTATATATAAATAGTATGTGTGCATATAGATTGTGCATGTGTGCAGATGTGTGCGTATGAACACTGAACCTTCAAACATGTATTCCTTAAAGTAAATTTTGAAAAGAGGTATTGTCAATATTGAGATCAAATCTGTCATTTAAGCACAGAAAATTTCTATGAAAAATTTTCAGGACACTGTGGTACATTGATAATATATGACCACTCTGAAGCTGGGTTGAGCTTAAAAGTAAGTATATGGAAAAAGCTATATTTATGAGTCAAATTTCTTATTTACCATTTGGTAAAATGTGATAAATACTGGGTGAAACATCAGGAAGGGAGAGCTTAAAGTTCTCCCCTAAATTTTCTGTGAAATGGAAAAAAAATAATAATGCTGCCCCCAAATTGGATTATGTCTGCTTAGAGAAACTGTTTTTTTTCCCTCCAGAGAAGGATTGTTAAGCGTGGAACAGAGGCTCTGCTGAAAATAGAGTGAATAGAATTTGATGTAATTATTTTGTTCTCTGTGTTCTCACTATGTTGACCATATTATCAACCTGTTCTAGGAAATACATTATATGACAATGTAGTTTAAAATTGAATATAAGTAGCATTCTTATCCTGCTAATCTTCTTTTTATCTCAAATTCATTCTTTTGGCATGAGGAAAGCAATGAAAAACAAAACCACATTTTTCTATGAATCACAAATGTTCTTGATTTTCCAATGAAGGCACTGATGAAAATGGCAGAAACAAAATAATATTAATCTATTTCTTGCAAAATCATATCCAAATATTTGCTTCAAACCATTTTTCCTGATATCTATCTATATACCTATCTATCTGTAATAAGAAAGACTGATCTTCATTAAATTTTGTTGTTGTTGTTGTTTCCAATTGTTTATACAGTTGTTGCTCAGTCTCCTTGGGGACTGGTTTCAAGACTCCCTGGCCTTTCCTCATGGACACCAAAATCCAGGATGTTCAAGTCCCTTGTACAAAATGGTGTAGCATTTGCATATAACCTGTGCACATCTTCCTGTATATTTTAAATCATCTCTGGATTACTTACAATACCTAATACAACGTAAATGCCAAGTAAATAGCTGCCAGTGCACAGTAGATTAAGTTTTACTTTTTGGAACTTTCTGGAATGTTTTTCCCTGAATATTTTTGATCAGCAGTTGATTGAATCCACAAATGTGGATCCCGTGGCACTGGAGAGCCAATGGTACTGGTTAAGACTCAGTCATAGCTACATTTTAAAATGACTTCTCAAAAAGTCAACTTGAAGTGAGAAATTATTTTCAGATTAAATTATAAATATTTTAAAAAATTATAATGGAGTAAACATTATCTTAGAGCTTGAGGCAATTGGCTGTTTGAACCAGTGAGAATTTTCTACTAAAATAATGCTTTACTATGCATATAATTTGACTTAATACATGTCTTAAAACATACATTAATTTTGTGTTGAGTCATTTAAACCTCTTAGGTAAAACACCCCTATCCTCTCCTCTGCCTCTATGGATGCAACACCTTCCCAGGAGGATGCGCTCAGATGCAATTCTGCACTCAGGCTGCTCCTCAGGATTCCCACAAGCTACAGATTTGGTCCTCTGCATTTGCGTTGGTCAAGCTGATCGATCAAGTAAGCGAATTAAAAAAAAAAAAAATCAAGGTTTAGTAATGTACATTTTATGGAAAGCAAAACTAGAGAGGTGAAAGGAGAAATTAATTTGATAATTAAAGGTAACAATGGGTTTAGATTATATATTGCCTTTGGTCTAAAGCAGTCTCCAGACATATATTTAGGCAATTCTAAATTAGAGCCTTCCCAGAGTTGTCTATCCCATATCAGAAGGAAGCCTCTCCTCGTTTCCTAGGCAAAATGGCACCTGGCAGAGATGTCTCCATGTTGCCTAGTAACTGGAGGGGTTGTGCTGGAATTTGTTGATGAACATGACAGGTGAACTTTTTCTTCTGTGTGCTAGTCAGGGTTGGTGCTTTTTGCTGGTCTGTCCTCCAGTGCCTACCGTTGCAAGAAGCAAGAAAGCAGAAATCTCCTTCGTTGGTCTCTGTTATAAGCTCTGGTAAGTCGTTAGTTTGAATGATTCATCACATACTCTTTGATTTCAGGTGGACCTCACCACAGCTGCTGCATGGTAACTTAAAATTTTTCCACTCACAGATACTACAAACTTTTCCAAAGAAATAGGGAAGGAAAAAACACCTTACAATTTATTCTATGTATGTCCAATATTACCTTGATATCAAAGCCAGGTAAAGATATCACAAGAAAAGCAAACAACTGATCAAAATTCCTCGTGAATATAGATGAAAAAATCACCAGCAAAATATTAGCCTACAATATCCAGGAACATACAACAAAGATTATGTATCATGACCAAGTGGGATTTATTCCAGGAAGTTAAGTGTGGCTTAAAATTTAAAATTCAATTAATTAAATACATCAAATTAATAGAATAAGGGACAAATATCACATGATTATCTAAACATAGAGAATAAGGCATTTGATAAAATCCAACATGCATTTATAATAAAAATTGTCAACAAATCCTGAAATAGAGGGAAACTTTCCAAACCTGATAAAGGGCTCTATGAAAACTCCATGTCCAACTGACTTAATGACGAAAGACAATGCTTTCCCCCTAAATAAAGAAGTCAAGGATGTGTACTCCTGCCACTTCTATTCTACTTTGTATTGGAGGTTCTAGCCAGTGCAGTCAGCCAAGAAAAATAAATAAAATATATTCAGATTGGAAATAAAGATAAAAGAAAAATTATCTGATAAATATGGTTTGTGTTTCTGCTATTTCAGATTATACAGAGAGAGAGAGAGAGCACTAAATCCTAACCACTAGACCACCAGGGATGTTTCAGATTATAGAAATAAAATATATTTAGTGCATAAAATACGGAAGAGCTTAAAGGAATAACAGAACGAATCCATCTTTACTCTGACCAGAATAAGTCAAGCTAACATTTTGGTATTGTTGAAGTCTATTTGGGCTGCTATAACAAAATTCCACAGATAGGATGGATTATGGACAGTAAGAATTTATTTCTTACAGTTCTGGAGGCTGGAATTCCTAGATCAGGGTACTGGCATGATTGGGTGAAGGCTCTCTTCCGGGTTGCAGACTTTTCTTTGGATCCTCACCTGTTGAAAGAGGCAAGGGAACTCTGTGGGATCTCATTTATAAGAGCATTAATTGCATTCGTGAAGGCTCCATCCTCATGATCTAATCACCTCCCAAAGGCTTTCCACACCACTAGCATCACACGGAACATTAAGATTCCTACACCTGAATTTTGGAGGGATCACAGACATACAGACCGTAGCAGGCATTTTCCATGTTTCTAAGGAAAACTTTTCTGCATATTCAATATTGTATGATATATGTTAATTTTTCATACATAATAGCCAAAATATATTTAAAAATCCAATTGCCAATTTAATTAACTCAAATATTCCCTATTGTTGGCCATATGGTTGGTTTCCAACACTGTTTCTGTAAATAATATGATTAATCTATTTTGTGTACTTTTTTTCTCATTTTGGATTAATTTCTTAAGGAGATTTTTAGAATGAGAATGACTGGAACTAATAAAAAAAAAGCACTTACTATAGATTGTTAAATTATTTTCCAAACTTTTCTTGATCAGCATGTTCACTAACTGCTTGGTAATACCAATACCATCACATAACCTCCAATATTATGTATCATTTAATTTTTAATAAGTTAAATACACAAAATTGATATTTTACCAGCTTAGTATTGTTTTGACGACTAATGAAGATGAAGTTTTAAAATATATGTATTAGACATTTGCATAGTTTAATCTATTTGTTGTGAAATATAGAGAAGTTTGTAAAACAATTGTTAAGGCTTAAGAAATTATGAAGGGAATACTCTATCAGTCAGATCAAGAAAGAGAAGTCACTGGTCCTCCAGAATTTATCCACTACAGGTCCCTCCCTACCATCTAAGAATAACTTATCTGACTGCTGTGGCAATTAATTTTTTCTACCTTTCTTCAAACTTTTTACTGTGGTATGCTGTAATATGCATCACAAAATCTAATGCTTAATTTATTATGGTTTGGATAGAACTCAATGAACTGGGTTTACATAGTATCTCCTCTTTTGCTTTTGAGCTTCTTTCGTAATCATTGTATTTGTGAGACTCATCCATGGTGTGTAATGCTGTTGTTTATTTGTATTTTTTGTGTATTATTCCATTGTATGTCTATATTATTTTTATCCATTTTTACTGTTGATAGTTACCTTTTTAAAAATTGAAGTGTAGTTGATTTACAATATTGTGCTAGTTTCAGGTATACAGCAAAATGATTGTTATAATATATATATAAACATATATATATATATATATATTCTTTTCTGATTCTTTTCCTTTATAGGTTATTACAAGATAGCTATCTTAATAGTTCCCAATTTTTGTCTATTATAAATAATGGAGCCATAATTATTTTTATAAATGCCTCCTGGTGTATATGCACACACATTTTTGTTGATTATATACCTAGGTGTAGGGTTCCTGAGTAGGAGTAACTATGTATGTTCATCTTTAGTAGATGATGCCAAACTTTGGTACAAATTTCTCTGCCTCCAGCAATAAATAAGAGCTTTTCTGGGTCTACATCTTTGCCATGCCTCCTTTTCTCAGCCTTTTTCCTTTATAACCATTATTTGAATGTTAACAGTATTACATTGTTGCTCTAATATACATTGCATGGCCTTATATTTATTGGACACTTGGAGATCCTTTTTTTATCCTCTTTTATAAAAACTGGATTTGCCATTTTCTTGTTTTTCTTGTTGACCGGTGAAAGATTTTTATATAAACTAAATATAAAATCTTATGTTATGGTAGCTCACAGAGGAAAAAAATGTGACAAAGAATATATACACGTTCATGTATAACTGAAAAATTGTGCTCTACACTGGTATTTGACACGACATTGTGAAATGATTTTAAATCAATAAAAAAATGTTAAAAAAAATCATCTGTTGCATATGATGCTAAACCATCCTCCCATTCTGAAGCTTTTATTTCCTCTCTCTGCATGATGTCTTTTGATGTTAGAACAGAGTCCAACATACTAGGTTTTTCCCTTACAGTCAGTATTTATTGTCTTGTCTTAAAATAATAATCCTACAAAAGATCATTAAAGTCTCATCATCTAAAATTGCAGACATTTTATTGTTTTACCATGCTTACTTATTTAAGAAAGTCTTTAAATATCACACAGGTTATACAGAGCCTGAGTGCACTGATAGAACATTGGATTGCCTGACTTTGTGCAAAGCTTCTGCTAGTTTATTACTTAACAGGAGTACATTAATCCCTTAATTTTCAATTTCCACAATTAATTAATAAAAGTCCCTGCAGTGACCTTCGCTTGTTTTTGGAAGGGTGTGGTAAAATCTGAAACAGGAAAGGTTGATTGGATTTTATTTGTGAAAAATTTTTTCAAGCAATAAGGACACACTGAGGTAAACTAGATTACCTCACTTGTGCTCCAGTCCCACGGAGGAATAAACCACTTGGTTATGTTGACACTCCCGCTGTATAATCAATGCAATCCATAACGAGCAGAGACAGCAGTGTAAATATCACACCACAACACATGTCAGGGAAAACAATTCTTAAAAAAACACCCATTTTCTCTAATGTGTTTCTATAGGAACTGAAATTGGGTGTCAGCAGGATGCCTGTAAATAGATTATTGTTTAATCTGAAGTTCCATGCTGGAAAGAAGCCATTAGTTCTCAATCCTGAACCAATCATGCTGGATCATGAATAGTGTTCTGGTGATAAATTGATCTGGGTATTATATTTAAGAGTTTAAAACTATTGAAGCAACAGTCATGATCATGTTGGTAATTAAACATATCTTTATTCAAGTACATAGTGAAGAAATCACCTTAGTTTTCAGTCAAGAACATAGACCTGAATTCATCCATTTATTCATTCATCATCAGACATTTGTTGAATGCCAAGCCTGCATCTACCGAGTCACTGTGTTGTCCACAGAGTGCAAGAAACACCTATTATTGACCTTAAGGTCCTCTTAGTTTGCCATAAACACATCTAAGCCAGAAAAATTGCATTGTCAATAACCTGCCCGCAATTGTATACGTGAATATGTGTGTATCTTGCCTAATTGTATGTGTGTCTCAAGACAACAACAAAGATTGAATTAATAATTGATTTTTAGGCTCTGAAGGACTTATAAAATGGAAGAAAGTATAGGATTTCATTTATTTTGAAAAGTAATTTTACATTTTCATTGTACAAGATAAACCACCAACTACTTCACAAATCTGAAAACATATATGGAAACATGATTAAATATTTAGAGCAATTAGACCAATCGAGTATTTAAAACTCATCAAGACATCTGTTTCCAAGCAAATGTATCTTTCATAACACAATTATACTAAATGACCTCTTAATAATTTGAAATATAAAATTTTTGTGAATCTGTGTGTGTGCAGTAGTCCTAGTAGTAGCAGTAGTCACAGTTAATCAACAGCAAAAAGTGAAGAACATTACACATAGATGTTCATTCAAGTGATTGTATGTTTCCTTTTAAGTATCAAAATTTTATTTTTTTTCTAAAAATGTGAATCCAATATAAAAAGCTAATAAGTACAACTTCCAATCAAGAAGTGGCAACTGGTTTAAAATATTTGCAGATGTGTGATTTCTAGTGATTTCTATTAGGTATTAAAAGAACTTGACTTGAGAGGGGCAAGATATAGCTTGGTGGTAGAGTGTGTGCTTAGCATGCGCGAGGTCCTAGGTTCAATCCCCAGTGCCTCCATTAAATACATACATACATACATACATACATACATACATACATACATCAATCTAATTACCTCCCCCCCAAAATAATTTAAAAAAAAAATAGAATTTGGCTTGTAATCTCGGCTTTGATATTGTGTCCCTCACTTCTGGTTTCTAGTTTGCAAAAGACTATTCCTTAAAAGAATAAGTAAATGGGGGCCCTTTGTGTTTGGTGAGACAATAGGCTTATGCAGTGTTTGGGATTATCACAAAGTGAAGCACAAAGTCCTGGAAGAGGCCGATGATGATGAGAGGCTCTGCAGATTATCCTTCATGACTTTTACAGTCACCCCCTCTTCCCCCTGATTATAAGTAAGTGTACAGAGGATTGTAAGGCTGGAAAGACAGAATCTGACTGATCTTGTACTCAGATTTCTAAATAAACAAGATTGTAAACTGAGCAAATAAGAATTTGTTCATCATATCTTATCACATTAGTGAATGAGTGGCTGTCAGACTCTCAGGTGTAAATTACTTGGGCTATTTATTAAAACTCTTTTGTCTCATATACAGAGATTCTTCTGATTCATTATGTCTGCAGTGAAGTTCAGAAATCTACACTATTAATAAGCAAGCCAAATGATTGTTATAAACAAGTTTTGGAGACAATGATTTCTTTATAGGAGGTTAGGAACTCTCATTAGAGACAGGTTAATAAATCTATTTATAAAAGACTTAAGCAAATTATGTGATTATAGATTTGTTTGTGGCAACGTAAGAAATTTTAGAAAAAAAAAATGACCTACAAGCTCAACTTTTAATCTCAACATCAACTTATCCTAAAAACTGTCAAGGTCAATATGAACTCATCCAAAATACTTTCCTTGAATACAGGCAATGGACAACTGTCTAATTTAGATAACTACTTTTCTTAACTTTTTTTTATAATCATACAACCACCTTACTACTGTCTTCCAACCACCACCTCTACCCTGGACCAAGCCACCAATGTATTTTGATGGATTATTGAAATATTCTCATTTTCCCTGGTTCTGTTTTTGTGTTTATCCTCACCTTACATAATATATATTTCACTTACCCTTTTGATTAATTGTCAGCCTCCTTGACCTCCCCATGAAATGTAAGCTTCACTGAAGTAGAGGATATTGTTTCTTAGTACACAGTTTTGTTCCTAGAATTTATCAAAATGCCTGATACATAGTGACAGCTTGATAAGTATTTGTGAATAAATATCACTCAATGAGTAGTTTTGAGGAACTGAATAAAACAAGCGAGAGATAATTTCCACAGTGACAAGAATTTTCTAACAGAGATGCTGAATGTTTGTACAACATCCACAATTTATTATTTTTTTAATATTACTAAATAACTAATTAACACTATGTGCTGAAGAGGAGCCTCATCCTCATCCTTGTGTCTGCTGTCTACTCCTCCCCACTACCAACCTCCCTAGTCCCCCTCGTGTTAAACTCCTGTATGGCACCAGAAAACCCTGTATCTCTGTACTTCCTGTTTGGATGTAGATTCACTGCAGTCAGAGGGCTGTCTCTTCCACAAGTTATCACCCTAGCTCTCTTGTATAGAAAGCAGGATAGCAATGCCAGCTTTTTGGCAATTTCCCCAGAATTCTAGAGGGGCGCACTGACTGTTACCGTGTTACCCACAAGGTAAATGAAATGTATGGATCAATTAGAGAGGGGTAAAGAATCTGGCCAATGCTTCACCAAAGAACCTAGCCAAGGAGCTATTTTACTGGGTACAATTTTTTTTGACATATAGCAGAAATATTTGTTATAAATAAAGGCACTCATTCTAATCATGGTCTGTCATCCTACAGATGATGTAAGTAACAATTTTTGAAGAGAGAAAGAAGCCATCTGTGGCGCGTGTCAGTCAGGGTCCACTCTAGATTGGTGTGTTTTTTGAAATAATTACTACAGTGAGATCACTAAGGTGACATAAAACTGTCCTTGTTCTTTGCTATTGCTTTTATTTTGCTCTTCTTTTGAAAACAGATTCAGCAATTTCTTGCTTGATTTCCTCGGTAGGACCTACTGTTAATTACCTTTTCAGCGTTGCCCTAGAAGTCACCTCCACTTTAATCATTAAGCCTGCGATGAACTGACAAAATTTTTCCACCAAGTTTGTGTAATGTTTGGAACCAAAGAACTTAGATCTATGAAAGTAGCACGTGTCATTTCAAGTATTCATGTTATTAAATGACTTTGGAGTAGATTTAAGAAGTGTGGTAAATTGTATACCTTCAGGAAATATGTTTTATTGACTTTTTGCTTTAGAGATTATATGAATCTTTGTGCTTTTCTTACATTGCTTTGATAGTATTATTTTCCTCAAGTAATTAAAGTCCCAGTTAAAAAAATGTTTTATCCAAAATGCACAAATCAATTCCAAAACATGATTGGGATTCTGTGGTTCCAATTTATATAACGTCTACTGGTTTTCCTTATTTTGTTAAGAGGGGTAATTGGATCTTGTAGTCCTCTGTAGAATTATTGTTTTGTTTAACTTTTATGTTTACCGAAGTGTTGTCTGTACATAGCTTAAAAAGGAAGAGCACGCAAAGGCCCAAAACAAAAACTACAATTCTTTGCACTAAACATAAAATACTCACATCCTAGGCTCCAGAGGAAACCACTTTTAATTCTTTATCTGTTCTGATGCAAACATAGTAGTTAACAAATAATAGGTTTATACTGCTATTTTTCCCCTACATACATTACCTATTATATTCTTCTATGGAAGAGATAAATTCTCTTAAATTTATTGCTGAGGAAAGATGCATTGGGGATAAGGTTTTCAGATCTTGCAAATCTGAAAACATGCTCTTTTTACTTTCACACTTGATTGGTAAATTGGCTAGACTTAGAATTCTCAGTTGCAAGTAAATGTTCCCGAGATGTTTTAAGGCATTACTCATTGCTCTTGTAGCATCTCGTGCTGCTGTTGAGAAATATGAGGTCATTCTCCTTCTGGTCCTTCATATGAGGGTCTATGGACTTGTTCTCTTGGACCTATTCCTAGAAGGGTTCTCTAATCTCTGGCTTGCTGGGAGTGGAGGTTGGTAATTCTGTCTTCTAGAATCTGTAATGTGAGTGGAGAAAGAAAGCTACATCCTTACAGTCTTCCTTGTCTAGAGTTCCACTTAATCTCAGTGCTTTCAGAATGATGACCTGCCCTGATTCGCTATACAGAGTACTTGGCCCTAAATTCAATGTCTCTGGCTCATTTTCTCCAGAGAGCAAAGTCCCCTTGCCTACCGGGCTTCAGGAGGTGTGTTTTCCTCTTTGGGTGCTGTGGGAGAGGAAATCTAGAGATGACGCTGATTGTCACACCACTAATGTGTATGCATAGCACTTCTCACCCACTCTCCCATTAGGCTGAAAAGTTCAGTACATAAAATCAGAGGATGCTTAGTTACCTTTGAATTTCAGAAAAACAGTAAATCTGTTAATGAATAAGTATGCCCCATGCATTGTTTGGGACATATTTCTGTCTCTAAAAGTTATAATTTTCAGATTTAACTGAGGTTTTTCTATTTTACCTGGTAACTCTACCAGCGGCACTGCTGCCTTCAATTCCTAATCTCTTCTTGAGTATTCTGCTGTGCACTGAATTGAGTTTTGTTACCTTTCTTTCACTTGGCATCTAAATTTCAGTTTTTTCTACCCTGAAAGTCAGATAGCTTTCATCCATACACTTCTCATCCTCCTAAAATGTGGTTGACATATTTCACGTCCTTTCTTTCCCACTCTGTTCTCTATGTGTTAAAGAATATATCCCTTTTATTCATTTGATGTCTTTGTAGGAATTTTTAGAGGGGCAATAAGCAAATGTATTTCATATGGCAAGTTTAGCTGGAAGTCTTAATGATTATTTAAAAATTTTGAGATTTAGTTTCCAAGATATTTCTTCGCATATTTTGCATTTTCCCACAATAATTGTCTAGGGATGAATGAATCAACAGAGCTAACATTTTATGATGTCTTAAGGATTCCTCTTGATATTGAATTCACATTGTAAAACAACTAGAGCCAATAGAAGACATTTGCTTTCATATTCAATTAAACTATTTAAGGTGAATAATTAAATACTTTGACTTGATGCAGTTGTTTGAATAAATCTGACATGGACCACTAAATTACATGATGCACATGTGTGGGAAATAAAAGTAGTTTATGGTGCTTTTGCTTCTTGTCACACAAACGCAGATGTGATCAGCAGCTTCAAACCTAAACAATAAAACCAGGATCAATCTCACACTGTTAAAGAAATCTTTAACACCAGAAAATGATTGTCATATATTTGCACCCAGAAAGCACCTATATACATGAGCATTTTTAGTAAATTAAGTAGAAAGATTGTTTTATTTGCCTTAAGGAGACATTATAGTACGTGCTTCAATAGATAAATGAAGGGAGTTGAAATAGCGCACAAGATTGAGCATTTGTCAAATCAAAATTGAAGGCAGCAGGCAGTAAATTGGATTTTCTTTCACAATAACACGTGTTTCACCTTCTACTGCTGTAACAAATATTACAATATATACTTCATGACATTGTATCTTTCATCCATTGCTATTGCTGAAATTTTAAGAATAAGCTGGGTCTCTCCTGCTGCCGCACCACAATTTACTGTTAAGTGTGCAAAATTTGTTTCCTTAAGGATGTTTTTTCCCACAGAGGAAATATTAGACATCAATTGTCATCTCAGATACAGAATAAACAGCACTATCAGTACTCAGTTCAGGTTCAAAGGAGTCTGTGAATGGTGGTGTCGAGTCTGGACCAGCGGTACTAATCATCTCTCAGAGCCCAGTTGTTTTCAACAGCAAGGAAAGACACAACTTGGGTATATTGTTGACTTTTCCCCCCAGATACTAAAGAATAAATGTAAGAATGAGGAAAAGTTTCTTTCATCAAATCACAGAAAGTAGCTCCTAACTCAGGTGATGTGTAAGAATTAAGTGAAAAAGCACTTTTCCTCAAAATTTTATGAAATTTATTTATTTGGTATTTTATAAAGAGATGCCAGCTGATTTATAATCAGTGAGGAAAAATAACTGAGGATTCTCACCTGCCCTTCAAGAGAGAGAAAATGCTGTTTCCGTGGTACTGCATTCTGAAGCTAATGTGAGGTGTCTGGAGCAAAGAATTCTAAAAATGGAAATGGCATCCAGTGCTAAAAGCTAGAAGCACAAATTTGTAAGGGTTCACGTGCCTTTTTAAGGAAAAAGTCTATTTGTTGTCCACTATCTAATTGTCTAATTTGTCAAATTGTCTAATTGGTCTAATCTGCTAGTTTTTTAAATATCATATTATGTAAGTCTCACAATCCTCCACACATGGAGAGTATTTTCCCTGCCATTTTACAGACCAGAACAATGAGTTTTAGAGAGGTTGATTAACCTTTCAGTGTTTACTGATTAATAAGTGCTGCCGAAGAAGTTTGGGCCGAGACAGGCTGATTTGAAATCCGTGCTGGTCCACTACAATATACTGAGTCACAGGGAGAACATGGGCCAATCATCCATTTGCCCATGTTTGAAAAGGACAAATACTTACAAAGTATTTATGTTGCCGGGAGAAGGGGAATAAAAGTTTCCTTGCTTCTTAGTCACCCCCCCAAAAAAAAATTTCTAACGGGAGACAGAGAGTGTGATATTAACAGAAAATTTTATTAGTAAAGTAAAAAGGTAGAAACATACAGTACACTCCCGAGAACTGGGAGCGGGCCGATCCAAGAGAGGAAAACTGGCGCCTCTCCTTTGTTTTCCCTGTTTGTATATCCCGGCTTAGGGGCTTTTTCGTGATTGATAGATTGGTGGCTCAGGTTCTTTGGGGGCTCAGGCTGACTGACAGCTCAGGTTCCTAGCGCTCAGGCACACCTATGCAGCACAGAGAGAAACCTACTGGAGGGGGCTCAACCTGTAATGTTAATTACATTATAATGAGCACTGGGGCACGTTGAGCCTGGTCCTTCTCTCTACGGTGCAGCTGCAGCGATGGAGTCTACCCGGCTTCTTTGCTGGCCCTCATTTATAGAAAGTAAAAGTTATTGGAGTCCCTTGCAGGCGTGCTGTTATTTTCTGGGTTGCTCCTTCCCCTCTCCTCTCCCCTTGCCCGGTGCTCATTTCTATGTAACTGCTTAACTTTTAAACACCCACCTGCCTGGTGATTGATGAGGATATTTGTGTATTTATCTGAAAGTTTTGGGAGGATAATTTATGATGATTGGAATACTGAGGTATTTTAATCAATACTAAAAAAGACTGAATTTATCCATTCGTTGAGGAGTTAAGTCACAATATGGAGATGATAGATAGACAGACAGACATACAAATAAATGCAGAGAGAGATGACATTTGGAGGGACTGCTCTGAGGACTCAGGAGACAGATGGGTTCATGAAAGGAAACTGCCCATATGGTGCCTTTTCCAGAGCCTTCAGTAAAGTTTTAAATGACTTTATAGCATTAATTACTTTTAACACTGCTTTGAATATGACACCACTTTGTGATGAGCCATAAGGAGGCACAGATTTTACTAGGGTAATATTGAGTGCTTATTAGATGCCAAGCACAATTCTAAATGTTAGGAATACAAAGATGAGGAAAAAAAAAACAAAACATAAAAGCAAAAACAACCAAAAGTGTGTAACCCCTGTCTTCATGAAGATTTCAGTTTACTAGGGGAGAGATATGTATAATAAACCAACAATCATGTAAGTAACAATAAAGTCACACTTTTTATAAAGTTATGGAGGAAAAATAATACATTTAGAGTAAATATGAACGGAAGGGGAGTATTTTAGGTTGAGGAGGCAAATACGATGTTGAGGAAATGATATGTAAACACAAAACTGAAAGAGTACGAGGAGTTAAAGATCCTGGCAAGAGCATCCCAGGCAGAGAAATGCCTGTGAGTAAGTCTCTGCGAAAGAAGACTGAAGGGAAGGCAGGTG
This sequence comes from Camelus bactrianus, assembly GCF_048773025.1. Taxonomy (NCBI): domain Eukaryota; kingdom Metazoa; phylum Chordata; class Mammalia; order Artiodactyla; family Camelidae; genus Camelus; species Camelus bactrianus. Next base: position 100,952,680 of record NC_133539.1, read on the forward strand.
TGGACAGAGTGTAAAGAGAAAAGGGGAATGTGTTGAGAAATGAGGCTGCCTTGGTGGGTGGAGGTCAAATGCGGCAAAGCCTGGAATTTAATACCCACAGCCTTTCCTCTGCTTCCACCTACCATTTGCCAAGCTCTGCTCTAGGTGCTGGAAATATAACAATGAACATAATGAAGTCCTTGCCCTCATGGGGCTTCTGTTTCAATGGAAAAGAAATAGCCAATAAAATGACTACATATAGATATAGATATAGATATAGATATAGATATAGATATAGATAAAATGAGTGTTATGAAGAAAAGTATGGCAAAGTAGAGCTAGGGAATGGACTAGACCTGAGCAGGGGTAGCCAAATTATAGCCAGTGGGTCAAATGTGGCCCATGGCCTGACTTTGTACAGCCTGCAACCTGAGAATGGTTTTTATATTTAACAGTTTTATATTTTAAAAATAAACAAAAATATGCAACATAAACTGTATGTGGCCCACGATACCTAAAATATTTACTACCTCGCCCTTTACTGAAAATGCTCACCAACCCGACACCTGCATTAGAGAAAGGAAGGGGACACTCTTTTTGCTGCATGGGAAGGGAAGTCCTCCTTGATGTTTGAGCAAAGACCCCTTTGAGGAGAGAGAGTATCCTTTCTCCTAACTGGGATGACCTGCTTTAGAAACAGAGAAACTAGCAAGTGCAAAGACCTGAGATGGAAACGGGGTTGTGTGTGCCAGAAAAGCTAATAAACCAACGCTTATTGGAGCAGTGAGTGATGGATGATTTCGGAGATGAAGCCAGGAGTAATATTATGTTGGGCTTTATCAGGATTTTGGATATTATTCCAAGTGTGATGGGAAGCCTTTGGACGGTTGACAACAGGGAAGTAATATGATCTAATTAAATTTTTAGATGAATGGCTGTGTGGAAAGAGGCTCCAGGGGCCAGAGTGGAAGCAAGGAGACTATTATGATTGTAGAGAGACAGGTGATGGTGGCTGGTTCTAAGGTGGTCATAGTGGAAGAAGTTGGGATGTGAAAAGTGGTTGGATTCATGGTATTTATTTTAATTAGGCTTGATAGAATTTCATTATGAACTAAATTTGGGACATAAGAGAAAGTGTAGTAAATATCAAATGAGTTTTGTTGTGAAAAATATGGATGTAGCTGTAAGGAGATGTGTGATCATGGGTATTTTATTTTATTTTATAGGAAAGCTATTAAGCATGTTTGAAAGCTGGTGAGAATGATTCTGTGCAGAGGAGAAAAAAATTAATTTGAAGGAGAAGGGGTAAATGATTAAGAGCTGAATTCTTCAGAAGGCAGGAGAAGATAGAACCTATTAAAACTGGTGAAGTTTATCTTAAATAATGGTACTGGGAGTTCATGTGTTTTAACTGAAGAGAAGGCAGAAAGCATATGTGCATGTGCTTATTGGATAGTGGGAGGGTGGAGAAAGTAACATATTGAATATTTCCATTTCTGTGAATTTCTAAGCAAGGCCATTAGCTGGATGAGGGGGTACACGAAGTGTCAGCAGTAAAAAGCAAGAGGAAGAAAATGTGAAATGCATGGTTTGGAAAGAGGGAGAAAGAATTTGCTAGCAGTGTAGAACAGGATTACTGCAAGGATATCAGGGGTATTTTTCTGAGTTCACGTAGCAAAACACTTGTTTCCCCGCTAAGTTTAAATTTGTGTTCCTAATAGTCTAAAACTACCTTTCTGCTTATGCAGTCACTAGCTCCACGTAGCAATGGAGCTCTTGAGCTGTGCCTAGCATGTGCTCTTTGTGTGCAAGGGCCCACAATGTGTTATGGGCATGGGGGGCTTCAGGTATATTGCATGTGTGTTGAATTGTGTTCTCAATTGTATATACATGACTATTTTGCACCAGAGTGAAACTTTAGAGACAAAACTGTGAGGGAGCACATGTATACACCTTGGTATATGGAAAGGGAGATAAACTGACATTAAGACATATTTTAGGGTCTACAGTGCGTCAGGTGCTTCATGAGTGGCATGTTTCATTCAACCTTCAAAAAACTCCTCAGACAGGCATTATTATTCCTTCTTTAAAAACACAAGAAAACAGCAGTTAAGACGCCTAGAACCAGTAAAGTGGCAGATCCAAGATTCAAAACCAGTCTGTCACGTACAGACTGTGTGCCTCACAACTGTTTCATACTGCAACATTATTATTTTTCCACAAGGACGAGAATTAAGTGTTTCTTGAAGCAGAGTCTCCCCCAAATCCCAGAATCTCCCATCCATCAGGAGCATTGGTACATGGGGGCCCCAAATTCTTGCCTGCATTACTGAATCCAACTTTTTCCTATGACCTCTGTTAAAAAGTTAAGAAAATGCAAGACCTAATTTCAGAGTTGAAACACGTGCAAAACAAAAGAAGAGCATTGAGGGCAGTGGGGTAAGTCTTGTTAGAATCACTCTGAGTCCTGGGCGTGGGCTTCCTTGGATGACTGGGTCATGACCTAGGCCAAGCTCCCACACCGAGTTGAAAATAGCCATTCTTTGAAGTGTGTTTTCAGGAATGTTTTCTTCCTGTACAAGCTTATAGGTATGAAAATCCGTTGCATGACTTGCAACCTGCCCTTTGAAAGCTCCTCAAGGACTCTGGGGATTTTGCAGCCATCTGGAATTTGCTGTCATGCTGTGATTTCTGCAGGTTTGTTTAACTTTTAATCTCTCCAGTCACATCTTTTATTATTCACTCTATGCATAATTTTTGCATTATATAGTCGTTTAAAAAAAAAAGGCAGTGGGTTGAAATTGCTCAATTTAATCATAAATGTGACTCAAAGAACTCAGAATCTTAAAAGTTATTTCCCTCCTTCTTCACATTTTTTTTTAAAGTGTTTTGGCTGCAACAGATTTGTTGCTCAGAAATAAAATCCCATCCTCCTGAGAAAGAAAGCATATAGAGCAGGTTTGAATCAGGGCTAGGTACTTTCAGAATTCATTATGAGCAACTAAGATAACTTTAATTTCCCTATTTATTTACTATCTGTATTTTCCTAGATGTTAAAGCTTGGATTTTAGCTGTTTCTCCTGTTTGTAAGCCATAGAATGTGAAGATCAGGAAAAATTGCTGATTGCATCATTATGAACAGGACATGTGCCTAAAAATGAGTTTGCAAAAGATTAATTCACAACCACAAAATCTGTTTGGCTAAAACTCATCTTTTTTTGAGTGTTGTGGCATTTTTTTTCATTTCTTATTTCATCATAATTTTCATTTTAATGATTTAATTTTAAGGGTAATTTCCAGACTTTTCACAGAGGACAGTCAGTGGTCCCTTGATGCCTCCATCACCATTTGGGAGGGGGTGCTGCATGAAGTACAGCAATTGTTTTGTTGTTGTTGTATTTTGCTTTTGTGATTATATTTTGTATGTTGTTGTATCCTATTATATAAACACATTATAAAATATATACCCCTCTGTTTTGTATGGACATTTGTGCTATTTCTCATTTATACTATTTTGAAAAGTGGTGCCATGACCTATCGTATATATCCTGGTTCGTATGTGAAAAGTTTCTCTCAGATGTGCTCCTTCCAGGGGAGTTAGGACATGCATATCTTCGACTTATCAAGTAATGCTCATTTTTTTCAAATGTGTGTACCACTTACATGCTGGGCATGTGTGTCGGACTTATACCCTCCCACTATCAGTGTCAGAATTTCTCATGTGTGCCTTCATCATTGATACTTGAAATAGTAAATCTTAAAAAATTTTAGCCAGTGTGCCCCTAGAAGTGTTCCATCATCATTTTAGTTTGCATTTTTGTAATTACTAAGTGAGATTGAGCATCATTTCATATGCTTTTTGGCTATTTAGATAATCCTGTTTGTGAACTAATTTTTTTTTTTTTGAGATTTTGCCAGTGTTTTTTAGGTTATTCTTTTTTTTTTTTTTTTTTTGATCAAGTGGAATCAAAAGCCAAATGCAAAAAGAAACACTATTAAATTTTTAGAAGAAAATGTAAAAGTGTGTCTTCCTGACTGAAGGGAAGGACCTGCTAAACAATACACAAAATATTTGATGTAGAAGAAAAGAATGAGCCATTGAACTTAAAATTAGCCATTTTACCAAAAGCCATTTTGAGTGGGATATGATATTTGTAACTCATGTAACTGAAATAAACGGTAAATTCTCATGTTTAGTACTTTAATGGACTAACTTCAACCAGTTGAAAAATGTCAAAGTCCAAGAGATGTTAGATTTTCTGGGATGAAAGAAGAAAGAGGGGAAGAAGGATCAGGGCTGTGAATCTCCCCGAGGATCCTCATGGAAACGAGACCAAGGGAATAAAATTATTTTCTAAGTTTCCCCGGGGTTCTGCTCTTTTCTTTTTCTTTCTGTTAGCCAGATGGATTTAGCCTGTACTTCCTTAGTTATCCTTAAAAGTCACTGCCTTTTTGAAGGGATGAGATTAGGAATCTGTTAGGAAAGAACTGCTTTCACTTTCATAAAGCTAGTCCATAAAAGTTTCTTTTGTCCTTTTTCTTTTTCTTTAGTTTGTGTGCATTTTGAGTCATAGCTAGAAAGATTTCTCCACCATTTATGTTTTACGATGCTTATATGATTTGTATTTTATATCTAGAATTGACATATTTATCCTGGGATGTAGTAAAAAATGAATTTAACTTTATCTTGGTTCCCATACAAAATCCAGATGTCCTAATACCACTTGTTACATTGTTTTCATTACAGACATTTTATAATATGTCTAATAGAGCCATTTAACACCCGATGTCCTTTAAAAGCCAAACTTCCTGGTTGCCATTGTCTCAGGCCTATAGATTCAGCCTTGCTCATTTTTGTTCCATTGTTATTCCATAGAGATGGTGTTGTAGGGGCTATGGACTGAATGTTTGTGTCCCCCCACCCCCAAATTTAAATGTCAAAGCTCTAATGCCTAAAGTGATGATATTTGAAGGTAGGGCCTTTGTAAGCAGAGACATAGATGATGTCTCTCTGCCACGTGAGGATATAGCAAGAAGGCAGCTCTCTGTAAACCGAGAAGAGAGCCCACATCAAGAACCTGGCCATGCTGACACCCTGATCTCAGACTTTCAGCTGCCAGAACACTAAGTTAACATATGCTGTTTTAAGCCACGGAGTCAATGTGTTTTGAACTGAACTAAGCCCACCAAAGGTGTCCATTACCTAATCCCTGGAACTTGTCAATATGTTATAATCTACGGCAAAGGGAAATTACAGTTGCAGACATCATTAAGGTTGCCAAGCATCTGAACTTATAATGGAGTAATTATCTTAAATCTTCTAAGTGGACCTGATGCAATTACAAGGGCCCTTGAAAGTGGAAAGAGAAGCAGAAGAGAAGGTCAGGAATGCAACGTGCAAAGAACTCAACTCACTATTGATGGATTTGAAGCTGGAAGGAGTCATGAGCAAAGAAATTTAGATAGCCCCTAGAAGTTGGAAAAGGAAAAGAAATGGATCTTCCCGGAGAACATCCAGAAAAAAACACAAGATTTCTGACATCTTGATTTTATGCCAGTGAGATTTATGTTGGACTTAATATACAAAAAGTAGGAAAATAAATGTATTTTTTGGTAAGCAATTAAGTTTGGTAATTTGTTACAACAATGAGAGAAAACAAATACAGGTAGTCATATTATTTTTGAGTTGGTTGGCCTTTTTGTCTTCTCCTTTCATAGTACACATGTCTTTGCCATATTTTGGAGAAAGGGAGTTCTTGAAATGAGAAGTTACTCGATCATCTTAACTTGCGTGGTAATTGCTCTTCCACTAAATCTTCTGCAGTTGTGAGCTATGTAACTAGGGTGTTATTTTCCTTGGAGATACTCCTTTCAAGAAGGCATGCACCTGCATTTTAACATGTGACTTGATGGTTACGTTGGGCTTATTGCTTCTGCGTATCTAGGGTTGGGTGGCAGGACTTCCTTCTTTCATTAACTTTGCTTTCACTTTCAGGCTCAGACATTTCTCTTTTTTTTCTTTTCTGTTTCTTTTTCCCCTTCATTTTTTTTTTTAATGGAAGTACTGAGGCTTGAATCCAGGACTTTGTGTATGCTAATATGCACTCTATCATTAAGCTATTTCACTCTCCACAGATTCTTATTTTCTGACATCTTCTCTAGGTTTTTTTTTTTTTTTTTTTTTTGAGTTCACTCTGAGTCAGACATATGAGTTCAGTCACTTTTAAGTAAGCAAAACATACCTACTATCCAAAATGAATCTTGTCTGCGTTTACTTCCCAGAGTTGTACCGCAGCACGCAGGACGTGTTTTCTAACTAGACTAACGACCAACCCAAGAAACCATCCAATCTTTCATGGTCCTGCCAAATTTCATTTCAGTATATTTTATATTCCATATTCAGTAAATATTACTTCCCTTAAAGTTCTGTTTTTAAAATGTACATTGTATGTTCCCTTGGGGCACAGGCAATATCTGCATCTTTAGCCACAGTAATTGTGTTCTGTGAAACTCTCTTAATGATGTTTGATTACTTTTTTTTTGATATCCCTATTTTTTGCCACTTTAATCTGTCCATCTTTCATTAAACCACTTTGCAAAGCTGTCTGAGTCTTCAAGGGCTTGTTCACCACTTGCTCTCATTACAGACTAAGCATTAAAAATGTGACTCCAAACACCTTACTGGAGCTGGGATCCCTCTGGACGAATTAATCCACCCTCTCTCCATTTTTCTTTAGGTAATAATTACTCTCCTGGCTGTAGTAAAACCTAAAACATCTTTTGAAATTTTCTCTTTAAAAGCACCTAGACTCAGGCTCATTTCTTTTTGTCTTTCTACTCAGTTTTCTAAGATCTCAAACATTCTCCTAAGCAGTTCTCTCTTCTAGTTTAACGAGCTTGTTGTCCTTTGTAATCCTTTTATATTGCTTCACACTTCTCCTGTTTTGAAGGTTAAGACTAAAGAAATATGCCTTTAAAGCAAATCCAATGATTTTTTTTTTATTTCTTATGAAAATCTGCTTTATGGAAAGAGTCAACCAGGCACATATGTTTCAAATTCTTTTATAGCCTTTGGTGGGCAATGACTTCAAGAAGTTTTTTTTTTTTTTCCTTTACTATATTCAAGAAGGTGGCATGTTCCCTTCATAATTAGGACCCCTGTTCTTTTCTCATGTTTTCTTTTTTAAACTCTACGATCGTAAGTAGTATTCACAATCTAGATGTCTGAAATCTAAACCCAAGGGTATCGCTTATCTGGTTAATGCATTCAGAGCCAACTGAGATTCATGTAGTAAAGGGCAAATATTTCATCACGGACCAGCTACATGAATCACACAGTTTAGTTTTCTCACTCAGCCATGAATGGAATAAAAACAACAGACAGAAAAGTGTAAATTTAGGGAGTGAACCAAATGCTTCTTGCTCATCATAGTGCCTTTTATTTAGAGGCATGGGCATTATTACTTCATAGTACTTTCTACTTCCAGGCATAAATCCAGGCAGAATTTAGGTTGCATACAGTCCTGGCCTCCTACCTGGCTGAAAAATGCAATAAAAACAACAAAACATTGTTCTCCTCACCAATGTCTAAAAAGCCTGAGGCCAAAGAAAATAGAAATTAACTAGAGGCTGGGAAAGCTGTACACAGGAGTGTGTTTAGCATCAGAGAAACGGCACGTGCCAAGTTGCTGAGTGTGAAGATGTAATTTGTCCAGGGAAGCAGCACGACCGCACCGTGGGTCACACGTAAGGAGGCAAGTGAGAGCAAGGACAGAAGACAGCGGAGAAAGTCTCCCAAGGGTTTTATAAACCATGTTACAGAATGTGTTCTTTACTCTGGTATTAATGGGATGGCCACTGAAATATGTTAAACAAGGAAGGAATGTAAATGCTCATTTTGGAAAGATCACTCATGCTGCACCAGGAGAAATGGGCTGAACACATGCAATCCACGAGTCAGGAAGTTTCCTAAGGAAATGTCAGAGTCATCCAGGCAAGAGATGACGGTGGTTAGTTCTTAAAAACACGTAGTAAAGATGGAAAATAAGTGAATGAATTTGGGAGATAATAGGCAAATAGAATGCACAGGATCTGAGAAAGTGCTGGTCTATCACAGCACTAAATCACACTGTAATACACTTGGTTCCTATCTTATGTCCCTCATTAGAGTGAACGCTCTGTGATAGTAAAGGAGCAGGTATCAAAGGATAATTTTGTCTGAATGGCATTTAAAAACAGGTTTAATAGAAGTAAAGTCAATGAGAGAGGTAGAAGGAAGAACTTATGGTCTGAGTGTACAGTATTTCTGATTTCAGAGATGGGATCATTTTTGGTGATAAATTCTAGATTATGATCCTGTATATGGTTTATTGATATAGACAATAGTTGACAATTATTGGAGTTAAGAAGCTAAACAATTTTGAAATTGTTTTGCTGGTCATACTGAAATATATACACACACACATATGTATACACACATACGTATATATTTATGTATACATATATGTGTGTGTATATATATGTCTTTTATCATAATGGCAAGAATTAATGTGAGGTGGAAAACTTTAAGCTTATGACACAATTCCTCAGTGAGCGAACAGTTAGACTGAGAGGTGGTAAGTGTGTAGCAATGAAGAGTACTGTGGTATGCACAGAACTAGAAAAAAAGACCCACAATATTGGAAATGGAGATCATCAAAGAAGTGGAAAATTTAATAGAAAGTGGAAAAGTAATGGTATAAAACTGACAATAAACACTGAAGCATCAGACCATGATAGGCGGTCTTAAGAGATTAACCAGTCAGTAGATTAGAGAATTTCTGGAGAAAGGTTTTCCTCCATGTAGAACTAGATATCGACAGAAATGTAACTTTTTTTTCCCAAATAAAACTCTAAAGGCTGAAGATGTTGCTGCAGATGAATGAAGGACCACGGATAAAAGAACAGGATTACTCGGATTAGCAAAACGGTTGTAGACAGTAACAGTGGGAGGCGTGACAGTGTAAAGAAAAGGAGATGGAATGCTGGACCACAGAGAAACGGTATTAGAAACAGTTCGTATCTCCAGGGGATACTTCTTGTTGGATTTGCCTAAAAATATTTCAAGTAAAAACTCTGAATTGAAGCACTTCCAAGAGCAACAAAATGCATGGAGATTTATCTTAGAGAATGTGTACATGAAACAATAGACTAAAAGTTTCCAAGTTTGTCCTGTCCCCACACAAACATAAACCGCCAAAGACACAGACAAGCAAACGTACAAGCACAGGCAGAACCAAATGATACACAAGTACCTCAGAATGAGGAAGGCTGTTTTCTCCTTATTCAAGTCCTTTAAATAATTACTTTAAAAACATTTAACAAAATAAGAGGTAAAGTGTTTACTTCTAGTTTTATCATGAAGCATTTAGTTCTCATGGAGTTATTTTCAGCATTGCATGTAGTTTACCTATGCTAATTGAGAAAATGGCCCTTCTATCAACAGTCCAAGGATGTACTTACTTATTTTTATTTTTGTACAATTTCTGACGACAGCTGATGTCAGGCTTGCTTTAGTTTAAACAGGATCCAAGGTAGAGTCTATTTCCACAAGCAAATGAACTGGTTTCATTGGTATGTGTCAAAGCATGTTTCTTCTAAATGATTTTTAAAAATTGTTTTGTTAACTTGTTTGTGGAAATTGTGTGCTGAATGAAGTATCAATGACTTAGAACTGTTGACATGGTTCATTAGCATATCATCTGGGAAAGCTGAATTTTCTTAAAGAATGGGCTTTTTGTTCAACTATCCTCAGAGCTCCATACGTGAGTGTGTGTGTGTGTTTGAAAATGTATGTAGCATGTGTGAGAAAGTGTATTTTCGTGTAAACACATTCATTTTAATCTTGTCAATATCTTGCGGCAATGGTATTACCTTTCTTCTCATTTATGGTTTTTTGATACAATATTTTTGGTTGATTACAGTGGTTCTGAAGGGCAGGGGAGATATAAATAGCAGGGATTGTGGAATGTGGAAGATAGGAGGTAGATGATGTAACTAAGCAGGGAATGAGTGGAATTGTTTAACACTATATTCATGATGGGGCTCCACAGATTAATGCCAGAATTATTTTTTGATACAATCTTGGGTTTTATTCATAATAAGTAAAATTGAGTGCAGCGGTCTGAATGTTAGTGCCTACCTCCCCACCAAAGTCGTGTGTTGAAAGCCGAATCCTCAAGGTGGTGGTTTTAGGAGGTGAAGCCCTTGGGAGGTGAACAGGCAGCCCTCACGACTGGGGTCAGTGCCCTTATGAAAGAGCTCCACAGGGCTCCCCGGACGTGCCACATGAGGGCCCAGCGAGAAAACACCTGTCAGCCTAGAAGCAGGCTCTCACCAGACACCTAATCTGGAGCCTGGATCTTGGACTTCCCAGCCTCCAGAACTGTGAGGGGATTGGTTTGCCGGTCAAGGAGACCAAGAAATACCATAAGCTGCCGTCTGCAAACTGGAGACCCAGGGGAGCCTGGGAAGCAGGCAGCGTGATTGCAGGTGTGGGAACCAGGGGAACTGAAGATGTAAGACAGTCCAACGGCAAGAGAAGACCGAAGTCCCAGCTCAGGCAAGCAGGCTGGTAGGAAAGAGATGGATTCTTTTGCATTCTAATCAGGCCCTTAACAGATTGGATGGTGCCCACCCATATTGTGGAAAGCTATCTACTGAGTCCACTGATGTAAGCACTGATCTCACCCAGAAACACTCCCACAGACACCTTCAGAAATAATGTTTAATCTGGGCACCCCATGGCCCAGTCGAAGTGACACACAAAATTAATCATCACAGACAGCTTCCACATTATTTGCTAAGAGATATGCTTAAATGCTATGTTTATTTTAAAATGTGGCTTTTAACATTATCAAGTATCTTTTTGGGGGGGTTTCATTTAATGCTTTTTGGCTTGAAGTCTATCTTGGTATCAGATTTGCAAGCTTTGTTTTCATTTTTCTGGTAAATCTTTATGCATTTTGTTATTTTCAGCCCATTTGAATTGTGGCATTTTAAATGTCTCTTGTATGTAGCGCAGAATTAGATTTTGTTTCATGAGCCAATTTTAAAATCTTTTTCTTTAAATAGGCATGCAGAATGGTGACTCTCATGAAGAAAGTCAAAACATTGGAATAGAAATAACACTTAAAAGAGTAATTCAAGAAAAATTTCCAGAAATACAAGACAATGTGAATGTCTACTTTGGAGGAGCCTACTGGTTACTAGGGAAAACTGACCAAGAACAAATAACTACAAGATATGTTTCAGTGAAATTACAGGACTTTAAAGGTAAAGAAAAAGTCCACAGGCAAAGAGATAAAATAGATTAAAACCACAAGAGAATCAGAATGGCATCTAATTCTTCTGTAAAACTCATGCAATAAAAGGCAATGTGAAGGAGAATTTTCAAGAAACTTAAGGAAATAAAATGAAAACCAAAAAACTTAAAGAACGTGCAGACCAAGCTGTCCTTCAAGAGTGTAGGAAACAGTTTTGAATGTGCCAGAACTCAGGAAATTATTTTTAAGTATTTCCAAGGAATTTACTAAAGGTTGGGCTTCAACTGTCTTCCTTTTCAACTATTTTTTGATTTGGATGTTTTGTTTCTTTACCTAATTTTTATTTTAGATAGCTAATTTCCTGACCATCTTCCAAGTCCTTTATTACGTCTTTATTTGAATCTACTTTCACTTGGAAACCTTGTGTCTATTTCTGATATGATTTTGCCTTTTTCTCATATTATGTTTCTAAACTTTATCAACTCATTTCCATTGTTCCTAGTTTTTGTCCATTTTTTCTTAATTTTTATCTTTCTGATTTGAAGTTCCTTTTTTCATATCCTCAAATTTTTAAATATTCTCAAAATCATATCTGAGATAGTTATTTCATCTTGGAATGCAATGTTACAGTGATCGTCAACTCCATTGATGGCCAAGATTTTTCATCAATGAAAAACCTTTCATTCTTACTTTCTGAATATTTTTCAGTATTGTTTGTTAAAGGATACAGCCTGCTTTTTTTCTACCTCTATTCATTTTGAGGTCAGGTTCACCGGTTGGAGAGTGCTCATTGCTATTAGCTCCATGCTCTGCTGTGCAAGTTCTTTTTGAAAAGTGTCATTGGTGGTGGGAGGGGATGAGAAAGGGCTGATGTCTGGTTTCTCTTTCATTTCTGCAGGATCTTTAATTCCCTCTTCTGATTTGCCTCTTTACCTTCATTGCCTCATTTTTAAGAAGCATCACTTCCTTTCTCTATTTGTCTTTCTACATCTCATTCTTTTCCAGAACAGTACTTCTCTGAGGCTGCCACTTCCAGTCCTGCACACTTTCATGCTTTCCTTTAGACAGTTCTGTGAACTACGAGCCCTGATCTGCATTCAGTTTGCCTTATCCCATCGTGGTGGTTTTGTCTGCGCTTTCCAAGTTCCCCTCTGTCAGTGTTACTTCACCGAGTTTTTGGAAAACTCCTCTCCCTTGCTCTCTGCACCCACAGATTTACAGTGAAGGGCAGGCAAAGGGGTAAAGGGTATGCTGGGATTTATTTTGTTCTCTGTTTACAATTAATTCGAAAATGATAATGTTCTCTATATCCTGGTAGTGCTGAAACTGTTGCCTATGATGTAACTTGCTCTAGATTTTACATTTTGGGGGGAGTGAAAGGAGGATATTAAAAATTGGATTTTAAGCAATTTTCTTCAAGTCCACAAGTCTTTGTAATAAAAATGTTTATCCATTTACAGAGAAGGCAGTCTCATTTGTGTCCCCACTGCTAATTTTCTTCCCTTGCACTTCCTAAGCAGATGAAACTACTGTAATTAGGTTAATATATTAGAGTCCATAACTATGAGATATTTAGAAATTTTTACTTTGTATTGAAGTGTAGTCAATTTACAATGTTAGTTTCATGTGTACAGAAAAGCAATTCAGTTATACATATACATATATGTATATATATTTTCAGATTCTTTTCCATTTGAACTCATTACAGGAAATTGAATATAGTTTCCTGTGCTATACAGTAGGTCCTTGTTGTTTATCTATTTTATATACAATAATATGTATCTATTAATCCCAGATTTCTAATCTGTCCCTCCCCTTTCTTTCCCCATAGTCTGTTTTCTATGTCCATGAGTCTATTTCTGGTCTGTAAATAAAATTTGTATTTTTTTTAAGATTCCACATATAAGCTACACTGTATGATATTTGTCTTTGTCTGACTTACTTCACTTAATATGTCTTAAAATGTACAAAAACACATAATATTTTTAAATGCATGAAAGATTCTATACTCAAAGTATGCTTATATCACTTGTTCTTTTTCCACTTAACAGTATCTCTTGAAGAACTTTAAAGAGATTATATGGACCTATATCATTTTCCAAAATGTCTCATGCTATTCTATCGTGTTTAATAACATAACCTAAATATGTCCCTATAGGTGGGCATATCTATAACTAATATGTGACAAATTTTAAGACTAATTTGTTGAGATTTTGATTGAGATGTGTCAAATTTATAGATATTTTCAGGGTAAAATGACTTATTTATAACATTTATCCTATCAATTTGTGAACATAAACCTTTACTTTATTACACCTCTACGTATCATTTCTCAAATGTGTACATTTGCTTTTTGATGTTTTTGTATTTTATTAGGTTTATTGATAAACATTTAATAGTTTTGTTGTTATCTTGAATGCATTTTTCTCTTATGGCAAGTTATATTAGTTTCATTGCTGATGTTTAGGAAAACTGTTGATTTTTATATGTTGATAGTATATTTAAATGCAATTACCATATTCGTTTCCTAATATTTTGTCAATTAAGTCTCAGAAAATTAATATATATTTTTGATCATATATTCTGCCAGAAACATCAATTTTGTTTCTTCTTTTTCAGTTGTATTTCTTTAATTTCTAGAATCATTCTGTCATGCCACTAGATGAGGAGTCTACATGGATTTCTTCTCTGTTCTACCCTTGGAAAATATTGAAGGATGTGATTGAATTTCATTACATCTCAACCTATATAGCCTAGGAGTAATTATGTTTATTTTTCCATCTGATATTAAGAGTAATTTCTATCAAGCATAGCCTCTAATCATCCATGTTTTCTGGCTTGGATCTCAACCATCATAACTTAATCTGTCAACACATTTAACATGGGTTAAATGAATATAAAGCACTAATGACTATGAGTAATGAGTAGAAAGAAGACTAGTTACACAGGTCCCTGATCTCAAGGAAATCACAGAGTTAATTATTTTGATTTTTTTTTTCCTCTCTGATTTTTTTTGTCTTTCCATCTGTGTGAAACCAGTGGCATGTAGAGTAGTCAGAGGACACTGGTAGGAGTGCACTGAAAATTGCCTCTTTTAATTTCCCCTGACAAGACTGAATCAAGAATAAGAAGTTATAGTAAGTTATTCTTCATAGGTTAAATTTATTATTTTCATAAGTAAGAACCCAGATATAATATTCCCCCCCAGAAAGCAGCAACATTTTACCCTCTAGATAAACCCCTCAATGAACATGTTAAAGCAGCTTTCTTTGCTCCTCTAAGTAAAACACCTGTTTTTCTTTCCTATTTAGGGATTCTTTGATGATTTCTTGCTATCTTCTTAGAACAGTCTACATTATAAGTTGTTGGAAGGATTATAATACTGGTTGTACATCAATTATGCTAAAATGTAACCTTCAAAAATAACCTAGTCCATATATCTCCCTTTTTTCTGACTTGAAGGTTTAGCTCCATAGAGCTTAGGAAAATAGAACAAACTTCCCCCCTAGAAGAAAAAAAAGGTTCCATCACTTTCATATTTTTCCAAAAGTACATAAGCAAAGCTCATTCAATTTCCAGAAAAGTAGCAATCTTAACTTTCAATAATCATTGCACAGAACAAGACTTGTATTTTTAAGAGGAATCTTTAGAAAGTACCACTATATATGGAAACTGGTGAGTATTTTTTCCTAAAAACTTTATAACAATGAATTGCAAGTGTGAGAAAATCAGATAGTATACAGTAACTTTTCAAGGTGAATTATCAGAGTTTAAGAACGGGCAGAAAGGATTTTTTTAAATGATAATAGGGAACTATTCTTTAACAAACGCAGAGGTCTGACCTGGCGATTCCTTGAAATGGTGTCTTGACGCCTTGAGACCTTAAATAAGATGACTTGATGAATGAATTAGAATTATCTTTAAAGTAAATGCCATTTTAAAAAGGACTGAAACTGACAGAGGGGCACTTACAAGAATAAATATCCCAAAGAAGGGCATATAGAGAAAAAATTTAGTTTGCCATCAGTTTTGCCAATTAGATCAAAGCCTTCACTTGCAAGGCCAAATATGAGACTTTATGAAACAGCAAACCTGCAAACTCTACATCATATAATGATTTTTCCTAATGAAAATAACAATTGATCATTCATCAAACATACCAGGTAAGAGAAATTCACTATGATTGTCTTCTAAGTAAGAAATACTTCTCCCAAAGATCCAACCTTTATAATCATGAGAATATCTACAAAGTGGAGAAAATTCATCAATCTGACAAGTGTGGTAACGGTTTCACCTAGGGTTTAGGTCTTCACATTCAGTGGTGAAACCACATAGGAGATGAATCTTTATATAAGTGGTACCAGCTTAAGAAACATATCATGGCTTAACAGACACAAAAGAATCCCTGAAGGAGAGAAACTTTATAGATATGAGGTCCTATGGCCTTCATATGGAATGCATATGTTCAAGTTGAGGGTTCAAAAAGTGAGTAAAGCCCATTAATTAGTGATTGTATTGATGTCTTCTACTAAAGTTTAACACTTTGCACCACCAGAGTCCACCCAAGAAGACAACTGTGCCAAAATTATGAATATGATAAGGTGTTCCATAAGAGATCAACATTTGGGTCCATCAGGGTGTCTATATAATTTAGATGAAAATTAGTTACAAAAGTAAAACTTCAGATACTTAAGTGTTTAGAAAAGAAATGTTGTATATAATTCTTAGTGTGCTAAAAATTATCTACCACCATCTCTTCCAAAGAGTATCATTTTAGATTATTAAGCTATTCTGCCTTCATGTCACTGACTAGAAAGCCATTTTAAACATATGTCAATAGTTAAATGTCAGATTTTATTCACGGAGGACGATATTTCTTGTTATATCTTTCCTATGTCTTTCTAGTTGAAAATGTCACTTGTAGAATCTGAGGTTCTGAGTATTCTCGTATGAAATGTAAACTTTTATTACATAGCTGTCTATAAAAGACAGTAAAACTTGAAATATAGTTAGTGGGTTGTTGGATTTGGTAAAGATAGGTTTCACTGACTTCTGATATCTATGGATATCAACGGATTTACATTTTTCCCTTTGATCCAAGAACAGCAGCCTATGGATATGAAAATAGGCAGTTC
Source organism: Camelus bactrianus (assembly GCF_048773025.1). NCBI lineage: Eukaryota > Metazoa > Chordata > Mammalia > Artiodactyla > Camelidae > Camelus > Camelus bactrianus. The sequence continues at coordinate 100,969,097 of NC_133539.1, forward strand.
ACTTTTTGAAATAATTCATATTTATTTCAACTCCTATTGAGTTTTCCATTTAACCTAAAAGTGCTTCTGGGATCAATCTACTTGAATGGTCTTGGAATTCCACCCCAGAGAGCATTAAAAATCCTTTATACCTAGAATCATATAAAAATCTGATATCTAAAAGATAAGTCTTTCATGGTGACGCACTAGTAGAAGATCTCATGAACACAATTTTTAAGCAAAAAGATGGTATTTTGTGCCTTTAAGATTTCCCTTCTAAGGGCTGTAATGTACATAGTATAAAACATTTCTTGGGAATTTGAAAGTAGCTACATGTACGTGGTAAGAGTTGAAAATAAGAAAATCTTTAAGTTTTCTCTACACAATATTTATTATATTAGCACACAAATGATTAAAAAGGATCATAACATGGAGTCATTAGCAGACCAAGAATTTGTTGAAAAGTTCATCAAAAGACCTGAACTTTAGTACAGATCTCCCTGCTAAAAGGAGAGTTAATTTTACAGGTGCTTTAACATGCAAACTCTCAATTTTGATTACTTTCCATAAAACTGCAAAGGATAAAAATAAATATTAATTTTCAAAGCCCAATTTACAAACCTGTCTTAACACTTTTCATATCATTATTCAGAACACTGCAGAAAGATTTTCTACATCTTAATAGAGAAGAAGTTGCGAAATAACTAGTAGATTGGTTGATTCATTAAAAGTGGATTTCATCGACAGTTCTGTTCATATCTGTGGGTGCCAACATTGGCCAACCCCTTGACAACTCTGAACCTCAGTTTTCTACTTACAAAATTGTGATATTGTGATATTAAAAAAAAAATCCAGGGTTCTTTGCTCACAGCTCCCAAAACCCTTGGAATTTCCTGAGTAATGAGATCTTAACGGTGGCTATTATGTTATGTTAATGAGGTGACTTTGGGAAAGTTAAGTCATTATACATAATAATCTTCCAATATTCTTTCCAGTTCTATCATTCAGCTTTCTTTGGGAAAAAAATAATATTATTTTATCATATTCCTTTGGGAGAATAAGATGAACACTAATATGGCTATACTACTATTGTCATGAGTGAGTGGTAAGGGAGAGTCTCAAAAAAGTTCCACAAAGTGTGCCTCCTTGGGACTGCAGATTGATTTCTTTCCCCCAGGAAATAAAATTGTTGTCATTTAGAGTTTGATGATTACTGGGAAGAGGAGTCAAGGATGGAACTTATGAAGGTCAGGAAACTTACAGAAAGATAACTGTCTAACACTTCAACCATATCCTCCATTATATTTAAAATGACATAATCCTACTTCTTTAGCTGTAAAGGCCATTTAAATGACATTAAAGGGCAAGAAGCAGCAACTAAAACCCTGAATAAAACCTCCATGGGTGGGGAGGGTAAAAGCTGGCTTTGACAGCTAGTTCAGAGTATGAGGTGTCAGGCTTCCTCCTTGAGGAAGTGATTGCAAAGTAATTCAAAGAAGTGCCTTAACTGAAATATTTGGGCAATGCTCTCACATAGAGTGTAAACTGTATGTTGTCTAATGGTGTCATACAAGCCTACCTAGGATATCAGATCATAGTTGTCTTTATTGTTTTGAGTATTTATATATATAGATGTATATTTGTAAATGCATTTAAATTTGTTGATTCCAAAGATAAGCAATTTTACAATTTTCTAATAGATGATAATAACATATCCTGTTTGAAAAGGGTCAGTATACTATGGCAATTGGGAAACAGATTAAAGTACAATGTAATCTGTTTTCAAGTATAGAGGAACAAAGTTGATAACCCAACATCCTTGCTGATTTAGTATCTAAAATAATCTGTGTCTGGGGTAATATATACAAAATCCCAATGTAGTTAGGAGTTCTTAGTACATAGTAAATGCTATGTCTTTCTATTTATTACTCCAGGGAGCTGAATTTTGAACAGATGATCTAATGGTTGAGTGTCTTTAAATTAAGGGAAACAAATCTACTGGCAATAATACATGAGTTAAACTTGATAACATATTTTAGTTCATATTGTATGCCATTTGTTAAAAATAATGATGCAACTATTTCCAATTTAAAACTATAAATTCTTCATGACACAATTTATTATGAATAATAAATATTCATTTATCACTAATAATTCACCTGGTAAATATTTCATGTGTGCATAATGGACCCACTTCCTTCCTTACAGGTGCACAACCTCTTAAGCTTGTGGATTACCCTTTCTGTAATTCTTTTGCATCAATGAGCAAATACATCTCTGTTACCCTCTATCTTCATCATTTTTATATGAAAGTTAGCATATTATCACTTTTCCCCCTCATTTTAGTTGTTTCATTTAACAGCATATTCTGAAAATCACTCCAAATAATGCATAGAGATTGTTCTCATTCTTTCTGATTCTTTTTTATGGTAATATTCTCCTACTTGAGGATATTTAGGCTATATCAAATATTTAATAATTGTAATTATAATACATTACAAATTGATTATAATTATAATAAATATACAATTATATTTAAATAAATTGTTTAAATTATAATAAATTATAATTTACTCAAATAATGCTAAATAAATAATGTGGCATATGTATTTTTGTATCCTTGGAGGGTGTCTTTAGGGTAAAGTCTTAGAAGTGGGATTTCTGGGTCAAAAGATAAGCACATTTGTAGATTTGTGAGTTATGGACAAATTCCCCTCCAGAAAACTTGTACTGATTTGCATTCCCACCTGCATTGTATCAGCATGCTTGTTTCCTCATAGCTTTGCTAACAGAATTTATTGTCATACTTCCTCGTTTTTACAATCTGATAATAAATAATATTTCAGAGTTATTTTAATTTGCATGTCTTTAACTATGAATGAGATTGAATATTTTTATATGCTTTATATGTGTATGTGTGTGAATACATATATATATACACACACACACACACACACACACACATACATGACTTGTCACATCTTTTTCCCACTTTTCTATTGGGAAATGGCAGAAATTTGGGAAAAAAGAGATGAAATTAGATTTATGCATTGCAGCATACATACTAATAAATTCCAAACTAATCAGAAACTTAAATGTTGAAAAAAAAAGCTATACAAATACTAGAAGAAAACATGGGCAAATTCTTTTAAAATCTTGATATAGAAGAAGGCATTGTAATAATGATTCAAAGTTCAGAGGAAATAAAAGAAAATATTTGATCCATGTGACTACGTAAAAAAAACTTTTGCATTGTAAATAGCATCATTATAAAATCAGAGGACAACTGATACAGTAAAAGAACAATGTGCAAAATATATCAGAAAATTTTGTGCTTTTGTTTGCTTGTCTGTTTGTTTTGAAGATGAAAAATGGTTTTGAATCGTCCTGTTTTATGGTTCTCTGTTGCTTTGTAGGACCCTAAGATATTCCCCCTCGTTTTACCTTCACCACCCAATTGCCAAACACTTTGCCCCTCTATATGTCAAATGGATATAAAGTTTCTCCACCAAAAGCTCTGCGCATCAAAAACTGCTCCTTTATGTGTGCTTGTCCCTTTAAGTCATGCCTGTCTTTACATTGTGTCTGTTCCTTTAAACAGCACCTGCTCCTTTAGATCACAGATACTTTGAAATGCTCTGATCTGTCTGAGAACATTCCCAGTGATTATAGGTAGGAGATGGACATAGTATTTCTGACGATCATGCCAAATCACCCTTAGGCCCCTTCGCCAGCTTTCATCTTCTATCTTCCTCGTCATTTTCTCATTACGGTTTTGCTCTCCACAGAGCCTGGTGGCTGGTAAGGCCAAGGCAGTAGCATGAGAGATTTCATGCTGGGACTGGTGTTTTTCTCTCTTCACTCCCAGTTAGTTTGTATGTTCAGCTTTCTCTTTCTTTCAGGTGTGCTGAGGGCATGATTTTGTGTGGAATTGACTTATCCCTTCTTATTGTCTCATATTTTTGGATGAGAAATTTAGGGATGTAGAGAGCTGTGCTGCTGCCTTTATCCTCAGCTACACCTATGCCTGATCATACCATATGAGATCACTCATATGTGGAACCTAAAATAATAACAATAATAATAATAAAATTAAAAAAATAAATACAAGACAGAAACAGACTCATAGACATAGAATACAAATTTTATTGTTTTTTAATCAAAGAAAATCAAATTAAAGAGGTGAAGATACATTACATACATATATATAAACTATTGTAATGGGGGAGAAGAGACCTCAGTATAGGACTGGGCTCAGTTCTGAACACCATAAGGACAAGTGGGGGTCAGTGGAGAGAAAATTACTAGAGGAAAAATCAAGGGTTTGGGGGAATTCTGGCTAAACTAACTTGACAAAATTCTTGCTGAAAGCAGGCCAGGACAGTCAGATACCGAGGGTGTGGGGTGAGGAATTTGATCAGATATCAAGGGGGCAGGCAGGTGAGGATCATGCTAGAACTCCACTCTTCAAGGAAGGACATGGATGCTCTGGATTTGAATGAGAGCTCAGATGAGCCTGATCAAAGTTTGGTCATGGAGAGAATTTTATCGGTCTCCAAATACTGTTAATTTCATATAAAAAGTGTGAGATTTTGTTGTATTCCTTTAAATAATGTGGAACTTTGCTCTTTCATACAAGTAAGTATTTGGGGTCAGTTTCATCCTTTAAAAGCTTGCTTGAATAGTCTATGGTTAATGTATCACCACTAGGAAGGTGAGACCCTTCTGAGGCTTCTCCCTGATGCCTTGTGTATAACTAGGTCTTATACATTTTGCAACTCAGATTTCTGTCTCCTTAACTGCTACACTATGTTTTTATTTCTGGTCCTGATCTATAGCTTGAAATTTGCCTCCAGGAAGTAAAATGGAGCAGTAAAATGTAGGTTTTAGAATATATAAAACATATAGACTATAAACATGTAATATACAGAACATAAAGCATGTAGATTTTAGAATTTACAAAATAAAGCATACCTCATTTCTTTTCCCCCCAAACACCATAACTTTAAACTAATGGCATGTGTTTGAAATATGTTGACTGAAACTCCAAGCCCAGTAGTATATGGGAAATAACATGCCCATGAAGAGACATGATGCTTCCAGTCAACAGATGGAATTAGCATGCATCACTAAAAGCATGCGAGGTATAAAGTATAACAGCATTTTGCCAAAAGGATTTAGTGAGCTTCCAAAATGCCTATTTGGTGAAAGATCCCACAGATTTCTGAGTTCTCCTCTTAATTCCTAAAATTTATAATTTTGCAACTACCAACTCAGTATCATTTATTTTCATGCCTTAATTATCCTAGCCTTTTATTAACTTAAAAACAAGAAAATGAAAATAGAACTGGCAAAATGACCATGAAAGCACTTGGTCTGTGTATGAAAATTTGACTTCCATGTGATTCTAGTTCTAAATTCTAAACTCTTGATGGGTTTCCTTCCACATTGTGGTTATCTCTCTTTCTAAAGTGCCCATTGGAAACTTTTTTTTGGGAATTAAGTGACTGGTCTGAGAGAAACAGACTTTATTAGCTAGTATTTCTCATTGCCCAGCTGTGCTCTGCTTGTAAGTGCAGCCGTTTTTACGTCTTCATCTATGTGAGACAGATGATACAATATGAATGATATGATAATGAGAGAGGAGACATCGCTGCCAATTTTACAGGATTATTAGGATAACAGGTGAATGCTGTTAACAATTTTATGTCAGTAAATGTGGCGATTTTGGTGAAATGGACAAATGACTTAAATGCCACAAACTCTAAAGATCATTCAAGAAGAAACGATAATCAGAATAGTACTCTACCTGTTAAAGAGTTTAAATCTGTAGTTACAAATTTCCCACAAGGAAAACTCCAGATTGTTCATGAGGGAATTCTATGAAATACGTAAAATGTAATACTGTCAATCCTTATGTTTTCTTCTTAATCTCTTCATTTATTACCAACTACCTTTCATCCTTTCTTCCTAAATTTTTTGGTGGTATTTTCTCTAACAGTTCCAAATTTGAAATGGACATCAGGCTTTAAAGATTCATAGTGTTCTAGTATCAAGCTGAGATCACAAGGTAAATAAGCAATTAATACAAACAATGTAAGTATAACTAAGCATAGCTCTAAATATCAGTTCACAGAAAAAATGATCTAATATTTATCTTCTCTTCTGCAATTTCTCATAAATATAGTTTGCTCCCATGAGCATCAAGAAAGCAATTTCTAAGGAAGAATCGCTCTGTTGTACTAACTCCAGTAACATTTTAAATGATTCTTTTCATTCTATCTCTTCTTTGTAAATTTGAAAAAAATGTATCAATTCTGGTCACTGAAAAATGAATGATTTATATCTTGTACATTCTTAATTTTCCAGCTCATTAACAAGTTTTTTAACACCATTTTCAACAGCAGTTTTGTTTTTTTTTTTTTTTTTGGCTGGCCAATGTATTACTCTTAGATTTTGACATGTATATATATGCAAGCAACTTTTTTTTTCATACTGAAACATTTTTGAAAGAAACACAATGCAATTTTATTTTTAAAGAAATAATGACACTAAATATCCCTAGATTCTGCTGTGACATTTGTCTACTTAAATGTTTGTTATTATGCTCTTGTTGGGAGCCTTTCTTTATGTTATATAATTAAGACCATACATTTGAGGGTGCATGAGCCAAACATATATATATATATACACACACACAATTATGTTAGGGAACTATTAGTGCTCTGCTATTTTGAAACTGCTTTAGCTTGTAAATATTCTGTACCTATTTAGTTTACGTTTAAATAATGGAATTATAGTAAAAGTATATATTTATTGAAAAATACATAAACTAATATTATGTGTGTTAAACTGCCATAAAAACTGAGAGAAATATTCTTAAATCTGTTGCATAGGCAGATAACAAACTGATTATTGTCACAAATCTGAAGGATCAACTCTTCACTTAGCTGGTTGTTCTAAAAAGGAACTTGCATTCCCTGGGAAAAACAAAACAAAATAGTGTTGCTCAAACAACCCTATTATTTTATACACAAGATCCAAGACACAATTAAAATTATAAGAACTCTGAAGAAGCAAGAAATAGAAGGCATAATATGAAGATAAAATGAACAGAAACAAATCCTCAAAATAACCCAGATCTTAGAACTAACATTAAAAGACTTTAAAATAGTTATTCTATATGTATGATCAAAGATTCAGAGGAAAAGATGGAAAGAATGAGAACAAATGCAGAAAATCTGAGCAACAGAAGTAGAGCTTTAGAAACAAAATGTGTTCCAGTATAGAAAAACACAATTTCTGAAAACAGAAATGCAAACAAAGCTACATAGTGAACAGTGTAAAAGAACTGAGCAGGAAATTTATCAATTGAAATGATCCAAAAGGAAGCACACAGTAAGAAAAAAAAATAACATAAGACAATATCAAATAAACTAACAAAGATGTTATTGGAGTTTTTAAAGAAAAGGAGAGAGTTAGGGAGAAAAATTATCTACAGAAATAATGGATGGAATTTTAAAAAAATAATTAAAATGATCAATCCTTAAATGTAAGCAGTTCAGAAAACCAAGCCTCAGTACATGATAATCCAATAACTGAAAACTAAAAATAAGGAGAAAATCCTAAAACTAGTCAATAAATACACACACACACACACACAAAGGGGACCAATCATAATAAGGACAGTGCTGACTTCACAACAATAAATGCAAAATACAAGACAGTGGATTTACATTTTTAAAGTACACACAAAAGTAATAACAGAATTCTATATTCAGTGAAAATAGTCCAAATTATATTTTCTGATAAATTAAAGCCCACAGAATTTTTGCCAGCAGACTAGCACCACAAAAAATGCCAAATAAAATTCATCAGCATGATACCAGTTGAATGTTTCCATTTACAGAAAGGATCAAAATGGCAAATAAGTGGTGAAAAATAAAAATAAGAGGTTATAATGTATTCCTCAGAACAATAAATAAGAAAGAGAGGATGACAGAGAGAATGTCAAGAAATACAATTGACTATTATGTAATATGTTTTTAGTCTCAGAGAAAGCAGAATCAGAAGAACAGGAAAGAGAGGGAATGCTTATAACAATAGCAAGACGGTAGTCTCAAACACCATTATGTGCATAATTAAATTAAAATAAAGGAATTTAACCCTGTTAAGAGGCAAACATTGCCACAATCAATTTAAAAAAACAGAGCCTACTTATATTCTAAGACATTAACTTTATATATAAATGAAAATAGTAAGTGTGAGAAGGCTGGACTGACTCCCTTAATATCACACAAAGCTGACATATGTCAAGGAGTATTACCAGATATAAAGAGTGACATTTCACAATGATAAAAGGATCAATTCATCAAAGAGAGAAAAAATTAAATAGTAGAACTTCAAAGCACATGAAGCAAAAGTTGATTAAAATATAGACAGGAATACAGGAATCTATATTCACAATTGGAGACTAACATTCTCTCTTACTACTTTCTAAAACAACTGGCCTTCGTAGACATTTTAAAAACATTCAACTCAACAACTGTAGAAAACACATTCTTTCTAACTGTACATGGAAGAATAATATGCTGGAGCAGAAAAAAATTCTCAACAAATTTCAAAGATTAAAATTATACAGAATAGGTTTCTGGCTACAATAGAGTTAATAATCTATAACAAAAAGTAATCAAGAGAACCCCCAAGTAGTTGAAAATTAAAGATATTATAAACTTCTTAGTCAAAGAAGAAATCATAAGGAAATCATGTTTTTAAAAAAACATTATTGAAAATACAACATATTGAAGTGTGGGGTGAAAACTCAGTTTTAAAGGCTTATATAAGAAAATTAGAAAATTTTAAACTCAATGACTTAAGTTTATATCACAAGAAGACAGAAAAGTAAGAGCAAAGTAAACCCAAATAAGTCAGAGGAAAGACATAATAGAGATAAGGAAATCACTAAGATAGAAAACATACTAACAATAGAGGGAAAAAAATAAAGCAGAAAAGTGGTTCTTTAAAAAAAAATTCAGAGAGTGGTACACTCCTAAAATGCCTGATGAAGAAAAGAGGTAAATCACAAAGTACCAACATCAGGAATGAAAGGAAATAGTACAAAGCTCTTAGAGAAATTATAAGATATTATGAACAATTTTATGGCAATAAGTGACAGTATAGATGAAATAGGTAAATTCTTTAATAAATACAACTTGCTAAAACCGACCCAAGAAGAAGATAAGCTGAATAGCTCCATTTCTGCTAAAAAAAAAAAAAAAAATTTCCAAAGGAAAATCTTCCCACAAGTAAAACTCTCAACCTGGATGGCTTCACTAGTGGATTCTATAAGAAAGACATACTTATCTTAAACGGACAAAAAATATAAAGCAAGCAAGCAAACAAACAAAAACCCTCTTACAGAAAACAGAGCTGGAAAACTTTTCAACTGTTTTTGTGAAGCCAAGATAACTCTGATCCAAAACTTGGCAAAAACTTTATTAAAAAAATCACAAATACATAGATTTTATCAAAACAAAACAAAATTTTAGAAGATCAAATTCAGCAATGCATAAAATTTACCATAAGGTTACAATGGAGAAGATAGTGAATAGATTATTGGAAGAGAATAGAAAGTTCAGAATTAAAGCCATATATTCCTGACCAATTTTCCGGAAACAAGCCACAAAAATACTTGCACAACTTTAATCTGATAGCAAAATCTTGAAATCAACCTAAATGCCCATCAATAGAAGGATAAAGTATTTACAGCAACAAAAAGGACCAAACTGCTGATATACACAAGGCTGAGCATCCCCAACAGTATGTTCACCAAAGACAGTAGGATGTATAATGTACGATTCCATTTGTTTGAAGTTGACAGATAGGAGGAAGCAATTTTTGATAACAGAAATTAAAGTAGTGTTTTCTTGGAGGAATGAGGAATGACTGGAAAAGAACGTAAGAGAATTTTGGCAATAACAATGTTCTATATCTGCTTGAGAATGCTGGTTATGTCATTGTGTACACATCAAAACTCATCATATTAAATTGTATCTCACTAAAAATGCTTAAAAATATTTCTTGATTTAGATTACTATATATGTGAAAATACATAGCATGAAAAATCTTATATTGCACTTGCCTTGTGGAACTCCTCTGAAATCACTGACAGAATCAGTTAATAAGTCGATACATGGTAGCAGAAAGCAGACATGTAAGTGCTCACTTATAAGACAGAACTAAGTAATGAGTTGATAAACAGGAGGGCAACTAACCTTGAGTTGATAAACAGGAGGGTAACTATCCTTCTTTCTTCTTGGTTCATGGTAGTGTCTCAAGTCCACCTCCCTTTGCCAACGTACATCCAAGTACATCCTTAGGTTCTGACATATTTCAGATTGATGGATGGCTAATTGCATCCATTTGATTCCCAGTTGGACAGTTAATGATAATAACTTTAAATTAGTACATTTACAATGATTGAAACTGAAGATTTATCCTCAATTTGATGCAGAATTAATATTTATTTTCCATTATATAATTTGAAATTTAAGTATAGAAATTAAGATTAGAACTGCTCACTTCACCCCTATATTCAACTCTCCATAAAAAAAAATTAAGTTTCTTTGTAGTTTATAACTGGTCTCATTTTACTCATTTTACTTCTTCTTCCTATGCTGGTTTCTGGGTACAGAGAGAGGCTCATACCGTCAACGCTATGTTTATCCCAACATACACGTACACAGAAATCAATACACTGGTTTATAATCTAAAATTGATACTTTTTTTAACTGTATGAAACTGTTAAGACAGTATACCATTCAGATGGACTGTGTCAAGACTGACACATATATTGAAGGAGCTGATCCTGCCCAGTAATTAATACTTAGAGTAGTGCAAACTGGACATATTATATAAATCATATTATTATTAGATTATTATTAGATTTGACATTGTTGCATAGGTCAGTCTGAGGGAAACAAAGGACTTTCTACAGTTATTTGGGAGTATTATTTTCAGCAATAATAGAAAGTGTAGAAATAAATTGATAACTAGTAATAATACATTTTTATTCTAAAAAAAGAATACAAATTTTAACACATCCATATATTTAATTTTATAAAATAATTTGGTGCTTCTGGTAGTTCAGCTCTTTCAAAGAATAATTGCTTCAAAATTACTTCAATGTTGAATTTCTTATCAATTAATTAAATTTAAGCTACTTTTTGAAAAAGAAATGGAAAATTTCTCTCTCGTAACTATTATCTTGTGACTCCAATGTTCACAAATTAAAATAATTCCAATATATTTAAGCCAGTTGCCCATGATTGGCCCAGATTACCCATGAATACAATCCTCTCTTCAATATCTACCTATTTATTTATCCATACACACACACAAACACACAGACACACATCCATGAAAATTTTTCCCACATATACTTTTTTTCTAAATTTAAAACATTCTGATTATTGTAGTTGGTCTAAAGCAGCTCAGAGTTCAATAACTGAGGTTCAGCTATTTGCTGTACTGTTTGAGAATATTTGATTCTTGCAAGGAAAAAAATGGGTGAAACTCACAAGCTGTGTTAAGTACAGATAAGTAGTAAGTAGAGCATGTATGAGTTAAACAGGGAGAGGATGGAAGGACTAAGAACACTGATTATTCATGAAGTATTAAATATGCACGAGGTACCAGAAGTGCTAAATAACAGGATACATTAAATAAACATGAGACATATGAAGCACTCATTATTCATGAGGTCTTAATTCAGCCACCCACTGATGACACCCATTTTGGCCCTGACAGTTCTATGCCCAAGGAACTCACATAAAACTCATGGCTGTTCAGCAAGTTAATTGGCAAGCTACAGCTATTAGCCAGGCAAATGTGCTCTGCGTGCCTGTGATAAAGCAAGAAGGAGTCACTTGCCCTGGGCATGTTCCCCAGGTAACCTCTCTTGCTTCAACTTCAACTCTCATTCTGGTCACCATATCATCCCAGGAAAGACAGAGGGACAGGGCACTGTTGTACAGTGGATTTGAAGTGGGAGAAAAGGTGGCAGGGCACAACCACTGAAGGAATGACACAGCAACTGAGGACAGGACAAACTGGCTAGAACCAAGACAGCAGAAGATTCAACTTCCAGTAGACCTTGAGCCTCACCGCACACCCATAGGCATCTAAGCTGACCATAAAAGGTTAAGTAGGTGGGGGGGCATTTCCTGGAAATCTTCACCCCTTCTCCAAAGTAGTTGGAATAATCCTCCTACTCATTAGCATATGAAATTGCCAAGCCCATAAAACCTAACAACTCGGCATCTCGTGGCTACTCTCACTCTGTCACTCTCTCTTGCTTTCTGAGATGGCCCGCACTCTGTCTATGGAGTGTGTATCTCCTAAGCTGTTTTCCCTTCTGAGTGAGACAGACCCCACACTGTCTATGGAATGTGTATTTCTCTAAATAAACTTGTTTTCACTTTACCATGACTTGCTCTTGAATTCTTCCCTGCGCAAGGCAAGAACATATTCTCCCACAACAGACTGTGTACTGTGGATTTAGGTAGCTGAGTCCTTCTGATGCAGGAAAAACAGATGTGCGGGATGAGGAGGGCTGTGTCCCAGGCTTCGGTTGAGCCCGTGGGATGTGCCCCGCCAAGCGTGGTTCCTTGGCTTTGCACAGAAAAGAATTCAAGAGTGAGCAACAATTGAGTAAAGGTAAACTTATTCAGAGAGATACACTGAAAGGCAAAAGAAAGGCCACGACGTGTGGGTGTTGGGTGCTCAGATTAGAGAAAAAGTAGGTACACACTCCATAGACAGAGTGCGGGCCATCTCCAAAGGGGGAGAGAGAGAGAGAAGGCGGCAGCCATAAGGTACCATGTTGCCAGTTTTTATGGGCTCAGTGGCTTCATATGCTAATAAGTGGAAGGACCAGTCCAACCAGCTTGGGGAAGGGGCTGGGATTCCCAGAAAGTTGGCCATTTCCCACTCTGACTTTTGTGGCTAGCCTTGGGACTGTCATGGCACCTGTGGGCATGTTATTTACCATGCTAATATATTACAATAAGCATATAATGAAGCTCAGGATCTGCGGGAAGTCAAATCTCTCACCATCTTGAGCCTGAAGGCCTACAGGGGGTTGAACCTTCCACCATTTTGATGTTCATTGCTGTATCGTTACTTGAATGGCTGTGCCCTGCCCCCTTCCTGCCTCACTTCCAAAGCACTTGCATTCTATCCTAAATGTGTTAACTTACTCCATCTCTTTCCCCCTGCTTAATTAATGCTTTGTGTCTTATTGATGTGGATCACTTTAACATTGCGATTCAGGCATTTTAATTTGGTCTGTGAACCTTTCTGTCCTGTGACCACTGGAAAAGCTTCCTAGATAGAGTATTTGGAGTTACTGTGGTATCAGGTCAATGTCCCCCACAGCAAGGCTACCAAGGCTTACTGGGTCTAGTCCATACTCTCTTCTTAGTCATTTTGTTGGTAGAAAATGGAATCAATATTACTTGCCGGTAAATAGATACTGCAGTTCTTAGTTCTTTTCATCTTCACAGAAGATCGACTGAATTTTCAGACAAAAATAATTTTGTTAGCATAGGTAGACACGGATACATATATATCTGTACAATGAGGGCAAAAACAACTCATACTCCAGGGTTAAACACACACAAACACATACATGCAGAAAAAACAATAATTAGTACACCTGTTCTTTGTAGCAAAAGAGTAAATTTGTGTGTGTCGGCGCTGACCTTAGCTAGGACTCATTTGTCGATGTGAATCAATTATGACTACTCTTTTCAAATGATCCTTTGAAATTAAGTAAAACTGAAATGTTAGCTTTGTTGGCTTTGGAACAGAAGCTCCCCAATCTGTCAGTATAATGCACTCCAGTCTTTTCCTCTACTTGGTAATGAGCTCCGACTGAGACATTAGCATTTTCATTGAGGCCAGTGGACTTCTCACCAGGGAGTCAAGTGTTTCTAGGTTAAACTAACCAGTCAGTATTGGTGTCAAATTCATGACCTTGGCCTCTTGAGCAAGATGAAAATACTGGTTATGTAACTGCCTCTGAAAAGTTTAGATTAGACTAAGATTATATACAGAGTCTAATTTATCAAAAATAGAACGTTATTGAAATAACCGAAAAGCTCATTAAAATGTAGTGTGGCTTATGCTTGCTTTTCTCAAAATGCTTTGCAGATGTGTTTCCCATCCTTCCTTCCTATAGCATGCATTATGGAACTGTACTGTGTCTCAGCATCCCAGATGCCCACTGCAAGATTATCTATTTCTACATCTTTTTCTTCAGAATCTTCTTTCAAAATGTAAACATTTCCCATAAGAAACACAAATGAAAAATAAATATGAATATGAATATCAACTAAGCAGTTGAATAACAACTGTTACTTAGTGATGATTTTAAGTAACACAATAATGTAGTCCTAACATTGACAATTTCCACCTGACATAGTCCACGAACAAAAAGGAAAACAATCTTTTCTACCAAATTTCACTTTTTAATTTTTTGGAGTATATTTTTAATTCTGAGTTTGTTTTTAACTTTTTAAATTTATACATATATAAGTATGAATATATATGTTATATATACTAATATATAGTATATAATTGTTATATTTTTAATACTGAATATGAACATAAAATAAAATATAACTTAGGTACTACTATAATACATATTTACTCTAATTTATATTATATAGTAATGTACCTTAAGATGCATATTTATGTACATTAACGGAATGACTCATGCTATTATTTTTTAGTGATATTCTCTATAATGTATCAAAAGTATCTGTGAAATATTTTTTCTCAAAACATTGCATTTTTCTGTAATCTTGTACTTTATTGGACAGAGTCTTAAAAAATGGCAAGTTCTAAAATATTAACTAACCTGACTTGTCAACAATAAATAATTCTATTAACTGTGCTACGGGATCTAAGTTTAGGTTTTTGTTTATACAAAATAGTTTTATAATAAAGGAACAATTCTTATATTTTCAAAGATTTTATTTAGAGTGTCTACTCTGTGCCAGGAATTGTGTTATACATTGGGTATACAAAGACAAGTATTGATATGCCTTGCTCTCAAGGAGCTCATAGACATAATGGCCATATGTACTTTGGACGGATAGAAATAATTTGGAATGAGATAGAGGTGGTGGTTGCATAACAGTGTGAATGTACTAAGTGTTGCTGAATTGTTCACTTCTAATTGCTTAATTTTAAGTTGTGTGAATTTCACTGCAAGTTATTAACAAAGAAAAAAATGCTGGTATAGAGACAGAAAAATGGAGAGAAAGTGCTTCACAGGTACCAGTTGCTCTGGAATGACACTTTGATTTCACTTGAATAAACTTTCATTTAGACTGAACCTTAGGGAAGTTGGGTTTCACAATCATTAGAAATAAAAATGCATCACTGTATCACAGGATGACAAGTAGGATGCCTTCAGCCACAAATAACAGAAAACCTCAACACAAATAGCTTAAGCATAGGGAATTCATTATCTTACATAACCTGAAATTTACTGGAACAGTGTCCTCAGGTCTTGTTATTTAATCAAGAACCCCAGTGTTTTATTTTTTCTTCTCTGTCTAACTCAGTGTGCTGGAAGCTCTTCTTCCAGGGTTTTCAGAGCAGCACCAGTTCTGGGCATCATGTTCAGACCCAGCAACACGGCCTAGAAGAAGGAGGACTGTTTCTTCCTCATGATCCACTTTACATAACGGGCACTTTTTCCTAAAGGTCTCTGAAGACACTTCCTCACACTGTGGCTAGAACTGAGTCAAAAGATCATACGCTAATCACTGAAAGGGAGAACTTAATTGCCACAATTGACTTCCAGACAATTTAGATATACTCCTTGAGCTGGGAATAGAGTTATCTCCCCCTAAGAGAGGAACAAATTGGGGTCTGTGTGCAAAGGAAAAGGTAAAGTTATTTTAGCAGACTGTCACCAGAGGCCGCTATAGATGGTAATATAAAAAGGCATACATAGTATATGAAATATATGAGATCTAAAACAATAATTGTCTTGACATGGTAGAATTTTATAATTGATATATCCCTATAATACAGTATGTAGTTATGGCATGATACTTAAAAATTTGTGCAAATTCTTGCATGAAACACATATGAAAAATCTTTCTTATTATTTCCCAGTGTTTAAACTTTTTTAAAAGTCAGTTTCAGTTCAAATTTAGAAGCTGTGTAGTATAATAAAAAGTGTATAGTATCTATTGCCAAAAAAACTTAGGTTCAATTTCTTTTCCACAATTTCTTTAAATGATTAACCCTGAGCAAAATGCTTTACCTCTTTAACTAAGCTTCAACTTTCTCATCTAGAAAATAAAGATAATGAAATTGTACTCCCAGAATAATTTTTAAAAATAAAACATCTGTGCTTGGTACAAAGTATGTTATCTACTTTTATTGTTTTATGAATAAAATAAAAGTGTATGGCAAGTCAACCTCCTCATTAAACTTTCCCTTGTAATTGTTTTGTTTTAGTAATTGGCATCAACTATAGAGGCTAAACCAAATGAATGTATTATTAATTACAATGTATGACATGAAGATCAGTATTTTCAACTTTCAAACATGAAGACAAATTATGAAAAAGAATGCTAGACTCAGTATAAACCCAGTGATAACATTTATTGAAATGTTTTCCACATATAGTGATTTATTTTGTTTCACTAGTTCATCAACTGGTGAAATAGCCAGTTTTAGTGATAAAAGAAATGATATACTTGAGTGGAACTCATACGAAGAAAATCAAGGTCATGAGTAACTTAATGTAATTATTTCTTCCTTAGTAGAATTTTTGGTAATTATTACCCACATGGAACACTGAGTCTTCTATAATTTTCTGAAGCCCTCTGTTTTCTCTCTCTCCTTGTTTAGCAAGGTTGTAACTATAGGTGATCCACACAGAAAAATGACCTTCTTCCTTCTCCATTAATTTCCATGCCTTTGTATACCCAGAAGAAAATTTATTTTATTTATGATTTAGAAGGTTTTTGTCAGAACAGCCATGACTATGTGAATGGTGTCCTTAAGAGAAGATGTCATGTGATTGGACACTGGGGAGAGCACTCTAAAAAGAGAAAAGGAGACTTCTGGATATTTGAAAGTGCAGCTTAGTAAGTAACACCTGGAGGTGGTCAGCTCCTTTCATTATGAGTTTTTTTTTTTTTTCCAAAGGAAATTATCCACTTCAGTGACCTACATGATATTGCTTCCATAATACCTGTGAGCAATTTGACCATTTACATTGATTGTGAGGCGGTCAAAACAGTGTTCCCACAGGGATGTAGAGAGCATTTTTAGCCTTGGTGGAGGAGAAAGAAAAAGGCTTTTAGTAAAGGAAAATAGGCTAAAACTTTTTGCAAAGGATTTGCTTCAATGTGCGGACAATCAGGTTTTCCCTCCCCTCCTCATTCCTGTTTCCTGATAATAAACATTCTTCATGTTCTAAGCTCCTTTGTAATGGGTGAATTAGCTCTTTTAGAAGCAGAGATTAATTAAGCTTGAGAAGAACTAATTCAATGGGACATCTGTCTGTCATCTTCAATACTCCCATAAGGGATCAGACCAGTATCGTTACAACTGTACTTTACTGACTTATAAGCACTGTACCTACATTTTATGTATAATTTATCTCTATGATTAAATTTCAAGGATCTAGCAATTTATCTATTGCTCTATCTATCCCCCTATCTATTTATGCTTTTTTCCCTACATTATCTATTTATTTCAAGAACCAATTGGGCCTTATTGCCAACTGATGAATAAAATGCAATATTCCAGTGATAATCTCTTATTATTAGCCTATAAGATATAGAAATTACCGTTAAAAATATCTGCAGCTATCAGAGTACTGACATTTCAGTAAATTTAAAAAAAAAAAAGCATGTATCTCCTTAAAATATCTTCATTATTATCCATATTTTATATATAATCTTATTTTATCTTCCTTTACTCAAAATAAAAATATATTTCAATATATCCAGGAAAAGTGATAAGATAAAAATTTGTGAGAGTTAGGTTTAATTCAAGAAGCTTGTAAAATTTTTATATATTTTTCAGGAGTTTAAATTCAACCTTTTTCTATTGCTGCCTTGAAGCAATAGAATAAGAAAAGATACAAGGAACACAAAATGTCTATGAACTCTGAATCTTGATACACCTGTATGTTTAAATTTGATCTTTATTACTAACATCCTCCCTAGTTCCACGTGGCACTTTAGAGCCATTATGTCTCCAATGACCTTTGTCTACAAAGAGTATTATTATCCTTTTCTCTTCATCCCCAAATTCTCCAGGCTAAGTGAGCAGGGGAGACCTGCCAGCTTTCATTACCACATCTTTTGCACAACGTTGTAACTTGGTCAGTTTCTTAATTTCCAAAAGAATCACAGTACAGTCAAATAACATATTTGTTAGATATGAAAGTGTAATTTTACAACTTGTACATGTACAAAAGTTCTGTGAACTTAATAGGGCAGAGCAAATCCTAACTGTGAATACAAAATTTAAACTGGTTTAAATGCTGGCTGAAATTGCTGTTGTCATTTTGTTTAATGAGAGAAATAAATTTTTTCTAATCTGAATAGAATTCAGCATTTTAGCTGCATTGTGTTAGTCTTGTATGAAATAATAAAATATTCTTACTTATTATATTGTATCTCAGAATTACGTATTTGTATAAATATAAAAATATAACTGCTAAGGAGAAAAAGAACAAAGAACATGTGGTATAAATATAAACCAAATAGTAAGATGGCAGTTTATACTTAACTATATTTAAATTAAATGCAAATGATCTCAAACAATCCCATTAACAAGGTTTATTTTATGGTCATGCATATTTTTAAATTAAATTGTCTTTACTTGTGAATATCTTAGTAACAGCGGCAAAAACTAAATTGGCATTTAAAGTATAAATGAAATGGAGTTTGCATGAGAAAAGAGGGAAGCTAAATGTAATTCTAATAATTTAAGTACCACTAAAAGAGGATGATCTTGAAGTGACTTAATCCTCTGAAATTAGAAATTACATTACAGTGTAAAACCAATTGTGTTTTACTGTATTTGCATCCAAGCTAATTTTAGAATTCTTTAGTCATAAATGTTCATTCACTCACATTCATTTTTCCATGTGCTCAACAAATGTTTTGAGCACATATTATGTGCTAGAAAAAGTAAAGTGCACACACACACACACACACACATGCACAGTGTGTATATATATACACCCAGAAGCATAAGGAAGATTAAATGTGGGTGGAAAGGAAGCAGTGATCCTGTTGTAATTTGGACAAGTTTGGCCCCAAGATAAGGGTGACATTTGAGAAAACTTGAAAAGATGTGGAAATTGGCTGAGCAAATATCTGAGAGAAGAGCATTCCAGTCAGTGTAAATGTCCTAAGGTAGGAAGGTACCTGGCTCTACCAAGAAGTAGCAAGCAGAACCTTGTGGACTGAGCAGAATGAGAAACTAAGGAAGTGTTAGCTTTTAGTCTTAGTAGAACTAGGAACTCCTGCAGGGACGTGAACAGAAGAGAGTCATGATTTAATATACACGTTTAAGAAAATAGCTGAACAAGGATGGAAACAGTTAGGAGGACAGCAGTGGCCCAGGCAGAGAAGACGGTAGTGGTGATGGAGAGAAGTGGTTAGATATATTTTGAAGGTACGGCCAACAGGGTTTTGGATGAATTGGATGTAGGGAGTGAGAAAAAGAAGATCAAAAGTGTCCCTAAAGTTTTTGGTCTACGTAAATGAAAGAACAAGTTTCTCATCAAATGAAACAGGAAAAGCTGTGCTTGTAGCAGTTTGGGACGTGGGAAGATCAGGCAGTCAGCTCTGGACAAGTTGAGTTTTGATATTTGTTAGGGATCTGGGTGGAAACATCAAATAGAAAATTGGATATTCGGGTTTAAGGCGGGAAAGAAACTTCTTTGACAGAACTATAAATTCTGTATCACCCAGGTTATACTGATATTTAAAACCGAGAATGTGAATAAGGTCACCAAGTGAGTGAACAGAGACAGAGAAGATGAACAGGGACTGACCCCCGGGTGACAGCAACTTTGAGAACAAAATACAAATATTAATAATATATACATTTGAATATATCTTCCAAATACTGATTATTTTTACTTTTTCATTGTGCTCAAAATACATAATCCAGTAACAAATATATTTAAATTATATGTACAGTTTCATTATGTATTTCCTTGATGTCTAGATAAAGTTTGGTGATGGTTTTCAACAGAAATAAATCAAATTAAAAACATGATTTTCCATTCTGCTTACTGGTTTTATTGGATATATGTGTCTGAAAGTAATATATTCTTTATTAATATTTTCAAAACAAGATGAGTCTATACAATGACACTTGCAAAAAGTCTAAAGTCTATTTTTAGATTGAAAAGAAAGTGAAAATATGAAATCAAAGATACATAATTATCTTTGGTAAGAAAACACGGTAAATGCATGTTCATCAAGCTAATTCTGTTTTGACTGGTGCATTTAATATTCAGTTATTTGTCTTTGCTGAAATTCTCTTAATTGCCAGTTTCCAAAATTTTGGTTGGCTCAAACATAAAATGGTAAAGGATTTACATCATCAGATATACCATCTGCTTGCCATTATTTATTTTCCCCTAGATACTACATGTGGCATTTTCCATTATATGATACATGCTTTCCAAATCCTAATTAAAAAATTCTGTTTTTAACCTTTCTTTACAGTATGACATTATGATTATTTATATGTGATTAGAATTTTACCTGTAAGCACTGGAATCTCACTTAAATTTCTTTTAAAAATGATTCATCCCATGTTAAATTCAGATTTGTTTTGTGGCAGACACTTCAGATCAATGTGTTCAACACACATTGTGAAATTGTTACAAGTAATATTTATTTGTTTCCAGTATTCTCCTGCAGTGCATGATTACACCCATCTATTTGCCTTATTTAAACATCCGAGAGTATACAAATTCATATGCAAAATGTGCAGTCCTTCCCAGTCATAGCCCTCTCCCTCCAACAGAGGTAACCAGTCTGATTTCTTTATTTCAGTTCTTTGCTTTTCCTACTTTTTTAAAAAATATAAATGATTGTTTTGTTAAACACAACATTTATGTTGCTTATTTTAAAATTTATATCAGTGCTGTATAAATGGAAAACAGGACATGCCCATAATCTGAACATCTGTTAATAATTTGTCAATAATCTTATTCTGTCCTTTATTTTCCATATAATTTTTATTAGGCTTTTCAGTCCAGCATTTGTTTTCTCCCTATGCTAATCACTAAAATTCAAACATTCAGCCTTGACAAACTACAGATTCTGTTAACAGTTCACTAAAAAAGTCATTTCAGTGTAGAGAGGAAATATCTCCACTTTCCCTTTAGCTACAAGAAAAGGAAAAATTCAATTGTATAGTTAGCATTATATATGTATGTCTTTATAACGCTTCATACAGAGCAGTTTTACAAGCTAAGACCTGTAAAAATAACTCATAATTTTTGAGAACTTTCTAATTTTAATTGGTCTCCTTATTTAATAATAACAACAGTATTGCAATTGATGTATCGTTCAAGATCCAATTAGGAAACCCAGGAAAGTTTAAAAGAAATCTGTCAAGTATGTAAAGTAATCCTGGACTAGTGACAGTGGGATGCTATTACCACCCTGAGAACTAAAAAGGGAGAGAGAAGCTAGAGAGGAAGTGGTAGCTGTAAGTAGAATAGGAATTATGACCTTTGGTACAGAGCTTCATCATTAGCAACCTGTGTCTTGACAAGAAAAGAGTCATGACATTTAATACACTAATTTTACTGTCCTCCCATTTTCCTATTCTGTGACAGTGCTTCTAAATGTTTTAACCTAATACAATTCAGGGATTAAAGTAGCCTATTAATTGTCATCCAGAGTTCAGTCTCCTGGAGAGGAGACTGGGAGAAGGTCTACCAAGAGGAGTAAAATGAGACACTCTGAGAAAATTGGTAATATTGGTTATTCAAAGATACAAATTTTATGAATTTTCTATATTAAATTCTAGCAATTTCTTTAGCCAAATTCTCAAGCTCCATAGGTACATTTCTATATTCCAAGTTACATCGGCAGCAGTTTTAACACTTCTTCCAACACTATATAAAACAGGTTGTTATTTTTCCAGCCTGATATAGCAGTTTCATTGCCACTTTTCCAAGTTCTACAATTTCCTAGGTGTTTTGCCAGAACTTCACCAACACCCAGACTAAAAATGAATGCAACAGGTTTTAGATTTTTGTTACAGCAGCACCCCTTTTCTAGATAATAGTTAATGCATCAGCTAGATTTTGCTGCATAACAACAACAACAAAATCTTAAACTTGTATCTTGAAAATCTTTTTTGGCTTAATAAACATATTGACTTAAAAAGCTAATTATTTCATTTAGCTCATGATTCTTTTAGTGCCTAGGTGTAGTTGTTCTGGTCTGAGGGAGTTCAAATGGATTTCTATTGGACTCTCTCATGTGCCTATAAATAGCCAGTAGGCAAGATGATCTGAAATAGGCTCCCTCATGTCTCTGGAAGTTAGCAAATTGTGACACATGGGGCTCACTGCACTTCCATGTGTCTCTTCATCATCCAGTGCACTATTGTAGTCCAAAGAATTCACTTATGGCTTCAAGTAAGGGAAAACTCCAATGTGTTAGTCGTTTCAAGTATCTGTTTGCATCACATTTCCCACCATCCCAGTGGTAAAATCAATCCCAGGCCAAGTCCAAATTCAAAGGATGAAGGGATAGACCTCATCTCCTAATGGAGAAGAAGCCTCTGCTAGCTCACATCATATATGCCATCAAAATAGATATGCTGTTTTAAGCATTTGAAATTTTGGTGTTGTTACTGTACATACCCATCCTACCTATCCAATCTGATCTTGATATAGATAATGGTATAGTTATTGGAAGTGAGGTTGCCTTATCAAAAGCCTAAAATAGCTGGCATTATTTTAAGGACCAGGTGATGGACAATTAAGAAATTGAATTCTGAGAATGGAAGACATTCTGTCATACAATGGCAAAAAATTTAATCATACTCTTCAGATATAACTTGGAAGCCAGATCATTTGCTTACTGAACTTTCAGATCTTGGAGAAGGTATTATAGAACTGAATTATTATACTGTGTATTGATCACTATTGACTGGATTTGACCACATATTGCATAAAAATGAAGAGCTCAGAAAATAATTAGATTGTTTTCAAGACAAAAGTAAATGAGAAAATATGAAAAATTCAGGTTGTACAAATAATGAAGCAGGAAAATCCTTTTAACCCTTACAGAAAGAGATAAAATCATGAAAATATGTGAGCAGCAAGGGCCTTTGAAATTCAGCCTTGAAGTCAAAATCTAGTTAGGCACGTAGCCTGCTTTCTTATTGCTAAAACTGCTCACCTGATTAGGGAAAATTCATCAGTATAATGGTATGGCAACGAGTCATACCTGTCAGTGCATAAAATGATTCAGGACATGGATCACAGTAGGGGTAAAGCTTTGCCGGAGAAGTCTGAAGTTTAATTTGAGAGAGAGGCATTTGGGAAAAAAGTAAAGAGAGACAGCAGACTCAAGAACTATTATTCAAAAATAACTGGCACATGGGATTGGCTAGATTCAAGTGGCTATGCGCAGAGACCGCAGTGCTGCTAAACAAACCATGGTTCTAGACCTGAAAACTGTTGTGACTCTTTGAAAGTAAACACCCTTGGGCCCCAGTCTTCTGAGTCCAAAGAGCCCTGTGAAAGCTGGGCATATTCCTCAATAGCCCCTGGGGATGAAGGCAGATGAAATACCTCTGTATTAGTCAACTCAGCTGCCATTAACAAGATACCACAGACTGGGTGGCTTAGCCAACAGAAGTTTATTTTCTCACAGCCCCGAGGTACAGAAGTTCAAGATGAAGGTTCTGGCCAATTTGTTTTCTGGTAAAGGCTCTCTCTGTAGCTTGCAGACTTGTCACCTTCTCATCCTGCCTTCACATGGCTTTTGCTCAGTACAGTGAGAGACCTAGAGTGAGCTCTCTGATGTCTCTTCTTGTAAGAACACTGATCCTATCAGATCAGGGCCCCATCTGTATGATTTCATTTAACCTGAACTAGTCCTTAAAGGCCCCTTTCCAAACAGACTGACACTGGGAGTTAGGGCTTCAACATATGAATTTGGGGGATGCACAAAGATTCAGTCCCTTGCAGCCTCCAAGCCTGCAGGGTCAGGGACCATGGAGAAGCATGAACAAGAGTCTCTGCTAAGAGCAGAATCAATGCCTGATTAGGAAACATTCATTACTCCCAGGAAAAGGGCCCTCACAATAACAACACTCGTAATTTCAGAAATGCTATCAATTGTTTTGTCCTTTCACCAGGAGGAATGTATTGCAATTTGGCTACCCCAGCTGCATCATTGTATAAAGTGTGCGAAAGGAAGGAAACTTGTTTTACCAGGTCCTCTGGACTAAGAGGAGACATTTTTAGAATGATGCAGGGAATACCACCCATCACTCAGAGACCACACACTTTGCACACAGTTTGTGTTTTGTTTCCTTAAGAAGGGTTTGATTTTGTTTCATTTAAGGAAAGAAGGGAGCAAAGGAAAACTTAGGAATGAGAAGGGGACATTAGGAAAGAAATCATGTACCAAATATTCCACCTCTTCTCTCACTTTCCCCAGCCCCTTACAGGGAGGCATGGCCATGTGACTAGTTCTGGTCCATGATCTGTGTGTACAATAAATGTATGTCAGGGCAAGCACTGAAGTTCTCTTTGCTCCTGTTTTGGAAGACTGTGGGTTACTTGTGGTGTAACTATACGTCTCAGAGCCTTCAAAAGCCTGAGGATCAGAGTGCCTGTGTGGAACTGAGCCCCGCATCCATTCACGTGGAACAGTAATGGTGAGATGAAATGTTTACATGCCAAGTCACTGAGGCCCTGGGGTTATATAATACAAGAGTACAAACCTGCTTGGCCTGTCTAATGTAACTGAGTTTACGGAAAATTTTAAAAATGCATTTTCAAAATAAAAAAATCATGCAAACCATTTTTGCTTATTGCAGTGAAATAAAACTGGCAATTAACAGGAACAAAAAGCAAAAATTTAAATAACAGGACAGTTTTAAAAATCTACCCTAAAACTAAAAGAAATTAAACTAAGTCTTCAAATTAAACATAAATGAATTGAAGAAATAAGTGAAAATTATATATGGAAATATGTCAGATAGAAAGTAGCTATCAGAAGAAGTAAAAGGATTTAACAAATTTACTGGAAAACAATGTAATAGAAAACAAATCAGTGAACAAGAAATTGATATATAATCTGGCAATTTATAATATATATATTTATACAACCAAAAATAATTTCAAAATACGGTGTTTAATCTCAGTTGTAACCAGGAAATGCTAATTGACAAGAAATGTGATCTTTTTAGTTTATTTTATTAGCAAAAATGACAAAGATTTTCAGTGTTGGTAAGAGCATGAGGATATTAGATAAACAAGATTACACTGTATAGTACAGGGAAATATACACAAAATGTTATGATAACTCACAGAGAAAAAAATGTGACAATGAGTGTGTATATGTCCATGAATGACTGAAAAATTGTGCTGAACACTGGAATTTGACACAACATTGTAAAATGATTATAAATCAATAAAAAATGTTAAAAAAAAAAGAGCATGAGGATATTAATTCAGTAAACATTCACTGAGCCTGCTATATGCTGGTACTTGGGATACAGCAATAAAGAACACAGAAAAAAAATCCTCACCCTTATCAAGTTAATATAATTATAATTATATTTTATAGTTTATTAGAAGTTGAAAAGTGTTATGAAGAGAAGTAATATGAGAAAGTAGGAGAAGGAATTACCAACAGCAAAATGACAAATTATATTTTGATCAATCCGGGGGCAGTGTTGACAGTAGTTAACTGCTTTCGCCGTTCAGAGGAATTGCTGGCTGCCCAGGGCACCAGAGCAAGGTTTGAAGGCCTTCTGCTGGCCAACTGTTAGTCTTCTGGTTGCGGGATCATAGCGCTCCTTAGGAAGAGGCAAATTAGCTGGGGGGAGGTATGGTAACTAAGTGGTAGTTACTAAACAAGTATGCAGTTATTCCCTCATTTCAGGAACTAGTCTAATCATATCAGAACATACTGGTTTAATATCAGCTTAGTAGCGAACTTTAAAAAGATCAAAGAAGATCTTTATGGTTGAGAAAGACTGCGATGCACACAAAAATAAACACATTGTTACTGTATTTATATCCTGAATATAACATACATACACAAATGCACACATAAGCACAAACATATTTACACGTATATCTACATAGACTATACACGGAGAAGCAGGTAGACATACATTAGTACTTGTAAATGCATGCACAAAACTGAAAACAGTTACTGATCCTAGGAGATAAATGTGAAATGAAATAAATATTGAAAGATAATTTTAATATGAATATGAAAGACAATTTCATTATAAGTCTTGCATTTTTATAAGGAAGGTGCAGTCATTTTTGTATCACTTGTATCATTGAAAATTAAAATCTTTCTTGCCTGAATTTAATATGCTGTTTCCCATGTTGAGAGGAAAAATGAATTAAGCAAATCCATAATTTAAAATCAAGCAAAATGCATACATATTTTCCTGATATTTTGTTACTAGAACCTCACAGACTACTCAGGGAAGGTAAAAGCGGCTGAATATCAATCTGTCGCCAAGTGGCTGCTTTAGCCACGTGTCAACGTCACTTCATTCCTGGTTGTTTTGTTTTCAATGCAGGTAGTGGATCTGCAGCTCATCAGACACAATGAACATCTGTTCTTTCAAGTGTACAGAATCCTGCAGAGATGCAAGGGCATTTTGCTGACAAATATTTCATGCACTATATCTTAGATACCGTCTTGACTACAATATGATGAATTTTTCAGGGCACTTCTACATTTATCTCACTTTTCATTCCATAACCATCATTAACTGCTAAGAGCTCATATATGAGAGGCAAATGGAGATTTGAAAAAGAAAATAGATGACTTGGCCTTGTTAAGACAGATTCTGGTTTTGTGGTTGCAATTATTATCACTATTTCTATGCTTTTGTATTGGGGGATTTGCTGTGTGTGTTTGAAATAAAATACATGTATTCTGAGATACAGAAATAATAGATTTCAAAGTGATCACGAACATGTACTGTGACATTCTTTTTCACCTAAACTTTCTGTGTATTGAATTTCTTTTTTCTTATCTGTAAAGTAGAAGCAAATGTCAAGCAAGAAAGGCCAGTCTTTAAAACCTTCTAGGATTTTATTGATAAAAACATTGAAGATCTTAGAGATTGACTTTATGCCTGGGGAAATGCAAGATCTTCGAGACAGGGCATGATTTGCTCATCATTACATAATGAGTCTTTGGCAATGGGATAAGAACCCAGATCCAAACCTGTGTGTGCTAAATTTATCAATAAACTTCTTTTACAAAAATAAATTGAATCCTTATGTGTCAAAGATCATGTTATGATAAAATTAAACAAAAGATATTAATTCCTCTAAGTATGTGAGCTGTAAATGCTATTCAGCAAAAATTAGTGGTCATTTCTCCTCTAAACAGAAGATTGCAATTCACTGCTCTTAAAGCTAGCTGTGCTTTGATGGAAAAAAAAAAAAAAAGTGGGTGAAAACATGCAATTTGCATACTTCTGGCTGGAAATACTGAGCTTGGGCTCAGTTTATCACATGCATTCCTTCCTGCCTCAGCAAATGTGGAAACCCAAAGATGGAGCCTGTTTCGCCTGGACCCTTGGGTAAAGACAAATTAGAGTCTCAGCTGACCCTCCATGGACATTTCCCATGTGGGATAGTAATACTGGTTTTATCAGCCACTGTGGATGTGGGGTTGATTTAGCATGTCACATGTATATGCTGTATACATACACGTAAGTTTGCTTCCTTCATACATCTGCCCTGGAAGATAGATGACTGAATATAAGATTTTAGGTGTAGATCTTACAATGCAGTGAACGTGTACAGGGTCAAGAGTCACTTCTTGTGATTTCTCTAGAAGTTGTCACAGATTCTCCTAACGTTATTTCGGCCTGTAGATTACTGGGCTCGAATGGCACATTTATCCATTGCACATCAAGTCCTTTTTGTTTTCATAACTGATATTTTTGTTAGTTTTGTTAGCAAACGTCAAGCAGAAATGGCTTATTTGAAACCATCTGGGATTTTATTGATTAGGAAAATGAAGAGCTAAGAAATTTCTTTTATTGATAAGAAAATTGAAGTTTTTTTAAAAGACTATCAGGAAAATAAGCTTTTGGGGTTATTACTTATGTGAAAATACTTTCACTTTGCCCTCAGATTTCACTGTTTTGGTCATATATGATTCTAGGATCAATGATAATCAAAACTTTGAAGAAGCAAAGAACTTTCTAGTTTGTCAGTCACTTCACTTCAACTATTATTAGTGAGACATTCTTGCAAATGTGGAGGAAAAGTTACTGCTATAATTATTGAAAAATTTAGCATTTTAAATCATTTCTGTATGATATCATGAGTATAGGTCTAGACATGCATTTAAAATAATTTTCTATCATACACTAGTGGACTGTCTAAATGTAAAGATTAATTTAAGTCAGATTCAGATACATTTTTAACTATTGTTTATAGTCCTAAATTCTGTTCTCTCTTGTTGATGCTCTCATTATACGGACGCTCAAACTTATGGCTTTGTGCTCAATATAACTTTTCTATTACATTTTATATCTCTTTTACTTATTGTTGAAACTTCTGGAAGATTTTTACACTTTAAATTGCAGATCACTTGTATATACATTCTCTTATCTAGACATGCTATTGAATTTTAACTATAGAAATTATGTTTTAATTTTTAATTATTTATTTTCTGATTGCTCTCCTTTTAGAGAAGTTAGTTAATTTTTTTTCTGAATATAACATGCTCTTGATTCTTGCTATAACATTTATTACATAGTGTTGTTTTTGTCCTCAGACTCAGATCCAGTTTTTGGCTGGACCAATTGTCCTCATTGTCCATAGTACATTTTTAAAATATTTACATTTCCAATTTTTTTGTCTTTTTTTCAACCAGTTTAAGAGTGTCAACCAAAAAAGAAAAAACAAAAACAAAAACACAACAAAACTCCCCCCGCCAAAACCAAACAAACAAAAAACCCTCCAAAGACTATAAATAAGAAAAGAGTTTCTTTGGGGTCTGAAGAATTATAATTCAGGAGACACAGATTTGAGTAAAATCAAGAGAGTTCTGGGGAAGAAAAATAGGAACTTATAAAGGCAAAAGCCATGAAACTATACTCTGACACAAGAAAGGAAAAATTCGTCCTTAAGGGATGTCTGTCATGACTTATTGTAGGAAAAGGGCCCAAAAAGTATCTTGAGTTTTCTGGCAGATGTTCTGGATGACTTTGTTAGGGCAATTGAGTAGTCAAGGTTCAGATTCCATCCCTGCTGAGACGTGCATGAGTCTCACTTCCTCCATGGCCTCCAGGCTTCAGGTTAGAGCAATACCAACTCCATTTTTATTTTCTTTCCATAAGAGCAGCACTATGAGAAGTAGTATATTTTCCTTGTAGTTGTGCTAGTCTGTTTATTTTTCTGAATCAGCTGCCCCCGAGCTTTCTTTGAGCATGGTGGTCTGTCATGAGCAGACTGAAATAGGACGGTCCTATGTTGGAATGCTTTAGGGGGGTGTTACATTATTGAATGGAGGAATGTTTAGATTTTTTTTTTTTTTAATCTGTCTCCCCTATAGAGGTCTGCAGTAACACTTGATTATGTTCTGGTTTTCAGCCTTATGAGTTCCCCATGAAATGTTTTGCTGAGGTTAGAAAGTAATTCTCACAGCTTGAACCTGGAAGTAAATGCTGTTTTTTATACTGGAGGGAAGGGGTGGTTCCAGGCCCAGTCTTGGTAGGTGGCTCATTATTTATTTAACTATAGTAGCAATTCTCAAACTCTTTGCTCTTGACTCATTTCTACATTTATTTATGTGAGTTATCTCTCCTAGTGTTTACCATATTAACAGTTAAACCCCAAAAACATTTAAAAC
Organism: Camelus bactrianus; assembly: GCF_048773025.1. Classification (NCBI taxonomy): domain Eukaryota; kingdom Metazoa; phylum Chordata; class Mammalia; order Artiodactyla; family Camelidae; genus Camelus; species Camelus bactrianus. The sequence continues at coordinate 100,999,252 of NC_133539.1, forward strand.
CCAAGAATATACAAACATACATTCCATTAGCCTTCAGACCAATGATACCATTCTGTCATGTAGTCTCTGAGAAGTTTTCCACTACACATTGTGAGAGAACGAAAGTGAAAAAGACAATGATAATACTAAGAGTTTATATTATTGCAAAACAGCCCCGGACCACAGTTTGAAAACCATTAAACTCTGTTATTCAGTGGTTCAACTTGGGGAAATAATGCTCGGAAGTCATAGAACATTTTTTGCGTAATTTCTTTCCCTGTTGCGTTTGCTAGAATTTAGTCTGCTCTTTACAAGTTAGCACTGCGTGGTATGTGGAGACATAAGTTACCTCTCTCTATCCTGCTTTGCCTTAACCATGACCTAAAAGTAGATACACTGCTTATTCCTGCACCTTGCATCTGTTCACTCTGAGCTTAGACTCCATTGGGAAAATGATGGTTAACTCTGCAGCAACCTTCTTTATTTGGGTTTGATTTTTCACTTCTCTACGTGTTCCAACCGTTGCATCCCATCTGCTTCGTGTTCCTTTGTAGTCAGCCTCTTTTTCTCATCCCCAGCCCCTGGCAACCACAGATCTGCCATCATTATTGTTTTGCCTTTTTTAGAACTTAAAAAAGATGCAGTCATATCGTGTGAAGTCGTTTGTGCTGGTTTCTCTCATTTAGCCTAGTGCCTGTGGGATTACGAATGCTGTGTGTGTGGGTAATTTGTTGCTGATTATTGCTTAGTAGTTGGATCCATTTTATTGCTTATTCGTAGACGTTTTGGTTGTTTATCAAGTTTTGCTATTCTGAATAAAGCTGTCATGAATATTTTGTACAAGTCTTAATGGTGACAGGTTTTCATTGAACTAATTTGCTTTTAAATATACTACTTTATCATTGTTTTGATCTTGAAGTGATTTGCCTTCAGCTGCAAACATAAATCATATTTTTTCATTTCAATAAGGGGACAGAAGGTGAAATATAAGCGTTAAATATATTGATCTGAAACAGAAAAATTTGATACAAGGTCAGCTAAAAGGGAGGAATTATACTTCAGGGTATTCTGAAAATTTTCAAAGGTATTGGAACATTTTGTTATAAAGGATTATAACAAAAAATAGGACCTTTAAATAAATTGATTTGTTACAAATACTTACGACCTAAAATTGGTGCTGGGCTAAAATAATCAAACTTAATAATTTTTAAAAAATGTCGTGGGTCTTAGAGAATATTTTAAAAGTTTACATCCAGTATAGGATTATTACTAAATGTTTTAGAGAATTTTGAGCTTTATTAAGACTAGTGAATTTCTTGGTCTTTAAAACTCATATTTTAAATTTTCATGGCCTTTTCTCATTTTATAACATATTTATTTAATTTTACCCATTCAACAAACATTTGCTGAGCATCCTCATGTGTTAGGTACAATCATAGGGTCAAAAGTCACAGAGAAAAGATGTAAATGTGCACAGAATATTCACAGTCAGCTTAAGACACAGCTGAAGCTGTGTCCCTGTAACCAGGTACACAACAACACAAAAAAAGACGAGTCTTTGAGCGTCCATCCTTAATTCTAGTCATTTTCAAAGGTATTGGGAATGTTCCATTCAAAGGTATGAGTTCTCTACTCTCACGTGCATCTTGCTTCCCCAGTGGAATTTCACATCTCTGTCTTCTGAGTGAAATACACTACTTTACTTAGTGGAAGGTTAACAGAATTCTTCATTAGTGCTGAGGCCTCTGAACTCTGATTTGAATTCTTTAGTCTTAACCTATTCTTCCCAAATTTAAAGGTGTTTTTAACTACTCACTTACTTGAGACAATCTATTTACAAATTAAAATCAGGGAAGTTCCTTTATTTCTTGTACCAATACACCAACCAACCATGAATCTCTAAAAAATAGAAAATGGTGAATAAATGTGGATCAGCAAATGGATGAATAAATGAAAAACTATCCATTGTATTTAGGGACAAAATTGCTCTTCCCATTAATCATACAGGTTACTATTTCCCCATTAAAATATTTTAATTATATAAATTTAAGAAGCATAAGGGAAAAGATGGACAAATAGAAGAAAAATTCAGAGAACAGTTTCAATAATATACTAAATCCAGGACCACTGGAATGACAGAATGCTGAAGGAAGCCCAAGGAAGGTGATATTACTGGCAGGGGAAACAGAGAAGTCTTTGTTTGCTTGATAATGTAATTCTTCAAACAAATAAAATGTATTTTTCACTGAAAAACCTGAATTCTGGTGCTATATTTACACCAGTTTATTCAAAAGATTTTCAGAAGTTTGTATGGACCTAGATACTGAAGCTAGTTGTTCAAGTCTATTCAACAACGTATCATTACACAAGTAAGATCTCTTCTGATTCTAAATATATTCTGTGAAATGCTTTTGGGGTTGACATATCATATATAAAATATTTACTGAAAAGACTAACTAGAAATATATATAATATGGAAAAACAACAAGTTTATACTAATAGCACAGGAACTGTATTCAATAACTTGCAGTAACGTATAATGAAAAAGAATATGAAAATAAATATATGTATGTATATGTATGACTCAAACATTATACTGTGTGCCAAAAATTGACACAATGTAAAGTGACTATATTTTGATTAAAAACATAAAACAAGCAAAACAAACAACAACAAAAAAACCCCTACTTTGATTCCTATTTTTTTTACCCGTTTTTCTCAAATTCATCTTATAACCCCTCCAAGAAAAGAAAAAAGTATGTCAGTATTTTCAATTTGAAATAACTTGATAAAAAGCAGCGACTGTTGAAGGTAGTTTTTCCTCTGTCAGTATGAATTGGAAGCCAAAGATTTTACAGATATGTGTACACATGCATGCATTTTTGTAGACCTGATCTCTAAGCCCAAACCCTTTGATTTCAAGGCTACATTGTTGCACCAATAATGACATAAACCCTTTCTATTATCGTAATAGAAAATTACATAAACCGGGATAAACTCAGATAGGAAGTATTTTTGCAGTTTTGCAGTGAAGTCAGGGAACAAAGCTTAGACTTGTATCAGCCTGTATGAGCTTCCTTGATCCAGAAAACGTTTTTTCCTTTAAGCACTGCTTTTGCTGCATCCCACAGACTTTGATATGCTATGTTTTCATTTTCATTTAGTTCAAAATATTTTAAAATTTCTCTTGCAATTTCTTATTTTACTCTTCTGTTATTTAAGAATATTTGGTTTTATTCTGACATATTCAGGGATTTTAATGTTATCTTTCTGTTACTGATTTCTAATTTAATTCCATTGCGATCTGAGGTCAAACATTATCTAGTTTTTATTGTTTCAAAGTCATTAAGGTGTGTTTTATGGCCTACAATGTGGTCTCGTGAATATTCCACATGAGCTTGTGAAAAAAAATGTGTGTTCTGTCATTGCGGGATGAAATAGGCCACAGATGTCAATTATACTCGCTTGATATTGAGTGTGATTCTTGTTATTGAGTTCAACTGTCCATACTGAAATTCAGCTTGCTGGATCTATTCATTTTTGAGAGAAGTACATTAAAATTGACAGCTATGATAGTGGATTTACCTATTTACTCTTGAAGTTCTATCTGTTTCTACACCACATCTTTGCTACTCCTTTGTTATTCACATGCATGTTAACAGTTGTTATGTCCTTGAAGAACTGAGCCCTTTATCATTAGGTAATGCCCTTCTTTCTCTCTAATAAGTTTTATTTCAAAGTTAGCTCTGTCTGAAATTACTATACTGACTTCTGCTCTCTTTTGCTAGTGTTAACATGATATATTTTTCTCCATCCATTCACAGTTAATCTATACATGTCTAGACTAAAAGTGGGTTTTTATAGATAACATATAGTTGGGCCATGTGCTATGATTTACTCTAACATTCTCTTTTAATTGGTGCATTTAGACCACTAATATTCAAAGTGATCATTAATATTCAAAGTTGGATAAATATCTACTATATTTGTTACAGTTTTCAATTTGTTGCCTTTGCTTTTTGTTCATATTTTTGTCTTCCAGTTTTTTTTTTTTTGCCTTTTGTGGTTTTAATTTAGCACTTTATATAATTCTGTTTTCTCTCCTTTCTTAGCATATCGATTACACTTACTTTTTTTTTTTTTTTTTAAGAAAAGTAGTTTCCCTAGAGCTTGAAATATACATTTACAATTAATCCAAGTCCACTTTCAAATAACACTGTATTGCTCACAGGTAGTGTGCACCTTGTAGTAACAAAATAATTCTAATTCCTTCCTCCAACCCCTTGTATCATTGCTGTCGTTCATTTTACTTGTGTATAAGCACACAAAGCTGATACATAAGTGTATCTTATGTGTAAGTTATATACATAAGAACACATAACTGGATACATGGTTGCTATTATTACTTTGAGTAAACTATTGTCTCTTAGACCAATTAAGAATAAAAAAAATAAAAGTTTTTATTTTACCATCACATATTCCTTCTCTTCCTTTCTTACGAGTATCTGAGCTTCTAATCTATTATTCTCCTTTTCACTAAAGAACTTTTCTTTTTAACATTTCCTATAAGTCAGGTCTACTGGCAACTGATTACAGATTTTGTTCGAGAAAGTTTCCGTTTCTTCTTCTGTTTTGAAGGATAATTTCCCAGGATACACAATTCCAAATTGGTGGGGTTTTTTTTCCTCTCTCTTAACACTTAAAATATTTCACTCTACTCTCCTTTGTTTGCATGGTTTCTGAAGAATTGGATGTAACTCTTATCTCTGGCTTCTTTCAAGATTTTTTCTTTATCTTTGATTTTCTGTAGTCTGAAGATCAGATGCCCACGTAGTTTTTCTGGCATATATCCTGCTTGATGTTCTCTAAGCTTCCTGGATAAATGATTCGTTGTCTAATGTTGATATGGAAAAATTCTTAGTCATTATTGCTTCAAATCTTCTTCTGTTTCTTTCTCTCTTTCTTCTCTTTTTGGTATTCCTTTTCCTTGTATGTTACATCTTTTGTAGTTGTCCCATAGTCCTTGGATATCCTGGGGGGGATGGTTCTTTTTTCTTTCTTTTTTTGATTTTTGAGGGTACTAATAAGCCCATGAAAGGTATTCTTCATTTCTATTACAGTGCTTTTGATCTCTAGTGTTTCGTTTGGTTCTCAGGATTTCCACCTCTCTGCTTACATTGTCCATCTGTTCTTGCATGGAGTCTCCTTTATTTATTAGAGTCCTTGACATATTAACCCTAATTGTTTTCAACTCCCAATATGATAATTCTAACGTCTTGCTATGTCTGATTCTGATCCTTGTTATGTCTCTTCAAATTGTTTTTGTTTTTGTTTTTTTGGCTTTTTGGTATTACTTGTAATTTTTTTCTTGACAGCCAGACTTGATGTACTGGGTAAAAAGAACTGCTGAAAATAGGCCTTTGTGAATGTAGCGGTGAGGTATGGGGAAGAAGCACTGCGTAATCCTATGATTAGGACTCAGTCTTTTAGCAAGCCTGTGCTTGTGGACTGTGAATCTCACAAGTGTTTCTCAGTTTCTTTCTCCCCACTTAGGGGAGGCAGGATGGCTAGAGTAGCTGAAGTGTGTTTCCCTTCCCCCGTGTAGAAGGCTGCAGCTGGCTGGGGTTGGGTACTTCCCTTTTACAGGTCAGGGAGGTTCTCCTTAACTAGTTTCCCCCGAGGGCAGGCCTTTTGAGAAGAACAGAGTGCTCTGATATTTCAAAATGGCTTTTTTCCCCTTTTCCTTTGCTTGAAGACCGAGGAGATTTTTCTCCTATAATTACCGCGGGAACCTGGTTGAGCTCCTGAAGGTAAATCATACAACATCATGGGGGGCCACCTGTACAGGGTCCCTCTGGGCTGTTCACTCTCAGAGTTGCCCACACTGAGCCTCCAGCAGATTTGTCAACTACAGTCCAGATTTTCCTGCCCCAGCACTGGTTCTCTCAGCAGTTTCCACTCATGAATCTCTGCTCCAATAAGCCATGTACCTCTCTGTTTAGCTGTCTGTGTCTCCGACCTCAAGAGCCACTATTTGCCCTGTATTCTCCCCTCTCTTATGGATCTGAGAAGAGCTGTTGATTTTCAGTCTGTTTAGACTTTCACTTGATTTAGGACTGAGTGGAGATTTCCGAGTTCTTTACATACAACTCAAAATTGTAAGTTCCACTTATATTTAAAAACGATTTGAAACAAGAAAAATAGAAAAAAGGTAAAAAGATAATAAATGAAATCAAGGAATGATTAAATTGAAAATGAGTTACCGAGTTCAGTAGCTAATTCCTTAAAATGCTTTAAATGAATATATTTTAATAACTATTTTGGATTATCCCAGGAATTTAAAGTAGTTCACTGTCATATTTATTAGCCAAATCCATTGTATTAACTATAAAAAGCAGCAAACAAATGTATTATAACAACAGAAGTGAAAAAGTATTCAATAAAGACACAGTTATTCTTTCTAATAGAAAATCTTAAATGACAAAATAATTAAACATTCTAAATATGATAAAGAAATCACTGCAAATGTCCTGAAGAAATATTAAAATTATTTTTAATTAAAAGCAGGACTAGGCAGGATATTTGTACCAAGGTTATTGTTTCATATTACACTAGAACTTCTACCAAATTGAACGGCACACACACACACACAACTAGAACAAAATAATAGCTTTCATGTATTCTATTTTTTTATTCTAATTTTTTCTGGAACAGTAAAGTTTGACTCCTTCATCATCCTGCATATATCTTTCTCTGATTGACCTGAAGTATCTATTTTTATAACACTTATAATATTAAAGTTCTACTTATAGACAAAATTAGTAGCCAGTCACCATAGTCAAGAAGCCCTTTCAGCTACCTTATAGCTCAAGTTTCTGGATATTGTGAAATGTTTCAGGCAAAAGTTATTACTTTCCTTTGATGGGTGTTTTACCTTTTCTTACCATATTTAGAAAGATAACACTCTGCCATAACGGCACTGAAACTGAATCAGTGATTAAAAGACTCCCTACAAACAAAAGTCCAGGACCAGATGGCTTTACAGGGGAAGCCTACCAAACATTTAGAGAAGAGTTAACACCTAGCCTTCTGAAACTACTCCAAAACATGGCAGAGGAAGGAACACTTCTGAACTCATTTTGTGAGGCCACAATGCCAAAACCAGACAATGACATCACACAAAAAAGAAAATTACAGACAATATCACTTAGGAATATAGATGCAAAAATCTTCAGCTAAGTATTAGCAAATCAACTCCAACAATGAATTAGAAGGATCGTGTGCCATGATCAAGTGGGTTTTATCTTAGGGATGCAAGGATTTTTCAATATCAACAAATCAATGTGATCCACCACAGTAACAGACTGAAGAATAAAAACCATCTGATAATCTCAATAGATGCAGAAAAAGCTTTTGATAATATTCAAGATTCATTTATGATAAAAACTCTCCAGAAAGTGGGCATAGACAGAACATACCTCAACATAATAAAGGCCATATATGACAAACTCACAGCTGACATCATACTCAATTGTAGAAAGATGAAAGCATTTCCTCTAAGTTCAAGAACAACACAAGGATGCCCACTCTCACCACTTTTATTCAACACAGTTTTGGAAGTCCTAGCCACAGCAATCAAAGAAGAAAAAGAAATAAAAGGACTCCTAATTGGAAAAGAAGAAGTAAAACTGTCACTATTTGCAGATGATATGATACTATACATAGAAAACCCTAAAGATGCTACCAGAAAACTACTAGAGCTCATCAATGAATTTGGTAAAGTTGAAGGTACAAAATTAATATACAGAAATCAGCTGCATTTCTATACACTAATAACAAAATAGCACAAAAAGAAATTAAGGAAACAATCCCATTTACTATCACATCAAAAAGAATAAAACACCTTGGAATAAACCTATCTAAGGAGGCAAAGGACCTGTACTCTGAAAACTGTAAGACACTAACAAAAGAAATTGAAGATGACATAAGCAGGTAGAGAGACATATCATGATCTTGGATGAGAAGAATCAATATTGTTAAAATGGACATACCACCCAAGGCTATAGGCAGATTCAGTGCAGTTCCTATAGAGTTACCAATGACATTTTTCACAGAACTGGAACAAACAATGTTAAAATTTGTATGGAAATACAAAAGACCCCAAACAGACCAAACAATTTTGAGAAAGAAGAACAGAGCTGGGGAATCATGCTCCCTGACTTCAGATTATACTACAAAGCTTCAGTAATCAAAACAGTACAGTACTGGCACAAAAACAGACACACAGTTTAGTGGAATAAGATAGAAAGTCCAGAAATAAATAAATGCACTCATAGTCAAGTAATCTATGACAAAGGAGGTCAGAATACACAATGGAGAAAAGACAGTCTCCTCAATAAGTGGTGCTGGGATAACTGGACAGCCACACATAAAAGAATAAAATTAGAACATACTCTAACACCATATACAAAAGAAACTCAAAATGGATTAAAGATCTAAGTGTAAGACTGGATACTATAAAACTCCTAAAGGAAAACATAGGCAGAACATTCTTTGACATATATCACAGCAAATTTTTTTAGAACCATCTCCTAGTGATGGAAATAAGAGCAAAAATAAACAAATGAAACCTAATTAAAAGCTTTTGCACAGCAAAGGAAACCATAAACAAAATGAAAAGACTTACAAATATTTTCTCCCTGCAGAATGGGAGAAAATATTTGTAAGTGACCCAAGTGACAAGGCACTAATTTCCAAAAGTACAAACAGCTTGTACAGCTCAGTATCAAAAAACCAAACAAACCAATTTAAAAAATGGGCAGATAACCTAAAGAGACATTTCTCCAAAGAAGACACCCAGAAGACCAACAGGCACATGAAAAGATGCTCAATATTGCTAATTATTAGAGAAGTGCAAAGGAAAACTACAATAAGGTATCACCTCACACCAGTCAGAATGGCCATCATTAAAAAGTCTACAAGTAACAAATGCTGGAGAGGATGTGGAGAAAAGGAACCCTCCTACACTGTTGGTGGGAATGTAAATTGGTGCAGCCAATATGAAGGACAGTATGGAGGTTCTTTAAAAACCTAAAAATAGAGTTACTATATGATCCAGCAATCCCACTCCTGAGAATATATCCATAGTAAATTCTAATTTGAAAAGATACATGCACCCCAGTGTTCATAGCAGCACTATTTACAACAGTTAAGACATGGAAACAACCTAAATGTCCATCAACAGATGAATGGATAAGGAAGATGAGGTATATATATACAATGGAATATTACTCAGACATAAAAAGAATAAAATAATGCCATTTGCAGCAACATAGATGGATCTAGAGATTATTATGTTAAATGAAGTAAGTCAGACAGAGAAAGACAAATATATGATATCACTTATATGTGGAATCTTAAAAAAAATACAAATTTTAATTACAAACCAGAAATAGACTCATGGACAAACTAAACTATGGTTAGCAAAGTGGAAGATAAATTAGGAGTTTGGGATTAACAGACATACATTACTATATATAAAATAGATAAACAACAAGTTTTTACTGTACAGCACAGGGAACTATATTCAATTTCTTGTAATAAGCTGTAATGGAAAAGAATATGAAAATATGTGTGTGTGTGTGTGTGTGTATGTATATGTATGTATTTGTATAACTGAATTGCTTTGCTGTATACCTGAAAGTAACATTGTAAGTCAACTACACTTCAACAAAAAATAAAATTTAAAAAAAAAGTTCTGGACATAAAGCTCAATGAAAGTGTGTTCTTTGTGTTGGTGATTAGCCAAGTCAAAAATAAAAAACCTATGATAGCATGAAAAGCTTTCCTATTTCATTCTATATACGATACTTAGGTGTTCTCCTTAGTTTATTATATTAATATAATAAATATAATGGAAAGTTCAACTGTCATTTTCTTTCAAAAACTAGAACTATTGATAATTTATGTTGATCTAAAAAAGAATAGCTCAATTTAGAAATCAGCATCTCTATTAAATTATTACATTGTTAGCCACATCAGGAAATTATTTTATATTTTGTTTTCTAATGGAGGACTAATTCAAGAATTAACCTGGATTACTAAAGTAAAAATTTTCAAAAATTCAAAACAGAGTTAAGTTAGTGAATTTTACTCTTGTTTTTAGGAGCATGACTTTTTCTCATACATGTAAGAAACAGCTCAGCTTGAAAAGGAAGCACTGTTTAGGGAAGAAATAGTCACTTGGGGAGTTGGTAGACCGACACAAGTTATACAAAGTGAAGGCTTCTAATAGTCATAGTGTGTAATGAATAACTATTCCCAGTATATGGTAGCTTAAAAGAACAATAAAATGACCAAGTCAAAGAAATAAAATCTTGATGCTAGTCCTAGGATTTGCTCTCAGTAACAAATAAAATATACAATAGGTGGAAGAATGTTTTATTTATGAGAGTAAAATGAATCGTACCCTAGGAAATAAGTGATTTGCTCTAGTAAACACCAAAAAGGCAAGAATTACAATTTGATATGTCTCCCAAGGAGTGTGAAGCTCAGATAAAGGATGTGAGTCTGAAGTTGGAGAAGCACATACTTAATATTAATAGATGTCTCCACTTCGCATCCAGACCTTGAAGTGATATATATCTTCCACGCTATGCCTCAGGATGACTATTTCATTTGTTAGAAACTACCACTGCCTATTTATAAAACTTGGTTTGTTTATAGCAAGAGTGCAAAATGCATTATGATTCCGTGAAACAAAAAAAAAGTTGATGTGAAAGCAATTTTTAGAAATAGTCCATGAGAAAAAAAAAAGTTAACAGTTTTATTCAGTATTATATTTTGAAAAACAAAGCCTAAAGTAGTAGAATTCAGTCAAATGTGATATGTTGTATAGTCAAACTTAAACTATTAACCCTTTTGCAGAAATGACTTTTGATAGAAGTTAGGTGTTTACTATGTGCCAGGTACATTTTTAATCCTCCGCCATCCTCACCCACTAAGGCTATTTCTTGTCTTGATAATCCTTTGCTGGAAGAGACTGAAATAAGAAGCATGTTATTTTGTTCTGCTTTGTTTTGTTCTGGTATGTGTGTATGTGGGTGTTTTAACAGACTATCCAGAAAGCCTTGTATTTCCTTTAAATTCTGCTAAAAACTTACCTTCTTGTTTAGTGTATCTATCTCTTATTTTATCATAGGCAATTTTTTAAAGGTATTTTTATATTTTATATGGAAGACTTCCCAGCCAGACACACAATAAGTTCGTTAAGTACCTTGCTAGTTCCCCCAGTATGGAATATGATTGTGTTGCCAAACTTTCTAACATTGCATAACTAAGGTCCAGCCTCCAATAGTGATTTTTTTTTTCTATCATTCAAATCCTCTCAAAGGCATTCTGAAAGCAGATAGGGTAGGGAGTCCCCAGAGAAAGAGAACCAGGCATGGTTTTCTTGACATAAGTCATTTTTGGCCTAAGAAATTTTGTGATCTAAGCCTGTCCACAATGTTTGTCCTTAAACAGGTCTCAGAAATTAGTAATCTTAAAGGAACAAAAGAATGCAGGACTGTTACCAGGTGAAAGAATTAACAATAGCAAAGATATCAGTTGTATGCTTCCACTTCTATTTCAGTGGTGATAGATAGACCAGCCTGAAGCCTGAACCACCAAATCAGCTGGAAGCTAAGAGATGATGAGGTTGACCTTTTCTGATCTTTGTGATTTCAATCAACTAAAGCTTGGACGTGGTCAACCTTTGCCCCAATTCTATGTTGAATTCTCCTCTGCTCAAGATTCTTCATGAATATGCATGTACCCTTAGCTTAAAACTTCCCCAATTTTGCTGTTGGGGAGACACTGCTTTGGGAAAGATTCCGGGGTGTGTTTCCCTTACTTGCTGCAATTAATAATAAACCCTCTTTTCTCCTGCTCATTGGCTTGACTGTATCTTTTGGCTCTACACACATCAAAAGGCAAATCCAGTTTTTCAGGTAAAACTTTCAGTTTCCACTAAAAGTAAGGCCATTTCAAATTCTAACCCAGTTTCAAAGCCAATGCCATGAGTTTTGGATTTTTATTATGGTAGCAAATGACTACTGATCACCAAACTATTCTGCCTATTGCTGCCTAAAAAATTACTTCAAAACTTAGTGATTTTAGACAACAACCATTTAATTACATCACATAATTCTGGAGTCAGTGAAAGAGTAGAAAACTAACAAGATAGCCATTGAGTTGTTTAGGCCTGAACTTCTAGCTAAACTGATCTTATGACAAACAGGCTCGCCTCCCTGTGCATTCTTTTCTTAGAATAACTTGGCCTTTTACCCGAGAGGTCTTGTAAGAAGGTCATGGATTTCAAGGAAATGGGCAGACCTCCTAAATTCCTCCATAACAACAGCAAGTTCTTAACAAGATGAAAGAATGTAACACCCTGTAAAATGCCCTGATTGTTATCACCATTTCTGTCCCATCCAGTTTTTCTACAAAACCTCAAGACCACAACCCCTAGACGGGCTCCTGGTCTTTAAGGCATTAGCCAGCCTGCTGTGACTCCCTTTGCGGGGCAAAGCAATAAAGCCGTTCTTTTCTACTCTCCCAAAACTCTGTCTCTGACTCAGTTCAGCTATCAGCGTACAGAGGCTGTTTTTCTGCAACACCAGTGATTCAGGTGGAACTTTGAGACAGGAAGGGGGCAGGGCACAGCCATTCAAGTAATGATACAGCAATTAACATCAAAATGGTGTAAGACTCAACCCCCAGTAGGCCTTGAGGCTCAAGATGGTGGGAGATTTGACTTCCAGCAGGTCTTGAGCTTCATTATAAGGCCCATTGTAATATATTAACATGGTAAATAACATGCCCACAGGCACCATGGCAGTCCCAAGGCTAGCCACAAAAGGTCAAAGGGTGGGAAATGGCCAACTTCCTGGGAATCCCAGCCTCTTTCCCAGGGTAGTTAGACTGGTCCTTCCTCTTAATAGCATATGAAGCCACTGAGCCCATAAAAACTGGCAACGTGGTGCCTCATGGCCGCAGCCCTCTCTCTCTCCCCTTTCAGAGATGGCCCGCACTTTCTATGGAGTGTGTACCTACTTTTAGTCTAATCTGAACATCCAACCCCCACACCTCGTGGCCTTTCTTTTGCCTTTTGATGTATCTCTCTAAATAAATCTACCTTCACTCAACTGTGGCTCGCTCTTGAATTCTTTCCTGCGCGAAGCCAAGGACCCACACTTGGTGGGGCATGTCCCAGGGGCTCAACTGAAGCCTGGGACACGGCCCTCCTCATGCCCCACATCTGTTTTCCTGCATCCGCTTGGCTGTTGGATTCTTCTGCTCCACGTGGCATCAACTGGAGTCATTTGGTGGTATTCAGCTGGCAGCTTTTTAGTCTGGTGATTTGGTGGAGATGGCTGGAAGAAAGGAATCATCTGCCCTCTTTCTCCCTCCATGTATCCTGGGAGCTACCTCATGTGGTCTCTTCAGTGTATAGTTAATCTCAGACATGCTGGCTCAGGGCTTCCAAAGAATGTTAAAAGCCTGGAATGGCTAGTCATTACTCACACAGTGTCATGTCCTCCAAGCTCTATTAATTCAAGCAGTCACAGGACAGCTCAAATTCAAAGAAACTTGGAAACAGGCTTGGCTTTCAGTAAGAGAAGTGCCTAAGACTCTATAACTACCTTTAATCCACAAAGAGGTTAAATGGAACACTTGAAACTCCCCTGCTTCATAACCTTAGTTTAGATATCTTGCCTGCTTATTCTCCAGTCATATATGTCCCTATAGGTAAACTAGGAGAAAGCATATTTCTTTGCACTGGAAATAAGGTAAAACAAAATTGCATAGAGATGTTAACTCAAGCCCACAAATTATGTCCAAGGAAAGAAACTGTAGTCTAGTTGTCTATAAGGTTTGAAGGTAGGCTTTGGGAGAAATTTCTCTGTTCTACATTTATAATAGTGATAAAAATAGCTAGTTGTCAGTGCCTAATGAGGTCTGTCTGGTTGTAGGTCCAGAAATTTTATATTGAAGAATCCTATCTCATTTGGGCCCCAGCCAGTGTGAGTAATGCTTGGAATTTTTTATAATAAGAGATAAGGTCATTGTGAATCGTTTTAATTAACCTGTATGTTTTTCTTATTGCCTTAATTTTCTTCTAATTGAGGTCAAAATGATTATAGTATAGACTGTGCCAAAGAGAGAAGGCTTCGCTAATTTTGTCAGACTCACAACTAGGACACGCTGACATTTAGAAACAGGAACAAGCAAAGGAAACCCAAAAAATAGGTGGTCTTTCTCATTAAGCGAAGAGCTAGGTACTTTTATTTCAATGAGAAAAATGGTCAACATTTATAATATTTCATAAAAATTTAGTAAGATTAGACGTGTCTACTAGATTATTGCTTGCCAATCTTTTCATAGAAAAACTTTCCTATAAAAAGTTAAATTTCTGGAAAATCAGAATATCTGTGCCCATCACCCTCCTGTGTGATCCTACCAGCCTCAATCCAACTCTCTTCTTTTTGTTACACCCTGCTTTCTGGTTATATTGCAACTGATGGTAAGAAATCTATTTTATATCAGAGCCAGGTGCACACATATGCAAGGATACGTCAAAATACTTATTACAAAATGATCCATAGCCTTGTATATGTAATCAGTTTTGGTATTTTAGTTTAAGTGCTGCAGCAGTAAAGGAGGAATCTGGGACCCTCTCTGGGAGCTGCAAGACCAGAGTGCACCCATACTAATCCTAAATCATTATCGCACTTTTCCACTCTCACTCTCTGATGAGTGAGCAGAGACGTTTTTGTTGTCGTTTTCCAGATGCTATGAGCTTGCTGTGTAAAGATGTTAGCACTCTTTTGAATAATTGAGAGTGTAATTGTATGTTGGTTTTCTAGAATTTTCTAAGTTAGTAGGTTTAGGATATTAATATGTACATGTTCAAACATTAAATCATCTTCTGGATACTTCTGTGTCCTTACTATCTGCAGTTATATCTGTTATCTCTCCAATCTCTCATTTGTCCAGTAAATGTTAAAGCATAGCTTAAGTCTATTATAAAATGAAATGTATTTGTTATATATTTTTCTAATATTTGAGAGTGGATTATGAGCTTAAAAGGGGGAAACTAGAAGACTTGCCCTTCAGCTCACGTAATCTACGTCTAATGATGCTGAAAAAGATGAAACAGACATATCATAGATTTTTGACGTGTAAAAAAGGAATCTACTCTAAAGAAAATGGACAAAATATATAAGTAATGAACACAGAAATGTCAAATGCTATCATTCTTTAGGCTTTATAGATGTTAATAATTAATCTTCTATCTTATGCAACAAAAGATTTTCCAAGAATCTTATGCCAGTTGAGTTGTAGTATCATTTTAAGACTAATTGCCTAGATTAAAAAAAAAATTGAATTAAATATTGTAAATGTAGACTTGATGAGTTTTTTAGGAACCCTGCATTTTATTTTATACTTTTTCAAACTGAAAATGAAAAAAAAAGCCACTGGGGCATTTTAATATGGTAAGCCATCATATTATATTGGTTTCAGAAATGCACATAGTAGATAAATGACAAATATACCTTTATGAAGTTGACATTGCTGAATACCAGCTTGATGAGAAGTCAGTAATAAAGACCACAATACTGCTACTTTCCAAAAATACAGTAGCTAATCATATTAAGGATTTATCTACAAACATTCATTGATACTATATGTTAGCTACAGAATTGTAACTATGCCTTATAAATGGATGAATCTACAAATAATAGGCTTGTTGTTTTGTGCTTTTTTTGGTTGGATCATCATCAAAAAAAATCTTCTTTTATAGGAATGCTTGGAAATGAACAGACATGTTGCTAAAATATTTAGAAATGAATAGCCAATTTAAATCCCAGAGTTTATTCTGAAACAATTGTGTTGTCATTTACATTAACAATTTAAACTGTTGCCTCATGAAAGGGAGCAGGACCCTGTGGGCCCTCCCTGATACAAATCTTTTCTGTGTCTCATGTTTCTCTTTTGTAGGAAATAAGCTTCATGCAGCCTCCTTGACCTTCTCTGAGTTCCAAAGGGAAGACTCAAACAGTTAGTCATCAGGGAAGGGAGGGGATGCAGAACCAAGGGAGAAGCAGTCAAGAAACAATACTGCAGCCTTCGGGCGGGGTCCTGGTTCCTCCTCAAGAAATATACTTAACAACAGTATCTTTGAGTTCTTCTGCAGGAACTAAGGCCCTCACCCAGGTGGAGGATGGCAACTTCAGGCTAAGCACAAGGTTCCAGGAACACCACCCTGTTACCTCACCACAAGTCAACCAGAAGAAATCACACACCTTGCAGCCCTCACCCCCAAACTTTGCTATAAAAACTTCTCCCTGAAAACCACTGGGGAGTTTGGGTTTTCTGAGTACAAGCCAGCCATTCCCTTTGCTTGGCCGTACAATAAACCTTTCTCTGCTCCAAACTCCAATGTTTCAGTTTGTTTGGCCTCACTGTGACTCCTGCACATGAACTTTTGTTCAGTAACATTAGCACAAATCAAGCCGGTGACAACAAGCTGTGTAAATAGTTATGTTCTTTTTCTCACCATGCACTCAAAAGGGGAAAACAAGTTTCACTGAAGACTGTCTTTCTGTTATCAGTAAAAAGCATCAATTTTATAAAAGTCCAATCTTAAGTACATGTTTTTAAAATATTCTGAATGATGAAACCAGAAGAACATACAAAGTCTGTCTGTTGTGTATTGATGAGACAGGAGAGGGCAGGGTATAACCATGAAAAGAATGGCCCAGCAATTAGCACCAAGATGGTGGAAGATTCAACTCCCAATAGACTTTGGGCTTCAATATATATTCACTGAAAGACAATAGCATACTAAGTGGTGCTACTGCAGATGCCATGACAATTTCAAGGCTGACCATAAAAGGTCAAAAAGTGGGTGGTGGCCCAGTTCCTAGGAATCCCAGCCCCCTCCCCAAAGTAGTTGGAATAATCCTCCCACTTGTTAGCATATGAAATATCCAAGCCCCAAAAACTAGCAACACCTTGTCTGGCTCCTTTGCCTTCTAAGATAGCCCGCACTCTGTCTATGGAGTATGTACCTACTTTTAGTTTAAACACCTACCCCAATACCTCGTGGCTTCTCCCTGGCCTTTTGAGACAGCCTGCACTCTGTCTATGGAGTAT
Source organism: Camelus bactrianus (assembly GCF_048773025.1). NCBI lineage: Eukaryota > Metazoa > Chordata > Mammalia > Artiodactyla > Camelidae > Camelus > Camelus bactrianus. The sequence goes on from NC_133539.1 coordinate 101,016,433, forward strand.
GGATTTCTCTGAATAAATCTACTTTTACTCAACTATGGCTTGCTCTTGAATTCTTTCCTGTGCAAAGCCAAGGACCCTCACTTGACGGGGTGCATTCCAGGGACTCCCTGGGACCTGGGACATAGCCATCCTCTTGCACCACATTTTTCCTGTATCACTGACATACGATGCTTGTTGAAAAGCACATATGCAATTCTTTTGAGTTGAGAATAAAGTCACTTTTTTTTTCCCATGGGAGAGTATTTTTACTTGGTAGAACAACTGACGGAGAAATTATGCTTATCTAGATGAGTATTTAACAAAGATTTTCTTGAATGTGGATAAATAAACCAGTCACTTCAAAAAAGATAACCGTATTTGTTGCCAATAATAAAAACTGAACTTTTAACTTATATAATATTACACATCAACTATATCTTAATTAAAAAAAAAAGTAGAAACAAAAAAACTGAGCTTTTGAGTGAAAACTAAAACTTTGGAAAACTTGTATCTGCCACCATGAGCTTGACAGCTTCTCAATACTTTAAAAGCTTTTCTGATAAGACTAATGATTATATTAATAAATGTGTCTCTTTTAATGGAGTGTATAAATGTATTAATATCTGGAAGAATCTGATGCTAGAATTTGGAGGAGCCATCCAACTCAAAAAAAAAATTCTTGAGATAGTGAAAAATAATTTAAATACTTACCTTCTATTTCTGAAATATTTGTGAAATAAAAAAAGGAATTTCAGATATCTAAGAAACTAAGAAGAAAAAAATTCTAGTACTTAGAATGTATTAGACAACTGCAAAATTTCAAAACAAAAATAAATAAAAACTTAGGGGATAAAAGACAGATAAGAAGGGAACTACTGCACAGAATTTCAGGGCATTCAGCGTGTAAAATAAAATTTTATTACTTAAGCTTGGCTGGACTATCCTAAGTCACTATTCCTGGAATCCTATATTACTAAAAATTATATAATTGAATTATAGCACTGAATATTCTTTCAAGGATTACTTACAGTTGATATCTATTTGTTTCAACCAACTAAGAATTATTGAAGAAAAGAGGTGTTAAATTTTATGCCATTTTTTCTTGAGCTTATATTGCTGATTATTTTCTAAAATACCTACATGTTTTGTGAAGCACAATTCATATTTTCCTTGGTGATTCAATGTCACTGACAGGTCAAACATTAGGATGTCGTTAAAAGACATTTTTCTGAGTGAAAGAAGATTTGATACTAGACTGTGAAGTTTATTTCCTCTCCGTGGTCACAAAGGATACTTGTTAAACGAGCTAAAAAGGCATTTGTGACCATCAGGGTATTATCAGGGGAGGCCTTCTGCTGCTCTGTTGTTAATTTCTAAAATAATCGTTCATAGAAATAAACCAAATACAGTAAGAGATTAATCATTATAGTCCATCACCTTTCTCCGTAGGTCACTGAGTTCTCTATTTTGAGTTGTGCAGAATTTGGCAAAGGGTGGTTGCATCAAGGCAGTTAGTTTCATGTGCTATACTTAGAAAGCCATGAACGTACTGAATACCCAGGAGTAATAGATACAGTTTTCTTCCTATTTTTCATTTAAATATGACTTGAGTATTAAAAGATAGGGAATTACCAAATTCAAAACTGGCTTCAAGATGAATTCCAGAACAGAAGCAATTTACTTATGCTAATGTCAGCTAACATACACATAAGCAATTTCAAATAACTGTTGACACTTTATTACCATAAATCTTTCCTAAGGCATTGATATTGCTTAGAAATATTTAAACGTAATATATTAACTCTATTTAGTTAAAAAGGGATTAATATATAAATATTTATTGCAACATTTATATCTACATTTATTAAGTAACATAAGTATTTTTTATTTCACTGTCACCTTTCTACTTCTCTTTTTCTGTTCTTGTATCTTCATTGTCACCATACACGTATGGTCTTGAAATAAAGCTGGTGTGGGAGGGCTTTTTCTCCCCAAATGAAGAAAATATGAAAACACTCTTAAGAGATTTCACATGTTTGTCCTAATTCATGTACTATTTTGGAGCTTTTCCAGTGAATAAATGTTTAATTTGAGTAAATTACCTATTTTCCCTAATCTCTATTTTCTTTATTATTAGTTGGGATTAGTTCATTGGGTAGATTAAAATATCGCTAATACATCAAATATTAATTATGGAAATATTTGTGAATACCATATATAATTGCTCTTAATATTTACTGTCTTCAATGCCAATGCCTACATATGCTTTAAATAAAATGACAGAAAGAGGAATTAAAAGCATATAACAGAATAGGTCAAAGACATCAGTATGAACTCATGTTTAGCCTAACATATATTCATATATGTTCATATAATCGACACAGAAAGAATCATAAATATGTGTCTATGTATAGATTATACGCATACACATCTTACCCATAGAGAAGTCCTAAAAGCCATGACAGCTCAGGAGCAGTGAGCTTAACCACCATCAGATCTTGGTTTCTAAGAATCATTTTCCAAGAAAAGGATTCCTTAGAGAAATCCCTGATTCTAGCCCCAGGAAAGGGAAAAATATAAGATAAGCCTGGAGTAACTTGTAGTACCAGAAAGTAAAGAAGAGCCCAGAAAGCAAGAGGATGGGGCCATGCAAAAGGATGCAGAAACTAACCTGAAAGAGTTCCCCAGGACCTAAGCTGAAAATTTTAAAAACAAAATAAATAATGTACTATTGGTTTACAGCCCAAAGTATGAAATAAATACCCTTGAGTCAATAAAGGTATAAATAAAAGACTACATAAATAAATCAGAAAAAAAGAACAAAACTTGCTTATAGAGAATTTCTAAATGATATATATAGACACCTCTCCACTAGATGGAATTCAATCCTCCCATCCCTTGAAATGAGCTAGATTTAGTGACTTATTTTCAAAGAAAAGAGAAAAATGATAACTTTAAACTAGAAAAACTGCCAAATACTACCTTAAACAAGTGACGGTTAAAAACATCAGTGATGTAACGTGGCTAATATGGTTTTCCTTGATATGATTTGATAGAAAGACACTTCACTGTTGTATTAAAAAAAAAAAATACTCATCACTCCAGTCTAATCATGAGAAAAACACACAACACAGACCTAAATAGGGAATATTCTGCAAAATGCCTGTCTAGTACTTCTCAAATGAATTAAGGTCATGAAAAATAAGGAATGACTGAGAAAATTTCACAGACCAGAGGAGAGTAAGAGACATGACAACAAAGTGAAATGCAGTATCCTGGATGGGATCTTGGAACAGAAGGAGGACATAGATGGAAAAACTGGTGAAATCAAAATCAAGTCTAGAATTTAGTCAATAGTTATGTACAGATGCTTGGTTTCTTAGTTTTTATAAATGTACCTTAAGTCACTAACATTAGGGAAGATCAGGTAAAGCATACATGGGGATTTTCTGTACTATCTTTGCAACTTTTCTACAATTCTAAAATTATCCCAAAAGAAAATGTTATTTTAAAAAGGGTATATGATAGAACACTTAAGAGTTCTTGTTAGCAAAAACATTCCTGAATGGACCTATACACGTGATTGATAACCACTCCGAAAGGATTTTCATTGCCAAGTTCCTCATGTACTTTATTCACTTTCCATGACAGACTGTGGTGCAGTGATAGTTCACAAAGCTTGCAACTGTCGGGGAGTTAGTGAGTTAAATAGTTATAACCCAGATATGACACTTTGGGAAGTTAATTCTATAGAAAATCTTGACAGGTTCACAAGGTGAACCTATGTGTGGCTGAACCACACTGACTCCATTATGTCAGCTCCATGTTAGTCCCAAAGGTCTTAGTCCTGAAGCCTTTCTGTGTGACTGAGCTTTAGCCTACTCACAAGGAATTCACCCAAGCCAGAAAAGTTTCCTCTCAACTTTCACCCTTGCCTTCATCCATACAAAAATGGAAAGAATGTCTTTTTCTGATGCAGATGGTTTATGGTCCTGAGACCCCTGGGGGCAGGAAAACCCCCAGTACCTGTCTGTGAGGATGAGCTTCTGCCTTAGTAGTCAGATTCTGTCTTAAGCTCCATCCCTTTCAGTTCCCCAGGCATCCCTTTTGGTGGTGCAGAGTGCAGCTGCAAATGCCTCTGGGTCCTCATCCGCTCGCTGAATTCTCCCTGTATGTAAGTTAACCACAATAAACTTTAAAATTGCACTTTATGGTATTGCCTGCTTTGCTTTCTGGTCTTAAACTTCCTTCTCAGATCAGAGGATATTATTCAATACAACACATCTATAATGATGACTTGTCGTACAAGTTTTAATTTTGAAAAAATAAATGTCTGTCAACAGGGGAATTGATAAACAAAACATATGCTGAACACCAAAATACATTTAGAAACTCCCTACAACAGAATTTACCACTCACCAACTTTAACAATACCTTTGTTGGAAACTGAACTTTTACTTACTACTTTTTAAAACTATTAAAAATGTAAATAATAAAGAAAGAAGATATCCTTAGGTAAAAAAGAGACAACTGATTAAAAAAACCCCAGAATTTAAAATGTTAAAAATTTAAATTTGATCTTTAGCTATTCAAATAGGCAGAAAGATCCAAAGCTTCTTTGTGGAAACAATTATATTACTGCAAGAGTGTATTTTTCTATTAACTATTAAAATGATGCAAAGTAAGTTTTATTGTTTGGTTTTGAGACAGGATGGAAGGGGGCAGGGCACAGCCATTAAAGGAATGCTACAGCAATTAACATCAAAATGGTGAAAGATTCAACCCCCAGCAGGCCTTCAGGCTCAGGATGATGAGAAATTTAACTTCTAGTAAATACTGAGCTTCATTATACACTCATTGTAATATATTAGCATGGTGAATAACACACCCACAGGCACCATGGCAGTCCCAAGGCTAGCCACAAAAGGTCAAAGAGTGGGAAATGGCCAACTTCCAGGGAATCCCAGCCCCTTCCCCAGGCTACTTAAACTGGTCCTTCCACGTATTAGCATATGAAGCCACCAAACCCATAAAAATTGAAAACACAGCACCTCAAGGCCGGCCTCTCCCCCTCTCTCAGTTCAGAGATGGCCCACACTCTGTCTATGGAGTGTGTACCTACTTTTAATCTGAGCACCCAACCCCCACATCTCTTGGCCTTTCTCTTGCCTTTCAATGTATCTCCCTGAATAAATCTACCATTACTCAACTGTGGCTCGCTCTTGAATTCTTTCCTGCGCGAAGCCAAGGACCCACACTTGGCGGGGCACCTCCCAGGGGCTCAACCGAAGGCTGGGACCCAGCCCTCCTCATGCCCCACATCTGTTTTCCCACATCAGTTTCACCCTTAGCAAGTTTTAGAGCCACAAGTGAACTCTCTGGTCTATTATTACCGTAGTCCCAAGAGGAGATGGCATTGGTTGGAAACAGAACTTTGATACTAAAACTCTAGAATGCATAATACTAAATAAAGTGGGGAGGAGAAAGTAAAAGACTACTGTTTACTTCATCTCAGGTGGTACAGTCCTACTGAATTGATGATTAACATCTTTTGAGATTTCTTTCAAGCTTTATTTTTTATATTGTTGTTTGTAAGTAAATATACATTTATTACTAGTGTTTCTTCAATTTCTTGATATATCAGGCCTAACATAAAGATCAAATTGTGATTAAAAAAAAGTGCTGGAGAAATGAGCAGTTGGTTGAAATAGGAGTCTAAATGTAGAATCCTTCTTAATTAAATAGACATACATACACATAGACACTTCCTATAGGAAGAAGATACATTTTTGGAAGATATGATTCATTTCATAAACATTTCAAATAATAAAATTAAAAACTCTAAGAGAATATGATTAACAGTTATAAAAGCTAAACATACATAAATAATTATCAAAAAGTTCTAAACATAATGGAAAATGTATAATTTATCATTGCTCATTTTTTATTCTGAATTGAATATGTTTCTGAATTCAAAAGCAAAACAAAAGATTACTGGTAATTAGCTGTTAATGTTGTGGAGGAAGAAATTTTCCTCCATCTTTCTGAAAGGGAACAGGACCCTGTGGTGCCCTCCCTGGTACAAATCCTTTCCTTGTCCCCATTTCTTATTTCTGGAATAAAGGCTTCAGCCTCCTTCCTGAATACCAAAGAGTAGATTCAAACCTTTGCTAATCAGGGAAGTAGGGAAATGCAGAAACAAAGGAGAAGCAACCAAGGAAGGATAGTGCAGCTGTTAAAGCAGGATCCTGGTTCCTCCTCAAGTAATATATATAAAACAATATCTTTGAATTCTTCTGCAGGAACTAAGGCCCCCATTTAGGTGGAGGATGGTAACTTCAGGCTGAGCAAAAGATTCCTGGAGCACCACTCTGTTACCTCATCATCAACCAATCAGAAGAAAGTAACACAACAGGCAGCACTCACCCCAAATTTTGTCTATAAAAACTTCCCCCAAAGTCATTGGGAGTTTGGTTTTTTAGAGCATGAGCTGCCTGTTCTCCTTGCTTGGTCCAACAATAAACCTTTCTCTGTTCTAAACTCCAAAATTTCGGTTGGCCTCACTGTGTATCAGACACATGAACTTTTGTTAAGTAACACCCAGAGAAGAAATGTAATAAGAACATTACATGAGCATATTTGCATTTCCCTTGACTCAGATACCAATATCAAGATGTTGTCCCTATGGGGAAAAATGACTTAATCAGTAGCTCTAACTTTAATATTATTTTGAGACTAAGTAACATGAAAAACAGGTCAGTGTTAACTTAAAAAACATTTTTTATCAGAGAATATTAGAGTTTCTTTCTATAAAAATAGGAATAAGCTATCCTAATGAGTAATGGCAAGAGCAACTCAAAGAGTTTTTTAATTTGGAAGCAACTAAATAAACCAGGGCTTGGATGGTGATAGCAAATTCTCCATTTCAGCAGGATGATAAATAATGGATAGGTTATTAAAATAGCACTGATCACATCTCTTCATCTGACTCCATAATACAAGAGCAAAGGGACACATAACGCTAACGACTTATAGGAAATTTAAAACTCCTGAAAGGAAACAGAGTGTATAAATGAGCACAGTGTTATAAATCTGCAGTGCTTACAGTCATGGGGGAAATCACTGAGACCAGTTGTTTAGAGAGATTTAAAGGGGACTTGCAAGGTCCCTGTGAGCAGCTAGAGTAAAGCACTATTCAAGCAGAGGTACCACAAAAAGCGGTGCCCCCGCCCTCAAGCTTCAGAATGTTACCTGATAACCAGAAGGAGGCAAGGGGAGGGTGAGATCCCCTACTCAGTTGCAAGTAAGAAGAATTAAAAGCGAGAAGACAATGAATTCTCGAAAGCTTCATATTTAATTCAAAACTGAATTTATTGATTTTTTTTTTCCAGTAAGTCCTTTAAAATCTCTAATCTAGTCTTTATGGGGCCCATGAGAGATATTACTTTGGCATAAAAATATTTTCCATGGAATTTGCCTTAATTCTTTATTTAAATCCAAAATACAAAGTAAAATCCTCAGATATCAACATCTAAAAAAAGCATAAAAACAAATACTTTAAGTGCCAAAGGAACGATGAAAGAAATTTAGTCTCATGAAGTTTTGCTTTGCCCTAAAATTTAAGCAACAAAAAGCAAGAGTTTGAAGACAATGAATTATCAGGAGGGATTTACAAATGAGTCTCAGTATAAATGCCTGGGAAAAAAAATGATGTGGATAAAATTAAATGCATTTGAACAAAAAGATGAAACAACATGATTATCTTTGAAACATTTGAGAAATTATTAGTAATATATGAGTAGGGTGCAGTTAAGTTTTACAAACAAGAAATAAGCATTCATGTAATTTTATTTTTTTCTTTTAATTTTCCCAAGCTAGAACTAATTAATTACTTAATTAATTTTCCTGTTTTATTGAGACAATTGTCACACTGCACCACGTAAGTTTAAGGTATAAAGCATCTATGTGTGAAATAAAATTCACATTTTATGGCAAGACAACAAAAATGTAAACATAAAAGATTCTTCTCTGTCCTTTGACCTCTCCCCCCACTGTGCATTCTGTATCTGCAAAATTCATCAACCAAGCCTCCCCCATGAATAGGAATACCTGCTCAACCATAAAGAGCAACATTCTCCTGGCATCAAGGAGCCTCTTTAAAACATAACATTCCTTCTTAATCTTATAAGGGGTCACATGGCCCACCAGGATGATGCTTAGATCTGGATTATGTAAACTGGCAATAATACATCAGTTAATGTACAGCCCTCTGTCTCAAAAAACTTGTAAAACCGTGCCTTGATTTCCAACCAGCAGAACAGTTCTCAGAGCTTTCTGAGACACTCTTCCTGGGTTATGATCGTCAAATTTGGCTCAAGTAAATTTTTAAATTTTTTTCTTTTTTCATTGACATGTAATTTTAAATTATTTGGTTTCCCTTTAATTTTTTAATTTTAACTAAGTAAGTTAGAATTTAATGGTTAGAATATTTCCTTAATACTGTGTAAATCTATGCAATTACAATTGTATATTTGTAGAATATAAATTGTTTATTCAAAAAGTTTCACACTGAATCATATTTTTGTCACCAGATGGAAACTCTTTTCCTTAGTTTGGGGTAGTCTCTTCTACACACACTCTTACTAAATGGAAGATTAAAACTATAGAAGCTGTTCTACTAAGCAATGCTTTCAAAATAGAAAAAGACATTTGTTTTGCAACTCTCACATAAAAGATGTATAACTTTGAATATGCTAAAAATAAACATCTCCTCCAAGGTAATAAGTTAAGGCAATAGATTAAAAGTAGGGGAGCAAAACTTGCCACCCCAAAATATGCCTCTTTGGCATGAAGATTAAATTTGGCTAATTATTTTTAAGAAACAGAAGAATTAGAAAGTTCTCTTTACTTCCCCTTCCAGAGTCTCTCGCATGTATCCAGGTTATTAGATCGTCGTTTACTTTTCTCCTACTAATCTGTCTTATACCAATTGGATTCTTAGACCAGATAGAAGAACGTAGAGGAAAATTTCTTCCTCCCTGACACTACTGACATTAAAGATAGCTGACGAGAGTTTACTTAACACTGTCACAGATGTTATGGAAATTAAAACATCTAATCCTTCATTACTGCTTTTGAAGGGGAGTAAAATTGAGGGTTTCTAGAGATTTAGTTATCTTTCTCTTCCTGTTACAGAAAGACACTTACAAATGGAGATTTCCTTTATAAATGTAAATTTCCTTCACAAAGGGCCAAATTGTACTTTGTTTTCAGAGATTCTTATGTCTTCAGCCTCTCAAAAATTATCAGCCCCAAATAATCTTTATACCAGAGGCATATTTGGGGTGGCATAGTCAGCTCCCCATCATTTTATAAAGAAAATACTCCCAAAATATGAAAACTGGAGTATTTTATAGTAAGATATGTAAGGATCTTGCTTGAAATATTTAAGGCTGGAAAAAGTTATTGACATTTCTGTTGACTATATACGCATCACCCATAATCATGTTTTTTTTATTACACTTTGATCATTCATCCCATGTTACTGATTTTTCCCTTGACAACAGAACCAGGAATCTGACTGACTCCTCTTTCCTGACACTAGCAATGGCCATGCCATTATTTCAAACTAATACATTATTAATTAATGCTCTGCATGGCATAAGGTACTTAAAAGCACATCAGAATCACTCTGAATCAGACAGAAATTAATCAATAAATGTCTAAAGGCACAAAGCTTGCAATACTGTAAAAAATGCAGAATTAGGTATTAAAAGGCTGGGGTTCAAAACAAGCCTCCCAAAAATGTGTCACTTTTGCATGAGGGTTACTTTGAGCTAAAGGCACTCCAGACCCTGCAGTTTCAACATAAACTATTGCCCCACCCTTGACTATCTAGAAGAATTTAAATTGGAAACTTTTCCCAGAAAAAGAGTCCTTACTGGAGATAAATTTTGTTAAGGGGTTCCATCTATATGTCAGGGCAAACATCTAATTCCCAAACATCTGCTCTTCTTATTGTCCTGTGAATGACCCTCCAGTCCTTGGAAGTCCCAAGTCCCTATCTCCTGCCTTAGCTCAGAATGGCATACATATCTCATTTTACATTTCTGTCTTTGAACCTCTCACATGGGTGGGAGTCTCTGACCCTCTCATGTAGATGGGATTCCCTTGCATACAAAATTAAATTTGCTTTTTTCCTGTTAATCTATCTCATGTCAATTTAATTCTTAGACCCAATGGAAGGACACAGAAGGATAGAAGAAAGCTTTCCTCCTCCCCAACAAGAGCAAACTAAGAATTTCAAATTCACATCATATTTATTTTTTAATCAGGCTACTGATAATTAATGTGTTCACTAGTAGACTAAGTTTTAATTCTTCTAAAATATGAAATCATATAATCTGTCCCTCTTATGCCTGGTCTGTAAAATGGAAGAGGGGAGAATTCCTTCAATAATCAACCACAAGCACTCAGAATACTGTATCCTTAGTATAAAGAGAAAAAGTGTAATTTAAGGCCTATGCTGTGAAAAATTACTCTTAGAAAGCATTAATCATAAGGACTGATGTCATGCTCAAAATTGCAGTTGATTACTCGTTTAAGTATATTTTACATGGCTGTAAGAAGATTTGAAACATAGTAATATCAGCATAATAGCTGGTAATTATGTTGTGAAAAAACACATCAGTCCTCTCATGTGACAAATAATTTTAAATATTTGAGCAAAATGAACAAAAAACACTCAGAATCCTCAAAATTGAAATTAAATAAGGTAGGGTACTGCCATAACTTAGAGATCACTACTCTTTCAATTGAAATATTTAAGAATAAGGATGTTTAATGAATGAAACAAGGAGGACATTAGACTGAGGAGACTCTTAGCCATGGTGGCCTGTGTAAGCAAACCAACATTTAAGTGTGAAGATGCCTCAAGGTTAGGGAGGCAGAATGCTAAGGACCACCAATCATAGGCAGTCCACTAGGCTGTAAGCTATAGCCAATCAAAAATTTCCTTTCTTTACTTTTGCACTTTCTCTATGTGTGTCTTTCCCCTACTCCTATCAGTGGAGTGGTCCTAACCACTTCTGGTTTGGCACTGCCCCATTTGAGTCAATAAATGTTCAGATAAACTCTTACAATGTTTAATATGCCTCAGTTTATCTTTTACCATTAGCTAGTTACCCTTCTACGCACAAGAAGGGGACGAGTAAGAGAGACGAAGTAGGAGGTAAAATACTTGTGCTTTGTTTAGATCTTAAAAGTTCTAAACTTTTTCACAAGAAAAAAACATTGTAACTACGCAATGTGATGGATATGAATTAAATTTATTGTGGTCATAATTTCACAATATACACATAGATTCATTATGTTAGTCTCCTTAAACTAATACAATGTTATATGTCAATTACATCTCAATAAAGCTGGAAAAAATAAAAATGAAAAACACCCCATGATTTTCACTCAGTAGGATGGCCATACAATTAATTGAAAATACTTGTCTACATTTTCTCTATGTATAGTTCTAGAAAATAAAATTTTAATGGCCTGAACTAATTTTATTTTATAGTCAATTTAATCAAGAGTAACTAATGCTATTGGATTCCTGATTTAATTTTTGCAGTGGCTTTTCTCTTTGAGGTATACATTTGTTCAATTTGCATACCCAGTTGTTATTCCTACTTCCCCACATCCAATAAATTTGTGAAAAAAATTATCTTCCATGTGTTTACTTAAACGTAAACACTGTAGTAGATGTATGTTTAGATCAAATGATAAATAACTGGTCTTACTTGAGTTTTCCTCAAGAAAATAAATTAATACTCTTTCCTATTTTCAGAGAGATGTATTATGCAAAACACGCTCTTCAGTGTTATATATTCTCATTTGCCTTCTTTCTTGTTTTACTTGTGGGTCACAGCATAGAGTTTCTCTCTCTGTATCCTTTATATTATTAGCCTTCAAACTAACAGATTCACAATAAATTAGTATTCTTTTCAAAATATTCTGGATTAGGAATCCAAGCAATAGAAGGGAATTAGTGAATTACATTAAGTAATTCCTTGAATAACTAAATTATTTTTTAAAATTTTTGTCTGAAAATGGTATGAAATGATCATACCATTGATACCAATGATCAATTCATGTAGTAGGGAAACAAAAAAACTTAAGGGAACCTGGTATATAAGACAGACAAATGTGAAGCTGAAAACCCTGGAACCTCATCACTTAACATGACTTTTGAGGCATCCAGGAAAACCTTAGAAGTCATTTCTCAGTATCATGGGTGGTCAACCTACTGTGGACCTGGGAAGAAGAGTTTAGGAATCCACATTTGTAGCATGCTTTCCACAGGACGCTTATGTGAACTCAAGCCAGTGCCTTGGTGGCTTCATGGAGATAAACTTGGAAACTGAGATTTAAATTTAACTCATGATAACAATATTGGGGAAACTGTTGCCAAGAAATGTTACATGATTTCTTCAAAGCTAAACAGTATCAATGGTAGGGATAAAATTTTAAAAAAACTGAGTCTTTTACCTCTTATTTCTAGTGCTCTGCCTACTGTACCACATTCATTTAGAAAGTTTTCCATTTGATTTCATCAGAATTCCTACCAGAAATCACAGATAAGCTGGCCAAATTCAACTTGTAAGATAAGATATACCAATATTAAAAAACAAAAAATTCCATGTATAATACATTTCATGTAGAAAGAAATAACCAAATTTAAAATTAACTTTCAATGGCATATTCCTTGCTTGATCTGACAATTTTGGAAACCATATCGAGACTATGATCTTCAAAGAGTGTGCAAATAGTCCATACACTTGTCTATATTGAACAATACCTGAGAACTCCATAAAGGTCACAAAATTATGAAATAAAAATGACTAGTCTGATTTTCTGTTTTATAAAAATTAAAACTACTTCATTTTAACATATAGCTATTATGGGACTTTTTTTTTTTTTTCCTCTGCTCTCTTACCTTACCCCCTTCCATCTTTTTTTTAATTAACCATGTCTCTGCTCCACTATTTTAGTAGTGTAATTCAACTAAGCAAAGGGTGAATTTGATGTTGTTGTGTAAAAGTCTGCCAAGGTAGGTTTGGCTGGGAATTCTGAAAATTGTGAACATTATTCTAAGGCCTTTGGATTTTCCTCTGAAGGTGGCAGACCGTTTGTAAGTTGTTACTTTCTCTCCCCTACCCCAGCCTTCTCTTTCTCAGAGATCACTCTGTTATTCTGGTAGCAATATATAAGGTGAATTTGGAAACACAGATTGTGAAAATTTAAACAGATCAATGGAAATTATGGATTATATATAAATAAATCTTCTCACATTCCCATAAGAATTATAGTCAAGATTCCCTAGAAGCAAATAAAGAATTTAAAACGCAAAAGTTCTGAAGAATTTGAAAGAAGTCTAAATAACAAACTCATTCTTACAAGTCATGGAAAGTCATAGCAAAATACCTAATCTTTCGCATCTTCCCCTGCAGACCGATCTTTGAACAGTGCTTAAAACAAACATGCGTGTCACCAAAAAGACTCTACCTGAGTATATGTGCACACTGAAAACAAAAAAAAAAGAATAGCACTCAACATGATGATTATCTTTATACTCCATAGTTGTTGACATCTAATCTATAAATCAAATTTTTAGTAAAATGTGTTTAAAGTCTATTTTAAAAACAGAATTTGTTTTCCCAAACATATTTCCTTGTAACCCAGTCTCACCTAACTCTCCCACCTATTGGCTGTCTTTGGCTTACACTGGAACACCGTTACTATATTATGTGTAAGTTAAATTATAAAGCATATTAATATGTCTGACAAAGTTAAAATACTAGTACTGAAAATCACACCCCAAACCAACAACTACGGAACATTTTAAATATCAGGCAGTTGGTGCCTCAGTTCCTTCCCTCTTGGGCTCTGCCTGGTTACTTTCCCTTTATGCCTGAGGAATGAGAAGTGACTAGCAGGAAGTTTAATTACCAAACACAAAGGCACAATGACATGAAATGGTTCCAGAACTTGAACGTAAGACTCCATAAGGAGAAAGAGCAAGGATAATAAAAGGCTGTTAATGAATGTTTTGTATTTGTAGCCAGCTCTTAATTACCTCTGCTAATGAATGGGAGCAGAGTGGTAATAAGCATATCAGAAATCATTCATATTCGGCTTTGGAATGCCATTTCTTACAGCAAGTTAGCATTCCTCATTACATTTCAGTAAGTATGACTTACGTACGAACTAATTTGTAATCTGTGAATATTCAGTTTACAGAGTCAGCAGACAGAGGCTGAGAAACATCTTGAAGGACGGGAAGTCAATAACTTAAACTCCAACTTTTGCTGTGAGTAATTCACATAAGGACAGAGTGTCTGAATGATAATATCTCTGGGCAACACAGATTCTCATGATATTCAGTAATAGGGTGTGTAAGCATATGGAGTCTTATTTTAGTTTATTTGCAAAAATATTCTGCACAATTATTGTTAAAAGTACTCATAAGTAATTATAGATTTTATGCTGCCATTTTAAATGAGGTCTATTCTTTCATTATACTTTTTAAAACTTGTAACTTTTATGCAGAAAAGTTCCTTATTTTATACTAATTTTGTCCTCAACCTGATTACTGCATGATTTTTATTGCTTCCAATAGTTTTTCCAATGAATTTTGTTTCTAAGTGTAGAATATTATCAATGACAAATAATAACCCTGTTGTCTTCTCCCTTCAAATATTTTATGTTATTAATTCTTTTCTCTAATTGCATGACTACTATTTACAAAATTATAATGTGATGTGGGTAAGAGAAGGCTTTTTTTTTTTAAATGGAGGTACTGGGGATTGAACCCAGGATCTTCTGCATGCTAAGCATGTGCTCTATCACTGAGTTATTCCCCATCCCACAAGAGAAGCCTTTTTCTGTTTGTTTCAACATCAGTGTGAATATTTCATTATAAAATATTAGTTCAAGTAAACTTTTTATTAAATTACAACCCACATACAGAAACATGCCAGAAGCAAGAGTGCAGTGTGATGAATTTTCCAGACACATCCCTTGGCAAGGGTAATCACTATCCCAACTTTATTGTCAAAGACAAAGAGACTGCCTATTGTTTTTCTCTTTTATGTAAATGAGACACGTTGCTTAAAGTGTCTAGCTTCTTTTAACAAACATTATCTTTATAATTTTTTAAACATTTTTGTGAATAAGTATAATTTGAAAAAATTCTCACTGTTGTGTAGTGTCCCATTATGTTGATCTAGACACTTGGTTTGTTGAGCTATTATGAAGACAGAATTTAAGGACATTCTACCATATGTCTTTCTGATGCATATATATGCTTGTACATGATCATACCATGTGTGAATGGGAGTGTTATCTCTACCTTTTCTTTTTTTATTCTTTTTATCCTCTTCGTTCCTTGCTGATTAGCACTTCATTACAGTGTTGCATACTACTATGTAAAAGTGGGTACTGCTGAGTCATTCGCGTTCTCACGGTGGAAGCTTTCAGCAATTCTCCATTTTGTACGACGTTTGATGAAGGGCTTTATTAGAATACTCTTTATCAGTGTAAAGGAGTTGCCTTCCATCCCTAATTTGCTAGTTTTTTTCATGAAATGATACTGAAGTTATGAAACATTTTCTGCAGCTATCAAGATGATGTTATTTTCTTTTTGCTAATGCAGTGAATTAAATCACTTTTGAATTCCAAGAATAAACTGCATCAAAAATATATATATTGCTGAATTCAATTTGCTGTTACTTGTTTAGGATTTTTGCAACTTTGTTTATGAGAGAAATTGGTGTCGTACTTCTTTTTTATAATATTCTCATCAGGTTTTGGTACCGAATTTATGCTGGTCTCACAAAATGAATCGAATAGAATTTCTTATTATTCTATTCCTCAGAAGAATTTGTGCTAGAGTGTTTTAATATCTTAAACATATGGAAAAAATCATCCATGAATCCATCTGGACTTCCAATTTTCATTGGTGGAATTTTTAAATAACAAATTCAGTTATTTTAATAGAGAAAAGATTATTTATATGTTCTAGATCTTTTTGTGACAGAATGGTGTTTCCTTTTGCTTACAAATTTAATTCTCTGTACCAAAATAGAAGGTAGGAATTAAGTTAATATAGAAATAACTCATAAGGTATCTCTACAAGATATGTACTGATTTCTTTATTTTGAGAAAATAAAACTTAAGTGTGGTTCCTTAGGCAATAAAGAAATCTTCAACAAACTGAAAACCTACTACTACAATTATGTTATGCCTTAGTTATTTAACATTATGTTTATCACTAATGACTTTTGCTGACTTATTTAGACTGTGAGTTTATTATTATAAAATGCTCCTCTTTGTCATGGTTTTCACAGTTCATTCATTACTTTAGATGTGCCTTTTGGATAAGACAAAGACACAGAATCCTATATATTTTTATTGACATAACTAATATATAAAGTTTTTTCTATAATTTCATTTCATTTGTATCATAATTTATTTTTAATACTTTCATTACTTTATCTCTTTTCTTCCTGATTGTATCTTTGCTGTGTGTGTGTTTGTGTGTTTGTGTGTGAGGGATTTGTCCTGATGATTGGAAAGATAATAATCAAGATAGTTGTTTCTTAATGTTTTATGTACTGTAATTAAGTTGATTTATCAAGTTTAGACAGTGTAAGAAGAGCAGACATTCATCATATAATGGGGCTTTTTCTATGTGCTTTGCACAGATTAATTCCTTTCATTTTTTACTGAAACCGTGTGAGGCAGGCATTGCTATTACTCTTATTTTGTAGATGAAGAAGGTGAGACACGTAGAAGGTTAGTAACTTTGTCAAATTTGCGTTTCCAGTAAGTATTAGAGCTGGGTTTTGAACCAAGTTGGCTGATTCCAGAGAACCGTGTGTTATATATACTAAGTTACTTTGCCTCTGGAGCTTCCCTGAGGAAGAAGATGAAATAACTTGAGTCCTTGTATTTCCTTCTGCCCATTTACTACTTCCTGAAGTCTCTCTCACTCCCAACTTTTCTTACATATATCATTACATTTAGATGTGGGAGTTAATGTCGTAACTTTCAGTAATTAAGCTTTCAAATTTAGATTGAGCATTTGCAGCCTTTTGTATTAATGACCTTTAAAAGTTGAAGAAATTTAGTCATCTACATTTCCTACCATGTTCCTCTACCCACAATATCATAATATTTGTTTAGTGTCTATTTTTGTGGTTATCCTACTATAATATTTCTTAGTCAAAATGTCCTTGTTTGAGTAAATGTCTCAGCAATTAGCCACCTGATCATTTTCTACTGTTTTAGGCATTCTGTTCTCTTGGCTTTCAAATTGGTACTGCTTCAAAATTTTCATTATGTAATTGCTTCCTTTTTAGTACCATTTTAATGTAAATAATTTGTAAAATTATATCTTTATTCCCAAACTATCCTCCAAACAGAGGCTGGTATATTCAGCTGCCTAAATAATCTCTCTTGATTGTTGATAGTGAACTGCCTATTTAAAATCTTCCCCTTAAATGTTCCACAGTAAACTCCTGAGTCTCCTCACCTCAAAACTGCCCTCTACTCCAATTTCCCTCATCTGAGTAAAATAGAATTCCCTCAGTGCAAACACCAGATGCTCACGACAGAAACAAATGTTGTGTTTAGAGCCTCCTTTTTCCTCATTATTCACTTCAGATCCTTCAAAATACTTGACTACTTTGTGTCTAAAATAAAACGAAAGTATTAACATCTCTTAATTAATTCTAACATTATCAAAGCAAATGTTACTATCATATGAACCATACAAATATTTCCTAACTATTCTTCCCAATTCTACTCTAAGACTTCTAATTCAGTGAACACATAATACAAAAATGTGAACTCCTTCAATGGAAGGAGTCATATCAGTTGCTGTTTAAAACATTTGATGATTTCCAAGTGCAAGTAGAAGAAAATCTTACATATAAAGAGACCTTAATAGTTTAGCTATTTGATAATTCCAATCTTTGTATCACTAAACTTCCACCTGTTACACACTGATTTGCATATCTTTAAAAAAGTTAACTCCTTTTTCTTCTAATGTGTGAGGACGTAGCAAAAAAAATGACTGTCTATGAAACAGGAAGTGGGACCTCATCAGACATTGAAGCTGTTGGTGCCTTGCTCTTGGACTTCCAGCCTCCAGAATGGTTTGATGTGTGCTCACAGTTTCCTGCGGTGCTTGGCAGGCCACTGTAACGGTACATCACCTTTCCCCTTTTTCTGAAATAGCTCAAGATTCAGTATGCCTTCCTTCTGATTATCTGGTTTCACATGGAAGCTTTCTGTATGGGACCAGGTCTCTACTTTGGAAATCCAGGAAGACACCTGCCTTTGCTTGCCTCAGTTCCAGCAAATCCTGAGGCCGATGTATAAAGCCTTGAAAGAGATGGATTCTAATATAATCATTGAAAGATTCCCAACAATTGGTCAATTGTTGGCAAAGCCTTGCTGGTATCCTTTTATCTTAGCATATGATGAAAACCAAAACTTTCTAGTATCGTGTTTGTGTTGTCTGATTTAAAAGAATCACAGAATTCTGGAGAACTGAAACTTAATCCTGGACATGGGAATCATTATTGCATACATTTTTGGCATTTAGAATTGCTATAAAAGAAGTTGTGTTTTCTTTTAACTAAAGGTCTTGGGTATGCACCTGCTGATTACTATCTTGGTTTGCTTAAAAATATGGTTTATCATTAGTGTCTGTACTCAGAGAGAATTGTTAATGGATTTGACACTCAAAAGTGGGAAATGCAAACTACAACATTAGTGAGACACCCATCTGATTATGAGGAAAATAAAACTCCTGGATGTTGCTGATGGGAGTATGAAGAGGCACAATCACTTTGGAGAACAACTTGGTAATACCCTGCTGCTATTTCTTCTTACAGGTCAAGGGGACTTAAACAGAACTGTCTGTAAAGGGTAGAATCAATCTTGCTGTATATTTATACAGAAATAAATAAAGCAATGGTGGTTTATTTACAGATTGGAATGAAAAAAAAATGCCAACTCCTTTCCTGCTTAAGGAACTTTGCACCTTTTGATTCTTTCCCAGAAACACTTCTCCATAGATGGATCATTCCTACATTTTAATAATTTTACTTTCTACTTTTCCTAAAGCTCTTCTGCAATCACCCTGTATTATTAACCCAGCAGCTTATATTTTCTTACCTACAGTTACCAAAGTTTACAGTTATTTATTTTTTACTGCTTGGTTTTTAAAAGGGTACCACATTGGAATGGAAATTCCATTAGACCAGAATCCATGTATGTCTTCTGCATTTTGTTCCAGTGTCATGGAGAAGAAATTTCACAATTATTATTGAATGGATATATTGATATACAAATGTCTAAATATTCTTTTTTTTTCCTGGAATATGATTTAAACATTTATCAGTACCTACTTCTTTTCTGGAACCTATTTCTTTAATGGTAATTTGAATATTTTCTTTAATATTTGTTGTATATTCTCCTTTAAGTGCACCAGTCCTCCTGAAATAAGTTTTATTTTCAGTAGCTATTATTATCCACTACTTCCTTAGTCCATTTTTTCCTTCTGCAGTCATTTTAATCACTTGTCGCTTTTGTCCGTGTTAAAAAAATTGGCAACAGCTATATCTATTCTATTCTTTGTTATTCACAGCTGTGATATATTTATCTTCAATCTGTTTCACTCCATCTTAAGTCTCCCATTTTATCTCACTTTTTTGTTCTGTTATATCAATTTTGGCTCCATTATATTGAATTTATGCAAAATTCTGGATTTTCCTATAGTTTCAAACATTTGTGGATTTTTTTCCTATATCTCATTTCAAAATGGGTCTTGATTTTTTTTTTTTTACTATGTCCTCTCTTGACCTGTTTATGATATCTTTGTGTAGGTGTCTTGTGATTAATTTACTTGCATCTGATATGAGTGACTCAATGACCCTTAATCAATTTTTCATATAATGTGGATGAAACTATTACATTCCTTTTGACAGCAAAGGAAACTTGTTTTCATTGCATTTCTTTTATTTTTGGACTCTACAGTTTATGTTCTATTTGTTTTTCTCTGTCCTGAAGGAGGTGTGGTTGGATACGGGGATGTTTGAAGGGATAGCTCAGACTACATTCTGATAAGTTTCAGCTGCTAAACAGGATTCTTTTCTTGTGCTCTTTTATGAAGTCCCTTAAAATGTTTGGAAGTATCCTAGGGTTTGAAGTATTTGACCAATTTTGAATGATGCCCTTTGCCATCAACAAGCCCCAAGTATTCAAATGATCATTCTAACTTACTCTCATTCTCCGAGTCTTGTCCATTTTTATCCCAGCTTGTAGTGAAACAGCAATCAGAGAAACGTGTAAGTAACATCTTCATTGCTATTAGTCAGCATCTGGGAACAGAATTTCCTCTGGGGCTTTTTCTCTGTATATTTCTCCTTCTGGTAGCTACTCCAGAGGATTTACTTCTATTTCTGTCTTTTCTTCTGCTAAACCCTGGTGAAATGTGTAGTTAGTTCTGAGTAATTTTTATTATTCAACCCTTATTTTACAGATTTAATTTCACTTAAAATATAAAAATCTGTAAGGCTTGCCTGAGACAAGGGACACCAAGAGTGAACTAGTATAGACAAGTAAAGATGTCATAACAAGCCTATCTGAATCCACAATCCAATTCTACCAACTACTAACTATTCAAGTAAAATAACTACCCCTCTCCTTGTAACCTCACAGGTATTTCTGAGCATTTCATGAGTAAATATATATACAGTGAGTATACTTGAGTTTATAATAATGTCAGCTCCTAAAAATTATATTGAAGAATCATTTGACTACAGCAACTACCTATGATAAGAACAGAAAAAAGAGAAACCAGAAGTGTTCCTAAGAAACCAATTATGTAACTTAAAATGGTGGAGGAATTAGTTCTGAAGAAGAAAACTTTCTATATTCTGGACTTTACTTCCTCATACCTAGGAAATATTGCAATAATGTGTGAAGAATAGACAACTAGGTGAACCCAAGCTTTTGAATGCCAAAAACTTCAAGGAGAAGTGAGACCAAGCAACGGAAATAACCAAAGTGGTGAAAGGATTCTGGAGGTGATAAATCTGAAGATTGCATAATGCGCCCTCTTGTTTTCCATCATACTGCAAAGCACGTAGCTAAAAATTTTAGTTTATTCTCCACAAACATGAACAACAATCAGAAATAAATACAAATAGACGCTAGTCTAAAAGAACCAAAAAGTGAAAACAAATGAATAAAGATTTAAAAAAAAAAAAGTGAAATGAAAAAGGAAACATAGAAGAGATGACCAGACAACAAAAGGTGATGGCTAGACGAAAGAGTAGAAAGTAAAACATGAACTGGCAGAATTCAAGAAGGAAATTAAAAAGAGGCTTGCAAGAGCAGTAAAGGCAAAATTAGTCGTACTATGGAGAACAGACAGTGTGGAAAGCACAATGGAGTACATAAAGAAGAGACAGATGATAACTCACTCGAACTAAAAGGAAACAGAAAGAAAGAAATAAGAGGTATAAGGTGAAAATGTTAGGTATAGATTACAAAGGAAATCTATCAAATAATTATCTGGAGTGCATAAAGAAGAAAAACTAAGACAATGGACCCGAACATATATTTTAAGATGCAAATCAAAGAAAACTTTTCTGAAAAATAAATAAATAAATAAATAAAAACCAGTTGAAATGACATATTTAAGTGGCAGATATGTACCAGGGAAAATTAAAATTGAATAGTTAAGAGTAAGACAAGATTAATAATGCATAAATTTATTAAAATTTAAACATTAAAAATAAAAAAAGTCTTTTGGGCAGCAAAGTATTTTTTAAGAAATGAAATTGCTCTAACTAAGATAATCATGATGCTATATAGACTTCTTTCTAGCACTATTCAGTGCAAAAAGACAATAGAGCCAAACATAGTAGGCACTCAGGGAAAGAAAGTCTGAGACAGAGATTTTACATCAGTAAGTCCAACTGCAGTAAATACATTTACCATTCTATTTTTAAACCTTTTGTTTTAGAATGCAAATGTAATGACAGGAGTGAGAAAAGAGAACATAAATGAAAGGAGGAAGAGGGAAGGTGGAAAGTACAATAAGCTCACTGATTGCCATACATGAGCCTTAATCTTAAAAGATTCTACTGAGATACATTGCAAAAACATAACAGTGGTGATTTTTCAAATCGCAGAATGAGAAGAAGGTATAGGGAAGGCAAGTTACTAAAATTCCTTATGTAATTGTTCAGAATATATATTCAATGAACACTACCACGCACACACACACAAACAATAATGGCAAACAGGACTTTTAGAGTAATAAATATAAAGACATATTTAGAAAAAAATAAAGCTTACCTAAATATTGGAAAAGCTACAAACAAATGCAGAGAAAATAGACCACATAATAAAAGACATGGAAGTGAGAAAAAAATAGCCCTTAACTGGAACTTTAAGAAAATTTTTTATAAGTACAATAGATATGTTTGACTAAAAATTTAAACTTTAATTTATTCTTAATGCTCAAGTTCTGATTAATATACAAATACATATTTGATATCATACACAGATTCTATTTATGAAGCACTCTGATTAACTGATCATCTGTTTTTCAGCAGAGGAATATATTCAATTATTTTAATTGGCCTTTAATTTAAATAACAAGTGCCCAGTTAGTATGACTTATTTTCTCAATAATTTGTGCATGGTCATTCAAATGTTTAAAAAAGACTTGAGCAAAAAGAATACATAATTTGGGACCATAAAATGAGTAGGTCCATAATTATAAATATGATTTGCTTGATATAAGTTATGAACAAAGACTATATTATTTATTTTAAAGTGTAAAAATAAACTGCATTGTATTTTGAAACCTATATGTTATTTTGAACTTTTATGTATATGATAAATAGATTTAAACATAATCTGACAACTGGACATATTTAGAGGATTTCTTGATATTTTAATAACATTGAAATCTAAATAATTTATATATTATTAATTTCACCACTTACTGAGGGACCAGAGGCCATCTATTTGACCAACATAAATCTCAGGTTTTTCATCTGTAAAATGTAAATAATAATACCTACCTAATTGATGAGTAGTACATACACATTTTGATAATTGCTATTTTAATAGTAATTATTAATCACTATATGAAACAGCTAACTTCTATTCCTTTGTAGAGTTTATATGTGTGTACAAGCATGTATCATGTGTGTTCAGTTGTTCATAAAAGTTGTGAGAAACCAAAATACTAATATTATAAATTAAATTTTAGGTATCTGTTTAAAACTCTCATTCTGCACAGCATTGCATTCTCACTTGCTAGCACACTTTTATAACTTCTTATGAGTGATAGAAGGAAAAATTAAGTTATATTATTAGAAATAGTAGCTCACAGAATGCTCACTATGTGCTATACTTTTAAAGTGTTGTCCATGTAACAATTCATCCATTTCAAGTAGTGAGATTCTATTTTATTTCTTCTGATTACTAATGAGGAAACTGAGTAGAAAGGATGCTGAGGATTTTGCCAAGGTTATGCACCAAGTAAGTGATAGTTTGTGACAACATAAATGGACTTATTACAAAGCCCTCATCCTTAGGGACTATGCTCTGTTGGAAGAAGATTAAAGACATTGAACTTGTGGATTGAATGGGTTTGAGCAGCAGGCATACTTTTAGGAAGTAGAGGCTGATCACTTCAAGTATTTAAGGCAAGTTACATCAAAATTATGTAGAGTTTGTATAAAAATTTACCTTGGGAAATGAATATCCTCGAGAATTCTTTATTATTTCTCCCCTCAGACTTAGACTATTTTAGACTCACAGACAATGGCCTAGGAGAAAGAGGACTTAACTGAAATTAGTCAAGAACTAGTCTAAACACTCTTACTCCTGGTTAACTTAGGAGGTGTGTTTCTCTGATATTGTTTTATGTAACTTCTAAACTTTAGTTTTTTTCATTTCTGACATGGAAAAGAGCTAGCCTCTAATGAAAAGTCTGTTTATCTCTAAATCTTATAACTTAAACATATGTTTTATAAATAAATACTTAGGGTAATAAAATAAGCATTGTTATTCTAATAACATACATATAAAATATCTTTCAGCAAATGGGTATATTTAAGGATGCAGTGGCTCATATTAAAGGAAAGCAAATTAGTTGTCACCTGATCATGTTCTCACAGTCCTTTGTAGATTCTCCTCTATTCATATTAGAGTTTCTCTGGGCCCTGTAGATCCGTATCTTCTCCTTCAGCACACCCTCCTTAGATAATTTGCTTAATAATTGCTCTATAATTAGTGATATCACTATAACTTCAAAATGTAATCTCTCTTTGAACTGAAGACTTGACCATGCAGGAAATTACTCATTGTTGCATAAACATCTCCCAAGCATCTGAAACTTCTCAGGTCAGATACTCTATCAGATGCTGAATGCAGAAGACATGTCAGTTATTTTCATAGAGATAATCTAATACTGTGAATTTTCATCCTGGAAGTTTGCAAAGGCAATAATTGAATCCTGGGGTGACATAGAGAAAGTTCATGCAGAAAGCAGCTATCTCCCCTAGGGGAGTATATAATAGTAGTTCATGTACAGGTTACAGTAATGACAATGGAAATAAAAATAAATTAAAAGATGTTTAGAAAGCAGAATTAATAGAGTTTGGCATTTGAATGTGGAGAAGAAAGAAAGAGAAGGTAAAGATAATGATGTTTAGATTTTAGCTTAATAAACTACTGCATGGATCACACGACAAGGAGCAGGTTTTTGTGTCTGCTTCCACGTTTAAGGGGCTTTAGATTTTCAGCTTTGTTCAAGTCCACCTGGATGTTCCTATTCCCAAATCCCACTCCTGCCACCTGAAATCTCACATGGACTCTAAGGCAGCAAATTCAACATACGTAATTCTGGAACTAGCACAATTAAAATGTGGGTCTGATGTTCAGGAAAGTTGCCCCTGTGTTTACAAGATAAAAGGGATTATTTTAGGGTTACAAAATAAACTCTCTGCTTCTCTGATGTTGACTTAAACTGGGAGTTTAAAGCCCTGAGCTATTTATTTCATTTCTATTAGTTCTAATACAAAGTTAAAAACAGACATCTCTCCTCCAGGCTTCTGGATTGTAAAAGGTATGAAAGGACCTCCTTTTCTTCTATAATTAGAACAAGCAGTAAAGTCAGAAGAGAGTGGAGACTTACGAAAGGGGGCTACAATGAAGGGTGGAAATCATCAATAGAAAAATTTTAATCTGTACTATTTAATTTTAAATAAATATTTATGTCATTAATGCAATTAAATTAGCATTAGTATTTTAAAGAGTTATGCAAAAATACATAAAAGTTTGAAGGAAAATCTTATTTCTTGAACACAGTGCCACAAAAGTCAGCAGCCTATTCAAATAGACGTAAGATGTTGAGATGATTTAATTTAGAAATGTGCTGTACTTTTTCTGTTCCTGGGAAAGATTTTAGAGATATAATATGTTCATTCCTGTTATCAAGACACTAGCCATTTCTCTTTTGTTTTGATTTTTACATTTTTCTTTCACCATACTTATGTTTTTTTTAATTATTATTTTCTCAAATTATCTTCAGAAACACTTGGAGAAAAATTTTATCTATGTGAATATCTACATATAATCTACATCTTTTTCTCACTCTGTCATTATGCATACTTTAGCTGGAGTGAACTCACGTCTGTTCCTTTTAAAGAAATGAGTGTAATAAACTTAGAGATATTGGATTTTAAAAAATGGTGTGAGAATTGAATAGACATCTATTATGATGGTGAAAGTAGAATTTCAGCAGCAAATGCAATCTTCACCTATAAAGAATCACTGAGTGGCTAGGAAGAATTACTAAGTAAGAGAAATGAAAAAGGAGAATTCTTTCAGAAGAGAGATGGTAGATCTGAAATATTACCTTAATTATGTAGCACATTTTCTCAGAAACTCTAAGCTGTTAGACTCCCATGTCTGCCCTTTACCCACTTTACTTAATTAAACATAATGACATGGTTTTCTGTAGGTTTCAGGTACTATTACTGACTTGTGTAGAAGAGGACATTGAGGGATGGAAGGTTATATAACTTAACCAAGCTCAAGCCATTTCAGTGGGAGGGCAAGAAACTTCAGGTCCATTATTCCAGGTTCCTTTTACAAACCCAGAAAACTAATAGGTACTTTTTAAATACTTGGGATGACTTGAACATGATGAAGCTTAAAATAAAATAATAGGCTGTAACTTTCTAATTATAAAATGTGAAAAATATAGCAATGTTTTTTGAAATGAAAAAAGAAAATGAGAAAATTTAAAAATAAACCTCTCATTGAATGTTACTCATGTCACTGTGTTCTTTATATTCAAAATGAACAAAGAATAAATCAATAAAACATTTTAAAGAGACCTCTATTATTTTTTAACTCATATCAATGCTTTATATTAATTATGGGCCCCATATTAACCAAGACTTGTCTTCCATAGCTTTACTCTAGGGGATTCTATCTTTGTTTAGATGCAAGATTTATTTCAAACAAAATAAATCTTGGGCACATAAAGTGTTATAGGAAGACCCAGTGTAGATTTGTTTTTTCTGTGTAGTGAGCAGCTGTCAAACAGAGGAGAAAACACAAGTAAACTCTTTGATTTCCAAGTATTATTTTTTTTAAAGTAACATTTAGAGTGGAGAAGTTGTCATGCAAATGACCTATTTAAATCCCCAATATTTACTGTAGGAGGAAAACTTGTGTAGAAATAGAAGCATGGACTTTTTGAAATCAGATTGATTCAGATATGATCTGTGGTTCTTTAGTCACATGAAATTATCCAACTTTTCAATGAATAGTTTTAGCATCCATTGATAATTCTTGTCCAAATATATTCTTTCGTTGAAAAGTCATAAAGTGATCATTTTTTTCTGATTAGACAATTAGGTTATTACAGGCATTTTCTTATTCTCTTACATAAAAGTCTAAGATATTACCCTATAAAATGTCCAAAATAGTTTGAAATTATAGTACTGCTCTTACTGCTAACATTAAAATCATTAAGTGAAGTTTAAACTCATTTTGTATTGTTTATAGGCAGCATAAAGTGTACATTTGGATTGCTTCCAATTTTTTATAATGAATATGCAGAATGGTGCACATATAGTTGATTACTTTTGAAGGGGACTCTTCAGACTTCAGTCTCAGAAGTTTAACTGACAGTTAAAAGGTAAAATAAATATTATAATATGATATAATATAATATAAAAAATGAACACAATTTCCCTTTATTTTGACTCTCCAGTCGATTTTAGAAAAATAAATCATATTCCTCTGGAATTGATATTTTACTGATATCATCTGCATTCCTCCAGTATCAGGACCCCCATCATGCTCCTCTCTTTGTGCAGTCTTTGCTTTATTTTTTGCTGCAATGTGTTCGCTGCATGTCAATGTTTTACTTCTTTACTTACATATAAGTGAAAATGTCTAGTATATGCTCTCTCTTTGGTTTGCTATTAGTGTGGGCTCTGGATGATTTTACTTTCTCTCTATATTCATCTGTATGCTTTTCAAAGAGACTTCAATTGTTAGAGGCTATTATACTGGAAGCTGTCCTCATTTTAAACATCAGTGCTTTTAAACACAACTGTGAACTCAAGTTCTCCGCTTGGTATATTGTCCATAATTTGTTTGTCAATAGGTCTGTGCACACTGATTCAGCTCTGCTTTCCCTTTGTCACTAATCTTTCATGTAATTCTAGTTACTTGACCCAATGTTGGAGATATTTATTTATAAAATTCAAAATAAAAATATCAATTAAATTTCCTTTCAAATATACTTTCAGCTGACCCATTTTACTAGCCTTGATCTAGGAGAGTTAGTCATAAAATAGTAGTTAGGCCGTGCTGGCCTGTAAGTTCATAAATATTAGTTTATTATACCAGTAATATATTACTCTTAGGTAACACTTCAAGGTCTATTGTTTATAATATCGCCTGTGGACAGTGAATAATAAAAAAGATAATTAGGATTTAGGAATGGTAGATATACTTGCTCTTTTAGAAGTTAATTAGAAAAGATAAGAAAATTGTGGGATTGATCAGATTACTTTCTATCCATTAATACAACCTAGAATAACTTTTTGCATGTGGAGACAGAGAAGAAAAAAGCAAAGACTATTAAAGAATATAAAAAATTATGACAGACATTTGAAACAATACAAAGCTTTCATAAAATTCAATGTTACAAAGTAATACAATGCCAAGACTACTGAGAATATTCTTAAAAGCAAAAAAAGTTAAGGAAATAGATGGGAGATACAAAGTATGAATGCCACAGAATATTTTTAAGGTTAATATGTATGTTAGTCTCATTGTTAGGTAGTAAAACTTACATTAGATGGAATTCAAGTAAATATTGATAGCTATTTGGTTGATGCTGAATTCCAATAAATACATGAACTTCACCAACTTTTGTTTTTAACACAGTGATAAATAGATAATCAACATTCAGTTTGTCTTATAAATTTATTTAATATTGTTACAATTTAAATCAAAAGACAAAGTAGAGGGCTTGCATTCTTGTTCTAGCAAGTGACTAATAATTATAGCATCATATGACTCACATAACAGCTTTGCCAAGTGATTTATTTTTGTTAAGGTTTTCTGCAAAGATATTTTTATATTTACTTATAAAACATTCTGGCTACTAATCTTGTGTGATATGAATAAGAAGCAGAAATTTGTGTCATGCATGAAACACAATGCTATTAGTCATATGTTATTAAATAGAAGTCTGGCATTTAAGGTATTTCCAGCATATACCCATTATAAATTACAGAAAAGAAGATGTGAAGTATATAGAATGTTTATATACACTATTATATGCTGGCTTATAAATATCTAAAGAGATAGGTTTCAGGTTCCTCTTTCAAGTGGTGAGTTAATGGGTAGCTGATTCACTCTGAGGATAAAATTATTTTTAGGTGAATTATTACTCAAATGTTAAGCTTTATGTCATAATACTTATCCTGAGTAGCACAAATTGAACTTTCAAAATATTTAAAAGCTTCTTAACAGGTTCTGCTCAGAGCAGATTAGATGATCTACCGTCTGAACATTGATGACTTAATATCCTCCTTGATATCTCAGCATTTTATATTGATGCACACTTAATTCTCTTTGATAACTTCAGATTCTTGATTTCTAGTACATCAATCTCTCTTGATTTCTTTTTTTTAACTACTTCTCTGTTTACTCCTTTTTTTTATTACTCTTTTTAAAATTATTTTCCTCTAGTTAGCCAACACATGTCAAAGTAGCTCCCTAGCCAGCTTGTCTTAAAAGAGGTTTACTGGCTCTAGGAAGGTAATTTAAACCAAGGCATGGATAAAAAATTTCCAGGAACCAGTGACTCAAAAATGGTTCTCCAATGGTTGAGGGCTAAATCTTTGTGTCCCTCTAGAATTCTTATGCTGAAGCCTTTACCCCACTGTGGCTATATTTGGAAATATATGTTCCTTTAAGGAAATAATTAAGATTAAATGAAGTCACATGAGTGGTGTCCTGAACCAACAGAGTTGATGGCCTTATAAGAAGAGACTTAAGAAAACTCGCTCGCTCTCTCTCCAAGAATACACTAAGGAAAGGCAGTGTGGAGACATACAGAGAAGGCAGCCATCTGCAAGACAGGAAGAGAGCTCTCGCTAGTAACTGAATCAGGTAGAACCTTGACCCTGGACTTCTAGGCTCCAGAACTGTCAGAAAAAAATTTCTGTTGTTTAAGATGCCCAACCTATGGAATTTTGTTATGGTAGACAGATCAGACTAATACACCAACCATGGCCTCTTTTCTGAACATTCATACATTTGCACCCTTGCTGTCAGACTTTATTTACATCAGGTTTTTTTCCATCATCCTCTTTCCTGCTGTAGGGTCTGTGCATGTGCACACACACACACACACACACACACACACAAAGAGAATGGATTCATTCGTGCAAAGACTGCGTCTGACTTATTCCCTTTAGTATCTCAATTGTATAATAGTGGTTCACAGAATGTGTTTCTTTATTATCAGATATCCTAGGCAAAGTTGGAATTTATGCCCCTGTATTTGCAGTTTTACTCAAATGTTTGAGGTCACTGCGTAGGTTGAGTTTCTATGGTAAATCCCCCTAGAAGTTGGGTAGGTCAACATGCATAGCCTTCCTACAATTTTGTAGCTACATCAAATAGACAATGCTGCTATATTATAAAATACATATGAAATTCACTCTTTTCTAAAAGAGGCAACATTAATGTGTATGATGTTATCATTTAATATGCCTATTTTCTCCTATGCAAATAATTGCATACTCAAGTGGTCAAAATCTGAAGCCTACATTCTACATATCGTAAGTAAATTAACATAATCTTGTCATTTTGTTTGAGTAGAATGGCTAAATAGAATCTCTAAATATCATTCAGGTATTTATTTACTAAATCCAGTGCTAACATCAACCTTTGTATATCTAAAATTAGGAGTCATTGACTGGAATTTAGTATATTTCAGTATAGTCTTGAGGACCTCAGGAACTCTTGCAAGTCTCCTTTTCCTCACAAAATGAAAACATGTACTATATTAATTGTAAGAGCATTTTTAATCTGAGATCTAAAGGCATACTGTCCACCACTCTTAACTTTTCCTATGGCTTCCTAAGCCATGTTAGCCTCAATTTCTGGTGACTTGGAGTACAATGGATCATCTCTCACATTATTTTTGTTTTCTACTTCCCTTTATTTACCTGTGTAACTGTCTAGCTGTTTCCTCTATTCTTTCTCTGAGCCTCATAAAAGCATTTGCTGTTGGTTGAATATATATTAATTATTCATGTTCATATTTTAAAACCAGGTATGAAGAAACATTAATACTTCTATTAAAACTCTCATTAATCATATTTTTCATTTATTGATTTCTCAGTTTATACCTTTGGTGATTTTAATATATGTCGTCAAATAATTTGACATTTCTCCCCGTTGAAAGACAGAGTCCCTGTCCCCTTTCTTGAAACTGGGTGGGCTTACGACTGTTTCGCTGATGGAGTGATGATATGTGAAACGGGGGTACCAGTCATAAAAGTCCAGGCAGCTTCTGTCTTGTTCATTCAAATATTCACTCTTGGAGACTGAGCCTCCATGTAAGAAGTCAGACCATCCTAATGCTACCAGGTCAGAGAGGTCAAGTGTAAGTGCCCCTGTTAAAGGTCCCACTGAACCCATCCTTTGGTTGTCCCAAGCCAAGTGCCAGGCACTGAAATGAAGAACCTATTTTGGAAAAGTTTCCTTTAGGTATTGCTGTTCTGTGCCTAGTTGTTCAAGGCACCCAACTGAGTCATCTGAGTGGAAGCCCCAGATATGTAGCAGAGAGAAGCTATACCCATTGTGCCCTGAATTCCTCAATCACAGAATCGGTAAACATAATAAAATAGTTGTTTTATTCCCTTATATTACGTATGATTTGTTTACTCAGACAATATCTTTGAAGGATCAGTGACTATTATTAACAAAAGAGAAATATGTTCTTCTCCTGAAAAGTTAAATATCTTCAGATATACAGTCCAATCAAATAAAAAAATTTAAATATATACTAGTGAAATTAAATAGAGCCATGCCACAGTGCAGATTTCCAGTATTTAAAGCCATTGACTTTATAATAATTGAGTAAAATCAGTCTTTTTGAGAAAAGCCAGTTGAAAACACATGCTTTCAGCTATAAATATGTATACAATTATACAATTGATTCTTCTTATTTTAACTGATAAGAGTGCAACATGATTATTAATTGTAATGACCATCACCTTTATGATCTGGGAAAATTGCGAAGTTTCTATTTCAGGAAATAATTTATTCATTTTAATGTAAAAGTTTGTAAGCTACTCTACTATCATTATAAAATATTATCTCAGAAAATTATGCTATGAAATGTCTGACAAAAAATAGATTAAAAAAAATGGAGTCATTAATATGTCTGAAATCCTATGATCTCCTGGAAAGAGAAGACCAAATGTCATAGTTTTAAACCTTTGGATATTTTCTGAAATTAAAGTTACACAGAAGAAATTGCTGATATTTCTACATTTCATAGATAAGCACTTTAACTTTGTTCCCTGTAGTTCAAAATCATTTCTTTAAATTGAGTATCAGAAATTGAATAAATGATTTACAATGGTCTGGATATTTTAAAACTTGTTAATATGCTCAAATTAATTCTATAATTTTTTACCAGCAACATAGTTGTGTTAATTTCTTACAAAACTCTTACAAGTCTTGAGGATTACGAAGTTTTTATTTTTTGCTGTATTAAAATGTGAAAAAAAATTAATGATTCATTCATTTTCATCCATTAATTGGACAGATGTCAATTATAAACCAGACACTAGTCTAAAAGCAGAAGTCATGGAAAAGAGCCAAACAGACAACCTACAGAACGGGAGAAAATATTTGCAAATGATGCAACTGACAAAGGCTTTCACCAGAAATTTGCAGAATATACAAACAGCTTATACAACTCAATAACAAAAAAAAATAAAACAAAACAAACAACCCAATCCCAAAATGGGCAGAAGGCCTAAACAATTTTCTCCAGTGAAGACGTACAAATGGCTAATAGGCACATGAAAAAATGCTCAATATTGCTAATGGTCACATAGATGCAAATCAAACTACAGTGAGGTATCACCTCACATCAGTCAGAATGGCCATATTAAAAAGTCCACAGGCACCTCAATATTCATAACAGC
Organism: Camelus bactrianus; assembly: GCF_048773025.1. Taxonomy (NCBI): domain Eukaryota; kingdom Metazoa; phylum Chordata; class Mammalia; order Artiodactyla; family Camelidae; genus Camelus; species Camelus bactrianus. Next base: position 101,049,270 of record NC_133539.1, read on the forward strand.
ACTATTTACAATAGCCAATACATAGAAACAACCTAAATGTCCACCAACAGATGACTGGATAAAGATGTTGCGGTATACATGCAATGGAATACTACTCAGCCATTAAAAAAAGAATGAAATAAAGCCATTTGCAGCAACATGGATGGACCTGGAGATCATCATACTAAGTGATATAAGCCAGAAAGAGAAAGCAAAATACCATATGGTAGCACTTATATGTGAAATTAAAAAAAAAATGACACAAATGAACTTATTTACAAAACAGAAACAGACTCACATAGAGAACAAACTTGTGGTTATCAGGGGGTAGGGGATGGGGAGGGATAAATTAGAAGTTTGAGATTTGCAGCTACTAACTACTACATATAAAATAGATAAACAGCAAGGTCTTATTGTATAGAGCAGGGAACTATATTCAATGTCTTGTAATAACCTATAATTAAAAAGAATATGAAAAGGAATATGTATGTATGTATATGTATGAATGACACATTATGCTGGACACTGGAAATTGACACAACAATATAAACCGACTATACTTCGATTAAAAAAAGAACCAAATAGACAGACAAAACTGCCTTATAAAATTAATATTCTGCTGGGGAAAACTGTGGTATATATATTAAATAAATTATATGAAATGATAATAGAGTCAAGTGTTTATGGAAACATAGAAAAGTGTAAATGTTGGTGGTACAGGTACACAGGATTTAATATTAAGTGGAATGACAAGGGTAGGTGGACATTTAAAGGGTAACATCTGAGCAAAGACTTGAATTAACTGTGGAGATATTTTAAGGACATTCCATTTGAGCCAAGAGACAGGGAGCAATAGTGAGGAGGCCAGTGTGCAATAGTAGAGTGAGTAACAGAATAAGAGTCAAGAGTAAAGGTCAGAAAAGGAATGAGGACCAAAGGGGATGGTACAGCTATTATAGGTAATATAAGACAATGTGAGAATTTTGGCTTGTATTTTCAGAGAAATAAATGGGATGTCCTTTAAAGAAAAGACATAATCTGACACACTGACAGAGATCCTTCTGGCTGCTGTTTTGAGTTTAATGGAATTATTAGTTTCTCTGATTTTAATGAGGTTCAAATTTTTGGTGTCTGTTGTATGGGAAATTGCATTAATACAACGATGGTCTTAATATAATGGTAGTCTCCAAGTACATGGCCAAGCCAGCAATTTCAGAGATAACAGAAGAATAAAGCTCACAAACAAACCAAATTACAGAGTTTAAGTCATACAGTTAATTGAATCAGTTGAAAACACAGTGATAAGCAGGGGGAGATAGATGAAGTAGACTGCTATAATTAGGATAAGGTGCAAGAATAAAAGAAGGGCCACAATACCTGAAATAGGGGGTTCTTAGGTCCTGTCTGACTCTCTGCTGCATCAGCCTTCTCCTGTTGAAGGTGTGGTTTTGAGGACCAGAGGTGAGGTTTGATCAAGGGAGCTCAGGAAACAGAAGGTGCCTGAAACCAACATAGACTTGTTATATTGGGTCAACCCAGCAGCAAGCATGCCTGGCCAGTAGCTGTAGCTCTCCATGAGTCTTTCCAGCAGCTATAGACTTTATTTGCGTTTCTTAGTGGAGTCCTCATGGGACCACACAATGGCTGTCATCATGGGATAAGCCAATTTATCACCTCATAAATTTTGAGTGCCTCATCTATAGTAAGTGTGTCATGAATATTTGCAGCTTCTGGTCCTTCTATTCCCTTTTTTAAAATCTGTTCAGCAAAGATGTTATCTACTTAAATTATCTTTGCTTAACATGCCCCACAGATTACCAACTTACTTTAATTCATGCCTAATACATCTTACAGGTTTCTAATTTACATTATCTTTGCCTAACATGTCTGGCTGGTTACTAACTTACTTATCTGCACTGACATGTTTAATGACTCTACCTGCATATTTTTGTTACTGGCTTACTCTTTTCAGGGATTTTCTTATTTATTAACCATTGTTTTGAATAATTTTACAAATATGATCAATCAATACTATAGATAGAATCATTAAACTTATTTTTTAAGAAAAATTTTCTACTTTATATCCACGTTTAGATCCTAGACAGAATTTTTTTCTTTCTAAATTCTAAGGGGTTTGTTTGAAACTAAATACCAATCACCAGTATGTTAAACTAAGGGCTAATGATATATTGAGAAGCCTTAATTAAATCAGCTCACTTAGTCTTATGGAATTGATTCTCGTCTTTTGGGTCTTTAGTTATGCAGACTTTATCTATAAAGTTACTGGCTTCTGGCCTGAGAGCATGCTGGAAATCCTAAGCCAGCCGCTTGATGAAGCTGCATGCTGGCTGTTTGCAGAAATGAGGTACAGATTTTTACTGCAGCCCTTTTGCTGTTTCTTCAAAACTGAATTCTGATCTGCACTTTGTAGCAGAGGCCTTTATGGGTAGGATAAAAGCAAAAACCAATTTGTTGGTGACACATATGAATAGACCTGCTAAGTTAATTATATCAACTCACATTATCAAAATGGAGGAGAGTAAAATCCTCTGTTTGTGAATATGCAGTCAATGATTATCTCGAGGTCAGGAGCGGTAGGATAAGCAGGCAGCTGACTGACCTCCAGAGCACTTTGATTTGTACCATAAAGAAATGTTATAATCACCAAGAATGACAAGAGCATTTATAGCTAGAGACAAAATCAATTTGTTTACAGTGTGTGCTACTCTTTGAACAAGAATCTAAGTGTCTATCCAACCTGGTAAGAACTCAGTTGCTAAAGCATTTATGGTGGTAACATTTACCTCTAAATAATTAACCTAGGAAGAATTAATGTTTTTTGGTGTTCCCAGGGTTTTTTGTTCTTTTGTTATTTTTACTTGATAACTTAGCAGAAAAATAGTTGTGGAGAACTAATCAAAATATAGAATAATCTTCCTTTAGTAAATTAAAGAAATATCTTTTGTATGGGCCAGTGACTGCATGAGAAACTCCAAAGCTATTTTATATATAAATAATATCTTTAAGAAGTTATTGTTTAGAATTTAAGATCTGGATTTATAAAAAGACAATATCAAAAAAGAGTTGCTAAACATTTTCTTACATCAGGATATAAACAGAAGTCATGGGTGTTTAAAGACAAGCCTTTATTGAAGTATTAGCTATAAAATAATTTTAAGTATTTTTTTTAATAAATGAAAGACATCTGCAAAAAATAATTCAAGATCAGAGCATAGCTACAAATATATAACAATCTTTCAGGAAGTGAACTTTTGATGCTATAGGGAATTCTCTTTTCGAAATACAGGGAATAATCAATCAATCAATTTATTTATGTAAGAGTAAGCTATATTTCAAGGATAAATTATTTTTCTGAATATTGATTTTTCTTTCTTATTTTTCAAAACCGCTTTCAATTACCACATTAAATTTGCCATCTTAGTGGAAATTTCAAAGAGTAAACACAGTTTCAAAGAATTTGTTATTTTAAATATTTAAGTCTTTAGAAATTGATCAGGTAAAAAAAGATAAATGGTAACCAAAGAATACCAATTCCTTAATTTAATATTGATTAAAGTATTCAAAATCACTAAGAATTTATATTGTAATATGGTCACTGATGATATTACCAGTCAGAAAGATGACATTTAACACTTTTTTTTTCAGACAGAATAAGAGAAAAACTAAGTTTAAATTATTTGCAGCAATGTTCAGAGCTTTCAGGGACAGACCCTCTTAAAAGACAGTAGTTGCCATTTCATATAGTTAAACACGTATGTTTACAGTCTCAAACTTAAAATATTTTGTGGAAAGAATGTTAACTTACTTGCCACATAAAGCCAGCATACTAAATTTAGAAAGTTTAAGTAATTTAGAAGATATACAGATTTGAACACAAAAATTATTAACCAGTCTAATTTGTTCAAATATTCATGTCAAATGAAGATTAGTAAACTTTTTCCTAAACCAGTATAAAATTCTATGTATTTAAAGTCTCTAAATTGTATTGATGGTCTAGGCTTTATAAGAGTATTACTTTCCATTTGAAACGATTCATTGTTTTTTCGATTCTTATTTAATTAGTCAGTGATTGTCACAATTTTTACTTCCCTTCCTTCCTTCCTTCCTCTTTTCTCTTTCTTTCTCTCTTTCTTTCTCTTTCTTTCTTTCTGTCTTTCTGTCTTTCTGTCTTTCTTTCTTTCTTTCTTTCTTTCTTTCTTTCTTTCTTTCTTTCTTTGTTTTGGTTGGCTGCTTCTAGGAAAGTAAGGCTTTTTTTTAGCTTTATTAAGGTAAAAGTGACATAAAAAATATTTAAGGTTTCCAACTTGATGTTTTGATATATATATACACATTGTGAAATAACCACCAAGATCAAGCTAATTTACATATCCATCCCCTCACATAGTTACCTTGTGTGTGTGTTTTGTGAGAACACTTATATTTACCCACTCAGTGAATTTCAAGTATATAATACAGTACAGTATCTGTAGTCGCTGTGTGTAAATTAGACTTCCTGAACATATCCTCTTGCATAAATGAAATTTTATAGCCTTTGACCAACATTTCCCTACTTCCCCCAGACCCTCAACCCCTGGCAACCACCATTCTCCTTTCTGCTTCTATGAGTTTAATTATTTGAGCTTCCACATAAATGTGAGGTCAGACAGTATTTGTCTTTCTGTGTCCAGTTTATTTCACTTAACATAATGTCCTCCAGGTTCATCCACATTGTGGCAAATGGCAGAATTTCAAGAAAGACTCTTCTTAAAATGTCAGTCGATTCAAATAGTTAAAAATTCAGTTGACCCCTTCTTATTTTTTTTTTTAAATTTAGCTTATTTTAAATGAATGCATTTTAGTTTCTATTAATCAAACCAGTAAAAAATGATCTTAATCTATTATTTTTATGGAGCCCATTGAATCTTCCATTTATCTTCTTTAACAAATAGGGGAATAATTTTTTTCCCCAATTCACAAGAAAATAATTTTTTTTTAAGACAAAGTGCAAGTTTACCACATGAGATTATTCTAAGAACCAAGAACAAGCATGATTGGGTTTCAACAGTCTTTAACACACATGTCTTAAGCAACACAGTTTAATTGGCTCCAGTAGGTAAATTCATCTAGGCATATCTGCAGAGGTTCATTTGTTCTTCAGTTGAGATCAAAGATCCTTTCACTGAAGCTCAGAAAGTGTTTTTTTCTTTTTTTAACTCCAATTAAATTAATCTTTTCCTTCTTGGTAGAAACTGTTTTTGTCTTTATGAATATCTTCAAACACTGTTAGAGCTTTAAGAACTCAAAATACATCTGAGCTTCAAGAAAAATATTAATTAAACAAGTTTTAAGTTCTAGAGGAATGACTTAGGAAAAATTTTCGTTTACTCTGTTAATTTATCAGTTTGTCCTAGCTTTTGAATACATTCTTTTAAATTCTTTTCATAAATTTCATTGTGCTGAGGAGAAAAGGATCCCACTTGGGGAAGGACCCCTGGTGAACTCAGCAAGCTATCATGTCAAAAAATGTGGAGGACTATGTTCTAGAAAAAGGTAGAAACCAGAGGTGGAGTAATGACAAACTAAAACCCAGAAACAATTCAACTCAGTAGCTAATCGGATTAAGACAATGGGGACCCCAAGCCTAAAGCTGTCTAGCAAAGACTATAATCCACCCAGTTAGGAAACAGCAACGACTGGAACCAATACAAATTTCACTTGGCAACTGGCGTTCCGTTTCCGTACATGATGGAGTAGTTAGTATCAGACTTTGCTCCCATGATAAACACATACAATAATGGATAGTACACATAAAACAGCTATTTTGGGGCTTTAGCAGTTAAAAAAAATAGGGCTATGATTATTGAGAGAAGAGAAATATTTGAGGTAAGTCCCATTTTCACCAATTTTACCCTGGAGACCCTTTCCTGACTACACACAGAGAAGTGGAGTCAAAGTAGAAAGCAGCAGTGTTGGCAGTTGGAGGAAAAGTAGTTTAGAGCTCAGGGCCGCCAAGGTTCCTAGGAGGAGAGCACCACAGAGAAAGAACCCTAATCTCTCTGAAGCATTTTTCCTTTGGTCCCTGCTCACTTCCTAAAATGTACATGCACGTGAACCTTCTGGAGGCTAAGTAGAGAACATTCTGGGCTCATACATACTGGGAAACTCTGGAGATCTGAAATACCCAAAGAAGAAAGACCACGGTAAATACCAGGCGTTCATTTGAGACCACATAAAGCTCACGTTCTAAAATTTAGGGCCAGACCTTCAGAAAAAGAGCGAAATCTTAAGACTAAGTGGAAAGGTGAAATAGATGTACCCTAATAGAGCCTAAAACCAAACGATGACAATAATAAGATTATTCAGTTCAAATTTAACTGACTGCTGGAAAGAAACTCAACATACAGTAGAGCATGGGTTGGCAAACTATGGCCTGTGGGGCAACAACCCATTTTGATAATTAACTTTATAGGAACATAGTCACAGCCACGTATTTACATATGCCTGTGGCTACTTGCAGCCTACAAAAACAGAGTTAAGGAGTTGTGACACACTTCGGTCCCCAAGCCTAAAATATTTACTGTCTCATTTTTCAAGAAAAATTGCAACTTCTGCTTCAGAGTTTATCAAACAATACTATGAAATAAAATAAAATAGAAAATTATCAAGCACAGTATGGAAATCTGATGGATAAATAAACAAGACATAAAATAGTAAATATTAGCCAACAGAGAAGTGATCTAGATTTTGGAGTTAAAAGATGAGAATTTCAAAATAATTATAATTAATATAGTAATAAACATAGAAAAAAGATAAACACAGTGGAAGAAAACAAAGAGTAATTCAATTGAGAGAATTAGTGAAAAAAGGATCAAATGGACATTATAGAATTAAAGAATAAAATGTCTTATATGTCATTAAGAAATCAGTGATTAAACCTGAATGGATGCACCAAGAAGCAGAATTTGTGAATTCAGTGATGAGTAGGAATGTATAAACATTCTACCTAAATAAAAATTAAAAATTAAAACAGTACTTTGCTCAGTGTTAAGGAATCATAACTAGTAAAATTATGATAGGCTGAGATGGCATTTCCTATTACTTCTTTGCACTGTTCTTATTTCTGTTGAACAGATGTGAAACAATACAACTTCGAATGTCAGGTCTGATAGTAGGTTAATTTTTATTTTTAAAATGTAAAGTTCTCCTTTTTTTTCCCCACGTTTTCAGAGGCAATTCAGGAGGATATTTGAAGAGGAAGCATATGGCTATATATACATTATTTGAAAAGTTCGATTTCTATCTCAATAAGGTGGTATATATTTTGATTTTATTATAACAACTTGTATATTGGTCTTACTCGTGGTATGATCAGTTGTTTTTTTTTTTAATATTTCATGGCTATTTTCTTTGAGTTCTTCTTGAAATACAGGAACAAATAGTTGCTTGATTTTATATCTGCACTGATTTGGGAAGTATGCCATGTTCATTTTGGTCTATGATCAAAATATAAAGTATTTAGCTCTTCTCCACATGATTCTTTTTTTTTTTTAATTGAGGTATAATTGACATGCAATATTATATTTGTTTCAGGTTTACAACATAGTGATTCAATATATGTATATATCATGATGCGATCACCACAATGTCTGACTAACATACATCACCATACATAATTTAAAAATTTTCTGTATAATCTTTTAGAGAATTTTTACATATGTGCATATTTTGTAATCCTTTTAGAAATGCTTTTCAACTTCTGTTTGATAGTCAGACAATATTATACAGGTGAGTCAATATGCTTAAAGGTGTGTTCCCTCAAAGAATTCGTGTGGTTCATATTCTTAAATATACCATTTACTCACCTTTTCTCATGTATGGCTAGGCAACTTGCCAGGAACCCCTCACTATTTAATCAGCATTGACCACTTGATAAGGTAGCATTACTCTATTTTAAACTCTCAGTTACCCAAAGGATCATCAAACACTAAGCTGTGGACTTAGATATTTTGGAAGAGGGAAAAACAAACCAAACTAAAAGAAGGAATACATACTTATCTCATCTCCCTGATTTACTCCAAGATTTACAGAATTGTCTCACCCTCACTGCTTAAAAAAAAAAAAATCCTCAGGGAAACATAAAATCAATTTGCAAGGAGGAAGAAGTTACAAAGGAACTTTGGAGAGCTCCAATATCCTTACTGAATTTGTATTAACCTATTAGAAAGTTAGTAGCAAAATGTTTACTATGAATGTGTTTTGAGAATTCAGATTGCATAACTGTTCAGCTGGTAACACAATTCAGGAGTGGAGAGCCAGAGCCTATGACATGCTGGGGGAACAAGGAAGGTAGACGGTTACCAAAGCTTGCAGAGTTGGGATTGAAAGGCAAATAGAGAGCCGAGGCAATAACAATCACCGTCTACAAACAGGGCATCTCAGAAAACTGTGGGGAGCGAAGGAAGAGCAAGCAGCTCTTGGAGGAGACATAACCAGTGAGGTGGTGATGCTATGATACTCTAATATAAATAGCCATAAATAATGGTGTGCCTGGGTGCACATAAAACTGGCATTCCTCTTTTATTCTTTTGTTACCTCTTTTATACCAGGAGATTAAAAAAATGGTAATGGAAATATGAATCTTGAGTATTTAAAATCGTTGAAGGCATAAATGCTGCAGACCAGTGGCCTCAGTCTGGTCAGATCTCGACTCTACCATTTCTCAGCTGTATAAACTTGGGTCAATGGCATAATCGTAAAAAAAAAATGTAAATTTAAATTTATGTAAATTATGCTTTAAAAGTATGTACTTCATTTTGTTACTGTGTGAGTTACAGGAGTAAATGTGCAACCCAAGTAGAACATGGGTTTTAAAGAAAAGTGAGAATGAAAGCAGAAGTCCTGTTACAAAGAGGCTATAATATGATTGCTTTGTTGTTGTGGACCTTGAAGTTGAAAACGAGGCAATCAAATTTTGTAAGAAAAGCAGTGATTTTTAAAAACATTTTAAAGAATAATCAAGACTGAGTGGTTGAGAGAGAATGAAATCTCTACTTTGAAAAGCCAATTAGAGAGAGGAGTTGACCATGTAACTGAAATTCTTATTCCGCTCTAGAGAGAAGTGTAGCATCCCTAATTAAAATCATAATTATGTTTTTTGAGGGAAAGTATGAAACCATCTTTTTTATTTGCTGAAAAGCCAAGTACCATGTCTACCATAATGTATATAAGTAAAAAATTAATGAATTCATCAGGAATAAGAAATTAAGTAGGGAGTGCTTTTGGAGGTGGGGTATAAGCACTATTTGTAGATATTTTTTGTGTTGGAATTGCAGTGAATATGTGCATCAATCTAGCAGAACCGGATTTGGGAGAGTTGTAAATTGAAGAGACAGTCATTCACGGTGTAAAATGGGAAACCAGGCATAATGTTCTGTTCTGGAATAAGAAACAAAATATCTCAAGACTCGGGGGTTAAAACAAAATGGAATTTTGGATAATTTGTCAGTAATTTTGCTGGCTATCTTGTCTAACGTAGCACCGTCCTGCACCTATACATGTATCTGTCACACTGTGTCTCTTCATCCAGCTACTTTATTGTTCTTAGTGCAAATCATCAACTAAAACTGCGACATACATTTCATGGAATCAGAATTTTTTACTGTTTTGTCTTTGAACATCAAATAGCACGTGACATGTAGTAAGTTCTCAGTAAAATATTTTGAATGAATGCTTTGATCAATTAAGTATGAGTAAAGAGGTCTCCAGGAATCATCTGTATAAAATAATAACTAAAATAAAACTAATACACTTCCGGGGAAGAGAGTTGATTAAGATAAGAACACAGAATTAGGGTCACCCATATTTAGGAAGACAGGGCATTAAGCAAAGATGATGAATCCCTTAATTGCAATCTGATAAGTAGTTGGAGAAGTAGGTTAGTAAAATGCCACGAAAGCAATGGAAAAAAGAACATAAAAATGAAGGATTGATTAAATTATTCACAACTGGAATGAAGTTTTAAAAAAAGAAGCCATGTTTATACAATTTTTATATCTTGTATTTTGGAGGCCAGTTAAGACTGCAGTTAAATGCATATTAGGATAGAAGATTTGCATAAATAAAGTATAAATGGATGACAAGGAATTGAAGAGACTATAGATAATTCTGAATAATTAAGTTTCTTTGAAAATTTTATAATTCTGTAACAAATATTTTTACAGTGAACCATTTATTTTAATGCTCTCAGTCAGGATTCTTTTTTTAAATTTTCAAGGTGCAATAAAAGGCATTTTAATAATTAATATTTTTGTGAATGTGAAGGTTTTATTATCATTTTGACATGCTGGTTGAATTTTGACATAATATATTTCTATCTCCATAAGCAGGCAACTAAAATTGCTGCCCTGAATCGAATTTCATGTGATATAAAGGTTAGGAATGCACGTCATTCCATCCTGCTCAAGACAGAAAACACTGCAAGAAGCTAGATATAATTGCTTTGTCAATATAAGAAAATTATACAACTGCCAACCAACCCTGCTTAAAGTGATTTTTGAAGGGCTTGTTTATGCACTGTTATGTCCAAGAGGCTATACAAAATTTGTTAGCCTGTCAATGTCTTCTCAGCCCAGGCTGTTCTTAATTCTTTATCACTATTGAAATGTATCATGTAAATGAGCAGTCTATCTACCAAGGGATAATTACAGGTAAGTAAGAGATGTAAATAACTGTAATTGTGAATTAAATAATTAGAAATATTCATTAACAACTAAAGTCTACCAATTGTTAATAGAGCAGAAGCCACACAACACTGAAGTAACCAGCAGTTTAATTGGCAACCCCTACAAATTATACTTCAGGAGCTGGAGGACATATATATATGTTACCTAATTTAACTCTGAGTTATGTTCCAGAATGTTTTTAAAGGAGGATATTGTGGCTTGCCCATGATTGTGCAGCTAACAAATGGTAGAGTTGTGACTCAATCATAGGTCAGTATCACTGCAAAATAATTGCTTTTTTTTCTAATACTTAATCAGTTTTGACACACTTGAAAATTACCAACAACCTCAGTGTTTAAAGTTGATATACTGATTTAGTAATGGAGTATCAAGGTTTAATGCCGTTTTACAAACAAATTTGATTTTTTTGACTTATGTTTCTTTGCTTTATATTAATTGTTCGGCAAAACTATAAAAATGATTTATTATTAATTTGTCTCTAAATGCCCACTTTATATATTTAGTTCAAGTTATTTTACCAGAACCTTCTCATACTTGAATATTTTGCTTTGTTTAATCACTTAGTTGATGAATTTCATTGATTTGTAGTTTTATTCCAGAAAGGTTCTTGATTGCTCTATTTCCTTAATACTTGCAAGATTAATAAAATATCTATTGCATTTATATTTTTAAAACCTTTGCATTATGAAAATATTACATTTAAATGAGAAATAATCAAGCAGTACAACTAGATAAAAAGTGAATAATGTGTACTGTTTCTACCTAGGCCTCCAGAAATTCCATAAAGTATGTGCAGAAGAGAGATTTTTACATCCATTCTGTGAAATGTGTTGTTTTTGTTAACTAATTTTCTCCTTCTAATTTTCTATTTCATTTTTATATAATCCTTATATTTTTGGTAATATTCTATCAGTGAAAGTTATTTGGTTTCAACTATAGGAAATAAAACTGGCTATCTTAAGTAATCAGTGAATTTAATGAAAAAAATTGAGTATATCATAAGGGAAGCTCATAATATTGAAGAAAGATTGAAGAACAAGGCTCAGAAATGATAGGAACCCATTCTGCTTTCTGATCTTCTCTAGTTGCTAGCACTGGAATGATAGAAAACAGAATAAAGAAACAAACCAACAAAAACTCTAATCACTATTAGCTTTTGTTATTTTATGTAAGATTCTAATTACAGAGGAGACTCATTTAAATTTACTTTGCATGGAGCACCTGATCACCAATGGTCTAGACAAAAGCAGAAGTTATATAATAGTCCCACTAGATTGTATCAAGTAAGAAACACAGGTAATACAACATAAGTAAATGGAAGTGCAATGCCAAATGGAATTTACAGCCAACAACAACAAAATCCCACCACACAGTTACAAGAATTATGGACTAATTTTCATCATATCCTATATTTTCATTCATATTTTTCATCCCTTTGTTATTTATATAGCATTTTAGAATATTTCATTGTCTTTTCCTTTCTAACAGTTCTATTGCTTTGTCTAGTTTTATTTCAACAATCATCTTAATTTATAACTGTTCTTTCTTAAACTGTGCAATATTTTTAAATTAAAAAAGTAATAAACAAATATGGTCTTCTTTTAAATTTTAAAGGATAAAAAATAATGCTAAGGATTCATTTGGCTACTGCTCCCAGCATTTGTTGTCCACATTAACCCCCGACATCTGTGCTAACTGGTGTTTTTAGCTTATGGTTCCTTCTACACCTTTCTCTATATATCACTAGCAAGCATGGAATAGCATTTGGTGGAAATATTTGTTCTTATGTAAACTGTATTATAGTGCACAGATACATTTGGCAAATTATCTCTTCCTGTCAAATTGTGTTTTAGGAAACCATACCAGTATGTATGGATATCACAAATTATTATTATTATTTTTTTAATCGGGCTATATCCTACATACTGGAGATATCACAGATACAATAGCATAGATATAATGTATAAAGCTCAGAAAATTTATAATCACCTCAAATCGAGACATACAACATTTTCATTGCCCAGAAGGTCCTCCATGTTATTCCTGCCAGTATACACACTTCATACAAAGGTAGCTCTACCTGACTTCTGTCATCAGAGATCAGTTTTGTCTTTTCTGACCATAACATAAATGGTATGACATACTGTGTAGTCTTTTGTGTTTGGATTCTTTCAGCAATTGATTTTAATCTGAGATTCCTTTTTTTAAAAAATGCCGTTTACATACTATACTAAATGAATATACCAGAATTTATTTATACATTCTATAATTAATGAATATGTGTATTATATCCAATGTGGTCTATTTGTATTATCTCTTCGGAGAACAATCTTCTCTGTGTCTTTTTGTTATATATCTATGAGTAAAATAGATAGGTCATAAGGTGGATTTATGTTTAGCTTTTGTGGGTAATATCAAACAATTTTCAAAAAGTTTGTACCAGTTTATAAATGATGAAAGTTTTATTTACTTATCCATTCTCAGCAATTCTTGATATTTATTTGCATTTATTGTTGCAAATATTGATGTGGACTGGTATGCCATTATGGTTATAATTTGCAGTTTCCTGATGAGAAATAATGTTAAGAATTTTTTCCCCCAATAGTCATTGGCCATTAGTATATCCTCTTAATGCCTATTCAAAGATTTTACTGCATTTTGAAAAGAGTTTTTAATTATTTCTCTCATTGATTCATAGAGTATTCTAGATACAATTATATATAACAAGATAAATGTATCATGACTATCTTCTCCCAGTCTGTAGCTTAACTTTTCGTTTTCTTAATATCATCTTTCAATGAACAGAAGTTTTTAATTTTAATTAAGTCCAATTAATCACTTTTTCTTTTATGCTTAATACTTTTTAGAAAAAATTTAGTGCTTTATATTTCTTCTTAGGCATTATTTTTTACAGCCTACTGTAAGATCTATGATACATTTTTATTTATCTATGTGCTTGTAATACATTAGTGATCTTGGTTCATATTTTTCCATATGGTTGTCTACTTGATTCTGCAGTGGTTTCTTTGTTGTAAATTAGATTATTGAATATATGCATGAGTTTGAGTTCACAGCTCCATTCTGTATGCCTGGTACATGCCATTATATTTACACCAGTACCATTCTGTGTTCATTACTGGAATTTTTTTAAATAAGTTCCATACTTTTTAGTATAAATTTACATTGTTCACTTTTGAAGATTGTCTGGCTATTTTAGATCACCATATTTCTATAAAAATTTTAAAATTTGATTGACAATTTCCAGAAAACATGCCTATTAGAATTGTGATTAGTATGGCACTAAAGCGGTATTCCGATTTTGAGAAAATGAACTTGTTAGTAATATTGTCTTCAAGGCCTTCAATACAGTGTATTTCTTTATTAATTTTTAACAGAAACGATCTTGCACATATTTCAACAGATTTGTTACTAGGTATATGATATTGCTTGATGCTATTATAAAGGCTATTTAAAAGAATTATATCCCAAATATTTGTTTCTGGTGTATAGAGGCATTTTAAAAAGTTGTATATTGATCAAGTATCTAGCATCTTGCTAAATTTAATTCTTTTTAATATTTTTAAGAAAAGATTATTTTTGGATTTCCCAACTACACAATCATGCCCTCTGTAGATGCGGAAGCTTACTTCTTCCTTTCTAAGTCTCAAACATTACAAGTCTCTATGTTGGATTAACTTTTTATAAAAATGAAATGTCTTTTTTTCTCTCAATATTTATTCCAGGTCCTGTTTTCTTTAATATTAACACAGTGGTGCAGACTTTTGGGAGGTTAGTATTGCATGGTACATCTTTCTAGCTCTTTATTTTCAACTAATCCATGTCTTTATTTAGAATATTTTTCTTGTACACAGCTTATATTTGTTACTTAAGTGAATCAAGTCTGTTAACACTCCTTTAACTTGTGTGGTTAGTTCTTTTACATTCAAGGCAATTGCTGATAGCTTTACAAGGGTTTCTCTGTTCCTTATGTTATTCTTTCTCTATCATTTATCTGCTAATAAATAGCTGTCCATTTGTATTTACGAAAGTCCTAAAAGAATTCTGCATATTTGTCTGGGGCATTTAAACTAGAGGGGGTGGCACGAGCGCCAACTAGTAATCCAAAATGCAAATGGCTTTACACTGAGACACCAAGCCACTCTATCACCTGTTCCAGTTAAATTCACACCATGTGTTCACTTTTGGGGGAGAGACCTTGACATTTTCTTTTTCTTTTGTCCTGGTGATAAATATGTTACAAAAACTATTTTCCCTAAGGGAGTAGTAGAGAATAGACAGATCAGCTAACATATAAACAGACAATCAAATGATGCTGCTGATCTCTGCCACTTTTCTCACTCTTGCTCCCCCTCATGACCTAACTATTCCAATCTATGATTCTCCTAAGTAGGAGACTTGAGTGCAAATTCAACATATGTAGCTTTTCCCAGCCTTATTCATTCACCAGACCTCTGACTGATGAATATCTTCTTTTTAACTTGTATGCTTTATTTAAATGATAAGGTACCTAGTTATTCAAATATTCTCATGTCAAATATACTCATTCCTACTACAAATATTTATTGAGTGCCTTCAATGAGCCAGATATTGAAGGCGCTGATGAGAAAATAATAAACATTCTCTGACTCTTTGAGCTTACATTATAATGGAGGATGCAGATGACAACTCAGTAAACAAATATTTGAAAAATAAATAATTGTATATAAGAAAACAAAGGGATGTATAATGAGTATTACAAAGAAAAGTAAAGCTGGTTGAGTGTAGAGAGCAACAGAAGGTCATTACTGATACTCCTACAGAGAAGATATCTTAAGGAAATTAACTGTTGAACACAGACTAAAATGAAATAAAGAGAGATGTAAAAAACCTTTATTCATAAGGATTTAGCTGTCAAATCACTTTGTAAGTCATCCTTCATTAGAAGACCAAAGGCAGTGGAGATATGTCAAGAGGTTTCTTGAAAAAGGCTTGTCCTTGTAAGTAATAGTGCTTCTTAACGACATTGTGAAATAGGTCTTTCATACCCAGTCTAATATTCAAAGCTACATATTTTTTAATGTTTAATTCAAATGATTTAGGTAATTATGGACATGCTTAAGAAAACTTACATGTATAGTTAACATAACTTAGATTATTCACTCTTAGTTTCCATACTATCTGATTTAATAGTAATTTTAAGTCAGTAATCTTACTGGACTTAATTTGTTTCTTTAGGAATTTTTAATGATTGTTTCCATAGACATTTTAGATATTTCTATCACATCTCAACATAATTTATAATTTGTAGGTACTACAAGAAGTATTATTTGATTCATTAATAATAAAATGATGTGAAGCAAATAATACATAAGATAAAAAGCCGTAGAAAACATTACACAAAAGTGGTCAATTTGTGTATTATTTAGAAAGTCAGTAATTGGTGGTATGGCTGCTGCATTAAAGGAGGATTTTTATTATGGTCCAAACTAGTCTGACAAGTTTGATGTGTTGTGTTTTAAGTCATCATATTGTGGAAAGCAGTATTTAAAAAATAGTTCCCTACTTCATTCATTGAGCTGAATTTGATACCAGTGCGTATTTCGCAGGCTGTCTCAGAGGTCATTTTGTCTTTAGTAGTTGTTTTAACAGTCTTGTCTATTTTGTCTATTTTGCATTTTAGAACCTTTGGAGACAATCCTTCTAGTCCATAGCATGTGTCATACAATGCCAAACTTTAAAACTGTTCATAGTCTAGTAAAATGCTAATAAAATGTGGGTTTTTTGTAATTATGAAAAAAAATTCACTCGGAATATTCCATCAGTAGTAAACTTCTGATACTTAAGCTGACTGTTTCGAAAACAAGTGCTGTGTATTTGTGGATGTATGTAATACATCAACATTTGTTTTCTAAAGTTAAAATAATCAATGTAAGTTAATTTTAATTCTATCACTTCCAGGTCTAGAAGTAATTAATTGGAATAAACAATGAAAAGAGTAACAGTGCTATCTATTTCCCAAGAGTATAAATGATCATTATTAATTTGCCTTTTCCTGAGGTCCCTCCTTTATAATCAAGAATGCTTCAGAAGTTTGGAGTTTTATAAGTAAATGAGTTTATATGTTAAAAAATAGTCCACATAGTATATCATGAAGAGTCTTTCACAGGAAATAAAACAAAATAAAACATTAATTCACTGATTTTGACAGTTAGGAGGAAGAAGAGAGAACACAACATATTTTCTAAGAGTAACAGGTCAGATTTGGTAAGTGTTAGAGTGAAATAAAAATAAAGTGAAGAAATGAAAATTCATTTTCACAAAGATGTTGAGGCTCTTTAATCTTAACATCTATGATCTAGTTCTGGAAATCAAACTTTCAACTGAAAATCAATAGCCTCAGTGAGGATTAAAGTTTAAATATGTATCCAAAAAAAACCTAGCCATTGTAGATTTCTAAATGGATGATATGTATTGCAAAGGAAAACCTAGTTTTGTGCTTGATTTAAAATGGAACTAATTAGTCACTAGACCTGAGATCTCAGGAGATTTAACAAAAAATAAAAGCATGAGAGATACGACAATGAGAAGAAATGTAAGGGAATAACTCATAACTTTTCCCATCTAAATTCCTAAAAAAAAACCTGTATTACTTAAAATCCTTGAAATGGAAAACTGATAGACACTGATATACATGATAAAACTCTTGAGACAAATTTTATAGAGTATAAAATCATAAAGGTTTTAGAGAAAACTTCATAAATGTATGTAGTCACACTACTGGCTACTGTAAAATTAATTGTGAAAGTTATTAAACAAAACTCAGGAAAGCCAAAATTACATGGATATTTTAATTGTTATTTCCTCATTTTGGATCCCTTTTGTGTCAGATGACACTAGAAAGTAATAATAGAACTGAAATCAGAATGAGGAACAATGAAAAAAATTTACCCTGGTTATAACATGCTCAAAAAATTAAGTGCATAGAGTCTGCTCAGATCTAAAATGAATTAACTAAAAAGAAAAAGCTATCACGAGTTATTAAGTGTATAGCATTGTTTAAGTATATATTGTAAGTAAGGTGGTGTAATCACAACAATGATTAATTTCAAAACTAAGCGTTATGAATCTGAAAAATATTAAGTTATAGATGTACATAGTTGTGAGGTATCATTTGAGGAAATGGCAAAACTGATGTATGTAACACATTTATAGAAATTGTGATATGCACTACAGAATATACTGCATGCATGCATTTTCATTTTAATATAAAGCCATCACTATGATCAACATATATTGTTCTTTTTCTGGCTAAAATTATTTCCCTTCTTTTGAGAAATGGCTGTTTTCCCTGCAGTTGTTGATCGCTAGAATGGACCTATGTCCAAGTAGGTGGAAGTGGGGCGGGTGCCGATAACTGGGAAGTTTCTGGTGGAAGAAGGCAGAGATAGTCCCTTCTTTTCATTGCCCTTGTTCTGGATTTCACCCTGGAAGTGCTGCTCATTGTGCTCTCTTCAAAGTGGAGAAAGCACAGCTGCAGTGTCAGGAAGTGAACACAGTGACATTAGAGAATCCAGAACGGGTTGGGGGAGGAAAGAGAACGATTGATGTGGTTTAAATTTACTTTCTCACCCTGAAAACCACTCTTACTTGCCCTCTTCATTAGAGCAGGTAATTCTCTTTGGCTTAATATTCATTTATTTGTTTTTATTATTATTATTATTATTTTAATGGAGGTACTGGAGATTGAACCTAGGACCTCGGGCATGCTAAGTATGTACTCTACCACTGAGCCATACCCACTCTCCTGGCTTAAATTATTTTGAAGTGAGATTCTGATATTTGTTAAAGAAAGAGTACAAATAGTGACTAAGAGAGTTAGAAACATATTTGCATGCCAAATAAGGCTACTTCCTTGCTTGTTAACCTTTTTCTTTGTTTTTGTTAACCTTTTTTTTTTTTGAATTATTTTCTGACACTGTTAGCTTAATTTTTTGGTTTCATGGGTACTAGAAACATGTATGATGACTACACTTTCAGTGGAAGGAACCAAATATCCAATAATTAAAAGATTATTCCTATAAGAAGTCTGTATTATAAGGTCAGTGTAAGTTATCTATCAGTAATCTTGATGTCTTGAGAGACAGAGAACTCTTAGTGCTCAAATGATATTTCTGAGACAACATCTAGTGATTACTATTCCATTCTATCTTTGAGGGACTTAAAATAGCAGTGTTGACTTACAAATGTATTAATCAACACTTGCTTTAGATGAGAACTATGAACTATTTTTTGTAGATTTGTTTTCATAAAAAAATTGTTGAGTTTAAGAGAATTTCTATTATTTATTCAAATACATTGCAGATAGTCATTGAGAACCTACTATGTTTCAGGCACTGTCCAAAGCACTGGGGATAGATCAATAAGATTTAGTAACTTTCTTTCATCAGCTGTCAGTTGAGGGGAGGAGAAAGAAAGGTAGAGAAATAATTACTATATAATGTCATAATTTTCCCCCCAAAATATAAATGGAATTCTCTAAGAGAAGGAAGATGAATTTCTGCACAAACCTAGCAGGCTATTTGGGTCCAGAGGCTAAAAGGAAAGGTAAATATGGCACTGTTTCCTTGGATCTATCAGAGTTGATACATATTCTCCACCTTTTTATATCAACTTTCCAGTCATCCACACTCTGAATTAAAAGATCATGGTCTTTAGATTCAGAAGCACATGAGTTTGAATGTCAGCTTTACCACTTATTACTATGAAAGTTACTTAACTTCTCTAAGACTCAATTTTCTCATCTCTACTATGGGTAGAGGCCATCTCATTATGAAGCTACAGAAGATTAAGCTTCAATGACTCTCTTTTGCATGAGATCCCTCCTGCATACAAAATGGAAAAAAAATTGCAAAATGCATGGCCAAACAAATTGTTTTAACTTCAAGCCCCACAAAATCTGGATCCTCAGGTTTATAATATAATTATTAAATATAATAATTGTATTTACTCTGAGCATTAAATGGAAGATAGATGAAATGGCTTTTGCATAGGACTTGATGAACAAAAAGCAGTTAAAATTAACATATTCTCCTTTCCATTTCAATATAGATCTATTCCTTACTGGTTATAAATATCTACCAACGGAGTAATGAAAAATGAGATTTCTGAAGCTGTCCAGACAAGCAACTTAAAATAACTAATCTTAATTTTTAAGACTTTTTCCCTCACAGAGAGATGATTTGACTCAATCCTTTTCCAAACTTATCTGAAACACATTCCACAACAAACATTTATCTTGTTGCTCAGAATCTCTGAAAACATTCTTAATGCTAACTCTCTCACTCACTATTACCCTCATGTCAGTTGTAAATTGTCTTCCAAATACATTTTCCCTTGAGTTTATGAAGCATCTGCGGGTCTTAGGATATGTTACACTTAAACTGTTGCGTGACATAACAAATAATGCTCATAAAATTTCAGGTGGCTTGCAATTTTATGCATCTGATACACATGCTCCTAAAACACAAAAGGACATGCTCAGCAAATCTAATGCTTGAAAACTAGAATTATGATGGCATTTCTTACATGCATTGCTGAACAGAAAAAGTAAATTATGCCATCCCTGTAAAGTGCCTTTAATATTAATTCAAACACTGTGTGTTTCCATCATATTTTGTATTTACATATTTCAGATCTCTCCAACATCCATGTTTTAAATTGGGACAGTGTCTCTGCTTTTAATCTGCACCCTGCGGAAGGAACAGCTATACATAATTAAAATTTTAATGCTAGATTCTGCATTCTCTATCTTGTAACTTTTGTTACTTTCCCAAAACTTCTTTATTATTTGGTTTCTCCCAAGTTCCACCAACTAACTGTAATTTTGCTAATCTGGAGAGAAATCAGAAACTATTATAATTAAGTTTACAGGAAATTTATCAAAAGTACATGTGATCAGAGATCACCACTTATTACTCAGGAGGTGAAACTCTTGCGTAGGTCAATTTCGAGGATTTATTAGGACTAGTTTGCTGATATAATTTTGGTTGCTGGTACTTCACAGATTTGAGGTTAAAACTGGAGAAGGGTGTTCCTTAAGGGATCAAATGCAAACACTGATTCAGATGCAATGAGTGATTGGATAGAACCATGGGTTGCTCCTTTGGAAAGATGATGAGAATGTTCCTAGTCGGGAAATAGATGTTGGTGACTAGGAGAGCAGTCTGTTGTAGAACTGACTAGATGTTCATCAAAGCTGTTTCTCCCTTGTATTCCTAGCACACAGACTATATTCCATCCTCCTACATAATTATGGTTGTTTTACTGAGCTCTTGCCAATGGAGGGAAATAGGAGTGATGCATATCATTTCAGATCTTGCCCCATGTGATTCTCCACGTTTTTCTCTTCTGCTGGCTGAGTGGCTGGTGCCCAAGAAAAGCTAGGAAGTTATACTAAATTGCACATGGCACAGACTCTATCAGCCTGAGGCCACCAGTGACTTAGAGCATAATCCTTTGCCTGCACATCACCGAAAAACAGCAGCTTGGAAGATCTGTGGATTATTTATGTGAGTTAGCAATAAAGTCACTTATTAACAGCAACTGAGTTTGGTGGTTATTTGCTACAGCAGCCAATATGATGCTCACATACACACTGTTTGCTTGTTTCATTATTTTTTCAAATATTTTTATATTAGGGCTTCAGAACCTCATAGCACAAACTAAAATTCTAGCTCTGTTATTAACATCCTGTCATGCATATAAGAATTAGTAATTCTTACGTTGTTATTCAGGATTATGACCACATGCTATGTTAGGGAAAAATCAGCCTTTGGAATAAGACAGATCTAGATTTAAATGCTAACTTGAGTTATTACTAAATAATCACTGCAGTGATCCTTAAGGTGACTTCACTTCCTTAAACTTCTGAAAGGCTGTTATAAGAATTAGAATGCTACATCTAAAGCATAGGTTTAAAAAAAGTACTGAAAAATGTTAACTATTCCAAGTGCTATTTTTTGCACAGTAGTTAGTTTTCTGGGGACCAGAGATATACTTAAGCTAGAGCACACAACATGCTCATTAAAATATAATGGAATACATAATATAAAGATGTATGCACAACATGGTGCAGGAACTCTGAAAATACAATCATTAATTATCCCACAGTAAGAACTGAAAGAACATTTTATGGAAAAGATGATGATAGAGGTGTCTCTGAGTGATGCTTATGGCCATAATAGGCAAGAAGGGAGAAAAAAATATTTCCTCCAAAGTTTTTCTAAGTATTTTACAAACATTGTCTCATTTGCTTTTGTAATATCCCTTCCACTTTAAGATTTAAAGAAGAAACAAGGTGTATCTATATAACAATTCTGCACACCTGTGCGTATTAAAAATTTCCATCTTAAGGTCAAAGTTCAGTTCTAAGTCAAATCAAAGCATTCCTACTATACACAATTCTCCAGTTTGCAAACTGCTAAAGGAAGCATCGCAGGGGCAAATTGCCCTCCCAGTGACTAGAAAATTAAATGCAATTTTTAATCTTTAATCTTCCCACATCACTGCTCATGTTAATGTTTTGTTCAGGCATTCCTGCTGAGCCATATCGGTGCACAAACACTCTGAAAAATCCCAGGTTGACAATTAATCATTGGAAAAGAGTCAGCTTAAGCAGAGAAGAAGGGACAGCTTTAATAGCAGGAGATTAAAGAATGCCATAATCAACCAGATTTTTCTAAATTGATTTCTTAATGTAGCATGACCTGGCTTAGTATTTTAAAAAATAATCAAACAACCACTTATGCAGACTTGTTCACAAAATTTTGATATTTAGAGATCTAGTTTTAAAAGAAATACATGGAGTGATTTTTAAAGGTAATTAATCTCACTAGTAATCTGATCAACCAAAGAAAAGTACTATGCACATTTTGGGGGTATTTAATTTGTTTTAGAATTTTCATAGTGCTGTTATATTTAATCATGAAAATTTAAAGAGAAATTCTCTATAAGTTTAAAAATAAGGTAAAAGGAAACACAATTTTGGAATCATACTTTGTCAACTTCATTCAAAAGGAAAATAAAAATACAGAATAGTGCTATTAAAAGAGTAAAACTATTT
Source organism: Camelus bactrianus (assembly GCF_048773025.1). Taxonomy (NCBI): domain Eukaryota; kingdom Metazoa; phylum Chordata; class Mammalia; order Artiodactyla; family Camelidae; genus Camelus; species Camelus bactrianus. The sequence goes on from NC_133539.1 coordinate 101,072,112, forward strand.
AAAGAATGAAAGAAATCATAGAAATGAGCACCTAACCAGTCAGTGGTCAAAGAATTTAAGAGCCAGTGGAGGAGTTAAAGATGATCATTTTTATCCCCCATCCACAATTTAGAGGAGAGGAGACAATTCAAATACGTCAGAACTCATATCAACATACAGAAAGGAACAACATTAGAGAGAGAACAATGAAGAATAAAGAATGTATTTTTTATTTTTCATATTCCTACTTAACCTAATAGATAACTAAGCAACAATGTATTGAGTGGCTGTAGCATATGGATAAGTAAAATGAACGGTGGAAATGTTATATGAAATGAGAGAAGGTAATTGGGAATAATCTAAGTTAAATGAACTACCCATAAAGTAATACAATGTGATTTGAAAGTGGACTTAGATTAGTTGTAAATGTATATTGCAAACTAGAGTAATCACTCATTTTATTTTTAAAAAAGGACAATTGATATACTAAGAAGGGAAAGAAAATGAAATTAAATGAATGCTCAGTTGAAACCAGAGAAGGCAGAAAAATAAGGAAAGATTAAAAAAGAGAGAGAAACAAAGGAAAAGTGCAGCAAATAGAAAACAGGTACAAATACAGTAAATATCAGACAAACTGTATCAATAATCACTGTTAATAACAATAGCCTCAATATAGAAAATAAAGACAGAAATGAGATAGTCACAGTAAACAAAAAAAAAAAAAAAAAAAGAAAAAAGAAAGCCCCAACTATATGCTGTCTGGAAGAAATCCACTTATATAAAGACCCAGATAGGTTGAAAGTAAACAGATGGAGAAAGATACATCATGCTAACACTAAACAAAAAGAAAAGCTGGAACAACCGTATTAATTTTCAACAAGGCAGACTTTAAAGCAAGGAAAATTATCAGGGATGGGCAGGAGCATTACAAAATGATGAAAGGGGCTAATTCTCCAAGAATATATAGTAAGTCATGTGTGTACACCTAACAACAGAGCACAAGATACATGAGATGAAAACTGACAGAACTGCACGATGAAACAGATGAATCTATAATTATTTTTGGGAAGTTCAACTTCCTTCTATCAAATGTGAACAGATCCGGAAGGCAGAAAATCAGTAAGGATATAATTGAGCTGAACAGCCACATTAATCAACTGGACCTAATCGATATTTATGGAACACTTCATTGAACAATAGCAGAACCACATTTTTTCCCTCAAGTTCACACAGAAGATTCACAAAGATAAACCATATTCTAGGCCACAAAACACACTTTAACCAATTTAAAAGAATAGAAATAATGCAGGTAATGTGCTTGGACCACAATAAAATTAATTTAGATTTTTAAAGACTAAGTTAATTTAAACTCTTTAAATCAGTAAGAGTTATATTTGGAAAATTCCCAGATGCTTGCTGACTAAGCAGCACACTTCTAAGTATCATGTAGTTCGAAAAAGAAGTCACAAGAGAAATTTTAAAACTACTTTGAATTAAATGAAAACAAAAATATAACATCAAAATTTTAGGGATGTTTAGAGGGAATGTTGTAGTATGATGTGCATATATTTAAAAAAATATATAGATCAATAATCTAAGCTTCCACCTGAGGGCAACTAGAGAAAGAAGGGCAATATAAATTAAAAACAAGCAGAAAAATAAATTAGAGCAGAAATCAATGAAACTGAAAATAAGAAATCAATAGAATAAAGCAATGGTAACAAAAGCTGGTTCTTTGAAAAGATCAATAAAACTCTACACCCACAAATTTGATAACCTAGATAACAGATCAGCTCCTTTAAAGGCACAAATTCCCATATCCTCACGCAAAAAGAAATAAATAAGAGCATATATCTATTAATGAAATTGATAGAAATTAATGAAATTGATAATGAAATCTTCCAAAAAAGAAAGAATCATTCCCATGGTTTCACTGGTAAATTCTAGCAAAAATTTAAAAAGAAATTATTCTCATTCTCTTCAATCTCTTCCAGTAAGTAGAAGCACTGAGAATTATTTCCAAACTCATTCTAGAAAGCCAGAAATACTGAAGCAAGATAAAGACATTATAAGAAAACTACAGCCCAATATCTCTCATTTGCATAAATGTAATTATCCTCAATAAAATATTGGTAAATTGATTCACAACATATACATATAAAAAGAATTAAATACTACAACCAAGTGGGATTCATTCTCAATGTGACAGTATTCTTTCAGGCCTTTTTTTTTTAATAAGGGCATTAATTTATTCATGAGGGCTCTACCCTCATGACCTAATCATCTCCCCAAGACCTCACCTCCAAATACTGTCACATTGAGGATTAGTCTCAACATATGAGTTTGAGGAGGACACAAAAGCTCAGAGCATAGTGATCTTGTGCCCACTTTCTGAAAGTTTCCACAGGAATAAAGCATGTGAAATAATTCTATAAAATTCAAATATCCTGGAATATTCCTCCATGTGAGATCTGTTCTATCTTATTCATTCCTTTGGGCAAATTATCTCAGTGATCCGTATTTTATCATTATTAGCAACAGAAGATGCAGCCCTAGCCATATTACAAAAATAATTAGAATTGATTGTTTCTGTTTGAAAGATTGAAAAACAGGAATGTTTTATTATCATATTTACATATAGTCATGTAAGAAATGAAACTTTAATCTCTATGAAGTAAGAATAATTCTGTATATTCACATGACAGATGTTTGCTTATGAGATGAACTTCTGATGGATAACCTCAATCAACGACATCGTGATTTCTTAGATTTTCCATTGTTTATGGAAGATAATTAATCACTAGTAAATGTAATTAGAGATATTTCCAAAATATCTATTCTTAAATAATAATTAAAAAAATTTTTCAAAGTGATAGAATTATTATTTCTGTCAATGAAGGAATGTATTTGTAGAAAATTTACCAAGAATTATCAGAGAATATCACTGTTTCTTTTAACATATCAGTTTTCTATTATTGCTGAAACAAATTACCACAACTTAGTAGGGGAAAACAATACAGGTTTATTGCCTTACACCCTGGAAGTCAGAAGTCTTAATCTGGTATCACTGGGCTCCAACTGAGGGATCAGTAGAGCTATGCCTCTTCTGGAGATACCAGGGGGAAATCTGTTTCCCTCGTTCTGCCTTCTGTAGCTTCTGGGTGCGTTCTAACTTCTTTGGCTTATTGTTCCATCCTCCATCTTCAAAGTTAGCAGCATAGCATGTTCTAAATTCTCTTTCTGACTCTGACCCCCCGCTTCCTTCTTACAAAAAATCCTTCTGATTCTGTCATTAGGTCCATCCAAATAATCCAGGATAATGTTCCCATCTCAAGATACTTAACTTTATTATATCCTAAGAGCCCCTTTTGCCATAAAAGATAACAAAATCACTGGTTCATTCCAGGGATTAGGAAATTTTGGGGGCCATTAGTTAGTCGACTACATTTACTTATTTAAGTGATTTAGTTTTAAAGGCAAGGATGAGTAAGTTTCTTCTTAAAAGCCAAATTTTAAATTAAAAACAGCAAATTAAAAAAAAAAACATTTTAAGCAATCAAAGAGTTTGTATTTGAAAAAAAACTTTTTATCCAACCCAAAGTCCTAGAGTTTTCAGAGCATGACATTATACCTAAGAAACAGAAACATCATAAATGCAGAATAACAGAATATTTATTAAATGTTTTAAAAATATTTCTATTAAAATTACTTTAAAACACCTTTATCTTATCCTGTTATTGGAAATAAATGTGTAGAATATATTAAAAAAAACATGAAGATAAAGCCTCCTAGTGCTGAAATTTGAAAATAAAATAACATTTAGTTATACAAAAGAGACAAAAAGAAAAATATACATGTTACACATTCAAGTATGATAACAAAGAATAATTTTTCTAAGTATTAATCTTCAAAATTTGTTACTTTTTAATTGTAAAATAGAATGCAAAGGAGACCAAAATATATTAGAGGCAGTGAGACTCATAAAGTTCACAAACCCCATGTTTCTGGCCTGACAAAATAAATAGTCCAATCATTTGTGATTCTCGGAACTACTTTTGGTTTCTGATGGACCATGGAAATCAGTAGTGGATCTGGAATTAAACCCTAATTCATTCTTATGATCTGTTCTGATGGTCAAGATGAGAAAGAAGTTAGATCGTGCAAACTACAAACTGAAGAACTTTATATCTACTCTGAGCAAGATTACAGATGCTAAAAACGGACTCATTATTTTTGAACACATAGTAGAAGGAAGAAACAAGCACCGAGTCCCAGGATAGAAACTGAAATGAATGCCTTTAGAGCAGAATGCTAGACTAGATCTGTGTTAACCTGAAGGAGATTTCTAATTGCACACAGTAATACACTACTCCTAAAATGGCCATCAGCTAACAGGTACTGGTCTGCATAAAAATCACTTGGTAAGCTTATTAAAATTTTGATTCTGTTTATATGAAATATGCAGAATTCACAAATCTATAAGGACAGAAATGTGGTTGCCAGAGGGTAGGAGGAGGCAGGGATGGGGAATGATTGCCTACTGAGTGTGAGGCTCCCCTCTGGGCTGATGAAAAGTACTTGAACCAGATGGAAGTGGTGGTCATACAACACCGTGAATGTCCTTAATGCCGCTGCGCACTGTAAAATGGGTAAAGCAGTCGATTTCATGTTATGCGTGTTTTACCACAATACAAAATATTAAATGCGATGAGTAAGGATACACGCCCAGAAATCTGTATTTTGAAATTGTACATCAGGAGATTTTGAAATGCAGCTATCTTTGTGGATTATTATTTTTATATCTAATTCTGAAAGTTCATCAACAGTTTGGATAAAATTACAGAAGTTGTTCTGTTCATCTATTGCTATGTCACAAACCACCCCGACGCTGACTTAAAAACTATAGCAAACTTGTGTTTTCTCAGGGGGTCTGGAGGTTGGACCCGTCTGACAGTTCTTGTTTCCAGTCTCTTATATTTTTGTAGCAGAAGATGGTTAGGGAGGGTGTCTTCTTGGCGACACAGAGCATCATTTTCTTCACACTACTAGTGGAGGCAACCATGAGTGCACTCCAGCTGTCAAGGGGAAGGGCACTACAATACAGCTCTTGATAAAAAGCTGGAGGGATGGGAAATGTTGTTGCAGCCATATTTGGGGAATGCAAAGGGCATGTCCTTTAAACTTAAAGTGAATCCTTACTCAAGACTGCAGAATATTTGAAAACTTGAGTTCAACCTAACAGGATGAAATTTGACTTATATGTATAAAATCTGATCATTTACGTGCAGAGAATGAAAAAGCAGAGCAGCGTGGAATGCAATGACTTGGAGTTGAGGCCAAAGCAAGATCGTGCTACATACAATAGATTGATAAATTTGTTTATGTTCTATTAATACAAGGAAAATGAAAGAATTATCATAACTTCCTTTTTCTGTGTCTTGGAGAAGTGATTTATTTCCAGTCTATTTATTTTGCTGGAAAAGTGTTCCAGCAATTACTAAAGTATTTCCTTATTCTTGAAAATCTAATTTGTTTCCTATTCCTTCAAATATTGGTGCAATAAATATTACAAGCTTACAGCTTCCCTTGCCTCTATCCTGAACAATATTTAGAGTTATTTCTTAAAAATTAAGTCATAGGATTAAAGTTACTTTGTCAGAGGGTAAATACCTTTTATATCTATTTTTCTATAAATAATTCTTTTGAGTTGCCCTGAACTGTATTTCACTGACAGACCAATTTTATTCATCTGGATTGAAAAAGTGTTTTAAATACAATGCATGTACATAAAATATATAATGCATATATGCTGGGAAACAAGTTGCTGGAAAATAAGCCGCTGGGAAACAAGCAGCTAGAAAACAAGCCCACACCTAGATTTCCATGAGCTTAAAATACTGTATTCATACTTACTTGCTTAAAATGCACATGCTTGCTTTGTTTTAATGTTTTACGCAGTAGATGACCTATAACACGTATTACGCTAAAGAAAATTTGTAAGGAGAAATCCTGAGATTGACCAGAAGGGCACGAAGGAGGGCAGATATTTCCTTAGGGCAAAACAACGGAGGGTCCTGGAAAGCCAGATCATCCACTAACAGAACTTTGCTCTGGCATGAAAGCATGCGGTTTAACCCAGGGGAAATACTTGCTATCTCAAGATGCCCCGGAGGCAATGACAGGATAGACTCAGAAATTTTGCATACCCCGAGGAGGGTGATTGTTCCTGGAAGGGATGGCCTGAAATTAAGCAGTTAAGCAGCAAGCAGAACTTAGTGCTTATCGCAGGAAATATCTAAAGCCCCACCTCTTTGATCGCAGTTTTTTCTGAGCTGTATACTCCTAATAAATATGATGTTGACCAGGCTTTCGGGACTCTGGATCCACGAGATCTTGAGTCCGCTGGTCCCATCTTTGCTCTTTACTTTGTCTCTTTGTTGAAGTCTTGCATCGCCCGACCTCAGACACAGTCCTGATCTGTGCTGGACTCAGCACATATATTATCATATTAGAGATATAAAAGCACCCTAAGAGATATAGTATATTATCTATTACAGCCATTACAGGTAATACATAAGGAAAATAGGACTTAGGAAGGTTCAGAAATTTGTCTAAACTTGTAAAGATCAAAGAGCCAGTATTCTTGATATTTTGACCCCCAAAGCTAACACCCTTTTCATATGCTGTGCTGCAGAATATACAAATGATGAAATTACAGCACAGAAAGGTCAGAATGAATGACAGATGTCACAGAGCACCTTACTGTCAGGCCTAGAACCTGGTTTGTGTGATGTACCTTTCAGTTCTATTTATGCTTTCCTTAGCACTAAAATAGAAATTGATAAAAATCTTGTACTAGAAGGAAAAAAAGTCAAGATGTCTGTGCAGCTTGTAAAGGAAACTCAGTTACCTCTATCTTATGAACTAGTTCTCTGATGAATTGTTTCTGAAAACATATGTTTCATATTAATAAAGCTTAAAGATCAGAACACAACAAACAAGATGCAATTTTTTTGAAGCCCTTCCATTTGGAGAGTTTGGATCCTAACGGTAACGACTATTAGCTACTTATTAATCCTAACACATTTGCTTTTAATAAATTGTTTTAACTGACTGAAACAATTTGAAAATCACTGCTAACTTTTCTTATGTGGCAAAGAGTTAATTATTTAAAAGCATATCTCGTATGGAATTTGTGAACATCAGTACCTACTATCATATTATTTAATTACAGAAGGTGCTGAGTTGCTTAGCTTTTAATTTGCTTTTTTGTTTGCTTTTTTGCCCCCTTTTTAGCCCTCAGAACCAGAAGACCAAAAGAAGAAAAAAATCTTCATTTTCTCTTTGGAATACATCATGTTTCTTTCGCAATTTCTGAGAACACTGGATAGAAAGCATTTTCAGAAAGCAGTCTCCAGACATACGCTGTATGGACTTTTTTAAAAGTTCAACACTGATATAATGTAAAATCTGACTCAATGTCTTAAAGTTTGTTAAAAATAGAGGCAGATGACTCTTTTTGAAAGTGTAGTATAATTTAAGAAGAGAACATAGTACAAATCGTACTCGCTGTACTGTTGCATTACAAATCTCCTTTTCTGCTTTGGTTATACACTTAAATGGAAGTCAGGGTAGTGGGGAGACTCTTAAGCATCAGAATAATATCAGAGGACAGGAAATGGGAAGTCCTCTTCCCCACCAGAGTAGAATAAATTGTGACATATTCTTGAGCCTTCAGTGATTTTCTTCATCATTCGTTTCTTTACGTGGCATTTTATCCAGAAGAAGTATCTGATCGCAGGCCCATCCAAGCTCAGACAGGCTGACTCAACGTCTTCAGTTAGTCTTACGTTACAGCTATTGGGCCTCAGAATAAAACTCGTCACACTCTGCAGCCAGAGCCATTTCTTCTATGATAATGGAGCTACTAAGCTCACCATTTCCATATTATTTATAGTTCCTAGCATGAACATCTAAGCTCTATCTAATCTTGAGTTTAGGCTCAGGAGACAAGGGAATCTATAAAAACGAGAATGAAAAGTTCCAGGTTTAAGTCAAGTTGGTGTCAACTTGGTAACACGTCTTCCCAACAAAGAAACAACACAGTGTCATAGAGCAAAATGAGGAAAGAACTGGTATTCAGAAAACAAGGTTTGAATCCAATATCCTGTCTTGGGCTATTTCTTTAATCTCAGAAGCCTCAGTCCCTCCTTATGAAACAGGTATAGCATTAAGTTATAGGAATGCGATAAACTATTACATCTGTAGTACTTTTTCATTGTTTTCCTGTATATCAGTAGTCAAGGGTTATTTTTCACTCTCTTCTGCTGCTGTGGATCAATTACCTAACATTCAGAGGTAACCTCAGAACACAATGCTTCTTCAAACAGACTTAAATTCAATTTATATTTTCTTCTCAAAATTGTGGAAGCCTAACCCCTATTACAATAGGTTTTTCATGAACAATGCATTGTGTATATAGTCTCCTCTTTCATCAAATGTAGACCTCAGGAAAAATTGCCAATTATCTTACATAAAACAGTAGAAGTTCAAATATACTGTTCCAAAATTTCATGTGAAGCTGAGTTTAGATGTCTTAGATAAAAGGAAAAGCCATTTTCAAAACAAATAAATATATTTGCAAAGTAATACAAAAAGTATTTTTTAATATCAAAAAGATTTCAAGAGATAAAAGAGGTAAGATTGTGTCCTAGCCATTTCTTTAAGTATTGCTCCTGTTTGTCATAAATAGAGCCAGATATAGTTTAGCACAGGCAGCTATAATACTTTGGAAACTAATATCAAACCCATGCTTTGATACAGGAGACAGTGAAGTCTTTCTTGTGTAGAGTAGCCATCCATGTAAATACTATAAATTTCAAATTTGAAATCTCATTAATATCAATATTTTAAAAAAACATGTTTTACATGATTATTACAACCACATTTTTATTTGAAAGAATACTCCATGTCTTTGAAATTGCCGTTTACTATAGTTTCAAAGCATAAACAAATTTTTACGATGTTGTTCTGAATAGAGACCAAATTCTAGCTAATATCCATTGTAAAAAAGATTTACTAACAAAGACAGTAATTAGGACCTTGTTTAATCTGCACATTCATTATGAATTATTTTTCATGAGATTTCTTACCTTGACTCTAAGCATCAACAAACCAAATTAGTTGCTGATTTTGAGTTTCTTATGTTACGCTATATTTTAGCCAATAAGTTTTAAAGACAGAATCTCTTTCCTAATTAGTGTTTAGCATGGTGAGCAAGAATCTAACAGAAGTTAATTAATGAGCACAGGGAATTTTATACTGTTTTCTTATCTTGGAGCTTTTAATAGTGCTTAGCACACACACACACATATATATATACACACAAATTTCAAAATATAATTAAATACATAAATTATAAAAAGAAACTGTATTTTATTAACAACTAATTGTCTTTCTCCAATAAGGACAATAGTCACTTTAGAAACTACCACAGCCATAAAAACAGATAAATGAACATGTATGTGGATACACACACACACACACACACACATACTACATGATATTTCAGGATTATTTTAGCACAGTTTGCTACTCCTTCTTTAAACATTGTTTGTATCTGATTTCTTTTTGTGACACTACTCTCAGTTTTCTCTGCCTCCCTTGACCACATCTTTTCTTTTGGTTTTCATGGTTGGCTCTTTTATCTCTGTTTGAGGGTTACATCCTCAGATGCCCCATCTCCTTAATTAACGTTGCATTCCTCCAGGGGAAAAAAAAAAAGGTCACTTACATACCCTTAGCCTCCTTCTGTAAGAGTCTAGAATAACCACTGAATGCTGAGCATTCTAATTAAGATCATCACTCCAACGCACACTGAAAATTGAAAATGGGCACAGAAACGTTTCTGGCAAGAATCCCCACCTCTCCTGCTCTGCCAACCCTCACAGCCTTACCAAAACTATCCCCACTGGATTCTTTATCCTTGTTTAATTCAGTCACCACAAGACATCCACAGGACTCCCAGGTCATCCATACTACTCCTCCTCTAAGCCTCACTGAGTTGCTGTGTCTCTTCTTCTGATCCCACTGACCTTCTCCCGTGCCTTTGGTAACTCTTCGTCAGTCACTGTTAACACCCTCTCTGTTCTCCATTTTATTTCTGAGACAGTCTTCCATTAATCACCTTAATGAAAGCTGACTTTTGGTAAATTCTACTCGTCCTACAGCCCCTTCACTGTTTTTTTTTTTTTTTTTTTTCACATTTTTCTCACTGTTTCTTTACGTTGGCTTACAAGAGGAACACATGTTCTCTTTTACCACATTGCCACTTTCCGATCATTCATTCTCCATCTCTATGTTTGAAGTCCATGCTATCAGATATCACTACGTTAGCCCTACTTATTAAAGTTATCTTTACGGAGTTGAAACCTCTAGTCCTAATTCCTTGAGGACTTTAACCCAGAAAATAGGAGAATTTGACATTCAAATAGAAATAGCAATAATATACTTCAGAAAGGGCTCAAAATGCTTGTTCATAAAATCAACAAAACCTCACATTTTGTTGAGAATTTGATGTTCTTTTTCTACTTACTCATATGTGCTCTGAATAGTGACAGAAATTCTCTGGGGAGTCTTTAAGTTGTGCTTCTGTACAAAAGAAGGTCATAATTTTGATATGTTATAACTGAAATGTTGGGTCTTAGATATTTATTATTCACTAATTATCCTTGGACTCTTTAACATTTATTCCTTGCAGTTAATCACATAAAAGTATGTGATTCATTCTAGCCTATGGATTGTGAGTAGAAATGGCATATGTCACTTCTGGGCCAAAGCATTTAAGAGCTAGAATGTCATTTTGCAGTCTGTCTCTTCCTCTGATACAATGACATAGAGATATATATGTTTTATTATCATAGCATCTGTCAGCTTATTCTATAAAGGAACACGTGGAACAAAACCCTTTATCAAATGTTTTGGTTTAGGAATAATTAAGTATAAAATATTGTTTTATTAAAGACTTGAAATTTAGGGAGAGATTTGTAATTTGTTAGAGTATAACTCATTCTTTTCTAGCTAAGATAGTACAATACTCTCCAACTCTAAATGGTGATAATGCCTCTCTTTTCTCATCATGGCCACATCAATGGCAAATTTTCTCTGTATTTTGAATCTATGGGCTCTTTCGAACATTTTCAAGCAAGTCTTGCACTTCCTTAGAATCTTTATGCTCCCATTTTCCTAAAATGCTAGTATATGCCTTCTCCTCTCCCCTCTTTCTCAGATATTTCCTTCCCTTTGTTTATCTTCAGAAATAAGCTAAGGACCTTATTCCCCATGTTGTTGAGAAAAGAGAAGCTGTCAGAAGATAATGTAATCTTAATACCACTTTGTCAAACTGCTTCTGTAGCACACTAATCTGCCTTCTCGCCTTTCACTATACATAAATTCTCCATAGTGTTCTTAGAGGACAATTCTTAGTATGCACTGGACAACATCCTATGTTCTCTGCTCAGAGACTTTACTTCAGGATGTCCCCAGAATTAAAAAAAAAAATCGATCACTTTATAGTTTCTGCATCATCTGTTTTCCCCTAACAAATTATTTTTATGACCGTGAAAATATGCAGTCATTTCTTCCATCTTCAAAGAATCTCTATTAACTTTAAGTCTCTCCTTTATAATATCCAATTTATCTGCTCTATTTTCCAGAAAAAAAATCTCCTAAATTTGTTGTATTCAATCTTTGGATACAATTTATCTCATTGTAGTCTTTTTAGAATTTCCTACAATTAGTTTTTTTAATACACATTGCTCTTCCATACTTATATCTCAAAGTCATAAATTTCTTCCAAGTTCCTTAATGCAATAGTCAATTCAAACATCTCAACATCCCTCAAATGCCACCATAAAAAGTAACTAGTCTTGTGACTATCAGATTCAAGGAATAAGCCACATGACATTGCAAAGAAATGAAAGTAAAAATATAAAGAGTAAAATGGCTGAGATTTAACTAGTTTGAATCAATATGACGTAAAAACAATAGTTAAAACCAGTTTTTGTAAGAAACTGTATATATCAGTCATAGGCAATAAGGAGACAGAAATCAGAGTTAAAGAGTACTGTGAAGAATACAATAGTAGATATTTGGAGCAGATGTCTCTTAAGGCTGAGAGAGCATCGAAGGAGACACCACTACCATGCCCCTTGTCCCCACCCTCACTTCAGAGGATGTGGCAATAGTTCACTAGATAGCAAAGAAATCATTGAGGTCCTTCTCTGACGGGACTTTCTGGGGAGTCATTGATGCCTGGGAAGCCATCCAGAGAGGAGCCATGAAAGGGTGCTGAGGGAGTCTATTCCTAGGGAGATACCTTGCTGGCTGCATTTCGTTTTGAGATTTGCAGAGAAGATGCAGCTAGAAGCTGCTGGATGCTGGATTTCCCTGAACTCCATGTGCTACAGAAGGTGAAGAAATGACAGTGTAAAGGAGTTAGGTGCTGGCCCTACAAGTGCTTTGCTTGGGAGAAAGCACACTGTGCAGCAGTGGAGCACAGGAGAAAGCTGCAACCTGCAGGAGTCCATCAGGAGAGAAGCTGCGTGTACTCAAGAATCAAGTGCTGGAAAAATCTAGTCCTTGAAGGAACCCAGTGCAAGGTAAGTCACTTGTGCATAGGAGCTGGCAGCTGGAGAAAGGCTACTCCCCAGGAGCCTGGTGAGCAAGAAAGAGCACTGTCTAGGAGCCTAGTGAACGAGACACATGGGGACCAGGAAGAAAACACCTCTTCCCCAATCATGTCCACCCAGCACCCTCTATTGGGCAGAAATAAGACGTATGTGCCAGCTAACAAAGTAGAAGCTTTTACAACCCCACCCTGATTATCACAGAATAGGAAAATAAGGGTAAATTTGAAACCAAGAGGTAATAAATTGCTAACTGGGTGACTCATTTTCTGTATACATATTTCTGTCCCCATTTGAACTTCCTTACCACAACAAAACCATGCTCTATAGACACCTGATCAAGTCACAGCTGTTCTTTTGACTGAAGAATTTCTTTCCTCTTCCCCACATGAAAAGACATACAGTTCTAACAGGTCTTGTAGCTATCACTTTGATGATATTAATTACACCTCAAATTCTGTAACACTCTCAGTGAATATTCTGGCAGGTTGTTAAAAATTAAAACTAGAACTTCCGTGTAATTCAGCTAGTCCATGCCTAGATATTTACCTGAAAAGAGAAATAAAAGAAAACGTCCATACAGTGATTTACAGCAGCTTTAGCTCATAGAGCCAAAAACTGGAATCTACCTGGATGTCCAATAACATATGAATAGATAAACAAATTGTGGTATATCCATACCATGGAATACTACTCAGCAACAGAAAGAATGAAACCATTGATGCATGACACAATGTAGCCAGATCTCAAAATAATCATGCTGAATAGACGAAAAAAAAAGAGTATATGATATCACTCCATTTTACAAAATTACAGGAAATAAAAACTAATGTATAGAAAGCAAATCTATGTATGTTCATGTATGACTGAAGCATTGTGCTGTATACCAGAAATTGACACAACATTGTAAACTGACTATACTTTAATAAAAATATATATATACTTAAAAAAAACCGAATTTATAGTCACAGAAAGCAGATTAGTGTTTTCTTGGAGACGACTTAGGAAGGAGTGGGGAGTAGAAGAGGGACCAAAGGGAGAGATTATAAAAGGGCACAAGGAATCTTTCGTGGGTGATAGTTGGGTTCATGACCTTGATTACTATGATGGCCCCATAGGTATATACCTATGTTAAAACAAATAAAATTGTACACCTTAAAAACTGCAGCTCAGTGCATGTCAACTGAACCTCCATAAAACTGTTAAAAATACTATTGATAGTAATACAAAAAGTCAAAATCTAATTCAGTAGTTTTACTGGAAGGTTTTTCAACGTAAGAAGAAAACAGTGCCAGGGGAGAATGACTAAGAGAAAAAGCAGAATGCTATTTGTAAAAGTCAGATCAACTAAAATTCTGCATGAAGATTATTTTTCTCCTAAGAGCAGTAGAGCATAAATGAATGTAATGGAAAGCCAGCTTAACAAAAACTGTGAAATACATGGGTGCTAACTGGAAAATATTGACCCTTAGAGTTCTCCCTTCTCTTTGACAAACATGAAGCTGAAACATTCTTTACTTAAATTGTATTATAATGATATTCCATGATGAACTAGAATCTGCTTCTATACACTAATACAGTTTCCCCAATCATATCACTATAATTATGCTTTTTTAGTATTGTTATTGACAAAATATTCCTGACATAGGACTTTACTATAAGAGCGAAATCTGTATAGACTATAAATCATGGCAATAGACCAGCTAGCATAAGTATTTCAGATTTTATTTATTCTGAGCTTTTATTTATTGCCTGAAGAAGTCACAAAGAAATACGAACAGTTCACATCTTGAGTTAATCTGTGTTAACATGGAGCACTGCGATACCAACAGAATGCAGAACAGATCTGTGCTCTGGGGTGGGAGGGTAGATAAAAGACAATGATAATAAAAGCTTTATCATTTGAAAATAACTAGTTTTTTACTTTGTGGTGATTAGTACTTATTCTCCTGTAATATAATGAAGATTAGATGAAATCAAGTCTGTGAAAATATTTTAAGATATTTTATGCTATAAGCATTATATTTACATGGCACAAGATACAGTAAGAAGTTGGACAAGCGTCAGCATTTTTCCTTATATGACACTAAAGATTAATGTATTACATTACTATATATTTAATTATTAGCAGAAAAAAGATTACCATGAGACGTTTAAGATTCTGACAACTACACTGTATTATAAAGTGCACTTATGCATTATCTGTAGGGTTGAACTTAACAACTTCTAAAGTTTCTTCTAATAAATCTGTGATTTTTTTAGCAGAAATTTAAGCTTGTAAAATAATCTAGATTTTCTATATAAAATGCAAAAAATAAAGTGTAATTTTCTTTGTTTTCCTTTCTGTTTTTAAAGAGTATTTTTTTTCTGTCCTCATTATAGGTCCCTGTATTACCCTGTAAGGCTACACAATTGATAGCCATTGAACTTACCAAATATTTTTAATGCATATATACTTCATATACATTTAATTTTCATATGTTCAATTCACATCTTCACCTAACCCTTTCAGATGTGTCTGTGATAAGTTAGTATACAATTTCTAAAACTAGTGATTCTCAGTATGTGTATTGTGAGCAGGGGCAGATTCCCCAAGTTAGACTGTTACAGTGGGTCCTCTGCAACACAGATGTCAAGATGGGAGAAAATGTGCAAGGATTTTATTACTGGAAATGTCTGTGTGAGAGAAAATAGGGAGGCAGCCAGACAAGGCTGGAAGACTTGTCAGACTGATGTAAATTTGACCATCAGTGAGCGAGAGAGGGAGAAGGAGTTAGATGGAAGCATTTAAAGAAGGTTCGACAAAGCTGTCAGCTAGTTCTTGAACCACAGTTGCCTCAAAGTAATCATGTGTCTCCCAGGAATGTTTTTACCTTATGCTCCTGCCGCATTTAGTTATTAGGTTGGAGAAACCTCTGGAAAGCCTTTTCTTTGCAAAACAGCAATGAAATTCAAAATGCAGCAGCAGGGGATTTTGATAACCCGGGTTCCCTACATTTGCAGGTCTTCAGGTGTATACATTGACCTGGAAACGTGCACAAATATGTTCAAAACACTTCTGGTTTCAGCTCTTACGTGTGAATTTGAAAGTTGTCTCTTCTTCCTCATAATAAGAAAAAGCTGAGTAAACTGAAAATCAAGTACTTTTCTTGGACCCATCACATACACAGGATTGAATAATTAAATAAGTAGCTGGCAGATGGTGAGAGCTAGGTTTCTCACTGTCAGACTAACAGAGTAAAGATGAGCATGGGGGAGGCCAGAATGATCCATTTGGTGCTGGATTAGAGTTGGAGACATCAGTATGAACTCATAGTTACCTTTTGATGGAGTTTTTCATGTATTTGTAATTAAATCATTTGTCACTGTATGCATTCCTTCTTGTGATACTTCCAAATGATTTTTTAAAAATTTACTAAGCAACTATTTTATTTTATTTAAAAATTTGGTGGGGGTGGGTAAATAGGTTTAGATTGATTGATTGATTGATTGATTGATTTTTTAGTGGAGGTACTGGGGATTGTACCCAGGACCTCCTGTATGCTAAGCACTCACTCTGCTGCTGAGTTATACCCTCCCCCTGCAAGTGATTTGAATATTTATGCAGCAAAGTTCATTCTTTGTGGTGTACACTTCATGAGTTTTGGAAAATGTAAAGTCAGAGCTTGGGCTTAGGTTGATTTATCATCACTGTAACAGCTATATCACGTTAAAAATGTCCTTGTGTGACAACTTTATAGTTAACCCCCACTCCTGACTCCCGCCCTAGCCTAATAAACTTAACTTTTCCAGAATGTCATGTAAATGGAATCACATAATATTTTTGGCCAATTCTAGGCAATTATGAATAAAACTCACGTAAATATAGCACATAAGTTTTTGTGTGAACATAAATCTCCATTTCTCTCAGCTGTGTACCTAGGAATAGGATGACAGTGCCATACAGTGTTTATAGAAAACTGCAAACCTTTTTTTCCTCAAAGTAGCTGTACCATTTGTGTTCCCACTAGTAACGCGTGAGATTTCCAGTTTTTCTAAATCATTGTCAGCACTTGGAACTGTCAGGGTGTCTTTCTTTGCAGTTGCTGTTTTATTTTTTGTTTGTTTTTGTGTTTTAACCATTCTAATGGGTATGTAGTGGTATATTATTTTTAATTTATTTTGCCTTTCACTGATGATTAAAATTTTGGAGCATCATTTTTGTGCTCATGGGCCATTCATACATCTTCTTTGGTCCTGTGTTGCTCAACCCATTTGTCCACCAGGATGTTTTCTTTGTATTACTGAGTTTTAAGTTTTCTTTATACATTATGAACGTAAGTTCTTTGCCAAAAATGAGTTTTGAAAATATTTTCTCTGAGTTTGTTGCATCTCTTTTCAAAATCTTAATAGTGTCTTTTGAAGAACAGAAGTTTTTAATTTTCATGCTGCTAATTTTATCTTTTTCTGTTATAGCTTGTAGGTTTGCATGCCAAGAAGTCTTTGCTTAACTAATGGTCACAGATATTTCTTACTCTGTGTTCCTACAGAAGTAATAGATTTTAAAATCTTACATTTAGGTCTAGGATACATTTTGAATTAAGTTTTTATTATAGTGGGAGTGAATAATCAAGATTTTTTTTTTTTTTTTTTACATACAGCTATATGATTTTCCCAGCACCATTTGTTGAAAAACCTGTCTTTTCTCTATTAGATTACTTTGGCACTATGTCAAATATCAATTAACCAGATACGTTTGGGATTAATCTTGGACCCAGTTATGTTCTATTGATCTAGTGATTTGCCAATGACACATTCCCTTGATGTACTTTTATAAAGTCAGATAATGTGAATTCTAAATCATTGATCTTCTTAAAAAATTTTGGCTATTTTATTTCCTGGCAATTTATTTATAAGCTTTACAATATATTGGAAAATTTCTATTTTTAAAAAAGCATGTTGGAACTTAAACTTTGATTGTAATAAACTGCAGGTTATTTTGGGAAGAATTAATCCTAATGATATTGAGGTTTGCAAACTATGAGTGTGGTATATAGGTATATTTATTTAGGTCTTATTTAATTTCTTTCAGTAATACATTATAGTTTTCAAAGTACAGCTTTTGAATACATTTAAAATATATCATGAAGAATTTCATGCTTTTGAAATTTTCAATCACATTTTGTTAAATTTCAAGTTTTGATTTTATTATCAATGTATAGAAATACGATTAACTTTTACATAGTGACCTTACGTGATTTTGCAAGACTGAATTATTTTAGTTGTTAGTAAATAACCTTGCTATCTTTGCACCAGAAGAAATCAGAATTTTACTTTTTTCTTTTCCATCTATACATATTTTTTTACTCTTCTTACTGACCTAAAACATTGAGAACTCCTGAAGGTTGTAATTTTTTATTTGCTTAGTGTCAGAAACATTTCAGAATTCTTCTCACATTAATAGTTTATTTTTAATTTCTAAATGAGTTGAATAGCTACTAGAAGTAAGATCTCTTTCAAAGCTTTGGGAAGGAAGGCTAAGACTTGTAATGAACCATATTACATTCACTCCATAGGCTTAGTTGTAAAAGTGGAAACTGACCACAAGAATACTTTTATTTATATTTATTATAGAAAAATTCAACATAGCAGATATATATAATATAAAAATTTTCAATTTGTATAGATTGATTCTTCCTATTAATACACCCATTCCTAAGGATTCCCTTGATAGTCCATCAATAGCCTGAAAATATAAATGAGCTTTCTCACCTTGAAAGATATTATGCCACCACTGTGGACAGTGTCTCATTATAGCATTTTGCTCTGCTTCAGGCTAGAGACTAAACCTTCAAGGTGAGAGAGCAGGAGGCCCATGGTGCACTTCTACAGTGGGAGCAAATAACACTGAGCCATAAATGCTCAGGTGTCTTAAATTCTGTTGTGGGGGGTGGGCTCCTTTTTGGTGGTTGGTACTCCAAAAAGTGTTGCTTTTCAGACCTTTGCTGTGATTGGGTCTATGTGTGATGCTAAGTATGATTAAGGCACAGACAATGATTCTTCTACAGCCACAAATCAGGCTGAAGTTTCTGTGAATATGCAAATTAGACAACTCCTGTGTTGATACCATTACAGTACTATGACCGTCACTGGGACTTAAGAGTCACCACTCATGGTCTCACATTCTGTAGTGCCAGACAACAATTTCATCTTGTTAAATTGCCTAAGTAATATTTATGAAATTTTCTTGGCATTATTTAATTGGGCAACACTAATATTTCTTGTCTATATTCTTGTCTAGATATTTACATATTATTTTTCAAATATAATATTCAAACACGTATTATTTATATCTGATATCATTATTATAAACTTCATGAAATTAATTGTTGTTCATCTGGTTTTTCATTAAAACTTTAATTTTTTTCTTTGTTACCATTTTAAAACAGTCAAAGTAATATTCTGTTGTGTCAAAGTTGTTATTTTATCCTGACACTTGTGTTTGCAGGGTGGTAGTGAAGAAAGTGGGAAAGAAACTAGGATGTTTTTGTACAATGCTAATGCATTAATGGGCTGATTTTTTCCCTCCTTTACCTCAGTCATCCAAGATTACTAAAAATTAATCTCATGAATTCATTTATGAATGTAATGTTTTCAAACTCCTTCCTTTTACTCTTCCTTTTAGTTAAAAAGCAGCTTAGTACCTAGTACTTTAGACTATTTCTAAACATTAATTCTCCAGAAAGTACTCAAAGCCATGAAAGTTTGATTTGTATAAAAATAATTTCCAATTAAATCCTTAACATTTTTATTTACACATAAATATTAAGAAATAGATTTTACTATTATAAATTTAATATATCATATTAATATGTTTAATATATTATAAATATTATAATTTTTGCATGATTTACACATGTACCAAAGGGAATCTTTCCATCTATCATCTCTATTTAATTATAATAGGTGCCCATGTTTTTACAAGCAAAACTGCAATCTGGCTTATTGCTTTTACTCATACTGTCTTGCATATTAAGACAAATAGATTCAAAATTCAGGACCTAAAGGGGGAGGGTATAGGTCAAGTGGTAGAGTGCTTTCTTAGCATCCACAAAGTCCTGGGTTCAGTCTCCAGTACCGCCTCTAAAAAAATAAATAAGTAAGTAAACCTAATTATCTTCCCCCACAAAATTCAGGACCTAAAAACGTGTGTGCATGTGTGGTGGTGTGGGGAGTTGTGTAAATCTGTCTGCCTGAATGTAAAAACAAAAGTTCTGCTAAAGTTTCCCTATAGCTGACAGTCAGTCATGACAGATAACAATTAGTAATCCCACGATTAATCATCCAGGTCACACTTATGTAGGCTATTTAAAGAAAGTCAATTGTCTTGGTGGAAGGATTAGAATATATGAGCATTGACTAAACTTAATTCTCTGGTGTGAATGCTCTAGCACAGAGTGTCCAATAAAAATCTGTTCTTATCAAAGGCTGCTCGTAAGACACTTTCTACAAACTTAAATAGAAATATATATACTTTCTTAATACCTTATGCATTTCTTGTTTTATCTCTCATCCAGTTTTACTGCAATTAATTTTTCTCCTTTCTGTTTCACTGCTACATTTGAGGTTCTTCTAGGTCAGGGTCATATTTTGCATTTCTGTGATCTTAGATCCTCGCCTGTATCTAACAAATACTAGACTTTTCAGTAAATATTTATTGAATTAATCGCAAAGCTCTATTAAACACATAAAACTACCTAAGGAAGTAAAATCATAAAGATAAAATTAATAAATTATTTTCTTATTGATTTCCATTGTGGAATTCTGTACAAATAATAAGAATTTAAAACAAATTATGTTATTGTTTTCTTGCTTTCATATCAGTTTTAAGGCTTAAGTCATGATTTTTATTTATAATAAAATAAACTCAGAATTATCAAAGTGTCAAAATGTACTGACCTTTGAGGAAAATTTTAAAAAATTATTTCTTCCTTCTAATGGAGAGTCAAAATTTGTCAGTTAAAGAGATAAACTTTCTCAACAAATTCTAATAAAAGTCTGATTCACTATTAAATAACTTTTAAAATCTGTGTACACAGAGAAATCAAGCTGTAGTAAAAATAGTTTTCTTTTCAGGTAGTAAGTTAGACAACCACTGAAAGTCAATCATTACAGGCCGATCTAGCTATCACTACCCTCTTTCCAGAAAGCTTTAAACTTTCTTTTCTGTTTGAAAATTATCTGGTAGTATATCTTATGGCAGATTCTTTTCACTGAGTGTGAGAAAATGGTATTCTACTGTGCAGATTTTATAGTTTGTAATAAGTGTAACTTTCAAAAGATTTAATTATTCTTTAGTGATAGGAATAAAACTACTCTTATATAATGGGGTTATTCTTGCTGTATCCATAGTGAAAAAGCATTCTCTGATTTATTAGTGAGGGAAATGATTTAAGGCAAACATATTTTGTTTGTAGATGCTTAGATTACATTGTCTGCACTACCATAAACTCAACTTATAATTAATGGACAATTTAACAATCCGAAATTGAAGCTCTATGTTTGTGGGCAATACTTGTAAGTCATGAAGTCATGAAGCAAAATGTTCAACTAAAGTAGAATGAACTCTAAGCTAAATTTTGTAATGTTGAATAAGGTGGAAAATTTGTCTTCATTGAGCTCACAGTCCAATAGAATGGAAAGAAAAATAAATATTTTTGAAAAACAAAGCATCATTTTCAACACACTGATAATTGTTCTAGTAAAAATGTGTGAGGATCTAGAGAAGCATATAACCGTTTCACTCAAAATAATGCTTTTCTCCTTGTCCATGTTAAGCTGCTTCTCTTTTTCTTTTTACTTTAAAAAAAAATGAAGACACAATGTCTTCCAGAAGTTCAATGCAGTGGAGATATATATATTTCAATTAATACATTTTATCTCTTATAGCAGTTTAGGTTAGCCGGAATAATATTTCTTTTTAGAAGGAATTATTAGAAGGAAGAATGAAGTTAAACCATTGCTGTTGTTCAGGACAAGAGGGAATATTGTAACAGGAAAGCCCTTTACAAAGCTCATTTTATCATGAAATATTTCATTCTTTGAAATAATTTAGAGTTTTGCTTTTTATACACTGAGCTTTTGGTACTCTGTACTGTCCATAGTAACAGTAGTAAAAATGAAAAGTTATTTGTTGGGTGCGTCTATGAATTTATAAGCATATGAAGTGTTGAGTTGCTCAATAGATACTATTTATTTGTTAATTTAACCTTTTTTTCAAAGAGGATTTAAAGTTGTGTAAAATACAAAAAGGTAAGTAGCATAAATTAGAAGCAAGAGTGAATTAAAAAAACTGGATTTATAAAATATGTTCAAGAATGAGATAGAAGTTACATATTATAAATTACTTTTTAATAAATGTCTTGCAAAAAATTCTTTAAGTTTTCAGGCAACCAATAAAAAAGAGTTTGTTTTTACCAAAAAAAGCACAAATCATTTCAAAACTATTAACTTCTTTCTTAATACCTTCCACAATTGTTTTGATCTATTCTTATTCCTCATTGAAATTCACCATAAATATAAAGTTTACAACACAATTTGGCAGAGATTTTTTCTTCAGTAATAAAATACTATTCTCAAAGCTTTAGATTAACCCATGAAAGCAAAAATGTCCTAACTTGCCATTAGAACTGAAACCAAAAATCCACAAAGGCAAATCAAATCATTGACAATCAGTGGTTTAAATCATCAAGAGATCATAGGCAATTCTGTCATGCACTGGAAACTTACATTAAACTAATTAAAATAACATAACTTTAAAATAAAGTTATTTTATCTATTCTATGTTTTATAATATTCTTGCTTCTGAAATATCTATATAAAGGTTAGATTGGTCAAAGTCAAAGCAAAAAAAAAAAAAAAATAGAAAACACTAACCAGTTTAAATAGGAAGTTCTTTAATACAGGGAGTTATATGCTTAAAATATAGGGGGGATTTTTAAACTAGGCCTTCAGGAATACACTGAGAACAAAATGAACTGACTCACCAAAGATTTATAAGATTTATTAGATTTATTAGGAGCTACTATACTATACAGCTGCTGAGGTTACTGTCAAAGAAAGATAGAAATCAAGAAAGAAAGCACCACTATTATTGCTGCCGCAACAGCGGCAGAAAACCCAGGAAAAACTGGAGAATAGACAATTATAGCCATGATCTGGGGATTTAGATGTCAGATCAAGAAACTGCCATTTTTGTTATTTTTCTGTTTTTTATACTCTCCAGAAGCTGAAGAATGGACAGTGGAAGACACTAGCAGAGATACTTCATATTTCCATGATTGTGTTTACCAACAAAAAATAGCTGATAGAAAAATAAATAAACCCTATATCACTTCTGCTTTCAAATTCTTAAAACATGGCATCCAGTTGGGGAAACCAATTTGCACCCAGAACTGTAGCTCCAGTGACGCTTGGGGAATGTCAGTTTAGCTACTTTATCTACTTCTCCATTTAAAAGCTGGGTAGAGTGAAGACTGAGTGAGGAGATCTGGAGTATCTAAAAATGTTACTAGTCTCTCCTATGGGTGTCGATTAATGAGTTAGAATGAATCACTGAATAGGCTAGGTGCTTGGGTGAATGATTACTCGGACTTTAAGCCCAAAAATTCAGCTCAAATACTAAAATGTGTTTGTTCCAATAAAGGGTTTAGTTCAACTTTACTAATCTTTATTTAATGCTTAGGCAGACTTGGCTAGGAACCGAAAAATAAATGTACCTCAGCTATACATTTCCTAAAGGTCTAGAGTTGAATGTTATCACTGAAATAAGTTTCAGTTTGGAGTGTTGCCAGAAGGTCTACATGGGTTTTGGGCTTTGCTGTTATTAAAGTCCTGGGGGTGTGGGTACGTGTGAGTGTGAGTGCACTTGTGTTTTACTTTTGTAGTATTTTTTTCGCCTCATTGGCCTCCCATTTATGACTCTTTTATTTTTTCTTCCAAGATCTTTATCTTTTTCCCTCTTTGTCAACTACAAAGTGTATTATGGTGGGAAGATAATTGAATTTTAAATTAGAAAACTCAGTTTAAAATCCAGGCTCCACCAATTATTAGCAGCATGAAATTGCTCAAGAAAATTTAAGATTACTGTGACGGAATTTCCTCATTTGTACATCATAATACAAAGCTTGATCAATACCTATACTATCAAAAGAGAAAGCAGCTCTCAGTGATTCTAAAGCCATTTTCCAAACCTTGTAGAACTCACATCTTTTACTCTAAGGCCGAACGCTTGTGGATGAAATACTGCTCTCAGAGTACACAATAGTTTCAGGTGAGGGACTCAGATGTGGTGGGTGGGGTGTTAAGGAGAATTCCTCAAACTGTGCCACAGCCGATCGTCTGAGTAAACAGAACTGTCTGTATGAAGTAGCATCAGAATGAAAAGGAATCCCATAAAAACATACTAAGCTGATACCAAAAAGAGGGATGGGAAGCAGAAGAAAGAAAGGGAAAAAGGAAAACAAAGATGAAGAACTCGGTCTGGGGGGAATAACCAAGAAATGAGGAAAAACCCTTGTGACTGTTCTGTACTACAGAATATTCTATAAAAACATACATACAATAAACAAAAGCTTAATTTCAGGTAATAAAATAGAAGAATAGAAGAAAACATGTATTTTGCTTAATAGGAATATACATACATTGTGTGTGTTTGTGTGTGCACGTGTGTATACATATATTTCAAATAGTATAAGTAGTAAATCAATTGATTAACTAGAAACAGCAAAAGCCACAAGTCTGTATTGATTGATTTTAACTAAAAGTCTGTATCACTTTAAAATAATGCAAGGTATTAATTTTAAAAATTAAGTAATTAATTTTAAAATAATTGAATTATTAATTTAATTAATTTTAATAAATAATAATTATTTTAAGAGGCTGAATATTTTTATATACATGACTATCAGTAGAACTGATAGCATAGAAAAGGCTGTGAAGCCAGTCTAGTCATATATCCTAATACATTTAATGCACAAAGACCAGCATTAAGTGTATAATAAATCATTAATGAATATTAACCTTATTATTTTTGTTATATCCACTTTGTTCTAAATCCCAGTATATATCACTACTATGATTATAATTAGATATGATGTTGCCATTATTAGCACAGTTAAATAGTAATTATGTGTTAATTTAGACAATATTTATGTTGTATTCAAAATTATGAATAATCAATTCAAATATTAACTAAAAAACTCTCATAGAGTTTTAAATTATTCAAGTAAAGTCCACAGTCTACTTATCTATAATCTATTCTAAAAGTGCTAGGCCTGCAAAGATGAACAGATGGCCAACATGTGCATGAAAAGATGCTCATCATTACTAATTATTAGAGAAATGCAAATCAAAACTGCAATTAGGTATCACATGACACTGGTCAGAATGGCCATCATCAAAAAGTCTACAAATAATAAATGCTGGAGAGGGTGTGGAGAAAAGGGAACCCTCCTATACTGTTGGTGGGAAAGTAAATTGGTGCAGCCACTATGGAGAACAGTATCAAGGTTCCCTAAAAAACTAAAAGTAGGGTTACTATATGATCTAGCAATCCCACTCCAGAAAAGACAAAAATTCTAATTTGAAATGATACATGCACTCCAATGTTCACAGAAGCACTATGAACCTAAAGGTAGCAACCTAAGTATGTGTTGCCCATTGACAAATGAAAGAATAAAAATGTGGTGTACATACACACACACACACACACACACACACACACACACACACACACACACACTCACTGGAATATTACTCAGTCATAAAAGTGAAATAAAAATGCCATTGCAGCAACATTGAGGGATTTAGAAATTATCAGACTAAGTGAAATAAGTCAGACAGATAAAGACAAATATGGTATCACTTATTTGTAGAATTTTAAAAATACGATACAAATGAACTTATTTACAAAACAGAAACAAACTCATAGACATAGAAGATAATATGGTTACCAAAGGGGGAAGAGCAGGAGGGATAAATTAGGAGTTTGGGATTAAGAGAAACACGTTACTATATATAAAATAGATAAACAATAAGGACCTACTGTGTAGCAAAGGGAACTATATTCAATATCTGGTAATAACCCTCTCTCTGGGAAAAAAAAGGGGGGGAATTTTAAATAGTAGACATAAACCATGTGCTTTAGCCAGGGAGAATAGTCCCCTCTGACTTCACTAACTTGATGTAGCTGCTTTACCATTTTTTCTTTCCTACAAAAAACCTGGTTACTTCACTTGGCCTTGGAATGCACATGTCCTCAGCATTCACCCACCTCCATGAGGTAAGTGTAGAAGGTCATTGTTGGTGCATTATATTTTGATCCTCCTCTTGGATCAATGATGCTTAAGCCTAGAACCGAAACATTTCAAAGGGAATAGAACCATGAATGCCATCACCACAAATGAAATGCCTTGCAAAGCATTTCTTTTTCTCTGCATTTTTTTCATGAATGTTTTCTTCCTCATTCAGTT
Source organism: Camelus bactrianus (assembly GCF_048773025.1). Lineage (NCBI taxonomy): Eukaryota > Metazoa > Chordata > Mammalia > Artiodactyla > Camelidae > Camelus > Camelus bactrianus. The sequence goes on from NC_133539.1 coordinate 101,098,288, forward strand.
ATAGATATATTTGACTATTTAGTTTTCCATAAGAAGTCAGGTATTTCTTAAGGGAGACATTTTTAGAGTATGCAGATTGTAATACCTTATTCCAATAACTATATAAATTTGGTGAGCTATTTACATAAGTAAATTATGGTAGGCGTTCCAAAATGCCAAAGGGTAATATAAGATTAGGATCCATATGTTTGAAAATGATCTTTTATTTAGTTAGAAATCATCAAGGGAATAAAGGGATATTATGGAAGATAATGTGCTATCCATAGCAACTAGTAAGTCGCATTTTAGGTATAAACAGATTAGGTACAACATTGAAATAGAACATACTAGATAAGAGGAAACACACATCCCAAACATGTCAACACTATAAACATGAAGTCTCTTTGTCATTCATATAGAATTATGAAAAGTTCAGCTCCTCAGTACTTCTGACGCCCAGAGCATTCAGCAAAAAGTAGGGTGATGTTTCTTCACCTCAGCGGTGTGTCTGGGCCGTGGTAACTGAAAAAACTTGCCATCTGGAACCTATCACGTGAGCTGTATTTATGTTCTCCGGAGTAGAGAGACAGATGTCCACAATAAAAAAAAAAAAAAAAAAAAAACTTGCCATACTGTCTTGCTTGTTTCCCAAGTGCAGAAAACATGATTTCTGTTCAAAGAGGCTCACAAATTAGTTTGCCCCTGGGACAATTTTCTTTACAGTCAAGTTAGAAATAATTAAATGAATGTCGGGAAATTTTATGCCAGGTTAAATTTAATTAAAGAGCTTTCGTGGTATGACTGCTATCATATTTTACTTCTTAAGAAATAGTTTAAAAATTGAATTGATTATTCATGCTTGGGTTCAATAGGTAAAACTTGCTTCTCAGCAGCATTAAAAAATCAACTCATTGATTCCTGATAATTGTTTTAATCCCATCTTTTTATTCACTGGATAAGCTTAATTTCGATTTTATAGTATTATCTCTAGGTTTCTATTGTATATTTTATACACAGTAGAAGGTGCTCTGTATATTTTATGAATTCTTTGCTTCAGATACAAAACATGTCTCTGTTCATTTTTCATTTTTTTTTTTTTTTGGTGGGAGGAGGTAATTAGGTTTACTTATTTATTTATTTTTAGAGAAGGTGCTGGGGATTGAACCTAGGACCTTGTGCATGCTAAGCATGAGCTCTACTACTGAGCTATATTCTCCCTCTGACCATTTTTATTCACTTAGGTAAAGAGAGAGAAATAAGAAAGAGAGAGAGAAGTAACAAACTCTCTGAATAAGGACTCATGGATTCGAGTTTTAGCTCTATATCTGTATAACATTAGACAAAGCATGTACATTCATCGATTCTCCTTAATTTTTAAAATGATCATATCCCACTAATATTTTTTCCAGTTCCAAACACATGATGTATGTGTACTTATATTTATGGTTTGCTTATGTTCAGAGTGTTATATTATTGTTATTATTTGACCATTATTTCTTAAGAGAAAGGTTGCCTCTTGATTGCCTCATATTATTTTTCAAAAATATATTTAGGATGATGGCCAGTTGGAAAGTGTTAAAAACAGACATCTCCTTTGTGTGTTGGCGTTTATGTACACTTTGAAATTCTGCTCAGAGGAGTATTTAAATGTATTCAGTGAAGAACATCAGTTCTAACATCCCTGTACATGGTATTCACAAAACAGTTTTAAAATTGTAAGTTGTACTAGCTAAAGGAAATGTAAGTGAGGATAATTGAATTCAGAATGTAATATATCAAACAGATCTACCTCTGCCATCTTTTTAGAACTGAATCATGGTTGTTTTTCTTTTCGTGTGTGCACTCTAAGACCGCCATGTATATAAAATGAGTGTCAGAACTCTTCTTGTGGGCTAATTAGGCATATTCAATTGACCGTGTAAAAATTCTTAAATAGAGTATTTGGAGACTGTATTTCCAAGATAGTCATGTTCATTCATTTACGAAGTGTGGGAAGAGTAGCAGAATGTGCCACCCCAAAATATGACACCCCAAAATATGTCACTTGGGCATATTGATTATTTTGAGCTATAGGCACTTGAAGAACAGAAAATGCAGGGAGAGATTTCTTTGAATTCCTCTTCTCTGCCTAAAGACAGAGGTTCCAAAAGGAATTCAATTGTCATAGATCCCTTTTCAGGGACTTTCATCAGTCAGTGGAAATTGACCCTTATCACAGGAGAGAAGTGTAGAAGTCCATCCAACACCCAAACTGTCACGAACTATCACACCACCCACCTATCCTTCAAAGGACCCATTCATCTTTCCTAAGAAATCACCTACTCTCCCCGAAGAGGCCTACATCTCCCTGCCCTTTCCTTATTAAGATGATATTTAACTGAATTCTAAGGCACCTCTTTAAGTTACCTTTTCCCCTGGGTATTTCCCACATAAGACAAGAGGTATACATGTTAATAAACTTGTTTGTTTTTCTCTCTTAATCTTTCATTGCAGGTAAAAGCACAGAAAGGTAAAGGGGGAAATTATTTTTCCTCCCCTACATATGCATTGTGTTCTGTTAATGTGCACAAGGGTTTATAAGTTACACAGAGAGACCACAAGTATGATAAATCATCGCTCATGGTTTTTAAAAATTGAAATCTATTTGTGAAGACGAAAATGCACATTAAAAAATCAATGCTGTAAACAGCATGAGCTAAAGGTTTTAAATACAGGTTTAAGAGTTCTGAGATGGGAAAGCAGTGTGAACAAAGAGGATTCTGGTTTTAGGCAGGTGTGTCATTATAGGACTTCAGAGAAGAACACAGGTTGATAGGAAAGGAGTAAAGGAGTCAGAAAAGCATATTCCTATATTAAATAAATTAAAGAAAAATGCTGATCAGCAGTAAGCAAAGAAACAGGCACTTGGCAAACCATGAAAATAAATCAGGCTTGTCAGCAAATTTAAGACTAGCCCTATGTGCTAAGGTGATTGAAAATCAAATTCCGCTTTATGTCAGAATACAAAATGACATGTCACCGGTAAAGACTTTCAGTAGCAGAGCTCCTAAGCGGTCACCTGGAAGACACCACAGAAGAGTAAACGGCACTTTAAATGCTATTCAATGCAGTTTAAAGTTAATGAAATGGAAGCAGGAAATGTTATTTGCCCATCAATCACTGCCAATCTTTCCCACTCCTCCTCCTTGCTTCCCCTTTAAAGTAATTTTTTCCATAATCTTGGGTGAGTTTAGATAAAACTTATTTAACTTATATTGGAAAATCCTATAGAGAGGGGAAAAAACCTACAAAATTGAAAACCATCTATGCATAAAAATCTGCACATGAAAATAAAATAAAAAATTAATAGACTCCCTTACCATAGAATTTCATGCAGTTTGCATAGATTTATTAAAAATTATAAGTAACTTTAGAAAAAAAGATTAAGAATTGTTGACTTTATTTTCCATGTTGATAAAACGAATATAACCTATTTACAGTGATTCAGCATTTTAAGGGTTCTCACTAGAGTCTGTAGTTGCATCACTTTATAGAGATGGATATATTATTTGGAGATCATTTCCAAAGATAAATTGTGTGGGTTTCAAGTTATCAAAGAAGTAAAATTATTTTAGATTAAGAAACTTAGCAACAGAATATCTATCAATCATGAAAATGTTTAAATAATAAAACACAAGTATGTGCATCTATATATACACAAATATACTTATAAACAAATATGATTGTATATTTATACAGGTATATATAACCACAATTCTTTATAAATTGAAATTGGTATTTTTAGATTCCTAAAAAAGCAGGAATTTTAAAAAATGTATAAACTAGACCTTATTTTTAAAAGACGCTGTTAATAGAGTGAAATGGCAATTCCCAAGAGGAAATTTTTATAATACATAAATCCAAAGTAGGACCTATATCCAGAATATACATATATATGTATTTGTTTTTATTGACGTATAGTTGGTTTACAATGTGGTATTCATTTCTGGTGTACAGCATAGTGATTCAGTTATACATATGTATATATTCCCTTTCATCTTCTTTTTCATTATAAGCTATTACAAGATATTGAATATAGTTCTCTGTGCTATACAGTAGGATCTTGTTGTTTATCTATTTTATATACGGTAATTAGAATAAAGAAAGCAATAATTTTGATTAACTCCAACTTCATTCTCTTAGGCATGGAACAGTAATCTATTTCACAACTGTGTGGGTCATGGAGAGAATTTTCAAAGAATATGCTGGCGTCTCACAGAGCCAGAGTAAATACTACTACAGGCAGTGCTGAGGCGGAGGTCTAGAACTGGGCTGGGGCTCGAGCGAGCGGCCGTGCTCTGTCTGGCTCAGCAGCACCATGTCCCAGTGTCAGCACCGTGCCTCGGTTTCCAATGAGAAAATGAATGAGGACTCTAGAAAACGGTAAGAAGCCAAAGCGCTTTCTGGACTTGAGACTCTCCTGCCTGCTTTACTTTGTAAGCTTGCTCCAGTATTCCATCATTCTCTCTGGAGACTGATTCATACCTACAGCACACAGTTAAACATTTTAAAAATTGAGCACCTAGCTTGTTTCTGACTTTGTGGTTTTGATAGGAGAAATACTTAAGAATTATATAGCTTTGGGGCCTGAAACAATACAAGGCAGAGCAGACACAACAGCTGCTGTATATCAACGAAGATGAGACAGAATGACCATCCAGTGTCATGCACCAGTGTCTGAGAGCTGAACCAGAAGCATAGCCCAGGCAGAAATCGTAGGATAAGCAACTGGAACAGGACGTGCAACCTTTTCCTTAAATGGCAAGATAGTAAATATTTTAACTTCATAAAGCACATATATGGTCCCTGTCACATATTCTTTTGTTCTATTTTTTAAGCTTTTGAAAATGTTAAAAAATATTCTCAGTTCCAGGGCAATGCAAACACAGACTACAGGTCAAAGAGAACCACAGATCGGCTGCCTGTAATTTAGTTAAAGACTCAGATCTTGCTAACCACCCTGAGTCAAAGGCAGGAAAGGAAAAGACTAAAATGCCTGCTTCCCTGGGGCTTCAAAAACTCCACGTGACACTGTGCTGTGCTGGGGGAGGTTTAACAATTGTCTTAAAAAGAAATGAATAAAATAATAACTAGAGAAAATAAAATAATTAAAACCTAGTTGTTAATGTTTGCCAATTTTATTATTTGTGTCATCAAAAATTCACTGACATGTTGGCGTCAACGCCACCAGTTCAACATAGGACTCTGTCAAATTTTCAGGAGTTTTACAAGCCAGTAAGCTGTTGTGGGAATATTTCTACCACAATAATTGACACACATGACAAATCAGATCTTTTTTCTTCTGAAGAACTGGTTGACAGACATTTCCCATCACACCAACCAAAACACTCACCATGGATGATTTTAAGCTACAGGCTGACATCACTGACTGTGGAGTTGGAAAGTTATGCACTGCAGTATGTCATTACATAGTATTTACACCATACAGATGCAACTGGCAAGAATAGCCTGAACAAGACAGGTAACAAAAAATTGTAGTAAAATCATTAGGAGGTGGTAAATTTTGGGTACTTATTGCTCATTTTCAGTGTAATTTATTTTATTATGGTTCATAGAATTTAATTTATATGAATGCCTGTTTACCAACTGGCTGCCAAAAAGTCCTGAAAATTTAGTAGTTTATTCTGGAGAATTGGTATGAGCTACCACTAAACGCTCGTGGTCTATAAAGAAGATAAAGGGGCCCTTTTCACAAGAGACTTTGTGAGGACTGAAGTACAAGAGGAGTTATTCAGCACCTAGGGTTTGAATTTCTGCCCCAATAAAGCTTGACTTTAGCAGCATGAAAATGTCTGACGGGAACACTTTAGGGTGGGCACGGACAAGAGGAAAAAGAAAACAAAAGAAAAATATTTGCCTGAGAAATAATTGGAAGGGAAGGTGTTTTGGAAGGAAAAGGAGTTGGGTGGGGGTTCTAAGCATTTTTACTTGTGTAGATGGGGGAAGCAGTCAGTAATATTAGGATTTGAAAGCTAGTATGAATGCATTGCTATTCTAAGCTATGTAGGCTTATGGATATTTGGGTTTATCTAAAGGATATTTTATAGTTTACACAGATCTTTTCCTTACATATTTTTATGCCTATTAGTTAAATGAAAATACAGTTCAAAAAGGCTAAGTGACTTGTGCATGGCAAGAAACTTGTGTCTTTTGGGAAAAACAACTTCCTGCCAACTCTTCTTTTAACTAGTCTTCTTCAAAATTTATTTTGAGCTATGACAAATTGAAACTGATGTTATTGAAGTCTCTCAAGACAATTGCAGTGTTTTGCTTTTTATTTTTTCCCCGTGTCCTGAATAAAAGCTTGCAGCAAAATTCCTTAATGAAACTGGATGCAATCTAAGAAAGATGAATACAACAGAGCAGTTCAGAAAGCAAAGATGTTTCTACAGGCACCATGCCGAATGCAACCAGATTATTGCCACTGTCTGATTCAATTTGATAAGGGAAGAAGCTATGGCAATGACCCGTAACAAGTAGCTGAAAAAGTGACTTCTAAAGACTCATTCCACCTGATAATTTTTCCTATTAAAAACAGGCATGAGTATCTATCAAATTTTTGGTGACTCCAGACAGTATTTCCTGGAAAACTGGGTATTGGACAGTAGCTGTGACATGGAAACAGATATTAGACATATGAATTAAGTATAGCAGGAATGTACGATACTATGATATATACAAAGTAAAACAAAACAAAGAAACCTCCAGGGAAAGAGATTCACTGTCCTTTAATAGCCAATTTTAGTATCTGGCACTTCTCTTAGCAGAAAGTCCTATCTCAGATTAATTCAGTTGTCAGCCTCATTGAGGTTGGTGAGAACATGTGTTGGTTAAACATATATTCCCCCTTCCCTTGGAAGAACATTATTAACTGTCTACCATGGAATTATTTGTAAATAATTCCATTTTATGTAACATTAGCAGATCTCACCCAAATTTCTTTGAAGCTTGAAGAACTCTTGGATATAGGCTTAATTTCCCATTTTGAAGGAATATCAATTGTATTATCTTTTTTAGATCATACTTAGGCAATTTTTCCCTCAATCTTCTTGTGAAACATATAATATATATTGATCACCATCCATTATTTTCAATTTTATAAACAAATGGTAATGTTTTATCAGAAGTTTCCTCATTTCTTGTCCCATTTCCTTAGATAAGTGATTTGTGTTACTTTTATTTTTTACTTCAAATATATTCTGAAAAGATAAGTAAGAACAATGGGAGAAAAATAGAATAGTTGATACTTTAAAAAAATTTCATTATATTCAGTTCTTTTTAAAAAAAATTTTTCGGGGTGGATAATTAGGTTTATTTATTCATTTATTTTTAGAGGATGTGCTGGGGATTGAACCCAGGACACCTCGTACATGCTAAGCATGCGTTCTGCCACTGAGCTGTATCCTCCCCTACAGTTGATCCTTTTAAAAGTGTTATTCTGCAGCATTTTAGGTGCTTGTAAGAGTATAACGAAATATAGAATGTTCAGTCCTTATAAAGCAATTTTCCATAGAATCTTCAAAGACTGGATCAGCACTTGGCATTTTAATCTTTATCTAATGACAACACTTAAAAATATTGGCTGCTTCATATGAAATAATTTTAAATCTGTATAAAACATGTGTTTAGACAACATGTCAAATGCACAGCAAGTTCCAGTGTATTAAAATCCTATATATATTGATTTCTTGTACACAACTGAAAAATTATAGGGCAAAGTAATGTATTTGTAAACAATCGACCAAGTTCATAATAAGTGAACTGAGGGAACTGACTATGTATATCTTATAAGCAATAATTTTATTCAGTGAATGTATCCTATTTATATAATATAGATTCCAGAGTACTCTAGGTTAACCCTGGAAAATTGGCTATTGTGCAGTGACTGGGTCTTGGAAACTGACAGTAAAGGAAGCTTTAGGTATTTTTTTTTACATTTTTTTTTTATTGATTTATAGTCAGTTTACAATGTTGTGTCAATTTCTAGTGTAGAGCACAATTTTTCAGTTATACATCAACATACATATATTCATTGTCACATTTTCTTTTGCTGTGAGCCACCACAAGATCTTGTATATATTTCCCTATGCTATACAGTATAATCTTGTTTAACTATTCCGTATATGTCTGTCAGTATCTACAAATTTCGAACTCCCAGTCTGTCCCTTCCCATCCCCTCCCACTTGGCAACCACAAGTTTGTATTCTATGTCTATGAGTCTGTTTCTGTTTTGTATTTATGTTCATTTTAAAAAAATTTTTTTTTAGATTCCACATATGAGCAATCTCATATGGTGTTTTTCTCTATGTTCATCAGAAAAAGCACATATTTAAACCAAATATCTTTAAATTAAATTTCCTGAGTTCAAAATCACTCCAGCCTCAAGAAATGCTATTTAAATGTTTCCACTATTTTCCATCAGCTTTCAGATAACCCACAGAGCTTAAAGATCTATGGTTTTATAAATTTCAAAAACAAAGATAACAAAGCTCACTGCATTATTTCGAATATTCTTTATAGTGTTTGTCCTAATGCAAGTTAGATTGCAAGTAGACACTCTTAATTCCCTGGCTAATAATAAATTTTATTTTACTATTTTTAAAACCAAAGTCCTAGCTACAATAAAGTATAAAACATGGAAAGCATCAAATATGCTAATAAAACTGATTTTTTTTGTTTTTAATTTCATTTATATAAATTGGTTTTCTAATACCTAAATGATTTTGAGCATTATCATTTTTTTTTCTGTAAGGGTGTGTCTTCCCCAAATTATATCTATGTAAAAATGTTCTATTTTCATTTTCATCTTATATTCATAATAAATTTGTAACTAGTGTGAATATTAAGTAATTTGATTACATTTTAATAAGACCCATAGGAATCTAAAATCAAATGTTGCCAAACATTTTTCCATTTTAGTAAACATAGATAAAGTAGCTTTGTAAAGCTCCTTTCATTAGGAAGTTTTCCATTCCAGAAAGAGAAAATGTAATATTTTTCCTCTTCTTTGACTCAAAATCTAGCTATTTTTATAATTTTTTTTCTAAAATAGTCTTATGTCTTTTAATAGTGTTTTTAATTTTGAATTATGCAGTTCAACTTCTATTATGGTTGTACATTTTTGATATAATCTAAGCATGGAATTCATTAAAAACCTCCATCATGTGCATAGGAGACAGTGGCTAGAGAAAGAAGGCACACAAGGGTGTTTAGGGAATGATCAACACTGGATCTGGTGACATGGCTGATGTAAGGTGGTAAGTAAGAAGCTCAAAGCAGGGCCATGATCAAAAAGGTACAATGTCAGAAGAGAATAGGGCTAAATTTTATTAAATACCAGTGATTCAGTCTGTCATGATTATTTAGGTCAGAGTGATATTGATTGACAGAGATGAGGGCCATCAAGAAAAACTTATGAGAGGAGTTGTGATTAAAGGTGATCCCCAAAGGACAGTAGGAATTTGTACAGGGTAGGACAGTGGGAGGACTTCCTGTGTGTGAAATCAGTAATTGATTAATAAGCAATCATTTAGTGGACAGCATATGAGATTATAAAGTGGGTAGTGAGGAATTTTATTAAGGTAACAAAATATATGAACCTCTCCCTTGTTTGGAAAATGGGACTCAAATAGACACTTAAGAATGAAAGTCGTTATTCGCTGAAGAACAAAGCACAATCTGCTTGAAACAGAGAATCACAGAATCACAGAAATTTATGATAGTCAGGGACTTTAAAGTGTATTTAAATAAACCCTTTTATTTTACAGGCATTAAAACTGAGCCTAGAAAGATAATAGAGTTACATTTCCCATAATAACCATGAATGGTTCACACAAAAGGTCTGTAACATATGAAGCAACTCAGGGAGGTGCTTCAGCACATGGGGTTTGGGGTTGCACTCCCTGGGTTGGATTCTGTGATAGGATGAACTGGCCCCCTAAAAATGCCCACATCCTAATCCCCAGAACCTCTGACTAATTTACTTCACATGGTAAGTTAAAGATCTTGAGATGAAGGTATTATCCTGAATTATCTGGGTAGGACCAATGTAGTCACAAGGGTCCTTACAAGAGGGAAGCAAAAGGGTTACATTTGCAGGAGGAAATGTGACAAGACCAAGACACTGGAGTGTTGTCAACAAGGGGCCACAACCGAAGGGAGACAGGTGGCTGCTAGAAGAAGAAAAAGGCAAGAAAACTGATGCTTTCCTGAAGCTTCTAGAGGAACACAACTTTACCAACGTTTGATTTTAGACTTTGGAACTTTAGAACTGTACGAGAACAAATTTGTTTTGTTTTAAGCCACAGAGTTTGTGGTCATTGGTTACAGCAGCCAAAGGAAACTAATATGGTACCCCAGGTGCTGGTGGGGCTGGCCACCCCAGCATAACAAGGAGCCCAGGGAGTCTGGAGTGTGCTGCGCTGGTAACATGGACCCCACCCAGCACAGCCTCTGTGTGCCCCAGTCCTGTGAACTGCTCTAAGGGGCTCTTCCCAGTGGGTTATCTTCACAAGTTACTTAACCATTTTGTGCTTCAGTTTCTTTACCTATAATGTAAAGATAAAACTTACTTTAAAATTTAACAAGTTACTCTTTATAAACTACTTGGAAAAGTTAAGACTTGTATGGACATTCATCAAATGCATGAGTACTTCCTGGTAATTTGAGGGTACATTTTATTGTCTAAAAATATATGTTAAATATAATACTACAAGATTACTGCTTTCTTAGTCTTGATTCAAGCTGTTGGTTAAATGCTATGTTATTTCATCTGTCATATTTGTAGGACATTGCATTAGACCAGTATCATAGAAATGATTAGAGTACAATTATATAAAGTTTAGCATTCTGTAAATAAACCCTGTAAAAAAAAATCCTTAAAATTTGCCTTGAAAAGGAAAACAAACAAAAAAGAATAATTTATGTGATTGTGCATTAGTGAGACCTAAATATTATTTTCTTTCTTCTTTCCTTCTTGTTTGTCTGCTTGCCTGGTTATTTGTCCTCCTCTCCTAAGACTATCTTATGCTCTATCCTGGATCCATCCTTCCTTCCTTCCTTTTAACATATAATTATTTGGCTTGGCATGTAGAGGATATGTAAATCATAGTTTGGCATTATGACAACATGCAGGCTATGGTTCTGAAGATATTAGAGGGGTACTCGCCAAGCCAGATGAAATGACCCAATCAGAAGAGTAAGGGAACTATTATTCAGAAACAGTCATACAAATTCTTTGAAGCTACTTCTATTTGGGCAACACCTCTCCACTACTGTTCCACAGCTGGAGGTGGGAACAGCTAACAGTTCTATCTCACAGTGACACATCTGCTTAATGAGCAGGGACCAAGTAGGAGAAGTACCCTCTGGTCTTCTTGGCTTGCCTCTCTGACAAGAAATCTTCGTCTTATGAGTGAGCTGGAGCAAAGGTCATTGAAACTCCAATATTTACAAGCTACCTGCCTGGGTAAAGCTTCTGCTCTACCTGTGTGGGTTGGGTGGAGGAAGAGAGCTTCAGACATATCCAACGTTTCTGTTGAAACCCAGCTTCTGCCATATGGAGCTTAAGAGGGTGAGAAATTCTGGCGGTGTGTTCTACCAGTGAGATACCATATCCTTGCCTGGGAGCTGGAGGAGCAGGAACCCTGTTTTCTTGGATGTACCCACCTAGAGTGGAACTTCCATCATTTTGAGCTGGGGTCGGGGTAGCAAGTGGGTCATGGTGCAAATGCCACAGGCTTTTTGTGACTGAGACTTAGTAGATTATCTTGGATAAATATTTCTTCATTTGCTGTATGTATAACTCTTTGAGAATTTCTAGTTTTAATTTTTTAAAAATAATTTTTACTGATTATGGTTGTCTTGCTGGGGAGAGATGTTACCATTCTGGAAGTCATGTAGCATTTTGTTTGTTTGTTTTTCAAATAAGTGCATTTTACACATACATTAAATTTGTGGATGTGTCTTCAACTTCTATACATTCACTAGAAGTTAAAACTTAAATTAGCTTAGGAAAAGTACACAATTTTAGTTCAGCACTAAGTAGGAATTTGATAATGGAAATAAGAACAAAATATGAAAGAGGGCAGAAGGCGGCTCTAGATAGAAGCAATGACAGAAATAATAGATTTAAATACTGATATAGCTATATAAACTCCAACTGTTAAGTGTCACGTGAAAATGTATTCAATATGGTAAACACATAACTGTCTCCATTTTGCCAGTTCGAATAAAAAATAATGTGGAGATAACAGGAACATACAAGAGATTCATGCTCCAAGAATATTTGATCTACCTTTCCTTATAGTAGTTTTTAATTCTGTGCTCATTGTTTATTTCCTTTTTAGAAGCAGCTCTTCATGTTGTTAAAAAATAAAAGTTAGATGATGAGGTGTTAATTCAGATTTAATATGATTATCTGAGGTTATATTAATTCCATTGTTCAAGATTTAAATCAAATACAAAATGTATTCATTTGAAAGACACGTCATGATAAATGTCTGAATATGTAAAAGACTAGAGAAAGCTGTAAACAGGAGGTATATTCAAAGAAGAATTTACCTGAAATCCGTCCTCCTACTGTTCATATCCTGGAGGCAATGGTAAAAATGATACCTTGAAAACTGTCATAGAATACTGTACCAGACATTTATTATTTTGATAAATATTTTATTCTACTTATCCATCCTTATTTCTTTATTTCAAATTTTGTTTTCTTAATATTTGCCTTGTAAAAGTTTAATGTCCCCATTTTCTCTGGCCTACTAAATTAACCTTGTACATATTGCATCGCAGTCTGTTTCCTGAGTTCTCTATTATCTTCAACTTAGACTACATTAATTATTTTCTATTTAAAACAAGATCAATGTTTTCAATTCCTCATTGCCCCTTGAATAGCATGCATTGCATCAGCCAACCAATTTACATGTTCTGCCTATGACTTCTGGTGTTCTCTCACTCTAAATTGCAAACAGCGAATTACTTTTCTGCTAAGGAACCCATGAGGTTTCTGCTCTATTTTTAAATTTTCACTCTTAAGACAATTTCTTCTTTGGTAAAACGTGTATGATTGGGAAATTGCTCTTCTCTCTGTACTGTATGTGAACTATGTTATAATCTAATGAATTTATCCCAGCAATTTGATTCAGAAACAAACAAATCACTAAAAGGTGTATTTTTAAATACTTTAAAGTGATATTCTAATCATAATTAATTAATTGCTTGAAGAGACTTTTTTTCTTTCTAAATAGTTTGGAATGAAGTTTTTAAAATATGTTTATAACTGTATAAATACCTACTATATTATAAATTTTGATTTAAAGTGACTCTACATTTAATAGCAAATATTTATCGAGTGCTAATATATGTCAGAGACACTGCAAAACACTTCGTGTGTATTAGCTAAATAATCTTCAAGCAACTTTATAAGGTATTATTATTTTTTATTTTTGTTGTGTTTTTAAAATTTATTTAGCAAACACTTATGTAGCATTTACAGTATGTCAGAAACTATTTGAAATAAAAATGTATTATGTGGTTTTTGCAAAGAATCCTTTGAGGTATAGAAAGATTATGTAAATTATCCAAGGACATACAGCAAGGGAGGAGTCAGAATTTAGTATAAGATGATGACTATGAATTCGACATATTACCAACCCCACTACATTATAGCATAGTTTAGCAAAGATCCTAATAACAATTATCAATGACATCCTGTAGTGGAAAACAGTTTATTTGTGACTGTCCTTGCTAAATATGTATTTTAAAAAGCAAATTTAAACTGTTAAAAAGAGTTTATAAGAATATAAACTAAAGGAAGGAGCGTCAAGAGTATATGAGGATACCTTGAGCTACTAGCAGGGAGAGTAACCCAAGGGGAAGACTGGGAACAGGAATGAGGGATTTACTTCCACCATCCTGCAAGGGTTTTTTTTTTGGTTTTTTTTTTTTGCCTCTTTTTCTATGGGATAGATCACTCACATATATGTTATAGGCAATTCATTTGATCTCCATAATTAAATAGTTAACTCTTTGGCTTTTAATTCTGTGGGAACTTCTATCATCCTTGCTCAAATAGGAAGTTTACTTTGCGGTTTAAGGATGACTTGACGTGTCCTCCATGTCAAAGCCTGGCCCTAAATTAGGATCTTAGAAAATGAGACCTTGAAAGACAAAGTATATGGTATCTCTCCAAGTTGTTGGTCATTATGAGGATAAGGGTTATAGCCTTTGGTGAGATCATAAGATCTGCTCCTCTACCCTGAAATCAATACCATACCCTTATTCATCATGCATTTGATTTTTCTTTTTTTAGCTCCTTGTTGGTTAAACCTGACATTAAAACATGAGCCATACTTAAATAAGGTTTATGAAGAGGGGAGAAAGTTAAACTAGGAAACAAGCGTCTAGTACAGTGTTACCACTGCTGAATCTCTCTCATCTTTCTCAAACCCAAGGGGCCTCTCCAATACAAATGTTTTATCCTCGATCTGTAGACAGCTTAGTTATTGTATTCAGTTAATAGACAGATTTCCAGATTTCCATGCTGCCAGGGGCAACAGTCAATTCTAGCCACGAATAACGATTTTTCAGACTGCAGGTAACTTTAAAGTCACCTAAATCAGCTAACCCATTTCTCATAGGGCCACTTTGATTCGAGCTAACTCCACAAGAGCCTTATCATCTCCTGTCCTGGTCAATTCCCAGGTTAACTGTTCAGCAAACCATCTAAGTTTCTGACAAAGTAATAAAAAAATATTCCTGAGAAATGAAGGCAGACTTTTTTGTTAGATTATGTTATATATAATTGTGTATGTTTATTATTCTAATGCAAAATTGAAAGAAAAATGCAAAGACCCACATTGGTAAATAGCCATTAGGGCGATATGATTTACATAAGAGGAAATTTCATGTCTTTGGTATACAAAGTCAAAAAAATACCGAAACTTGAGAAAAATTTAAAATTTAAATTAAAACAACGAGGTTAATCTTATTGGCTTCTTAAATAAGTAAATAATTTTGGGAAAATAATATATGAAAGAGAAAGAGTTTGAGCACATTTTTAGAGGTAAACATTGCAATAGTATTTCTGGAAATCATTTAATAATATATGTCAGAAATCACTAAAGGCCTTATAACTGTTAAACTGATATGTTGATTATGAAAATATAAAAGGAGAAAATAATAATATACAAGAATGTTTATTCCAGAAGTTCTATAATCCAAATATTAGCAAGTATTTATTGAGAACTTACAATGTACCAGATACTGTGCTAATGTGGTGTATATGTTATTTTATTTAATTCTACATATAACTCTCAAAGCTGGACACTATGAGATATAGCAATCTAGAATATGTTTTATTTATGTATTATTATATATTTATTTATGCTTTTAAGGCAACATACAACAGAAATAATATGACATTTGTGTTTTATTTATATATACAATCCAAAGGCTAATAATACAGGTAATAGTATTAGGTGAAGAGATTATCTCTGATTTTTTTCCTTCAAAATATTCTTTAGTATTTTGACATTATCTTTCCCCTGCCCTTGCTACAAAGGTGCAATGTTGTACAATACAGAGACATTAGGTGATAGCCTGCATGCTGAGGGGCTTTCATACACACTGCCAGGAAAAATGATCAATGTTTCCCTGCCTATCAGTGTAATGTATGGGTTATTCCAACAATGTATAAACATACGTGTGTATATAAAACAAAAAAGAATAAAGAGTGTTGCTCACCACCCAGTTCTACAAGGTTTATTTATTTATTTATTCATTCATTCATTTTTTGGTAGGGGGAGGTAATTAGGTTTCCTTATTTATTTACTATTAGAGGAGGTATTGGGGATTGAACCTAGAACCTCATGCATGCTAAGCATGTGCTCTACCACTTGGGCTACACCCTCCCCCCTTACAAGGTTTAGGTTGTCACCTGCTGGAGTCGCTGACTGACAGTGCACTCAGAGAGGAAACTGAGATGGTAAGAGGATGAGTTATAGTCATTTTACAATGTTGTGTCAAATTCCAGTGTACAGCACGATTTTTCAGTTACACATGAACATACATATATTCATTGTCACATTTTTTTTCTCTGTGAGCTAACACAAGATCTTGTATATATTTCCCTGTGCTATACAATATAATCTTGTTTATCTAGTCTACATATGCCTGTCAGTATCTATAAATTTTGAACTCCCAGTCTCTCTTTTCCCACCCCACTCCCCCTTGGCAACCACAAGTTTGTATTCTATGTCTAAGTATCTGTGCTTTGGACAAGCTGGCCCCTTAGACAGTTAGATGTGTATCTCAGGAAGAATTTTAATGAATCCAGATTCTTGCATCTTCTCATATATAGAAAAGTACTAAGATCATTAATTTGAGGTATCTGTTCCTTTTGACAAGCAGTAATCTTTTACCAAGATGTATTCTTGACTGCATGTATTCCCTAAGCAGCCAGAAACCCTATATATCTTGGCTTCTCCCCTACCTCTTCAGATTAGTTTCCTCAGAGCTACTGAGCGGCTGTCTCCCAGGCTATGGTCCTCAGCAAGTCCCTGAATAAAACTTAAAGTTCTCATGTTGTGCATTTTTAAATTAAAAAAGTGTATAAATACACATACATATATCTACACACACATATATATATTTATCAATAAGAAAAGGGGATAGATGACTTCAATACTTCTGATAGCTCTTTGTATGTCCAGGAATTGCATATTTTTAATGTCTCTAAGAATACGAAAATAAATAAATCAAAACAAAACAAACCTATATACAAGGCCTTTGAGTGTCTCAAATTGGGAGAAAAAGGGAGAGATCTAATTAGATTTTATTGTCATTTTTTATCCTTTTTTTCCAAAAAGAAAACAAAAATAAGTAGAGTTGCCATTACACCATACTGCCTGGTGGCTCTCAGCAGGCCACATCCATGGAGGTTAGCCCTGATCCACTCCTTCCAGACAGCGTTGGCAAGCTGCTTGGATATACAGGACAAAAGCAGACTCCTCATCACCACAGCAATGACATATTAATGAGTGTAATATCTGCTTATTGCATAAAAAAGTCCTGTGGGAACACTTGTGAGTTAGCAGTTTTCTTACTTAACAAGCACTACAATATATCAATCCTCAATAAAACTCTAAATCCAGAACACAGTAATTAAAAAGAAAATAGGGTTTACTTAAAATGTCATAGATTTCATCAAGAAAGTGGTCATGCAAAAAATCTTACTTCCCTTACTGTTACTAGAAAAGCTGAGTCAGTGGTGCCTATAACAATCTATGGCGTCAGTTGACACAAACATATGTAAGATGGACGCTGTTCAAATAACACTGACTGGTGGGGTTTATCTCCACTTAGCATAGTGCCATAAGCCAGTGTCATTTTTTACATCATCTGTAGCCCTGTATAGACAAACATTTAAGTGACTATTTGAATGAGAACTCAAAACACATAGAGATTATGCTAATCAAATTATAAAGATACAAAATTAGAAAATGCAACTGAAATGAAGAGATCAAGATTCCCCAACATTAATAAGTAAAAGGAGATGGTAGCTAAAAGATAAACTATAAAAATAAAGATAAGTGTACAGTTCTGGAATTAGGCATACACAATAAAAAGATTACTATCTCAGTATAGGTGGAAAACTGAATTAACAGATGCTCACGTGAAGGAAAAGGAGATGATACCTGAAAGCTTAACGGAAGTCACATCAGATGGGCACCAAAAGAAACACAGGTGCAAGCTGCACTAACAAAACTGTGGTTAATGTCCTCATCAAGTTACACCTGGTCTCCAGACCAATTTGGACACAATTTCCCCTTTGAATGATACTTTTGCAGTTGAACAATCAGAGCATGTGCAAAGGAGATCCCCCAGGAATATCAAGGGCTCTGAAATCACGTGTGACTGATCTCTAACTGTCACCTCATATTATTAACCTGGATATGGGAAGATCAATCAAGCAATATAATTATGTTATCTGAATATTTAGAGGCTTGAATGGGGAAAAAGGATATTCTTTTTGTCTATATAGCAAAATATTAGGACTAAGTGGGAGAAGTTACAAAGCAGCACAATTCAATAATGACCTTTTCTTCCTTAAAGACAAAAAATGGAAATACATGGAAATAAAAATTATTCGGGTGTGGTAAAATAATTTTTTATTTTCACCCAAGTTATCTTTAACTCTACTAAATGATAAAATATGAAATTGTTATAATTTTTATTTTTTAATTATTTTTTATTTTGAGGGGAGAGGTAATTAGGCTCATTTAAAAAAAATATATATATATATATACATTTATTTATTAATTTATTTTAGTGGAAGTACTGGGGATTGAACCCAGGACTTCACGCATGCTAGTACTCTACCACTGAGTTATACCATCTCCCAAAATATGCAGTTAAACTGAGTTAGGTGCATCTGTCTTGAAAACTTAATCAGTGGAATAACATACTTGATTTGCATTGATACATTAATACTACTTGTATTTGAGATTGATTAATATTGCCTTACATTAAAGGGTGTCTTTAATAAAGGGGAAATTATAATATTAGTGTCATACAAGGATGGAAAAAACTGGCATTCAAGAGTCAAGATAATTGAAATGTTCAAGCAGAGGCCAAAGAATCATTTGCTAATAAGTTCTCTAGAAGATTTCTGTATGAAGCAAGTACCTCTATGGAACTTGGAGTATCAAGCTTTATGATTATTTAATTCTCACTGCCATTCGTTTTTATCCATGTCTGTACTTGTCACTAAACCCTGTTTCTTACTGCTTGACCTCCCCAACTACACACAGAACCCCTTCCACAAATTGAGTAACAAATCAAATGTTGCTTGGCATACATATTATTGTTTCCTCACAGGAGAACATTCTTATAAAATGCAAAAGATTACATTTGGACACAAGTATGCTATGAGAAAATATCTCAAACTGTTTACATTGTTCAAATACAAAAAGCATTAATTGTGGAAGGTCACTGCAAAAACAGAAGGCAATAAGATAAATAAAACAAAACAACTCCCCAGTAAGTCCATCTATAGTCTAGTAAAAGAAAAATATTTGAAGCTTATAGAGAATTGGACTTAGAAAAGGAAGGCTATTTCTTTTACAACTGCTAACATCAATGCTATCATCTTTTTATTTTAATACATTTCAAATGACGTCTGAGACACAGGACCTACTTGGAGATAATGCTTCTTTTGTTGTTTGACACTGAAGGTTAAATGGAAGCTTTTCTCCCTTATTTTATACTTAGAAAATCTCCAAATCATTTATGGTACAGTAGAAATGAAACTGTAAATAGTTTATCTTCATTTGACTTGCAAAGAATGTCCTTTTATCTTCAAACATACTGGTATTCCATAACCCCCCTGCTTATCAACTTAGAAGAGCTCCTTGGGGCAGTGCCAGACTTTACAGTGAAAGATTTCTAGTCTCACAAAGCTCTCTGGCAAAATATTCTGCTTATATCAGACTTTGTAATTTTGCTTCAAACTATCCCCTGGAAACAATAATGTAGAGAAAAATACATTATTAAAAAGTAAACATTGTATACCATTTTGCATATTTTGAAGATAAAAATTATGTATTATGAAGAATAGATGAATTAAGTAAATAACATATTTTAGGCTTTCAATGTTCTTTCATGCCATTGACTAGAAAGGCCAAATCTGTGATTTCAGATCTAACTCTTAAATCCAACACAGGGCATGATGTCAAGGCTGCATTTCATTTGTCTCTTTCATTATAATGTGATGAAATGTCCAATGAGAATATATTTCCTGACTGTTGGTATAAGTGAAGATTATGGTTTTTTTCTCTTCTAGGTATACACTTTTTCATAAAAATGGAAATATACCTTTCTGTAAAGTTATATGGATATGATATTTATTATGTAGATATCCATCTGTAATCCATATCTAAATGTGGTTCTCTATCTGAATAGAAAGAGAAAGGTGAAAGCAGGGAACTGTAGATCAGAAAGGTCTAGAAAAGTAGAATCTGAAATAGGAATGGAAAGAACTGATTAGCTTTGGAATCACACTCAACAACCTGGTAGACAATGGTCCAATCCCATATCCCTCAAAAGCAGAGCTGCTAAAATTCCATCTCCCTCCTCCTATAAATAAAGCCTCATATGATGAAATTGTAGGAAAATTCGATGAAGGAAATAATAACCTGAATCAAATGTAATTGACATGGTGGTAGAAAGGGGGACACTAGGAAAGAACAGGAAGGTGGAAAGGGGAAGTAGCTGAAAGTCTCTCCTGCACATCAGAGATAGTCATGATACACAACTATATCACAAAACCTTCGTCACACTGCAGCTGGTTCTTGGCTTACAAAGAGCTGAGAACCCTCTTGTTCTTATTTTTAAATATTTTTTAGTGTGAGAGGTAATTAAATTAATTAATTAATTTATTTAATGGAGGTACTGGGGATTGAACCGAGGACCTCATGCATGCTAAGTAGGCACTCTATCACTGAGCTGTACTTATCCCCCGAAAACCCTCTTGCTATGTGGATTTAGAATTATTCCTGGAGAAGATGTTAGACCTTGTGTTTGGTGACAGGAAAAGGGTTTTCCAGAAAATTCTATCTGGTACTAGATATGGTACATTTCAATGGTGAAGTGCTTGGCTCAGTATTACTAGAAGAACTTTAAGTCAGAGGAAGTTCAAAGTCTTACTAAGCAAAGGCCTCGTTACGCTTTCAAATATGGATAACATTTTTGGCAAAATCATCTTAGACTGCAAGTACTCTGTGCATCTCTGAAATTTCTTTGGTAGTATAAATCACAGACGTAAGAATATTTTGAAAATAGAATATATTTTGTCTCATTATAAGACAAGTTCAGAACTCCATTTTTCCTATAAAACAAAGAAATATATGACAAGCTTCCCCTCTGATAATACTTGCTCTGTTGTATGCTCATCTCCTTCATAATCACAAACAACACAAAGACATGCACACAGATACATGCACACATACATATGCAAAGCCTATTTATTTAAGGATTGGAATAACTAATTAATGCTTTATAGTCCATACCCAACTTTTGAAAATCACTTAGTAATATTTTAATCATGAAATCCACTAACCTTTACCCAAACGTGGCAAGATAATGACTATATTTTGACCAAAGTGTCAGCATTAAGCTTCTTTTCCATCTGTAAAAAAGTTCCCAAATTTTATTTCATTGTTGTTCTAACAAGTTATTTTATTTTCCCACTTGTATAGCAATTCAGCGAGAAAAATATTGACATTCCTATTAGTTCCTCTTAGAATGTACTGACATCAATGTTAATACTGAATGAATCTAAATGATTCATCTGCAGATACAGACATGAGCTTATTTGAAGATTAAACGACTTCCAACTGTTTAAGTAGAATTGCGTCTGACACTTAATGGCTAGATTTAGAGAAGTTCATTATAAATTCCTGTCCACAGGAAAAATCACTGCTTTTCCTTTACTTTCACATGGCTACAACACTCAAACACTTCTGCCAAATGTATGGGTTATTCCCCCGCATCAAACAATTCTCTGTGCTACCAGCTGGGGGTCCTACAATTCCATTCAATTCTGACACTAACCAGAGTTAGCTGTTTCCCAATCCACCTCAGATACCAGTCACAAGTCTGTTTCCCTCCCTGGGGTGTGATCATTTGATGAAACAGCTCACAAAACTCAGGGAAATACTCACTTACACTTACAGGTTTATTATATAATAAAAGATGCCATAAAGGATCCAAGTGGACAGTCAGATTAAAAGATTAAGAGATACATAGGGTGAGGTTTGGAAGAGTCCCAAGGGTCCCAAGAGCAGGAGTTACCCCTGTGGAGTTGGAGCACACGTCGATAAATATCCACCAATCTGGAAACTCTCCTCCAAACGCCGTATTTTGGGGATTTTTATGGAGGCTTCATCGTGTAGGCAAAATTAATCATTAACTCAGTCTCCAGCCTCTCTCCTTTTCCTAGAGGAGCAAAGTGGGACTTAAAGTTCCAAGCTTCTAATCATGTCTTGATCTTTCTGGTGACCAGCTCCTATCCAGGAACCCACCCCAGAGTCACCTCATTATAACAAAAGACACTCCTGTCACCCAGGAAATTCCAAGAGATTTAGGAGCTCTATGTTAAGAGCCAGAAGGCCAAACATTAAAACGAAAGATGCTCCTTGTGCTCTTATCACTTAGGGAGATTACAAGAGTTCTGTGCCAGGAACTAGGGGCAGATACACACACACACACACACACACACACACACACACACACACACACACACACCACACACATACACACATTATATATATTATAAATATTTTTACCATTCCAACCCTTTTAAAAAGGTTATCTGAATGGCAGCCCCTGACTTAATGTCAAAGTATCTATAAAGTTACAATTACTATACATTATAGTGGAAAGGATAGGAAAGGAATTTTGACCTGGCTTTTCAGCAACAAAGAATGGCAGCACACCCCTGTTTGGCATAATGAAACAGAACAGGATCATCTACTAAAAGAATGTGAAAAATGATTTGCCTGACACCCATTCTCCACCCTTCAGCTCCGAGTCCCTCATTCTCTATCCCCAGAAAAAAACTCAGGATTCAGGAAGCATCACACTCTTGTTTGTGTAACGCTGTCTTAAAGTGCGATTTCAAAATGTATTTGCTCATCTTTTTTTCTCCCCTACCATACCCATGCTCCCTAAGCTAACTTTCAAACATGTATTTTAAGTTTGTAACATCAAGAAACATAGACACAAAGAAGGGGATACTTGTAGGTCTAGTGGTCATGACTAATGGACTTTTACTTAAGGATTAGACTACATATAATTCTGCACATGTGCACATTGGCACACACACTTACACGCAGGTACCAGTGGGAAAATATTCCGGAAGGACCATGACTATGAGAATATTCCATGTGAGAGATGGAAGAAAAATCTAGAGAACCAAATGTATCTCTTTCATCTGTCTCTTGCTATGTAACAAACCAGCCCCAAACTTAGTGGCTTAAAACAAAAAGTGTTTATTAACTCTTAAGGGTTTTAGGTTGACTTGGATGAGCTGTATATCTTTCTGCTTCATATGATGTTGTCTGAAACTGTGTTCAATTGGAGGCTTGATTGGGACTGAGATATCTGACAGCTGACGACGACATGGCTAGTAGTTGTTACTGGCTATAGGCTGGGGGCTGGACTAGGGCTGGACAGCATCCCTTTCCTCCTTTCAAATGACCTCTTCTCTAGTTCCTTTGAGTTTCCCATGGCCTGGTAGTTCTAAAACAAAATATTCTAAGTTGTAAAGGCAGAACCTGCAAATCTCTTAAGAGTGCCTCAGAAATTGCATAGCATCTCTTTTGCTACATTTATCAGTAAAAACTAGTCACACAGCCAACTAGATCCTAGGAGAGGTGAAACAGTCTTTATTTATTAATGAAGGAAATAATAAAGAATTTATGACCAATTTTTGTCTACCACAGGTATCTCCAGCTGGATAGAAGGAGAAATTCTCTACAAAATTGATATAGAAGGTGATAAAAAATTAGATCAAACAGTAGTAGAAAGAAAACAAAAAGAAGATTGGATTGTGAAAAAATGCATTTTAGAAATTTCTGTCCATTTCATGTTTTTAAAATGATGTGTGCAGTGTCTTTTTCAGATATTTTCGTGTTTTAAAATATTATTACTCAAATCTAAAATGTTTACATTGTCCTGGATTGCTTGATTTACTTGTGGTTATTTTCATTTTCAGATAACTTCTAGCTGTAGGTCTGGGTTAGACTGACTATAAGAAAAATGAATCTCAATCAATTTAAGAGGGAAACAAAATTTAACTACTGTCCATGACTTTGATAAATTTCAAATTTAAAGAACACTGACAAAGTAACTACAAAAAATTGAGAATCCTTTAAAGATCACAGTCTTTTCTTTTCAGATTTCAAGGTGCTTATCTAGCTGCTGCTGACCAAGCTCCATATTTATTTGATCAAACACAAAAGTATTGGGCTCTTCCCGCAAACTAAGACATGATTTCAAATCTCTTCTAGAATGTTTGGCACACATGGGAGAGTCCTTTGTACATAATTTATAATGGATTTTATTATGTTGTGTTTTCCTTATTTGTTGGAATCTATGTCTTTCCTCTGAGACAGTGAGCTTTCATTATTTTATGAAATCATCCTGAGGGTTAGAACATTTCTTAGCCTAGGATGTGCTGAAATGTGAATGAATAAACTTAAACATTAGGTAGGAGACAACTTAAAGATTCTGTATACCCCAGAGTTCGTGTATTTTGTTTAGAATAAATAGTGAATTTTTCTAACTATTTTTTATACTTACTATATGACAACAGAATTAACGCACACAGTCATGGTTTGGAAAGAAAAATCTCATTTCAGAAATGACTCTCATGACAGCATCAGTTTTATGACAGCAGAAACTGTTTTATTCAATGTAAGTATTCCCCCACAGAACATGTCCATGATATTAAAAATTAAAAAGACAAAACTGCAGCTTACACATCATATGTGCTAAATTAGATTTACTATTTAATTATGTTTGGCATCAACTTTGAAAATCTGGTATCTATTGTAATTCATTTGTCCATTCAACCGTTCACTTACCCAGTGCTGTCACGGTCTCTGTTGGACAATGGTTCTACAAAGAGGAATAAGACATACTTTCTGATTATAGGAACTTTTGTCAATCAATCCACTGACTAACAAATATGCCTCCTAGGTGAAAGACATTGTTTTTGTTTTTGAATATAGATGGATTATTTTATAGCTTCAAAATATTAGTAGTAGTAATGCAAACAATAGCTAACATTATGAGCTCTGCTTTTTCCTAACATTACATTAAGTACTTGATACAGATTAGAACCAATTTATGAGGTAGATTATATTATTATCCCCATTTTACAGATTAAGACAGTATAAGAGGGGTAAAATAATGAAGACAGGAGAGTTGATAAGAAACTAATCCTGAACAGTCTACCCAAGCAATAGAAATAAAAGCAAGAATAAACAAATGG
The DNA here is from genome assembly GCF_048773025.1 of Camelus bactrianus. Classification (NCBI taxonomy): domain Eukaryota; kingdom Metazoa; phylum Chordata; class Mammalia; order Artiodactyla; family Camelidae; genus Camelus; species Camelus bactrianus. The sequence continues at coordinate 101,123,387 of NC_133539.1, forward strand.
GACCTAATGAAACTTACAAGCTTCTGCACAGCAAAGGAAACCATAAGTAAAACAAAAAGACAACCTACGGAATGGAAAAAATTTTTGCAAATAAAACCGACAAAGGCTTGATCTCCAGAATATATAAGCAGCTCATAAGACTTAATAAGAAACAACCAAACAACCCAATCCAAAAATGGGCAAAAGACCTAAACAAGCAATTCTCCAAGGAAGACATACAAATGATCAATAAGCATATGAAAAAATACTCAACATCACTAATTATCAGAGAAATGCAAATCAAAACTATAATGAGGTATCACCTCACACCAGTCAGAATGGCCGTCATTCGAAAATTCACAAATGACAAGTGCTGGAGAGGCTGTGGAGAAAGGGGAACCCTCCTACACTGATGGTGGGAATGCAGTTTGACGCAGCCACTGTGGAAAACAGTATGGAGATTCCTCAAAAGACTAGGAACAGACTTACCGTATGACCCAGGAATCCCACTCCTGGGCATATATCCAGAAGGAACCCTACTTCAGGATGACACCTGCACCCCAATGTTCATAGCAGCACTATTTACAATAGCCAAGACATGGAGACAGCCTAAATGTCCATCAACGGATTACTGGATAAAGAAGAAGTGGTATATTTATACAATGGAATACTACTCAGCCATAAAAACTGACAACATAACGCCATTTGCAGCAACATGGATGCTCCTGGAGAATGTCATTCTAAGTGAAGTAAACCAGAAAGAGAAAGAAAAATACCATATGAGATCGCTCATATGTGGAATCTAAAGAAAAAAATTAAAAACAAACAAAGTAAGCATAAATACAAAACAGAAATAGACTCATAGACATAGAATACAAACTTGTGGTTGCCAATGGGGTGGAGGGTGGGAAGGGATAGACGGGATTTCAAAATTGTAGAATAGATAAACAAGATCATACTGTATAGCACAGGGAAATATACACAAGATCTTATGGTAGCTCACAGAGAAAAAAATTTGACAATGAATATATGTATGTTCACGTATAACTGAAAAATTGTGCTCTACACTGGAATTTGACACATTGTAAAATGATTACAAATCAATAAAAAATGTTAAAAAAAAAAAGAAACTAATCCTGTATTTTAATCAAGAATTTTTCCCGTAGACCAGCTTATTCCACTATGTGAGATTTTGAATTGATTGCAAGAACATAACAGGAAGGAAAAGGAAAAGAGTTGAAACTATCAGTCTAAACCTATAAAGGGCTCTGTGGGTTTAAAAAATAGTGACATATACCACTACACATCTATAGTACAGCCAAAATGCAGAATCCTGACCACACAAAATGCTGCCAAAAATGTGGAGCAATAGGAACTCTCCTACATTACTGGTTGGAATGCAAAGGAGTACAGCGGCTTTGGAAGACAGTTTGGTGATTTCTTATGAAACTAAACATGCTGTTGTCATATGATCCAGCAATCACACTCCTTGGTATTTACACAAATGAAATGAAGACATATATATACAAAACATGCATATGAATGTTTATAACAACTGCATTTATAATTTGCTGAAACATGAAAGTGACCAAGATGTTCTTCAGGAGTTAAATGGATAAACAGACTGTGGGACATCCAGACAGTGGAATATTATTCAATTCTAAAAAGCAATGAGCTATCATGTCAAGAAAAGACACAGAGGAACCTAAAATACATTAGTACATGAAAGATGCCAATCTGAAAAGTCTACAGTAGTGTCTGATTCCAACTATATGACGTTCTGCATATATTGAGAAGATCAATGGTTTCTATCCTTCAATTTGTTAATATGGTGTATCACATTGATTGATTTGCAGATATTGAAAAGTTCTTGCATCCCTAGGATAAATCTCACTTAATCATAGTGTATGATCCTTTGACTATATTAAGTTGGATTCACTTTGCTAATAATTTGTTGAGGATTTTTGTATTTTTGTTCACAGTGATATTGGTCTCTAATTTTCTTTTTCTGTGATATCATATTAAATTCAGCACACTAGAAATAGGAAGAAACAGGAGGAAACGCCAATCTGATTAAAGGTATTTATATATGAAAATCCTTGAGCTGTCATAATACTTAATGGTGAAATATTGAATACTTCCTTCCTAAGATTTGACATAATTCAAGGTTATCTCTCATAATTGCTTTATTCATAACACTAGAGGTCTCAGACATTATAAGTCAAAAAAATAAAAGGTACATAAGACAAAATATAGAGTAAACTTTTTATTGGTAGGCAACATGATTGTGTATGTAGAAAACTATTTAAAATCTATGAAATACCCTCTAGAACTAATAAACTTAGCAATGTCAAATGATATGTCAAAATATAGAAATAAATTGTATTACTATGTTATAGCTATAAAATACAAAAATGTGATTTTAAAAGAATAAAAAATTTAGGAATAAATCTAGTGCAAAATGTTCCAAACTTTTATACTAAACAATAAAAATAAAAATGAAAGAAGTTATAAATAAATAAAGATATATACTATGTTAATGACTTGGGAAAAAACAACATTTTTAAGGACTTAATGCTACCCAAATTATTTTATGGATTCAATACACTCCGGTGAAAATTCTAATAGGCTTTCTAGAATACGACAAAGAATTCTAAAACTTATTTAGAAATGCAAAATATCTCATAGCAAAATTTGGTATTGAACAAAACTGGAATACTTACCATACCTGCCTACAAGAGTGCCACTAAAGCTACAATAATTAAGACATTGTGATATTGAATTTGATTATAGGTCAATTTATAACTGGTCAGTGTGGGAAAAGGTATCTCTTTTAATCAATGGTTTTGGAAAAATTGTATATATCAATGGATGAAATTCCAAACTATCTACTTTCATACACCAAAAAGTAATTTGAGATGTATCCTAGAGCTAAAAAGACAGCATGATGAAACTTCCTGAAGCAAAGTTAGGAGAATATCATCATGAACCTGGAGTACACAAAAATCTACTGGATAGAATATTTAAAACACAGACCATTAGATAATTCTTCAACAGATCTGATAAACACACTTCAGTATATTCATACCATAAATACTACCCATTAATAAAAATGTCAACTATGAAGCACATGACAATGTGGGTAGACCTCACAGAGATTATGCTGAGCGAAAGAAACTGGACACAAATAAGTACATATTGTAGAATTAAATTTGTATAGAGTCAAAGAACAGACTAATTAATCTTTAATTATAGAAATTATAAAATGCTTGCCTCTGCAGGTGGGAGTTGGATTGAATACAAAAGCACAAAAGGAGATTTTCCTGGAGGAAATAAAAAAAAAATATATATATATATATATATATACATATATATATACACACACACACACATTGAGGTGATGAATACATTGATGTATAAAACCATCAAAATTCATTGAACTGAACACTTGTTATCTATGCATTTTATTATATGTAAATGAAATTTGAATGAGGAAGAATTGTCTGTTTGAAACTGAAAATCTGACAGTCGACACCTTCTTTTTGGATCTCATTATGGACACCCTGCTTTCAGGTTACCCAAACCATCTTGCTGCTTGAAGTTAATCTTATACAGCAAAATAACCAAATTCATTGGATAACACACATTTATTTGTCCAGAAATAATTATTCATTATACTGAAAATGGAAGCAATATGGGAATAAAATTATATCACAATAAAAATCAAAGCAGAATTTTAGCAAAATCATAGCTATGAGGGAAAACCAATGTGTATGTGCACACGTGTCTCTAGTCTTTATTCTGTCCCTATACCTTACACTTACTTTATAATTATCTGCATGTTAGGTAAACACATCGTAGCCTTCTACTTATATTTACAATGGCTTTGCTTTAGATGCTAGTGCAATCTAATGTGATCCACAAAGTTCTGTGACCCTTATATACTCATTGTGAAGTGGATGTTTAATGCTACGACATGATCCTTCCTGTCCTGTTGAGCAGTGCCTCAGGTACCCAAGGGACGAGAAAGTCAAACAATGCCTGATACTCTGCCAGCTAAGACACTTGGCCCCTTTTGACTAAGTAGGTGGTTGACAAATTTTGATTTAATACTAATAAGCTTTATAACGCAGTCTCTGATTTCTCTCCCTGGGGTGTTTCTACTGAAGGGTTGACTTTTAAAAGGTCCTTCACTTAATTTGGATTAGGCAATTTGGAAGACTCAGGCACTTGAGAATTTGGGACCATGTAAAGCAATCAATAACATGTAACATTCAGCCATAAGGATGTCTATTTCTAGGTTCCAGAAAGGTGATATGCATATACTTACGTGATGTTCAGGGAAACAAGAATGGTCTCACTTGTCCAGGTGGTATATGGTGCTTAAAATAATTAACATTAGAGGGTAAGAGAATGACAGTGGCAGAAACAATGTTTTATATACACACACACAAAGAGATGTGTAATTAACATATTACCAAAATACACAATACCTTTAATTAAATTGAAAATCAATTCTAAGTCTCATTTATTTCTTTCACCTAGATGTGCACGTACCTTTTTAAAACAATATGCCTGAATATTACTTTTAGTTCCTACTTTATTTTAAATTAAACCTTAGTTAATTATAGCCTAAATAAACTCTTTGCTCTCAAAATCTATTCTAAAACGTTACACAGCCTGCAGTTGTCAATACAAATGAAGATTGTATTGAATATGAACTATTCCCCTTAATTCTTTCAAAGAGCAAATATGCAGGGGGAAATATTCAGGTCACATCATTATATATATTGTCAGCTACTATCCTCTCCACACTTGCACCATAGAACACAATCATCATTGATATTTCTGGTAATAATACAAAACTCAGCTAAAGATAAAATACTATTCTTTATTGCACTATATACACAAAGGAAAGAAAGACTGCTTGCTTTATTCTGCATCTTTAAAAATGTTTTAGTATTTTTATTGTATGAGTAATTTATGCTCATTTCTCCAAAAGAACAGTATATGATGCAGCAGACATTACTAGTTGATTGTCAAATAACTATTGTCTCTCATTGATGTCATTCACTAAAATGCTTAATAAATCCCAGATAGCATGAGGAACAGATGAAGGTCGTCATCAAAGGACAAAGAATGAAGGTTGTAAAATCTAGCAGGTTTGACCCTCTGTGGTGATAGGTTCTGCTTCACTCTCTGAGTTGATATGGTAGGAGTAGTTATAATTTTGTATCAGGTATGAATTGAAATTGGGGAAAGACTGGGTAAAGCTATACTGAAGGAATGTCTCCCTTGTGGTCTATATTGCAGCCGGTATACTATATAAATATTAAAGATTATGCAGAGATTAGTATTTTCCTATGTTTGTATTCTATGTGTCAGTTACTCTATTTGTCATGTAAAATAACAATGAACGAAGCTGGACAGGTTCTGCTGTAACAGATTACACAGCAAGGGAATGAAAAAGCTGTATTAATTGAATAATCATAAAAATAAATATTAAAGAAGAACCAGAATAAGTGTTATCAAGCAGAGGCACATGATGGTGTAACCTATCATTGTCATCAGTTCCAGTCAGAAAAGTTCCAAGAAAGAACAAATGTGCAAAGGCCCTGTTTCTTAGCCAGCAGTTAAAAAAAAAAAAGCCAAAATGTCACATTTACTGAGCATTTCCATGAATTAATGTTCTCCTGCTAATTTTAAAAACAGTAGAAAGCAATATGAATATATTTACACACCAGGGTTCCTAGCAACATTATTCACAAGAGCCAAAAGGTGGAAACAATTCATCTGCCCATCAGCGGATGAATGAATAAAAAATGGGATATATGCATATAATGGGATATCATTGTCTTAAAAGGAAAGAAATTCTGATACAGGCTGCCTTATAGATGAATCTGGAAAAAATGCTAAGGGAAGTAAGCCAGACACTCTAAAAGACAAATATTGCATGATTCTACTTGTATGAGGCACCTAGAGTATTATATTCATAGAGACAGAAAGTAGAAAGGTGGCTGCCGGGGGCTTGTGGAAGGAAGAATGTGGAGTTACTGTTTAATGAGCCCAGTTTCAGTGTGAGATAATAAACAAGATTTGGAGATGGGTGGTGATGATGGATGCACAATAATGAGAATGTATTTAATGCTGCTGAATTATATACACTTAAAATGATTAAAATCTTACATTTGATGTCATGTACATTTTATCACAATAAACAAAATACTGTAAATCACATATGTGGAAGCAGACCTGAAACTATACTGTGTGTTTCTAATCTGTTAGAAGTTTTCCATACTGATTTCTTTAAGAAGCAAATTTAGGAGTATTAATTTAAAAATAGACACTGTAGTAAGCATTAAAAACCTAAATAACATCTTAGACACATAATTGGAGATGTAATGAGGCCTGTCAGCTTACTAATGTTTGCAATTATAAAAGTAATGCTTCAAATAAAAGACAATAAACACTAAATCTATTTCTAAATAATGTGAATGCTTCTGACTGCTTCTAACACAAAAGACAGGCCTGTAAGGAGAGTGCAAATAAATACAGAGACTATATGGACTGCATGCCCACTGATACTATGAGCCTGGGTTTGAGTTATAAAACTTTATCTTTTGAAGTAAAGAGGTTTTCTAGCCCAACCATCTAATGGAACAAAATTTTAAACTACAGTATGTCACTAAAAATTAATTTGCAGCTTTAAAATCGAAGAAACTTAGAATTATGAAGCAGCATTAACAATCCCCTCATTCCATCATCTTTCCAATCCCTGTTATTTTCTTACAGGTACTGAAGAAAATTGCTTTTGCAAAGTACTGCCGTCATTCCCTTTTTCGTAGTTAAAATTGCAGTTAACACACTATATTCTAAACTCTCTTCTAATTTTTGTGTGTGTGTGCCTCTACTGTTTGATCCTCTGTTTTTAAATCCATGCCACCTTACATTTCAGCCAAGAGGCTCTCAAATTTTTTGGTTTCTGGCGTCCTTAAGAGTCTCACTGATTATTTCATATTATTCTGAGACCAAAAGAAATACCTAAGAATTTCATTGTTTAAAGTAGTTAAATCCAAACTAAAGTACTTAAATACAACAACTTAGTAGTTGTATGAAACAAGAACACACGTTAATTGAAGGAAAATACTTATCTCATCCTAAAATAACAACAACTTCTTCCCAAGGGAATGTATATGCATGCTGGGCAATACACGTATTCTTGGCATTAGATTGGAAAAGTCTAATTTCCTATTCCATATTAACGATTGTACTTGTTTTATAGTCGAAACTAAAAGAAACCCTGGTATGCAAACGATGGCATCATCAAAACGTATGCAGCATGATCTAATGATGAAACTGCAAACTACCTTGAGTTAGCTAAGTTCACATTGGTGTATGACAGATGTCAAGAATCACTGCTTCCCTCAAAAAACTTAAAATATCCAGGACATTTCTGACAGTTCATTGCATTACACTGGGCAGTCCTAATACCCAGGTTGAGATCTATGATTTTTGACCTTGCTTTTGAAATCTTTATTTGGGAAGCTTGTTGAAATACTAAAGAAATATCTTCAGTTTCCAGCGTCACCAGGGGGTTAATGTAAGTTTTCACAAATATCTGCTATTCTTTACTTAAATAAGTAAATCAAAAACTATTTAAAAAATGAATTTCTACCTCAAAATATATTTTAACTGCTTTGCATGACAGCATAGTCAAAGGAGGCAGAGTTGTGCTTGGTTCTCAAACCCTCACTGCCTTGACCTTCACCTGTGAGCAAGCTTATGACCTGTCTATTCACAATCACCTAGACTGGAACAATAGATATTTGTCATAAAATGTTCGTTTTCATGAATAAAAATATTCAGCTGGGCATTGTGTTTTCATAATTATTCATAAAGCTTCAAATAATCCAAATCTCCCTAACTCACCTAAATTTTAGTATGAAATTCTGATACTATTTTAGTTATCCATTAACTGTTGCAATTTCTGGAGCCTTCATTGTCTCATATGAGCAATAAAAAAAAAGAGGATAAATAACTTTCCAAAAAATGGTATCTCTTTTCCTGTCGCTTCAGAACACAGAAATTGTCTATGTAATAATGGTTCTTATTTTGGAATGTTTTTCTTTCACTATTAGTCTATACTAATATCTCCTTTCAATTCAGCATTACATACTTTTAAAAATCATAATGATTAGTTTCTGATTTTAACTTTGAAATGTAAAGAGTTTGGAAATTAACTGCTGCCCTTACAACAACACCAAAAATAAAAACAAAAACAAAACTGAACAAACTGAAAATCAGTAATTTTCTTGAAACTATTGTAGAACTTAGATGGCAAGGCAGACTACCATCCCACAGTTCTAAGAGGTAGGCAGATCTAGAGAGCCACAGCACAGATCTGCAGACCTGGAAGACAGACACTGGTGAGAATACATCATGGTAATTTTGGTAAATTTCTGGAGGCTGAGTGGAGACTAGCATGAAAGTGCAACTTTTAGGGGACACAGTCTTGGAGGGGCCACTACAGTTTAACAAGTTTTTCTTCCAGAAAGCCCACTAGGTTCTCACGGTGATATCTGAGAAAGATCACCCAGTGGCTCTGGCAGGGAGAGGGGAAAAGTAGTCATTGTGAAATAAACCCAGAGACTTCTCCATATCAAAGGCTTATTTTCCACAGAAAGACGCTTTATCAGAGCTTATGCCACATGGGGAAAAGACATTCCTCACACTCCAGCCCACTCTCATCTTCCTGTCTCACCAAAGGGGATGCATTTTCCAAAATATCAATTATTGGAATCCAATAGCATGTAGCTTTTACAGAGTGGCCACTTAGCAATGTGCACTTAAGATTCATCTACTTCTTTTTGTGGCTGGAGAGCTCATTTTTTTTCATTGATAAATAATATTGCATTGTACGGATGCACTACAGTATGTTTTCCTATTCCCTTATTTGTGACCATTTTGGTTGCCTCTAGTTTTTGGTAATTATAAATAAAGTTGATATAAACATTCACATGCAGGTTTTTGTGTGGGTATATTTTCAAATCAGTTGAGTAAACACTAGGGCATGATTGCTGGAATCACATGGTAAAACTATGGTTAGCTTTGTGAGAAGCTGCCAGACTATCTTCCAAAGTAGCTACACCATTTTGCAACCCTTCTGCTCTGCACCCTCCATGCATTTGGTGTTGTCAGTGTTTTCTACTTTAGCTATTCTAATAGGTTATGTAGTGATATGCCATTGTTGTCAATCTGAAATTCGTCAGTGACAAATAATGCTGAGCACCTTTTCAAATGCTTACTTCTCACCCATATATTCTTTTTGATGAGTTGTTTGTTTAGATATTTTCCCCACTTTTTAAATTGGTTTGTTTGTTGGATAAGTCCAACTTATCCATTTTTCTTTCATGGCTCATGCTTTTAGTGTTGTATCTAAAAATGTATCACCAAACCCAATGTAACAAATTTTTCTCCAATTTTTGGGGAAGGTTTATGGTTTCACATTCTACATTTATCCCTATAACCCATTTTAAGTTGTTTTCTTGTGAGTGATGTCAGAGCCATGTCTAAATTGACATTTTTTTGCATATGGATATTCAATTGTTCCTGTAACACTTGTTGAAAAAAACTCTCCTTTCTCAATTGAATTGCCTTTGCTCTTTTGTCAAATTCAGTTGGCTCTATCTGCATGGGTTTATTTCTGGGTTCTCTATTCTGTTCTGTTGATCTATGCATCTATTCTTTCACCAATACCACATTGCCTCAGTGATTGCAGTTTAAACTGACTAGTGTTAAGTTGAATTCTGAATCAAACTTTTTTTCTCCTCTTGATTTCCTTCCAAAGATTATAGTATAAGAAGGGAGTGGGAGGCAGTGGGGAAAAGGTAATTTTTCAATGCAGAAACCTGACAACAGTACCTCAGCCTGCTGATCAAGATGAATATTGACAGTGATAAGTCATGTTAACATGATATGATGAAGATGCCACTTTTGTGTTCTTCCCTGAAACTCACAAGCCCAGTCTAATCTTGAGAAAAAGCATAAGCAAATCCCAACAGAGGTGCATTCTATCAAACATTTGGTCAATACTTCTCAAAACAGTCAAGATCATCAAAAACAAAGAAACTTTGAAAAATTGCCTCAGTCAACAGGTGCCTAAGGAGTTGTGACTATTAAAAGTAATGTGGTAACCTGGACTGGTTCATGGAGTAGAAAAAGACTATTAGGTAAAAATTAAGGAACTATGAATAAAGTATGCATTTTGTTAAAAATAATATATCAATATTGGTTCATTAATAACAAATGTACCATACTACTACTGTGAGGTGTTAACAACCGGATAAACTAGGTGTGGAGTATATGAGAACTTTGTACAGTCTTTACAATTTTTAAAAATCTAAATGTGTTCTAAAATAAAATGTTTATTTAAAAATAATAATGATTTTCTATTTGAAGTAGGTGCATTATTAATATTTCCTTCAAATGAAGGGGAAATAAACAACTATTTTCACAAGATAATATAAATTAATGGGATTTTCTTCAGAAGAAGAAGGGAAGACAACATAAGCAGGTAGATAGCAAGCAAATTTTTAACAATATGTATAAATGCTAAACATTGACTGGGAAGTGTTATTTTTAAAGATGGAAATTCTGAACCAAAATTCCAACTTGGCAAACCCTTCCTTGGGTTCATATTTTCTAGTACATTCTCTGCATAGAAACAATAGCTTATGAAATAAAATACTTCTCCTAATGACCTGAGGAGTTAATTCCAAATGGAGCAAGCCTACAACTGGAAAGCAGACTTACCCTCACTCATCAACATGTTCTATATGGATTTTTATATTGTGGTTCAGAGGATGAACAGAAACTGCTTACATAATAGTCTCCTATATGTCAGTAGGAAAAATAACAAAAATAAGTTCCAGTAACAGCATTCATTTTTCATAGGCCCAGAGAATCTAAACATAAAAATAATAAGATTGTCTCAAAGGGTTTAACCACTAGTTCATTAAGATAAAGCTGCTTCTAGAAATGTGCCCTTGAACTTGAATTCTTCTGTAAATTAGAAAGTAGCATGGGAAAATACATATTTTAAAGCATTATCAATTTAATGACTATATCTAGTTATAATGATAAAATTCAATTTGACTAGAGAATGGAAAAAAATTGGTATCACAGAGTTAAACATTTAATAAGGCTCATATGCTGTTAACCTCTCTACTCTGAATACAGATGCTCCAGCATTGACATATGTATTTTTAGTTTTACAGTGAATTATTGGATAATTTTGTCATGCAGTCCTGGAGTCCAGGGGCTGTTTATTGGTTTTAGCCTACAATAATTCAGTCTGACTCTTTATTGATTTCCTTCATTCTCAGTAGTATTTCTGCTACCCTCAGAAGTCTAGAGCCACTTAAGACATTATGTACTTCCAAGCCTAATTGTCCTGCTCTTCCCTTCAGTAACCTTCATAAGCACAGCAGCAGCAGTCAGGCAGTGAAAGTCAGTTTCAAATTACTTTCTGGTTTTATTTGTTTTTTGATTTGATGTTAGCATGTTGAGACTGGAAGTAGCTTATACAGGAAAAGGCAGGAAGTGAGAACTTCGAAAATCACCAATTTCAGGAATCATGGTCTGAGGTCAAATTGCAATTCAAGTTGTTTACCTTGTATTGATTCTAAATCTGTTTGATAAAACAAACTCTTAAATTAAAACATCTTTTTTTTCTATTTTAAGCCCTGGTATGAAGGATTATGTAAAGAAAAAAACCAGAGAAAATAGTTAATTTTGGTCATTTTTTCCTACCACCAGAGTAATCCTTAGGAAAATGACTCAATTTCTATGAACCACATTTGGTTCATCTAGAAAATGAAGCATTATCATCATGATTATTTCACAAGGATATCTATAGATACTAAATAAAAAAGTAGATAGCAACTTACACTGAGTCTAGCATAAAAAAAATCCCCTGTTTCAGTAAGACTAGATTTGAATATACTCATTATCAAAATTTAGCAACATTTCTTTAGTCTGGTAACTAACTTGAGGGTGTTAATTTCTAATTGTCGACCTCCCCAAATTCACTCACTTGGCCGGGCTTTGCTTACATATAATGATAGCATTACTGAATACCGGGTAAGATACCGGGTGAGCGTCGGAGAGTATGCTGGGTGGTTTCTCACACACAGGTTTTATTTAATCTTCATAAAACCCTAGAAGTTATGTTTCTTGATCTCATTTTATGGATGAGAATTCTGATGCTCAGAGAGGGTTAGTAACATTTCTAGGCTTATACATCTCGTAGGTCGAGAAGGCAGGAGTTGGACTTTGTGACCATCTGGCTCCGAGATCCATCCCCTTTCTGGCAGCGCCTGTTATCTACATTTCCCTCTAATACATTAAGCTTGCACAGTGTATTCTTAAGTATGACTGCATGACCTGCATTTAGCAAAGTCACTTAGAAGTATAAGACGCAGAGTAAATAGTAAGGCTTAGGAGTCATTAGTCTGTAGAGACAAGGCTACAATGTGCCCTCTTGTACTTCCGTGAGAAGGAGGCCCAGTGTCATAGATGGTGACTCAGCAGGTGGTCTGTCTGATGGGTAGCAGGGTGGTTAGAGTTAGCAGTGTTTCTGAACCACTCACTATGTTACAAATAAAAAAGAAAAAAAAAAAAAAGGTCTAGAAAACCTGCTGGGCAGTGGGACTACTAGAGGAAACATGATCAACTTATTGGTGTTTCTGTTCTTATGGGTATTTAGTAAAAGCTTAGGATGTTGTATATCTTTAAAGCTAAAAGGATGCTAGAGCTTCTTTAGTATGATTTCTTCTATTCAGGCTGAGTTAGAGGAACATGTTATTAATAATACTTCTATCTACGCATAGGGAGCTATATCTAAGCTTTTCTCACACCTAGAACTGAATAAGAGCAAGTCATTACAACCTGATGTTTCCAAGCCTTTTTATCTGTGGCTACAAATGTTGTCATATTTATATCAAACTAACAAGTGACTCTGAGCCTTTCCTTACTTCACCTACAGAAAGCCTAGTCTATTGGTGGTTTCCTTTACCCTAGAACACCCAGGGGCTCTTAAAATGAGACAGTGCAGTTCGATGCAGACCTGCTGCTGCCTGCTGGGAGAACAAGCACTTTGAAACTACTTTTGAAATGCAGCCAGGCAGTTTCAGCCACCTGACGGCTCTAATAGACTTGGTTACCTCCAAAGCGCCTCCTGTAAGTCAAGTTGAAGAGCCAGGCTTCAGACACTTTCTATCTTCTCTCTCTGGTGCAAAGTGAAACTGGAAGCATCCCCACTGTTAAGGTCACTGCAGAACCACTCTATTGGCCCCAGTTCATAAGGCTCCTGAATACACCAGCAAATAAGATGCCTGGGAAATGGTGGTAGTGAGGAGTTAAAGGATATTGATTTCTTATTATTTTCAGGGAATGCTCAAACAAATCCTAACCTCTACACATTTAAACTTGTTTTTTGGTAAGGTTGTTTCCTTTCTGACATTTATGGCTACTTTCTCATTCCTTTCCATTGACAACTCCCGTGAGTCCAATAAAGTCATCACTGATCTCTGACCCTCAATTCCAGAATATATTTTATTTGTGAAGACAACTTCTACCTACATGCTGAGGTACTTCACAGGGACCTACCTCCTCTTCTCCACCCCACATACCACTGTCTATGTCAGTGGATCAATGGGATGGTGGTAGTGGCCAAACCTCTGTTTATTTTGGTTACTAATCGAAGCACCCCTGAGTCTTATGTGCACTTGTAAATGTGTGATGTGAACAAGGGTAAGCGCATTTGACCTCTCCTCCCAGCATTCAAGCTCTAAATGCATGGATATAGTGGACAAAAGAAAACTGAGCTCAGCCTACTAAAATCAAAATCATGTAGTCTTCATCTACAAATATATAAGCAGTAGATATAAAGAAAATATTAGTTTATTATTAAAGAATCATAATTTTTAAAATAATTTATGAGTATTCATTACTTTAAAAAAAATATTTTTCCAAATAAAAAGTTGAAATTTTAAAAGTTCTCTGTTAATGCTAAAGGAAATATTATACAAATGTCGTTTGATTTTGCTTTGACAATATAGAAGGCAACTTAAGGATCAGAAACTCCAAACAGTCTTCAGTATCATTTGCAATCTTTGGTGAATTTGATTTAATGAATAAACTAGAAGAGGTCTTGAGACGTTTTTTAGGTTATAAAATCCCAGAGCCATATAAATTCTATTCCAAAAAGGAATACTAGCAGTGTTTTGCTACTGTCGTTTAGAAAACTGGCACAAGAGATATCATAATTTAGATTAAATGCCTATGTAAATAATAGCTTTTTATTATAACTCATAAACATGCTTCTTATTTACTATAATATGATATAAAGCCAACAACATCTAGGTTATTTTTCTGGTCTCCTGAAGTGAAATTTTATTAGAGATTAGATAGAAAATTCTACCACTTAAATGGTCTCTCTTAAGAGGGACATATTTCTTTACAGAATATTATTGGTCCAAGGACAGCTTAATGCTTTAGAATATAAATGTTATAGATATTTTTAAAATAGGACATTCGTTCTTGACAAAGTCAGAAAACATGAAATTTCAAGACTGTAACATGCTTGTATTAAAGTGAAGGCTAGAGACATCAGAATTCAAATTGCTTAACCTTCATCACAGTGAATTTTGACTGGCTAGAATCCAAGTCCTCTCTTCTCCAGTTCTGTAGAATTTCTACTGTGCTAGGTTCTTGCAATATTTGTGCTTCAGACTAACATAAAAGAATAAAAAAAATAGGGCAAAGTATACTTTAGAGACTGTAGTTCCAACACTCTTTTCCAGAAGTCCCTAATGCCTCAAATTACCATCAGTCAATAATTCTCAACAGGGGCAATTTTAGCCACCGGGAGAAATTTGGCAATGACTGGAGACATATTTAATTGTTACAAATTAAACAATTGTCAGAAAGGAGAGGAAAAGGGTTGCTACTGGCAACTCTTGGATGCTAAATATTTTAGAGTCCACCAGACAGCCCTTACAACAAAGATGTTTCCGGTCTCATGTGTAAATAGCACTGAGGTTGAAACACTCTGCCCTGGTTTTCTCCACTTGAATTCTCAGGTGTCAAATGACAAATAGATTCCATCTCCTGTGCCAACTTCGGTTACTCAGTAGTAACTACCTGGAAGCACTTGTTGGGAACAAAAACAGCACACGTGTCCAGGCTGCTCAGAGAGAGGGGAAGGGTTCTCTTATGCATTTGCAGCTTAATAAATATACGTATATTTTTAACTTAATGTGATGGTTTTTTCACAATGTTGAAATTGGAGATTGTCAGTACTCGTCATTTTTTAAAAACCTTTGTCCTAAATTCAATCCCTAGAGATTCTTTTTGTGACATTGTATTTTAAATCAGCATTTATGCAACTCTTCTGGTATACATGGTTTTATGTGGATTAGGGAATCATTTTTCTCCAATTCTCAGTGATGAATGGTGTTTTATTTTTTCAAATATATTTTTATTTAAAATTTTTTTCATGTGTGGGAGGTAAGTATTAGATTTATTTATTTATTTATTTGGAGGTACTGGGGATTGAACCTAGGACCTTGCGCATGCTAAACATGCCCTCTACCACTGAGCCATAATCTGCCCCACTACAAATGTATTTTTATAGTGTCATGGATTGATAATTAAAAAAAATTAATGAAAGTAAATAATCAGAGAAATATTTCTTTAAAAAATACAACCATTAGGGAATTTTAAAAATTATTTGAGCCAACAAACTTTAAAACTTGCCCTGTCAATTTATTACAAAAGTTCTAAGACACTCTCAATTATTTTATTTATCTCCATGAGATTGGGTAACATCTCTTATGGATGGGCAAGTGTATGAGGAGAGCAGTTGGAGTATCCTCAACTGTATTTTTTAAAAAATCTGCTTCTTTTCTTCATTCAACAACCATTTAGTCTAGGCCTTTACACTGAAGTAGGCTCTAGGAATACAGAGATAAAAGTCAGTCTCAAACTTCATGGAATACTCAAAAAAAGGAAAAAAAAGAAAGAAAGAAAGAAAGAAAGAAAGAAAAGCTCATTGATACAAGGAACAGATCTGTGATTGCCAGAGGCAGGGGAAGGGAGGTGGGGGAAATGTATAAAGAGCTCTAAAATATAAAAAGATTTAAAAAAAAAAAGGCCAAACCTCCTATAATTGGATAAATATACTGCTTGCCTTGTGACTTCAATCCCTCATGATTCTAGGAATGTATCACTCATTTATCCCCCTCAGTTTTTGTTCCTTGAGCTGTAAATCCTTTCTATGTACTCTCTACCTTTTTAAACTCTGTACATGATCCAAAGAGCAGTTTCAATTCCATCTCCTTAGGAATTCTGCTCTGCCTCACTTGAGTACTTATTTAACAATCTTTCCCCCAAATTCCCACAGCACTTCTAAAATGAGCCATAAACGAAAAGCAAAACAAAACTTGTTGAATGAATGAATAAACGAAGATATTCTTCTCATCTCTCAGTGTACCCCCACAAAGAGTGTAATTTCTATATGATGTATGTGTGCGGAGCAGCCCACTTTCAAGGCTCAGAGGACCCCACATCTTGACCTATCACTCCTTTGATTAGCATAGGTACCATGAAGCTTGAGTCCCAGATTTAAAGTTCAAAAGGCAAATTGGCTTAGTATAAAGAAAGTCTTTCTCAGAAAAAAGAAAGCAAGAAAGCAAGAAAGAAAAAGAAAGAAAGAAAGAAAGAACAAACGGAAGAAAGAAAGGAAGGAAGGAAGAAGGAAAGAAAAGAGGAAGGAAGGATGGAAGGATGGAAGGAAGTCTTCCTCTGCCCAACGCCTGGAGCATCATTTTAGTTCGCTAAAAGGCAACACATAAAGATCTCGTGAAGAATTTTTAAAGTACAGGATGAGATTAGAACCTAAGAGATTTAAAGGCAGATAGATAGACCCCTATCTGAAGGGACAGAGCAAGCAAACCCTGTTAAGACTTGGATCTTTAACTGAGCAAATCCTTTGGACTCTGAGTCAGTGTGGGATAACCTGTGCAAGTGAAAGAGAGGATTTTACAGTCCATTAAGCTGAGTAGGGGACAGGGAGGAATTCTCACTCTAGTGGAGAAGCCAGATATACAATTTCAATAGAAGTAGTGTCCAATAGCAGATATTAGTCATTATGGGTAATGGGAGTGTAGAAGATGCCTAGAGTTTCCAAGTTTGAGAAGATTGTGTCACAAATATTTCTCTAGTGAAGAAACCATTTATCAACTTAGGGACAGTACTTTTTTGCCGCCAACTTCACTCCAGAAATATTTTGTTGAATACACATGTAACTCAACTGAGAAGGTGAAAACTATTTGTGTGTATTTACAACACAGCAAGATAATAACTGGCCATGACTGTCACTTAAGTCATTTATTCTCCTTTAACTACATTCCAGGCTCTTTAAATGCATTTGAAGCCCAATGATTACATGAAATAGTAAAATGGCAAGTGAACTTGTAGGGACGAATGTGTTTCCAATCCATCTTTGCCGTAGCCGGTAGCTGTCATTCTGACATTGAAACTAGGACTTGATACCCATGACAGGCAAGATGCTTAAAGGGATGTTTTGCTAGAAGTATTGCAAAATGATGATTCAGGTGGTTTTAAAGGCTTATTATCATCCTCAAAATGAAGACCATTTATCATTTCTGTACTGATTTAACCCTGAAAGCTAAAAAGAAATGTATGTCCCTTTCTTGCTTCCAATTTCCTCTCCTTATCTTTAGTAGCTACCTTCTTGATTCAATTCATCTTTTTGATGACTTGTAATTTGAATAGCTAAACAGTAAAACTCTGACTCATTTTCCTTGTAAAATATGTTGGTTTTAAATTTCACATGTCTGAATGAGGCTGAATAGCCTTTGAAAAATGTGTTCTGGACTCAGGACATCATAGGATTACTGCAGTTATGAGATACTGCCACCCTGTAGTTCTGAAGCAAATGCTGTTAATTGCCATTGTACAGTACATTAATTGTACTTTAGTTTTGATCTGATATATCATTCAATAGGTTTAGGAAACTAGGATTGTAAAATTATTTTTTTAAATTGATAGGATGGTTCTCATTTCTCTTCTCATCGCCTTCAACTGCATTAGAACAAAAAAGAAATAATATTACATGTAAGAAGAGAATTCCATACAAATAAAAGAGAATTACATGCAGAGAGATGATTACATCAATGATGGTAAGTAATTAAATAGATAGTCCAGTTATTCTAATGTCAGATCAAATGTACAAACATAAGGTGGACAATAGAAAATGAAAAAGTGAACATCTGAATAACTGACTACAAAAATGCACCTTGTGTACACTCATTGCTTGACATCTAAATTTTACTAAGATTCTGCATAGTTGTTTACATGCAAACTTTAACTGTAGGTTACGTATTGATTTACGATGCACACGGTGTACTAGAACAACCTTTCAAGCTACGTGACTGGATAATTCATTTGTTTCCTCCCCCAGGTTTGTGATCCAGGCTTAGAGGCTAGTCCCAGGTAGAGGGAAATTAGAAGACAGATGGTAGTAAATCTGATGGCTACCCATTGCTGGGTATGATAGTTAAGACGTTAGCTGCAGAAAAAGAGAACTGCTGCTGCTACCCAACTCTGAGTGTTTGTCCTGATAATCCACCAAAACACATTGTGCCTTGTTGGTTGTGGCTACCAGTAGGGAATGGGATCCTGACCTTCAGGCTCCATGGTAGGATCCTACTTCCTATTGCCTGAGGCCAGATTTCTCTAGGATTGCTGCTTCTCACCTACCACTATCACCCTGCTCAGCCCCTTCCTCTTTTGAACATGTGTAGGTCAACAGTTTGCCCCATGTTTCTCTTTTCTCCAAGAACAAATGATGCCTGGCTCTTCTCACATATGATAGCATTTCTTTTAGAGATAAAACCTTTTTTGTTGTTGTTGCTGTATTCTAACTTTTTATCTTAAATTAGTTTAAGGCACAAGAAGTCAGAAAAATAGTACACAGTTCTTATGTACCTAGTATCTAACTTCCCCCAAAGACAATATCAAACATAGCCATAGAACATTGTCACAACCAGGATACTGACTGTTAACTACTAACTTAGATATAGATCTTATTCAGATTTCACCAGTTTTTGCATGCACTTTTGATATTTAGTTCTATAAAAATGTATTGCATGTATAGATTTGAGTAACCATGACCACATTCAGAATACTGTTGTTCCATCACCACCAACAAGCTTCCTTAAGTAACTCCTTAATAGTCACAGCCTTTTCCAATCCAAAGCCCTTAAAAGCAATACTCTATTCTTCATCACTATTTTGTCACCTTGAGAGTTCCACATAAAAGGAATCATGCAATAAATAACCCACTGAGATCAATATATTTCATTCAGCATAATAATACCTTTGAATTCCACCCAAATTTTTGCTTATGTTAATAGTTTATCTCTTGTTACTGAAAGATACTATTCCATGTTATGTATGTAAATATTACAGAAACTGACATACTGTTTTCCCAAGTTGTAGTATTATTCTGTCTTCCCATCAGCAACAACATATGGGAGAGCTATCTGCTCCACATCTTCACCAGCACTTGGTATTGTCAGTAATTTTTATTTTAGCTGTGCTGATATGTGTGTAGTAGTATGCCATTGGGATTTTAATTTGTATTTTCCTAATGGTTAATAATATTGAATACATTTTCATGTGCTTATTTGTCATCTATATATTTTCATTTGTGAAGAGGCTTTTCAAGTCTTTTGTTCTTTCTCTCATTGAATATGTTTGTTTTCTTAATATTGAACTTAGAGACTTTTTACTATGTTCTCGATAGAAGCATTTTGTTGGATGTTATTTTTTACAAATATTTTCTCTTAGTCTGTGGCTTGTTTTGCATCTGTGTCACTTGGTCACTTACAGAGAAGCAGATACTAATTTTGATGAAGTCCAATTTATTTTTTTTCTTTTATGGACTATGTCTTTGGTGGTATGTCTAAGAATGCTTCTTCTAATATCAAGTCACAAACATTGTCTCCTATATGTTTTTCTAAAAGTTTTATAGTTTTATGTTTTATATTTAGACTTAGAACATTTTGAGTATTGCTGGTTCTTTGGAATTTTGATTAATTCTAAGTTTTTCTTTTAATATGTCACCAAGGAATGGAATTCCATAAAACAAAAATAAATGTAATTTGTATTCTGTTTTGCAAAACACTGTAAAATTCATATTCAAACTTGGTAATCTTGTTTTTATGTCTATAAACTGTGAGTCTAGAATTTATTTATTTTTGTTAAACCAGCAATCTTACAGATTATAGACTATTTACATAACTAAGTATGAATAATTTAAAATGTGTGGGTAAACATGTGTAACTGCATCTCAATATAAAATTACATTGCCTAACTTTGTGTATATGGTTTCTATGATAAAATAATTATAGATTTGCTTCTACAGATTTAATTGCTTGTGTACTAAGAAAAGTTAAAAATTCAAAGAGAAACACTTAATGGTTTGCTTATCAACTGTGATTAAAATCTTAATTGACTTGGAATTTTCTTTGACTTTTAGTATCTTAAAAATTTATCATCCAACAGTACTAAATGAAATGGCTGAATGATTAACTATATCTTGTAACTTGTTAAGTTAATAAGCCATACATTCATTTATTTCTTCACTACCTGTATTTTAAAATTGGGTTTATATTCCTTAGCCTTTATTATTTAACTTAGCCTTTCAATAGCAAAGGATGAAGCAATGAAAATTAAACTTACTGAGTGCTTCTGTGCCAGAAATGAAGCTCTCTCTAGCCCACTTCCCCATGCAGATCACAATCACATTTAATCCTCAAAACAACCTAAGACTTTGGACTCACTTTTCAAAAAGAAGCAATTAATTTCCAGAGAGATTAAGTAAATTGCTAAAGAGTATCAGTGGGTAGCATCATCAAGGTTTGAAAACAGTTCTGTGTAATTCTTGAAACCTCTGCTACTCACTTAAGATACTTAATATATCAGATCATTAAAAAAATCTAATTGAGATAATAGAGTGAAATGATATTATCTTTAATGTGCTATGAAATTTGAAGAAAGCACACATGAAAAATCATTTACTGCTGATGTTCTATTTCCTTTAGTTCATAAATTACTGACAACTACATTCAGTTGAGAACTTGTATTTTATTACATTAAAAAATACATAACAGAAATATAAACATCACGATAAAAACGGTGAAAAATTTGAACAGGCACTTATAAACAAAGGTATACAAATGTGCAGCAAGCACATGAAATATGTTTAACATCGTTAGAGAAATCAAAATTACGAGATGATGCTACTCTTTCTAGAAAAGTTTAAATTAAAAAAAATTAACAAAATCAAGTGCTGGTGAGCTGCAGAATTGGACCTCTCATCTACTACTGAAGAGAACACTGACTTTGGCAACCACTTTGGAAAATGGTTTGGCAGATTCTTTTTTTTTTGGTCAACTAATCTTCGACAAAGGAGGTAAGAATATACAATGGAATAAAGACAGTCTCTTCAGCAAATGGTGTTGGGAAAACTGGACAGCAGCATGTAAAACAATGAAGCTAGAACACTCCCTTACACCATACACAAAAATCAGCTTGAAATGGATCAAAGACTTAAACATAAGACAAGATACAGTAAACCTCCTAGAGGAAAATATAGGCAAAACATTATCTGACATACATCTCAAAAATGTTCTCCTAGAAGAAATAAAAGCAAGAATAAACAAATGGGACCTAATGAAACTTACAAGCTTCTGCACAGCAAAGGAAACCATAAGTAAAACAAAAAGACAACCTACAGAATGGGAAAAAATTTTTGCAAATGAAACCGACAAAGGCTTGACCTCCAGAATATATAAGCAGCTCATACGACTCAATAAGAAAAAAATAAGCAACCCAGTCCAAAAATGGGCAGAAGACCTAAACAAGCAATTCTCCAAGGAAGGACATATAAATGATCAATAGGCACATGAAAAAATGCTCAATATCACTAATTATCAGGAAATGCAAATCAAAACTACAATGGCAGATTCTTATAGAATTGACTCTATTCTGATTACATGAAATAGTAATTCTACTTCTGGGTTTTTATTAAAGAAAGATGAAAATACACATCCATATAAAAAGATGTAGGTAGGTATTCATAACAGCTTTATTCATTATAATGCACTGGCAATTGTCCAAATGTCCAGCCAACTAGAGAGTAGATAAGCAAAGTGTGGCATAGTCATACAACAGACTAGTACTGACAATGAAAAGGAGCAAATTATCGACACATTTGACATGGATGAATTGCTAAAAACACTGCTATGCAGTGGAAGCCATGGGCAAAAGAGTACACACTCTATTGTTCAATTTATAAGAAACACTAGAAAAGACAAAAATCAACTGTAGTGTCAGAAAGCAGATCAATATTCGCCTAGAGCCAGAGTTGAGGAGGGGACTGACTGGATGGGGCTGTGTGGGAACTTGTAGCAATAGCCCATCACTCAATACTTTGTGATGATCATTACACATATGTGTGACTTTATCAGCATACATTAAACTATGTGCTAAAAATGAGTGCATTTTATTTTCTAAAAATTAATTCCCACAAAGTTTATTTAAAAATATGTCAACCAGATGAAATTAAAAACAAAAACAAAAAACACTGCAGAGTAGTGCCAGTTACAATAGATGGAAGGGCAACAGGTAATGATATAAGCTTGAGGAGAAAAGGTAACAGTTATGTCTACACTCAAGGCAGTGAAAGTAGAACAAAACACAGAAGAAAATGGATTTTTTTCTCTGTAGAGGTTACATCTGAGTTTTCCTCTAAAGATAAGAGTAGAAATAAGAATGGCATGAAAATAGTAAGTGGAAAATTGACATCTGCAGGGCTCAGAAATTGTAACCTTCACTGTAAATAATAGGGCTCCACTGATAAGAAATTGGAAGTAATTGAACTGGAGCAATAATAGAAAGAATCATAAAAAGAAAATGGGCACCCAGATCTGGGTTTTGCCATTTACTGTATGTGAGTCTTTGAAGAAATAACTACACTCTCTATGATTCAGTTTTCACAAATTAAATTAAAAAAGAAAAGAAATGTGAGGCTCTAAGATCATGCTATAGGATTATTGTAATGATTAACTTAGGTATCGATGGCATTTCTGGCTTAGTGCCTGGAGCTTTTTGACTCTAAAAATATTGTCGAATATAAGAAAAGCCTCATGTCACTAATGAGTATTATAAATACAGTTTTAATAAATATTAAAGTTGTTAGATTACATTCACTATAAAAATGAAACAAAATAAAATTTTAAATGATATATTCTACAACAGTATTTTCTCAACCACACACTAATATTATGAGCATCTATGGAAAACATTCCAGAAAACATAAAATATGTTTGACAGTAAGCTTAATAATTATATATGTCAAAATAACTTATGTAGTGAGGAATCATCTATTATTCCTATTACACATTATTAGAATGATGTGTTATATATTGCAGGCATGGAAATTAAACAAACAACAAAATTTTTACAATGAAGATAAGGACAACTTATTTCTCCAAATGTTAATGTATTTTGGTATGACCCTAAGATTACACAGGTAAGAGGCACAAGCTAGGAAAAAAAGGTAATAAAATAAATTTAAAATAAAAAAATTGGTAGAGAGGACAAAAATACTAAGAAAAAAATGAATGAAAAGTACAACCATCAAATAAATAGCAAAATAAGAAAATCAACAACATAAAAGGATTGTTGAAATAGCAAAATTGCAAAACAAAATGAGTATTTCTCACATGCAGATACTGATTTATGACACAACTTATCCCTCTGTTGAGAGATAGGAGAGGAAGGGAGGAAGAGAGAAAAAGAGAGAGAGAGAGAACAGGGGAAAATGAGATGTATAAATGCAACACTGACCAGACATCTGACCACAGAGGATTGAAGTGTCTATTGTTCTACACAAATGCTACAAAAATAGAGTTAGATTCACAAGGAAGAAAAGAAAAAAGAACACTTTCATCAAAGACAATGGCTATTAGGCAAGACTAAGAGTGATATGAAAAGATATCTCAGGAGAGGAGCAAGATACAGATGGAAAAAATAAAAGACTAGCAAACCAGTTTGTTTGAAACAAGTTTTTCATAGGGGGAGGTAATTAGGTTTTTCTTTTATTTATCTTTTTAATGGAAGTACTGGGGAATGAACCCAGGACCCTTTGCATGCTAGGCACGCACTTTACCACTGAGCTATACCCTCCCCCTTTGAAACAAGTTTTTAAGAGAACCTGAGTACTATTTCAAAAAAATTTTTGAATACAGATTTTTGAATAACTTGGATGAAGACCTGCTGAGGAAATAAAGCTGTCAGACATAGGAGATGATGCACATAGTAAAAAATCAGTGACTTACAGCCGAAAGTGAGGGACCAGAACACAAAGTCTCCTCCTAAGTATCATCTAAATCCATCAATATCCTTTGAAATGTTAGCAAATCAAGTCACATACAGTTATATACGGACCAATAGACTAAAATACTGCCCTCGTGCCAGGCCCCTTTCTCACTTGAGTCACTGTTCTTTCCTACTACAAAGGAACTGAAATAGTTGCTGAGGGAGGTCTAGGGTAACTGAACTGCTTGGTTGGCTTTGATGCTCAAAACACATTTGATTTTTTATATTCTCCCAACACTCTGCTTCCCCTTTAAAAGAAAGGATTAATAAAAGACTTTGTGAACAACAAGCTTCCCAGAAGAGTGGGGAGAAGAAAGTAGGCTTTTATAATCCAGCTTACCTTGCTGTACACAATAAATATACTCAAACATTTAATGATTCGCTATATTTCTTACACATTTACTGATAAATTTCATTTGCAGTGAATAATACCTTCTATACACTATGAAGTCAGAAGTCTTTACTATTCACTTATGGTAAATGCTACTTTTTTCAAATATATCTTCTTTATAGATCTGAATTTTCATATATTTTACTAGATTTTCAAGAGTGGACTATATCTGTCAGTTGTGAAATACTATGCTAAATCAACAATTGTAAAAAAACTTCCTTGACCAAGAATAATAAAAATTCTTATTGTGGATTTAATCAATTTGAGAGGTATGGGATTTCCCTAAAACTTCTGTCTTTGAATGAAGGCTTTCCCCTGGGTTCCTCATCCTGAAGCCTTGTTCCCTGCATCATCCTGGCAGGTGAGCAGTCATAGAATCTAAAGAACTAAAGAGACCATCCCCAGTGGTCTCTAGAGCAGATGCCAGTTACCAGGCTGACACAACTGGGTAAAGGGGAACTCTGTGAGGCATTTCTATGTTATTATCTAGAGAGTTGTATCTCATTATTTTCAGAACTGTATGGGTGCAACCAGATAAACGTAACCACTTCCTTATTGCTGTGCAATCATATTCTCTACCAAATATCGCTTATTTCAAATGATGCTTCAGAAACATGGTTGTACATGATTCTTTGTGCTCATTTGTATGTCTCTAGAATATTTATTTTAAATGTAGAAGTATTTTTAATCTCCAGAAAATATATTCTTTACAGCAGCAATAGGAAAATAACACAGACACACTAAAATAGGTATGTAAACAAATACTTAATGTCAGTAGGTGTATGCTTAAGGAAGAGAAAATCGTAAGGTTATAGAGTGGGGTTATCCAATGGTAGCCATTAGCCATGTCCTCTGTACTCAAGCGGAAAAAAAGAGGGTTTTTGTAGACAACTGGCCTCTCTCAGCACAGTAATACTGCTAAAGATAATTGTTCAGAAGGACAATATGATCAAAAAGGATTCAAGGCAAAAAATATAGAATGAAATAAAAGTGATATGAATTTCAATAAAATGTATGCTCCATTCAAGAGATGAAAATGATTCAAACACTGGAGAACTTAATAACCTGATTTCCTTTAGATACAAAACCACAAAACTATACATAAAAGGCTGACAAATTCAATATACTTGTCTGATAAAAAATGTCACAAACAAAAACAATAAGTGACAGACCGGGAGAAAATATTTGCAACATATGCTGCATTTAAAAGATCTTATCCACAATATGTCAATGTTCTTATAAATGGAAAATGAAACAAAACTAAAGGAAACAAAAATAGAGAAGCAAAGAAGAAAATATTTGCAGATAAACAGAAATTTTATTAAAGAATAACAATTTACCAATAAATGTATGAAAAGTTGGTTAAATCCAACTTTAATTCTACATCTAAAACTAATCCTTAAACCTAATTGTATAATTAGTCTAGGTTGAGAGAGAAGGCAATTTGTACTGTATCTTAAAGTAAATTACTAGTGTCTTGATTGAGACAGAATATGGGGTATAGAATAAGAGAAGCTAACATCATTTTCTGAGAATTTTTATTACTTGGAATCTGTGAAGAGTTAGAAGATAAAATTAAGCTAAATTGCTACTTTATAGCTCTTATCTTTAGGATTAAACAGAAAGATGAAGCTCAAATTTATCAAACCTCTAGGGGATAAGTCTTAAAGATTGGTAATATTTCCTTTGTATTTTTCCCTTTTTTATAGAAAGGATATACTAGATATATATTTGAAAGTGGTATTATAAGCCACATTTAAAATTTATGAATTGATATTTTCATTGTAGAATATTTCTATTGACAATGTAAACTATTCTACTTAGCACTGTTGAATTACTTTTACCTTGAATTCCATTTTCTTTGACATTATACTGCTGGAATCTGAGAACACAAGAATATCTTTTCCTCGCTGAGATTTTAAGAGTTACGAAATTAATGTTCTTTCAAAAAATATGTGTGACTATTCTCTTAAAGTTCTGGATAATAAACTAGGCTGATTCCTTTAGCTATGTCAGAATTCTTCTGCATAATATTTTCTAGAAGATTTTGTTCTTAATACAGATGTGTATGTTATTCAAAGTAGTTTATATCACTGAATATTTTCATAAGCATATGACCTACCCTTTGCTATTGGAAACAAAGAAGAAAAGAACTAAAAACTGAAAACATATATATGTTAAAAGCTTAATTCGTAGTTAAAGAATCTGAGTATATAGTGCCTAATTTCCAAATGTGTGATAATTTGACCTTTTAAGAATGTTGAATTCACTTTGCCTTAATTTAGAGTCTTAAATTTTTCATTTCATAAGATTAGATGTCTTCCTTAAAGGTGGAGCCAATTGTGATATCATGGCATGACAGATTTTCATTCTTGTTTTAACAATAGTCATCTTTTTTATTAATAACTCCTAATCCATTCACTTTTTGACCTCTCACGTGGTCTTTGGGGAGTGCTGCTATCTTGTCATCTGTCTAAACTGTCACTGGCACTGTGTGGCTGCATGTCCAATCTCATCTCAGAAATGTACCCTCTCTCTTATCCTCAGTGGCCCCTTTACTTTAACTTGTTAACTTGTTTTCTTTTCTGAAGATGGGCCCTGGGTCTGATGTTAACAATTATTTTGCCACAGTCACTTCTGTATCATTTTTCCTTATCAGTGCTGTAGAACTGATCAATGTCCCAGTCCCCATATCCCAAGACTAATTATCTTACAGTAATCTAAATTGAATTACGTTTGCTATCTCCTAGTACAACTTACTAAAGAAAAATATTGTGAAAACTTCACTATTACTAGCGGATATAACATTGAAAGTAGGAGAAAAAAAACAAATTTCTTAAAATTGAATTTAAAATGTAGTATGGGACAATTATACAGGCTCATATCACTAAAAAAGTTTCTGTGTAAGGAGCATTTTTGTATCTCATGATTCTTTTCATCTGTGAGGTAACCTTCAATACTAGGCACTATACACTATCACCCTTATTTCGCATAAAGCTTTTTTGGAGCTATTTATATTGTCTATCTATAGGTAGACACCTCTCAGAATAGCATGATGCAAATATATATTGGAAAAACAACCAATCTCCGTTTGACCCTAAGCTTTTCATAAGATTCATGTGTCCTCATATGCTCTATTCCATTGATTTAACTTTCATACTCTATGTCAATATGTATCAATGTGTGACTTATCGAGTGTTTATAAAGAATTACTTGAGGAGTTTTCCAAATTCAGCTGTCTGATTTTAACATCTGTCCACGTCTCAATGATTCTGATTCAGTAGGTCTAGAGTAGGGCTTGAGGATATGCATTTTAAAACGTCTCAGAGTATTAGGTACATTGACATTTGAGGGCTGTTGAATTACCAGTCAATTTATTCAGTTACATAAAAGAATTGCTTCTAAGGCATAAAACAAACCATTGTGGTAAAGGGGTATATTAAGCCCTCTATTATTTTTTTTAACTTGAAAATAAACTAGAACTTAGGCTTTAGTGACATTTAATGCATAAAGTAGAACTGATCTCTTTAGGTAGTCACATGGACTGTTTGTTGGTATGCGGGATTCCCTTAAGGGAGTATTGGGTTTCCACAAGGCAGAGGGACTGTGAGGGCCATCTTCCCTCACTTTCGGCATGCTATGTTATAAGGCAGTTTCTATGTATCCAGATACGATGGTTTACAGATTATGTTTTTATTATTAACCAATTTATAAAATGGAAAACTGACTTACAATCTTCCAGCAAAGAAACCAGTAAGAAAGGATAATAATAACTATTTTAGAATATGTTACCTGTTAAAAGAAATGGCAGGGGCAGTGTTTCTTATTGGACAACCACTAAAAGAGGAAACAAAACCCAATGGTAGTATTTCTGAAAAACATCAAAGCTCTTCTTTTCATGTTTCTTACTTGATAATGGAAGAGAAAGGCTGTGTACCACTTCTAAAATATTTTCTTCACTGAAGCAGTAAAATTAGCTAGAATAATACACAGAAAACAAAACAGAAACAAATAAAAATGCATTATTTTGTCAGTATGCTCTGTTGATAGGTGCTAGAGTGTATTATTGATGATTTAAAGAAACAAGTTTTAGGGAAATTATGCACTGTGGGAGGTTTACTGTGGAGTTACCTGACAGTCCAGATATTTCTAGTGTGTCTCATTTCATTTTCTAGACTTTGTTTCACAAACTAATACATCCAGCAGTGCTTTTTGTAAGCTGCTAAAGGAAAAATGCACTGGAAATGAATGTCTTTTAAAGTAAATAATGCTTTTAAAATATTTTTGGAAAAAGCTAAATGTTCCAGGCTAAGAGTACAAACATTGCACCATGCGTAAATTTTGCAATATTGTTTAGAGAACAGCTCTTGTTCCTTTATATAGATAGAAACCAAAGATGCACAAATTATACATGTCAATATCCATATAATTAATTTCACAAAATGAGAACTTAAAAACATATAGTAGATATTTGTAATATTATAAGGACATACAGAATAGCTAAGAAAATCTTTTTAACCACAGAGAAGTATGCTGGTTATCTTCCAGCAAAGTAGTTAAAATAATTGAGTACAAATGTCTAGCATTTTTTTAAAACAAATATAAGTATTTCATATTTGTTGACTTCTTTTGATCATAAATATCTGTTAGTATATTCCTTGGTAGAAATTTTTGAAAATATAAATACAATTTAAAGGTTATTATTTGAAATTGGATGAAAAAATAATGTTTTGTGAAAGAAGTCTCTGTTAACGAGAAATATTTTGATACGAATATTTCAACGTTTCCCAACATTCTATCATTTTGCTACCTAAAATGTGTTTGATTTAAAATAATACATTTAAATCTATGCTCTTAAAAAAGCTGAAAACATATTCTAATCTATTAAAATGTTTCAAAATTAACATTTTCAATAGACTCTGAAGCAATTTGTTATTTATATAAAATACACATATTTTCAGATTAGTTTATAAGAGCAACATCAAAGAACGTAAGATTTTGAGTTAATTAAAAAAAAAGGCTTTACATACTTATACATACAGATTGAAAAAATAATGTTTCTAAGTTTAGCCAATACTCTTCTATTTGTATATACTTGTGAACATTATACATTTTTGCAAAGTTTCATTTCAGGTATCACAGGTATCTGGTTGTATTAGCTACAAAACCAATTCTCAAAATAAACTAAACTTAAAAATAAAACTTCAAGTTACTTTTCCAATGTGTTAAACCTGAATATTCAGAAATAATAGCACAAATACAAATTGCATTTTTCTATGACATACTAAATTATCTGTAATGTAGTAAAGACCAAAGGGTTTATAAAGTTAATACATACAAACAAAATCACTAAGTAAAATGTTGCTTGTTTTACTTTGATTCATACACTTTGGTTTTTACTTTTTTGTGTGTAATAAAAAATTATTAACAGAGTGAAGTATATATACCCTTCAAATTGTAAACAAATAAATACACATATATTAGAGAGTATGAAAATTTTTTAATTGACAAAAGCATAATTGAAAAGTTTCGAGCCTGCGGACACAGACTACTGAGCTCATGAAAAGCTCTTTTTAAGCCATAATGGGCAATCCTTCGATCATTCATTCACTGATCCCACAGGAGCGTGTATAAGAGAGGTGGATGGATTATTGTTATTAAAACCAGAAGAAAATCAGTGATGTGCTGGCAAAGGTTTAGAATCAGGATGGGATGGGAAGAAGCTCTGATTTGTAGTGTTTGCTGATTTCCTTAATGAAAATACCCCTACTACAGCTGATTTCAGACTACAGCAAGGACCTCATGTGGGGATGGGAATTTATGTGCACAATCAAATCCTGGGAACTGTTACTGTTACCAGCTGGTCTAAACACCACTGGATTAAAGCTCATGTTCTGTTGGCAAGAGAGTATTTCACTCTCATTTGTCAAAAATTATTTGTAAAATTCCAGTAAATATACTCCTCACTCAAACTTTCTTGTCTTTTAAATATTTCCCTAAAATATGGAATAAGTATTCGGAATACGTTTGTTTAGTAAATGGTGCTTTTCAATTGTAATCATTTTCATTTTCACATTCTTAAATTTAACAATGTAATCTCTAGGAACATGTGTTTTCTATGTTCACTAGGAAAAAGGGTAGGATATGGAGAGTGAGAAGGAAAGAGAGAGAAGTTATACTTCTGCAGTAGAGAAAAGAGATGCTTTAATGCAATGTAAAGATGTTCCTCAACAAAATTAGCTTAAATGGTTGAATAAGAAATCACTAAGAAAACTGAATTTGGCATACATAAACTTCCCATCATGATAGTTTTACAAAAACACATGTAAAAATAAACACACATACACACATACACACACTCAACATGCTCAATTAGAGAATAGCTATTAAGTGTCTCGAGTAAGTTCCCTCAGAACAAATCAAAGATTGAAAGCACTTTACTCTCATATGAACTCATTTCTATTCTAGTGTTTTTCCACTAAGCAAATTATGATTTTTCCTTTCTCATTAAGATTAATTTAGAAAAGAACAGAGTGTTTGATTGTTAGCGGATTTCTCGTCAATACACTGCTCACATACAAGAATCAATTACACTTGGCTCATTCAATTCTTAAAAATGGTTTTAGAATTGCTCTGTAACTCCAATCTCTTTGTCAAATTACCCTGTCATTATCTTTGTGTTCACTAAAGCTAGGACAAAATTGTATTTAAACAACAGTTTGCTTTAATATCCTAAAGTTCAAAAAAAGATAATTGAGCAAACGTAGACAAATACAAGCTTAGAAATTAACATCCTTGCTTACTTCATACTAGAATATAGTTCTACTTACATAAAATAATATCCTTTATATGATGGAAACAAGCCGTAACTTGTATTAATTTTTCTCAAACATTTTAAATGTAAAGGAATGGAATCTTCATCTCACTAACCGAAGTTGCTGCTGGCAAAGATAATTGAATCATTATGCCAACCAACTTTCCTACGTAGCTGCAGAAAACGTAATAATTCATAGATTACTGCACAAATCTCCTAACTGGACTATTTGCCTCCAAGCTCACCCTCTTCTACTCCATTGCCCATCTAGCTGTCAAGCTAATTTTTTTATATTAATTGATTTGCTTCCTTATTTGCTTCCATGGACAGAATTTCTATAAAATAAACTCCATGAATAGATTGTCAAGGTCTTTGACAATATAGCTTGAAATGAATTATTCCTTTAGTCATTCACTCATCTATTCATTCATTCATTCATTCACTCAAAAGTGTTTTTGAGCTTTATTGACTAAAGATCTCCCAAATATTTGTGATTTTTTTTAAAAAAGAGACTGTATTTTAGAGCATTTATCACTTCATAGAAAAATTGAGAGGAAGGAACAGAGAGTTTCCTCTATTCTCTGGCCCTGCATTTACATAGCCTTTTCCTTTATCCACGTCCTCCACTAGAGTGGTGCATTTTTTACAATTAATGAACCTACATTGACACATCACAATCACCTAAAATCCATAGGTTACTTTAGGGTTCACTTTTGGTGTTGTAATTTCTATGGGTTTGGACAAATGTATAATGATACGTATCCATTATTGGTAACATCCAGAGTATTTTCACTGCCCTAAAAATCCTCTATGCTCTACCTGTTCATCCCTCTCCTCCTCACCACCCACAGGCAACCACTGATCTTTTCACTGTTTCTAGTTTTGCCTTTTCCAAAATGTCTTATAGTTGGAGTCATACAGTATGTAGCCTTTTCAGATTGGCTTCTTTCACTTAGTTTATACATTTAAGATTCCTCCATTTCATAGCTAGATAGTTCATTTCTTTTTAGCACTGAATAATATTATATTATCTAGACAGAATTATTTCCATAACAATATATATTTTTGATCTCCTGTTATATATCTCAGATACACTGTTAGGCATTAAGGAGAAAAATGCTTTGTATCTGATATCAAAGTAAAAATCATCTTTATGCATCTTCACTTAGTATGCAACTTAAAATCCATTGAAGGCTGAACATAATACATATCTGTTTGCAACTTTGAGGGAAAGCAGGATAATGCAAACATAATAAAAGCTTAAAAATGTATGTTACTGCTCCTGTGATGATGATTATGAAGATAATGATGATGATAATAGAGAAGAAAATGCGAAATACTCTGCTATTTTACCACTAATAATATATCACTAATAAATCTTTTTTCATACCATTAAAAATTATGAATGGTAGCCACACTAATTCTGATATCTTTATAAACCTAAGGGACAAAATTTTTATTTCTAGATAAGCTAAAAAGCAATCAATACCACATTCCACATTATCTTGCTTGACAGAATACACACACTTAGATTTTTAAACATTTTCTAACACTGCAAATATTACTATAAAGAATTGTGGTATTCTTACCTGGAGTAGAATACTGAATATGTACTCATTAATTCTCTGTTATTACTGGCTGTAGATAATGCAATCCTTGTTAAATATTTAAAAATCTGTTCCTAAGTTAACGCAGGAATTTGTTGCCTAACTCACGAGCTCTATAAATCATCAGCCTCTTCTTATAGTTTTTCCCTCCCTATGTAAGAATAGGACTCAGATGCCAAAATGCTTTGCATTTGTTTTAATGACACATGAATGCATATTTTACTTTGCTTTATTGTTATGTGTACTCTGTATTTTTTGACCTGTTATTTCCTTCCAAACTCCCATTCTGATAGATTAGATACACTTTGAAGTCAATCCCCACTTTCTATGTATACACGTTGCTCTACCACCTTGGCTTTCAAGAGCATTGTAACTGCCAGCCAAGAGTACTGTAAGTCAAAGGGCGCTCTGCCTTTTTCACCAAAATCGCATCCAAGGAGATGGTGTCTTACCAGGAGGGTGATTATTTGCTGTGTCAGTCAAACATTGTAAAGATTGGGAGGTACACTGGAGATCTGCCTTCTTCTTTTTTGCTCCACCCCTGATTTCATGTTTTTTGCCTCTTGTGGTCTCTTCCTCTTTTCTTTGCCTGCTAAAGTTAACATGGAGCTATGAATTCAGAATTCTGAATTTAAAACCATGATCACCTGGTTTATTTTGTTTTGTATTGCTGGCCGCAGATAGAAAGACCCTCCTTTAACAAAGCTGTATATTATTTCCTTTCTAGTTTAGTTAGGCTTGCTTGTGAAAAAGAAGAGGGCAGAGTTATATCAAAATTGACAAAAAAATTTACATTCTCCAACATTCTGACTTTCTGGTAGATATTCTAAAGCCATTCCCTTGTTAAGTCAATAACCTTGATTTCCAAGAAACAAAACAAAGCAAAATAAAACAAAATGACAACACCACCAATTTTGGGCTGTTTCAATAACAAACATCAAGATTTGTCAAATTATGAATTGGGAGTGGAGATCAGGTGAGTCCTCATTACCATTCATAATATCTTACCCCTGCCCATTTTATGTTTCAACATCTATCTCTTGCAACAACCTACTGTAAGGCACATATTTTTATATTTATTATATTTATTTTACTATAAGCAAAGACATTATCTCACTCTAAGTTAAACAACCCAAAGCATATTAAATAGTAAGTAAATTCAAATAAAGAAAATATGGGATAAGTCACAGAGTTAAGGAAAAAACTTCAACAGCCAGGCCATTAGAACTCTAGGAACATATCATATGATATCATTCATGTGTAAAAAGAAAGAAAAAAAAGAGGACACTAATGAACTCATCTACAAAAGAAACAGACTCGCAGACATAGTAAACAATCGTACGGTTACCAGGGGAAAGGGAGTAGGAAGGGATAAATTTGGGAGTTTGAAATTTGCAAATGTTAACCACTATATATAAAATTAGATAAAAAACAGATTTCTTCTGTATAGCACAGGGAGTTATATTCAACATGAAATGAATATATATATATATATATGTATATGTATATGTGTGTGTGTGTATATATATATATATATATATATATATATATATATATATATATATATATATATATATATGACACACATGACAGGGACATTATTTTTGGGCATGTACACCAGAAATGGACACATTGTAACTGACTATACTTCAATTAAAAAAAAAAGTCTAGAAACAAAGACACTTTTAGAATCTTAGCATTAGGATGTTACGAGTCATTCCTGTAAAATGCAGACAGCTCCTCTCACAATTGTGATTTTTCATGTTTGACCAGTGGGAAGTGGGATTTCACCTGGCAAATCACACAAATCACAGGTGTGAGGAAAGGGATCAGTGTGAAGACATAACACAAGAAATGGACTATCACTAGGACTTTAGTGAAGTAATTGCTGGTGAGTTAAATGAAAAAAGAGAGACATTTAGAAAGCAGCCCTAGCATAAAGAACAATTTCTTTAATTTCTTAAACTTAAAAAAGATACGAACAAGGAAGTCATATAGTTCTGCTTTTTCCCTTTTTTAAATTAAATGCATATCTTCCTTAAATCACTGCTTTATCTCTCTGGTCTCTTGCTTGTCACAATCAAATGCCTGAAAAGTTTCTCTGCACCCCCAGCTTCCATATCTTTAGTTTGTTTCCTTCTCTACTGACTGCAAACTGGTGAGAAAAGCCACTAGAATGAGTTTTTCTTTATTCATTGTTCTTAATGCCTCTTTTTTCCTTCCCCAAAAACTTATTCCAACTTCCATGTTCTCTGTGTAAGTGGATGACTTTCCATCCATCCAATTAATTGTGCAACTCTGAAGATAGAGCATCATTTTTAATCTATCTCCATGACCATAATATCCATTTAATTACCAATTTCTATCCACACGATCCTGAAAGGGTATCTAAAATGTGTATGTACTTGAGAAAATGTACACAAAACTTAGAAATGGACAACAGAATGCCATGAATTTTCAAAGTCTCATCAGGGCATTTTTAAATCAGGCTTAATCAAAGCATTTAATTATCTAGGAGACTGCGTCTGTATTCAGAGCTCAGGCACTATGAAACTGTATAATTTGAAGAAATCTGTCTGGGAAAAAATGATGGCAAAAGCTGTGGTTTTATCACCCTGTCCAACATTAACTAGCTTTGCATCTCACCTGACAATCTGATTTTCACATTCTTCTTAAAAAAAAATGCCTACAAATAGCCAGTTCCTCAAAAACATTTTTTTCACTAGCTTTATAGTCTTAATGCTTCTCCATCAATTAAATGGATAAAAATTCAGTCCTATGTTTCTTCTTTATTAGTATGAAAGTGATGTTTTAATTTTTGAGAATTACACTGTAATGATATCTCTCTGTCCTCAACACCATTACCTAAACTGAGGCCACCCTGTGTCCCTCCTTAACTATCAAAAGTGCTTCCTAACTGGTCTTGCTGCCCAAGTTTACCTGACTCCAACTCCTTCTTTGCAAAGTGATTTTTTAAAAACACACATCTGAACATGTCATCTTTCGTTTAAATATTTTTATATGACCCATTAAATGACTCCCAAGACTTTGTCACCTGACTCCTACCTATGTCTGCAGCCACATGTCCCCACCAGCCAAGCCTGACTGCTGCTCCCCAGTCAGACTCATCTACTTTCATTCTCCTTATTACGCCACGCCTCAGCTTTCTAAGGATGTTTCCTCCTGATGGACCTTATAACTGGAATTGGTCTTCCCAGTCTCCACCCAGTGTCACTCACGACCATGGCTACTGATTCTCAAAGTCTCACCATTTATGTCACCTCTTAAAGATAATCTCTCAAGTATAGGTTGAGAGGCCCTTTACATATGCTTGCTCTCATGGCACTTCTATGTTATATTTACTTCTATGTTATATTTACTTATTTGTATTCCCCATCAAAGTGTCTAAGACCTTTAAATGTCGAGAACTTGTCTATCTTATGTACCACTTTACTCCCCAAACCTAGTATGGTTACTGCTACATAGAATGCTTAATACAATTTAACATTTAAATTATTATATATTATCAATAATAGTAAAATGAGGACCTCAAAAACGTAAGGGTTATATTTATTGTTACATACCTAGTTTTCACGTATCTGATAACAGATACATTCAATTAATCATCTACACGCATATTTATACATTTAATACTCATTTTTGAAACAGGGAATTACTTTGGTATTATCAACTCTGCTTTGTTAAGAAGAACCTGTAGCTTAGAATATTGTAACATTCCTGAAAAGTACTAGAGTCAAGCTTGGAACCTATGTTTGTGTAAGATTCTTCCTGTTACATTACTACTGTGAGCAGTTTCTAGTGTCTAACACATCACATTATGAGTTATGTTTAATTGTTCAATTAATTATACTTGATATACTTCAATTCATTCTATCTTAATTAAATTTATTCAATAAACGAACACTATACTTAGCTTTATCACAAGTATTATACAAAGTATTAGAAATATAATAATAGAAAATGTAGTCCCCTCTCTCAGAAAGATTAATGGGAAATTAAAGCAACCTATGAGGCTAAGACAGGGGTAAGCACCCCTTTTGATGGGATTTCCCCAAAGGCCATCTACCCTAGGTTTGTGAGGTATTTGAAAACTTAAGGAAATGCTATTGTGACTGCATCCTAAAGACACTGTGGGCAATTGCAAGATGAAATGTAGTTAACATATTCTGTTTAGGGGCTAGGTTTTAAGGGGCAAAAACTGAGATGGGAAAAGTAATCAGGAACCAGATGACAAAGGGCTTTATATTATACTGTATGGCATTTACTTTCAAGGAAACTAACAGTCTTTGATATATTTAAGTAAAGGAGTTAGAGAAACATTTTTATATTAAGAAAATTTCTCTGACTTCAGTGGATGGGTGGAAATATTGGAGGAGAGGCAAAAGGTTTGCTAGAGCTAAACTAGAAATTGCTAGATAATCTAAAAAAATAACATGTATGAAAATGACTTGAACAAATTTGATGCAGTAAAGACCTTGGATAGAAATAAAGATATTATACTAAAAATGTAGAACAAAAATAATTTGGAGAAAGGACACTGCCCAAATTTTGATAAGAGTATTTGAAATAAATGATGTTACCCATTGATCAAAAGGGTTTACTGAGTGTAACATAAATAACCCTGGTTACTATAATAAAACCTGAGTTCTCAGTTGCTAGTACAATATATAATTATTTCTAGTTCATACCACAGTCCAATGTAAGTGTTCCTTATTGAGAAATATCCTGCATGATCATTCAGAACTTCAAGTTCAACCATCTAGGTGCTTAAGACATAGTTGTCTAAGCCTCTGGGGAGAAGTAGGTTTATGCACAAAACATTCCATTATTGATTATTAAACAATGTCTATTATTCAGATACAAAGAAGTTTGTAAAATGATATGCCTTTAATAGGAATCTATTAAAGGTGGATTAGATTGGAAATGCAATAAGAAAATCAACATCTTAACACTCTCTGTTTTTAAATGCCTTGCCGTTTAGTAAAATTTATTTTTCTCAGATGTTTGCTTTAGGCAAAATTGCAGTAACAAAACATTTAATGTGCTGGGTTAGTTATGGAAATTGAAGAGTTTTCTTTCCAAAAATATTGTTCCAGGTATGTTGCTAAGTACTATGGAAAGAGGTTGCCTGCCATTCCAGTAAGCAACAAATTCTGCCTACCATCAAGCCACCAGCCACTGCAGCCACCCCTGGATGGTGCACCCTAAGGGGAATTCAGGACAGAGAGGAACAGGAAGCATTCTGTGCTCAGTATACTGGCCCTAGATAGTTAAGATGCATATCTCCTCATAATTTCAGTGAGCCCGGACCCTTGCATCTTCCCATACATAGAAAAGCACTAAAACCATTAACTTGAGATGTCTGTTTTTTGTGATTAGCAGTAATCTTGATGTTCGACCACATTTTTTGGTTTGTTTGTTTGTTTGTTTCAGCAAAAACTATATGGCTCCTCTCTTACATCTTTGGAGCAGTTCCTTGGGACTATCTGAGAGGCTGACTCCTGGGCTATAGTCATCAGTAAGGTCCCTGAATAAAACTCAGCACAAAAATTTTAGGCTGTCCATTTTCCTTCAGTTGACAGCATATATCCTCTTCTAAAATTTTGTAACTTGCTGACATAAATATTGTTCATCAAACAACACATACAATGTACATTTGGAAAGGCAGTCATCTTTTGCTTTTAGTTTCCCTTCCAGAGAACTTTGTGTAGTCAAAGTATAGGCAAACGATAAATACCTATCAACTTTTCATCTAATATTGATCCACTATTATATTTGAGGACTATTTTCTGAAAGAGAAAAAAATAGGCAGATAACCTAGCTAGAAATATCTCAGGTTTCTGACTAAATGAAGCAAATTAGAATTATTATATTTTGCTTGAATGACATTATACTAATAAGAACAATATGTTAAAAAAAAAAAAACAAAAACCTTGTACTTTTGTTTTAGGATTCAAACATTTTCCTGACATTTGACAAACTTCTTTTGATGGGAATATAAAGCTTCCTTAATAAAATTTTACCCAGTAAGCTTGCACAAAGACTTTTTTCTTTAATTTTAATTTTTTTTTCTCCAACTGCTTTGAAAAAAAATAAAAGAACAGAGATAATTGGTGAAATGTCAGCATTTTACTATGGAAAGACCTGAATAATTCTTTGTATTAGAAGATAAATCCCTATACCTTTCAAATAGTTTTCATTTCTTTTTAAAAGAATCAATGAATTTACACAATGTTCCTAGTAATCATACATACACAAAAAAGATGTACTTTTCTGACAATTTTTTTTTTTAATTTTATACTCCCATTTATCATATCTGAGACTTATTTCTAGCAAAGTTACTGGTCTTAGATTTATTCTTTTCTTTTTGTTATTTGAAACTTTAACATTTACAGCAATTCTCAGGCTGTAAGGTGAAGGGGTAGACTTCAATTTTTCATCCCCCTGCCCTGAAGCATTAAGTTCTTTTTTTTTTCCCCTCCAACCTCTTAAACATCTAAGAAAGATAGTAAAGGGGAGAAGAAGGATAATAAAAGCTGAGAAAAGAAAATAAGGAAAAGGAAGCACACAGAGGAAATAATATTCAAGTGAAAGGAATGAAAAGGATAAGTAAGAAAAGAAAATTCCCTAACAAGCATCTATTCCATTTAATTTCATTTGCGAATACGCCTTGTACTTCAAACTGTTTTATCTTTTACTTCTATCTTCCTCTCTAAAATGAATGCAACAAGTAAAAATATATATTATTGTGAATTTTCTGAGAAGTTAAACTAACATTGAGGTGTTAGGATTTAACAGTAGTTTGATGGTAGTAGGCAAAGGTGAATAAAAAGTGTATTAAAAAGTTTTAGTCTGTGAATTTACTTTAGGGGTCCTCAATACAACTCTTCTTGCACCTTATTTTCCCCAACGTATGCTGTCCCTAGTTGGCAATAAAGTTCAGAGACATGCCTATGCCAGATACCAAAAACAAAAAGGAAATGAATGATCATTAGTCCTTTAAAAGATAGAGTGGAAAAACAGATAATCAAGCCCTGTAACATTTATAACAAAATTATTTTACAAAGAAAATTATAATCTAGCGATTTATATTATGTTATTTCATATGCACACACACATACACAGTATATATGTATTATACCATGAATATGCATATGTAAATATGTTGTGTACTATTCTCACAAGTGTTTTAAAAATATAGAAATGGTATCATAATGATATCATACTATAATATACAATTTTCTGCAACTTGTTTTGTTTTTTTGATATCAGAGTATAGTCCTGAGAACTATACATAGTGCCATATATAGATCTCATTCCATTAGTTTCATATCCCAGTATGAAGCCAGCACAACATTTTTCTCAAAATTATTAAACCAGAAGGAAACCACTGCAGGAAAACCTGCCAATGTATATGTAGTGGTTTCCTTGAATAACAGAGCTATTGGTTATTTTTCACTTCTTTATAATTTACTTTAACTTCTACTTTCATAATGAATATATATTATCTTTACAATAATAGAAATAGTCTTGTTAGACCCATCGCTACTAGAGGTTAGTTATACAAACTACTTTTAATAATATATACTTGATACGATTTTTAAGATAACTTTGATCATAAATAGTCAGATTTTCTCCATTTAGAGACCCTTGTTAGGGACTATTCTCATACACATTTATTTATCCTCTATCCTTCAATACTTGAAATAGTTAGAGTAAGACTGGAAACAGGAAACT
Organism: Camelus bactrianus; assembly: GCF_048773025.1. Lineage (NCBI taxonomy): Eukaryota > Metazoa > Chordata > Mammalia > Artiodactyla > Camelidae > Camelus > Camelus bactrianus. Next base: position 101,164,470 of record NC_133539.1, read on the forward strand.
TAATACTGCAACAGCAGCTGCCTTATGCAAAACCTATCCAGGGTATTAGCAAGATGTGGATCATTTAAATAATTACACACTTAAGCTCACAAATTTCCTTATGGCTAATATCTTTTCAAATGATGTTAACCTCCCAAATAGTGCTGGATTCACCACTTGTGCAATCTTGATGTTTGAAGCAGCACCCTTTGTACTAGATATACTCTTATTCTTTCATGGGTATCTAGACAGCTTTACAGCATTCTTAAAAGTTAGTTTCACCCTTTCAAGCTCCCATCCTATGACCCTCTATTAAGCCAGACAGAGAAGACCAAATTGGAACTTTCATTTTTAAGGTGATAGGAAGATCCCTTGTAATGATTCTCAAAGTAAACTCAAACTGTCATTTTTTTCAAGTTAATTATTTGGCTCTTCCTCCCAATTTAAAGCTTGAGCAGAGTTCAACTCTTTTCCCAACCTGCCACACTCATGATTCCCAGAAACAAACACAGTATAAACTCTCATGCAGGCATTAGTCTTTCTGAAAATGACTTGGTGCTTCCTGCCTCTGCTGACATCCACTTGACATATTTAGTGTGTTTCATGTACAATGTCATTATGTGATTAGTTAGGGCATTATGAAAAAGAGGTCATGGCCATGCTGGCAACTCCACTGGAGCACTTCAGAAACTTTGTGATTACATAATCCCAACCCTGGCTAGCTCTCTGTCTGCCTCTGTGAACAGTGAAGTGCAGGTGCTGAAACAGAGACGGTGCCCATCCACCGTATACGCTAGATAACAAAGTGAGCCATAGATCCCATGGGGGAAGACTAATTAGACTTAGGCTTTCCATGGGAAAGATAGGGGACTTTATGTGTTGGTTAACTTTAGAAATGACTTATCAACATTACAGATGCCAACAGTATCCCCTGGACTCTGTCAGCAGCTGACTATTTAAGGGGAAGGGACATCTATTAGATGGAAAATGCTACCCCCTCCATCCCAGGCGATTTCAGAGGGAAAAGTGCAGGTCCTCTGACTGAGAATTAAAAACACACAAACACCTTGGCTCTAATCAATACATAAGAGATTTTTGCATAGGTGAAATGATGCCTCAGTGTCATGGGTTTATTGCTTGTTTTATGGGTCAACATCATTGAAAATAGAAATAATTCTGTCCATAAAATGAGTTTTGTTCTGACATACCAGAAATAAAAATGCTGAGAAACAACAAAATATTTGGCAGCCAATTTTGCTGCTTGTTACAGCTGCCACCATGGGAACTTCTCTGGAATTAATTCATGTTCTTCTCATGTGGTTTGACTCCTAATACACACACCCTCAAGTAGAATCACTTAGTTTGGAACTTTCTCTTCCATTTATTTCTAGTCACCTCTACTTCCTACAGTTTCCTCCATTTCCCACAGGACGCTTAGGTATCAGCAGAAGGTCCATAAATATTCTGGACTTGAAAAAGATTATTTTCTCAAAATTCAGTCAATCAGAAGGATAGGTTCTTTACATATGGTAAAAAGTAAAGTAAATCAAATTACATGTTACAGGTACTGAGAAAATCATTTGAAGGCAGTATTCTTTTCCAGGAAGATAAAATTTTAAATTTAAGGGTTGATATCTTAAGAGTTGAAACTTCTTTCAATCATTTCAATAATTCTGTGAGAAGTTGTACTGTTGATGTTGGCTCTCACTAATTTTAAACAATGGTTCCTCTTTCCTCTTTCTTTTTCTCTTTTCTTTTTTTTTTTTTCTTTCTTTTTCTTCTTCTTTTTTTTTGAGGGGGGTGAACAGAGGCTTTGTTCAGTATGGAATGCTGGTTTTTGAAGATACAGAAATTCTAATAAGTGCAAATTTTCATTTTCTTTCTCCCTTACTGAATAGAAACAAATGATTACCATGCACCAAGTTTTTCCTTCCCCTAAGGTGGGTTCCGGTTTGTAGACTGGCTAAGTAACACACCTCACAGTGTCTGTGACAATGACTGTCTATAACTCTAGTAGTAGATGCAATACAGGAGTAAGAGCTGTACTGACTGCGTGTCTTTCCTGCCCAGTCACAGAACTTGCTTTAAATATACGCGAAGGTTCATACAGGGAGAAGACACATTTCATAAAGAATTTAAATAAAAGCAAGTCATTTTTACTCTTTGAACCACTACATATTGCACTTCAATCAGAATTCACTTTCTTACTAATGTGGAAAGTCTTATAAAAATAAGTATTGTTGATAGGTTTTTTTTCCCCCTATAATGATGAGAGTCCTTATATTAAATCTACTGGCCATAAAATGCCACTGTGCCTCTCACTTTTAATCCTCTTCTCTCCCACCCTCATCTTCCACCAATAAGCAGAGTTGAGTTTAAAATTAAATATTTAAAATTTGCTGCAAGGCATTAAATGAAAAATTGGTAAAACAAGAACAGAATGAATTTTTGTCTACTAGTCTCACTCAGTCAATTTTAAAATTTAAATACACTCAGCCATTTATCTTAGGTTCATTTAGAGAGCAGCTATGTTAGGTATATAAGATGTATTAAGTTTCCCTTCCTCCTTTCTGCAGAAAATTGCATAGCCTTGGATCACAAAGAATGTGCAGATGTTAAATGTTAACTGACTCTTCTATGATTTTTCCACAAGGCTTTTTCTTTCAGTATTCCATTAAGTGAAAAGGCCTTTATAGCAAACATTACTACTTTATCAATTTTCACCATAATAAGAACTTTCTAAGAAAATAGTGAACCTTTTTTATTCTCATAAATTGATATCACCATTTATGAGGGAAGCATAATCTCCAAGAAAGGCAATTTTTCCTTGAAATTTCAATTTGCCTCCATTGTGTCCATCCTGTTATTATACTAAGTCAATGACAAAGTAACAAGTGAAAAATTAAAACCATTATATTTTAAATGTAAGCTTTCTTAAAACTAAATATTGACCTTAACTGGTTTGAATAGCTTAAGATTTTGCATTAATTTTTTTCCTAATTTCAAAATACATCCATGTATATAAGTCCCTCAGGATTAATGTTGATTACTTTTTTCCTGCTAGAACAATTTTATTTTGTTATAGATATTGCAATAAAAAATAAAATATTTGTAAAGGCTAAGGTCATAAAGGAATTATGCAATGAAAGAAAATACAATCCACATTGTTATGGAGGAGTAGAGAGTGAGGTGTGCAAATGAGTTAATTGTGCAATTAGAAGTATGGAGGATTTTTATTAAAATTTTTTTGACGATTTTGAATTGGATGAATTGGTGGTACTGTTTCAGAAATCTGATACAGATTTATACTGATCATTCAGTAAATGTAATTAGTAGAATATTCTTAAGAATTTCTTAAGAAAATCCTTTTTTTTTCAGACAACTACAACAAAATAATCTTAAAATAGTCAGGTATAGATCAATAAAAAATGTTATAAAAATACTCTTCATTGTGAATAGGAAGATGATGGCAAACTGGTGATATTTTATCTTTATTTTCATGTATAAATATTTCAGGTGGTACTGAGACCGTGTATTCAAAGAGCTCCCCTATACCTTACCTGGAGGACTGAATTTCCACTGAAGAAAACTTTCTGGTCTTTACAAGAGTCAAAGAACCTTTGCTGCATTCATGCACCCATTCAAGAAACAGTATGTACTGGCACCTTTTATCTGCAAAAAAACTTTTGTTGACTCCCAATTGCTTGTTTTGGGTGCTTTCGATCCATTATTTTGCTATCTGTATCTCCTTTTACACATCCCACTTTTCTCTGACTTTTCATCAGTTAATGGGTGTACTAAAACAAGAAACGATTCTTAACATCCCCTATGTCCCAGACATTGCTGGGGCTGTTTCTGACCACCTTCCATAAGCCCCTTGCAAGATACTCACTGTTTATCCCTCAACTTCCCTAAATCTATTTCTATTCCTTTGAAATCTTTTGTGACAAAATTCTTTTGAGGATTCAGGGACAGCCACAAAATACAGTGAAAATCAGAATATGTATGTGGATTACTGAAAATGTTCGGGATTAATGAATTTTCATAGATCAATTGGTGTAACCCTGGAAGGCATTTGTTGGAGGTCCTGATCGCTCTGCTCTACATTTTTATCAATGACATTAGTGTAAGTTCAGGACACATGCATAACAAATCTGAAAAACAGATAATACTTGGAATGTTAACATATATTGCTTACAGAATCTCTATAGAATCGTGGTCTGAAACTTCAATAAGAATATGGAATAGCAGATCAAATATAAAAATATGTAATCTGAGTATTTACCTTAGAATCAAACATAAAGTTCCTAAGAACAAGGAGTGGGAGAGGTGTGGCTTAACAGGAGAATTTTTTAAAATAAAAGAGTTAAGGATATTAGAAGACAAGCACAATTAAAGTTAGCTATTTAAGATGCCTTATTTTTTAAGTGGTTACCAAAATAATTTATGGAAGCTAGGCTGTATTGAAAACATGCTTTCAAGAATTCAAGAAGAAATATTTCCTGCTGTATTCCACTTAGCATACATTTGAAAATGGGTAGGGAAAAATGGAATAGATTCAGCACAGAGTTACAAACAAGGCATTTAAAGTCATTTGTCAAGGGTTTACTTGACATTTGAAGGGTTTTATATAAGCAAATAGGATTGTACTTATTCTGTATAGCCAAAAGAAATATAACCAGGAAAAATGAATAGAAGCTACTAGAAAGAAGATTTGGATTTATTTAAAGAAATTACTTTTGTACCAGTGAAAGCCATCTACACTGGAAGAAGTGGCATCAGTGAAAAAAAGATTTCTGATCTGCGAGTGAATTAAGATTAGTCTGGATATTTATGTCTATGTTTAAGGGCCATTAAGGCATTAAATGCATAATTTAGCTAAAGTAACTTTTATCATTTCTACTGAGTTTGTAAAAATTTATGATTTCATACTTTTTGTTACTTCAAAACTAATAAATTTAATAAATCCTTCCCAGTGTGAACCCGTTTAGCTGAAAACTCTTGAAACAAATCATCCAAAATACGACCCTATTAATTGTTTATTAGTTTCTGTAACCTAGATTTGCTGAAATTACAAACAACCTCAAATCCTTAGTAGTTTATAACCAAAAGAAGAATAAAGAAAAAAAAAGAAGATTTTATGTTTCACTCATTCTACACTCATAGTTGACGAGGTAAGTTCTCTGCTACGCTTGTCTTCACTCTAAGACCAAGGCTGAGAGACCTGACATCAGCTCTAACTGTGCTAGTTGCAAGAAAAGAGAAAAAGAAGGCCCTAAGTACAATTCATACCAGCCACTAATGCCCATGTCTCCAGATACAACTCAGCTACAAGAGAATAAAGAGGAGCAGTGATGCAATCAACCTTAGAGCTGAGAACAAATATTTAGTGAAACGCAGTAATGATGGCCACTATTTTTTGTGCTAAATAGCATGACAGGTATGTGGGACAACTTTTGATTTGGTGACAGGAAGAAATCTGAACACTGACTTATTTCCTGTAATTCCTGTTCTCCTAATTTTAGACCTGACAGAACAGAAATGGGTTTCAGAGCAAAAAGTTACCTCGTGTGAAGCTACAGGATATCAAGGAGAGTTTATATGAAAAGTATAAGAGAGTTGATCACATTGAGATTGGAAGATATGAATTAAATAGATACAATTTTAAATTAAGAAAAATAAAGAGCTTTTCTATTTCTGTTGATTATTCAGTTCACTGGATACTGTGAATACAACTGAAGATGATACATTCCACATTCTGCAATAGTCGCTTTCTTTTTCTATAATTAATTTTTTGAAAAAAGAAATGAGACGAATTTATAAATAACACCACAGGGCAAAGTGCTTAAGACAGATAAATTACTGCTTTATCTTTTAAGGATTTAAAGCTGCTAACCACTTATGATAAATAACATTATCATTTTACTATTTTTTTTTTTACTATATTGAATTCTCTTTAGGCTTCAAAGTCATAAAAGTCCTTACTATATTAAATAACTCACAATTCCAAGAACATATAACACCATCTAATAATTCCTGATATTTATTTATCTGAATTAGCCTGTCCACTGACTTGAACATATTGTTTAGAATGATTTTCAACATGTTTTTCCTTCATAAAATCTTTATAAATGTCTCTTCTTTTCCACTACGACTACAGGCATACGTAGGAGATATTATGGATTTGGTTACAGACCACCTCAAGAAAGCAAATACCACAATAAAATGAGCCACATGATTTTTTTGGTTTCCAGGTGCATATAAAAGTTATGTTTACACTATACTGTAGTCTATTAAGTGTGCAGCATTATGCCTAAAAATGTACATTTAAGCCATTAGGTCTAAAAATACATAGGTTTTAATTAAAAATATTTAACAGCTAAAAAAGGCAACTGTCTGACAACACAGAGTTGCCACAGAACTTCAATTTGTACAAAACCCAGTGTCTGCAAAGTGAAATAAAGCCAAGTTCCCATAAAACATGGTATGCCTCTACAGGAACACCAAACTAGCTCTACTTTATGTCTTTTATAATCGTTACTCAAGAATGTTGATTTGAAAACCTGTGCTGATATACGCTAGCCTTATGAAAATCTAGGAAATATATATAGATGAGAACAAATTGTGCCATTTAAATTACACCTTCAGGACAGACTTTTTTCTTCTGGTTGATTGACAATTCTGAACAAGGACTAAGTTAGCAAGAATGATGAACACACTGTAAAATACATATGGAAACAACAGTCCATGCTTGACACTGAACCTTGGAGTGAAAAAAGGAAGAATAAATTAGAGTAACAATGAAAATGCACCTGCTCTCCATTTTCCCTCTTCTTTCTCTAGTAACTGTCTGTCCTTAGTGCAATGCTCCTCTATGTTTTAATGAACATACTCCTTTCAGTAGTTTGCTATTCTTCCCCTGGAAGGATGTAGAATAGGTATAATCAACACTATACAGTGTGATAATAGTAGGGACAAAAAAAGGGACGAGATAAGTGATTATAAAATGGATGGAATTTTTCAAATGCTGTAATTTCCTTTTAAATGGTATAGAAAAAAAAATAAAACCAATGCTTTAGAGTTGATTTGAAGGCTTAAATATACTGAGAATAGAGCTGACACTTGTATTAACATCTTTCTAAATACACACACTATCCCCAAGCAGTGAGTTCCTGCAAAGAGAAGCTATGCTTTAGAGCTTTAATGGAGAAAGGATATGAACTATTTCAGAATTAACTGAGAATAATAACTAAAGACAAAGGAATTGATTCAGAAGCTAAAAATCATATTATTTATGTACTTATTCTGCAATTTACAAGATATCATTTGTATGCAATGAAAAGAGTGTGGGGACAAGAGCAAGAATAATCATTCAGTTATGTTCATTGTCCTTATCTTTAACAGTGATTCAAGTTAACTCTAGGGAAACTTGGTAGATGTGGATACATTTTGACATTTCAAGTTAAATTATTTTAGTTTATCTTAACCTATATGTTAAACTGAAAAATAAATAGTTCAGGATTCAAGAGAATTTGTCTCCAAGAGTTTAGATCTTATATGATAAATTGAACCTTTTTTGATCACAAAAATATTTGTGAAAATTCAAAATGTCACTTTTTTTTTGAAGAAGGATAAGAAAATAGTGGTTATCAAAAAGTTTATTCTTTTCCTTAAATTTTAATGCATAATTTTCTCTTTGGAAGTATTTACTATGGATAGCAGGTTTGCTTACACAGCTGATTTTACTTTTTACTTTAATGATATTAAGGTGTTTCAGTCACTTAAATTTACAAATTGGTATAAAAATAAATTCAATTATATTTTACATGAATTTGGCTGATTTTTACAGTGGCTGTCTTCAATAATCTTTAACTAAAATATTGATCTCTGAAAATAATACTGTATTTAGTAATTTTACTTATGCAAATGGTATACAGTAACTATACAGTTATATGTAATGAGACATAAGTATCAAATTATTCTGTGATTTACTTCTGTATTAATGTTGAACCAATTTTCATTATAAAAATAAAATGACTAAATCTTTGGGGAAGGAGTATTTTCACTCAAAAGAATAAACTTACTAATCATTATTAGCAACCAGGTAGAAAAATCTTACAACTATTTATGTTTGGTAATTATCTTGACATTAGCTATTCTTCCTAAGAATACAGTATTCAGCAGGTAAAATTCAATTTTTATATTTGTGTTTAATATTATAGTTTCTTAAGTTTGAAAAAGAAAGAAAAATACACAAAATTAGGAATTTTTATATATTTTTTTCTATCCACATTCTCTTTTTTTTTCAAGTTCTGTGTTTCACAATTTATTTCTCTTTAAAAGTTTTATTGACATATCATTTACATGTTATAAGATTCACCCATTCAAAGTGAACAATTCAGTTTCTTAGTATAATCCTACGGTTGTACAACCATCACCATAACCTAATTTTAGAACATTTAAATCCTCTCCCAAAAGGAATATTCCCCCATTAATAATCACTCTTAATTCTACCCTCCCTGAAGCCCTGAACAATCACTCATCTACTTTCTGTTGCTGTAAATGTGGGTATCTGGGCATTTTATATTCAATGCAATCATACACACCCTATGTGGCCTCTTATGACTGGCCACTTTCAGTTAACAGAAAGTTTTCATGTCTATCAGTACTTCATTTTAACAGACTAGATCACATTTTATTTATCGTTTCATTGGCTGATGGCTATTTCAGTTGTTTCTATTTTTTGGCTATTAAGAAGATTGCTGCTCTGAACATTTGAGTACAAGTTTTTATATGGATGCATCTTCTCATTTCTCTTGAGTATGTAACTATGGAAGGAATAACTCAGTAATATGGTACCCGTTAACGTTTTGAGGAGCTGCCAGTTTTCCAAGGAGGCTGTGCCATTAAACATTACCGCCAGTAACGTATGAGCCCTCTGACTTTCCAACATCTTCAACAACACTGTGTGATTGTCTGTTTATTTTATCCCGTTGTAGTGGGTGTAAAGTCATACCTCATCATGGTTTTGATTTGTACTTCCCTAGTAACTAAAAATATGGAGCATCTTTTTATGTGAATACTGCCCATTTGTATAATTGTCGAGTTAAGACAAAACAAAACAAAACTTGGTGAAACTCCCTAGAGTCAGCAGTTCTAACTCCACAATATCCTATAAGCTGACCTTAGGCAAAACACTTAACTTCAGTGCTTGAGCATCAAGATTTTAAACCTGGATTAACATGTGTAAGTATACTTTAATTAGTCTGCATTATTGGTGTGCACAAATACATGCATACACACACTTGCATTGCAGTATAGTGATTAATTAAAATAAATTTTTAATGTGACTTCTGTAAGTTTGAATGGAAATCAAGGATATCTTGGATTTTTTTTTCCTAAGGCTTACTATACTTTAGATGAAAGGGGTAAAGAAATATTACATTTCCTCCTACAATTTTTATTTAATTGCTTTTTATGTACTATGAGGCAGCACCTGCAAGACTCACACAGGGCATTTTGACATCATTTAACATGTACTATAATAAATCAATCATAATATGTGTGATATGATAGTGACAGGTCAAATGAGTCTATCGTTATTTGACCTCATATTTAAAAGAGAAGCAATATCTTGTCTCATTTACAATACGTTAAAAATATTTTTTAACAAAGCAAATAAAAATTCAATGTACAATCATTCTAATTTTACAGATGAATAAATTGTAGTCTTAAAAGGTGAGGGACAGAGTAGAATTATGGCTGGCAGGACGCATGCGTGTGATTTAACTACACAAAACACATCAACACTGGAATAGACTTTCTCATGGATTGAAAGAGACCGGACGTTTAACAACTGAGGTATCTATAGGCTACATTTGGTTGGATTTAGGCAAGATCAGCAGTAATTATCTGATTCTATGGGAAGTACAGCTCTATAGATAAAGTATGCATCTTTCTTAATGGTTTTGTTCAAATATGTAGAAAATTACACGTTATATTATTCTTTGTATTTGTAGTCTTCTCATTCTAACCCAGTTTAAAGACTTTACAAATAAAGTAAACCAAAATTTGAAGCATCTCTCAAATATACAAACAATATATGGTGAGCTGATTTGCCAAAAATAAAGCTGATTAAAGAACCTTTCAAATATCTAAATGGTCTAGAATATACAGAGGAGGCATTCTGTCAAAAATTAACTGCTGGTTAGAAGGAAAAACCATTGTGGGATGTAAAACACAGTCTTTGTACATATTTGTCAAACAGATTATGCTTCTGTTAAAAACTCAGCAAGCACTGTGGCTACGTATACTATTAAATTCTATGTTGTTGAATCATGTGACTAAAGGTGATTTTGCAACTTTGCACATTCAAGGGAAAAACACTTAATATTTCTTCCCACAGGTGAGAGTATAAGATACTTATTAAAGTATCTTTATGTTTATAGTCAAGTCCAGGACATCTTAAAGGAAATTAATTACATCTCTGCTGCTCTGCCAGAGGCATCCTATGGCTACAAATGCTGACTGGATTTGCAAGGTTTGCAACAAATAAACAGACTCCACAGATAAAATGTACACAATTGGAAATTTTGTATGAAACCCAGTAAGTATTTTAATACTAAATTCTACCATTTCTTATTTTCATGAAACTAGTTATTATCTGTTCCTCATCTGAAAAAAATGACAATAACTGCTATCAATCAAACTCATGATTCAAAAGGGAGTTATTACTGTGAACGTAATCGTAACTGCTTCCTCTTGCTGGACAAGCATTCTCCGACATCCCTTACTGAAGGGAATTACAGAGAAACACCTCAGATTTCTTAGTATAAACAATAGAGAACAGGGCATTGAATTCAGAAAGTTAAAATAGAGGAATTAAGAACATAAAGAGCTACTGCTCCCTGAAGTGCTCACTATATAGTGCTTACACTATATAGTCTTGAAAAGGCAACCCCAAGTAAGGAGCTGATTGCCTCAATGCCTCTCCTCCCCACTGAATATAAATCAGTGATTCCATCCAGCAAGAGTGCAACACCTTATCTAAAATTTGTGTTTCCAAAGGGTACAAACTCAAGCTCAGAACTTTATCTAGAGTAACCAGTCCCATAAGAGAAGCTCTATTTTCCTGGTATTTTATGAAGAATAAAGTTTTTCATAATTAAACAAAAAGGTGTGTGTGTCTGTCTGTCTGTGGGTGTGTGTCTGTGTAGGGGTCACTGTGTAGGGAGAAGTGGAGCACTGGTCTTGTTACCAGAGAGGAAAGCTAATTTCTGTTTCCTGTTCCTTTACACTGCAAGGTTCAGAGAAAGGGCAGGGTCAGAAGTTAGGTCACTGTATGAACAAGAGGTTAGAATGAGGTTCATGACTGCTTGCTGGGGAGATTTAGACACAGACAGGGCATGCTATAAAGAACATTAAATTGGAAATCAAATATATTTCTCTATCACTGAACACTCATGTCAAGGTCTAAGCTCCTTTTTAGGTATATAAAGAAGAATGATAGATTTGTTTTACTCTATCAGAGTTGTTCATTTTGCAGGAAAAGCAAACATTCTATCCCTTAAAAGTGTTCTATTAAAAACAGAGTATATGATACATACATATATAGGCACAAAAGACTGTATCTTGTGAATTCAGAAAAACTTTTCTAAGGGATACCCTTTAACCTCAAGTCTTCAGTAGGAATAGGTGCCAGCCAGGTGAACAAGGAGAATATGGCCACTATGTCAGACTCCCAAATAATATCCGAGGAGATCATTCATTAGAGTGTGATTCAGAAATATGAGCACTGATGGTTCAGTATGGGATGCTAAGGCAGAGTGATGGAGACAGTGTAGGTAAATAAAACACACCATGCGTTAGAGTTTGGATTACTCATTTTGGTCTGGTGAGTTGTTGCTTTGGTTTGATGAATGTACTTCATTGATATGATCTAGATTTTTTTGGATAATTCTGGGAAAGGTGCAATTTATGGAATATTTTATGTGCTGAATTAAGGTGCTTGAACGAAGTGACTTGGAACTAGATTCTTTTTCACCTGTTCCTTTTGCTCAATGGGAAAACAGAAATGCAACAGGGATTTGAACTGCCCAAAGAATGATTCCATTTAGACAGAAAACAAAAGAAAAAATTAGCTTTTCATGCTATAATAGTACACCTGTCAGTTTGCCACATTTCACAGTTAAGAACTATCTTAGGGTCAGATATTGGATTTTCAGAAAACTTCTGTTAAAATACAAACACTTAAATAGAAGTTTATATATCAGTGCACTAAACACCTTAGCATGGTGTAACAGTTCATTCTCAAGTCACTGGAAACTTATCTGACTCTTAATCCTGTGCAGAAACATTGATGACTGATGATTATGACTAATAAGAACTTTGAGCAATCAGGAACTTTCCATTTCTAATTTTATTTGGTAAGTTAATTTTATGACATATTTGGAAGATGAAAAGACATGGAAGATTTTTCATATTCTTTCTCTGAAGTGGGGGGGTCACTAAAAAGAATATCAGCGAGCACGATCATTTTTTATTTCAAGTTTTGAAGCGATAACTTTCACTATTATGACTATAACCAACTGAATAATTTGTCATAGAAGCATTCATACTGAGAATGTGCAGACAAATTAGATAGACATTTCTCTTGATGAGAGTAAAATATTTTCTAGTGATGAGAAGAAGAAATCAAGTAACCAAGTAGTAATATTTACAGCAATGTGAATGTTAAAGGAAAACAAAATCCATGAACATATTAAGGAAGAAAAATAAAGGAATGCCATTAATTCTACCAGTAAAGAAATCAAGCTGCTACCATACTATCCATGCAAGTTAGATTTAAAGTTTTGCTAATGAGAATTGAATTTTTTGTTATTTTTTAAAGGAAACCCCAGGCATTCAGTCTATTGATAACTGTGGTTGTAATAACAAATTAATATTCATTTAAAATATTTATTTTTTAAATTATAGCCTGTCACTTCATGGAAATGAATTAGTACTTTTACTAGTACCTTAATGTTAAAAGAGCATAGAAACTGGATATTTTGCTCATCAATTCTAAAGAGATGAGGATAAGAATAGTTTACGGTGTTTATATATGATATTTTTAGCTGCTGAAAGGATGAGAACTATTTTATAAACTAGATCCCATGTGTCTGGATAGAGAAGCAGAAAGGACACACTTATCTATACTGTTAGGGTTTGGTGGGAGCAGGGACACTTCAGAGCACTACAAAAATGAAACATTCTTGTGGGATAGGTAGCTTTTATGTTAATACACTGAATGAGAACCTTTAAGTATCAAAATCATATTTAAAAAACCCTGAAGGAAAAAAATTAGAGGGAAGATTACAACTTATCAGAGTGCCCTGAATAAATATTGTATCACTTCTAAAATGCATCATTAACTTTGGTTATTAACCCATTACTATTTTGAGAAAATGTGGAATTAATGACAAGTTTAAATCTTAGTCTAAGTTAGGGTCATTATTGGGGAAAAATGCTTATCAAGCTTGGAAAACATTATTCTGTACACCAGAATTTTACACAACATTGTAAACTGACTATACTTCAATAAAAAAAATTTTTTTTAAACCTTAAAATAAAAAGCTTGGAGAATTTTTAAGTTCCTAGAGCATACTCTGTAGGCTTGCCTACATCCATAAAAATATTTGAAACTGTGTGTCACAGTTGTCTTCTAAGTAAGAATAATGAAGTCGATACTGCAACATCTGGAAAGTTGTTGAATCTTTGAAAGAATTCACCATACATGAATAAGGACTGAAGGACAAATGCTCTGCCTGAAAAGCACTGAGATAATCCAATCAAAACTGTTCCCAAACAGGCATTGTGCCAGCAGCTTTGAGGACGTCGCCCTTCACTTCCTCTAGAGATGGAACAATGATTATAACATAGCCGTGTGGCCTTGGAAAGTTTAGAAGCTGCTAAAACTTCATCCAAAGAGGTAGTTAAGACAGCACTAGCTACGGGAAATAGGGCAATGTCCATACCTTCTTGGCAAGCGATTTTCTGCACAGTACAGAGAGACCTAAGAAAATGCTTGTTGGAAAGAGGAATAGTAGGAGCTGTGGAGTGTGGAATATTCGCAGTGTAGCTACGGGTCTTACAAGGCAATCCTCTACTTCTCTAAGGCTCAGTTTCCTCTTCTGTGAAAGGGGGTTACTCACATCTTTCTGGATTCTTGCAGGATTTGGGGAGATGTAGAAAATTAAGTGTTACAGCATGCCAGCTTATGCTTTATGAGAGATGATCGTTAGATCCTGACGGTCTTTTCTCAAAAGTCACTTCCCAGTGAAGGTTTTAGTGGCCATCCCATCTGAAATTTCTCCCCCCCTTGACACATCACATCATCAGTCCTGTTTTTATTCTTCTTAGAACTTACCACACTGGGTATTTAACTAAATTTTTTTATTGCCTCTTTCCAGAACTAAAACATAAGATAAATAAATATCAGGGCCTTTTGCTAATTTCGCTCCTTGCTGAATCCCAGAGCCTAAAGCAGCGTCTGTCACATGGTATACTGTAATCATTAAGTATTTGTTGAATATTGAATAAATATATGGATTTAATTCTAAGCCATTTCTAAGGAATTGAAAAGTTTACAAGCCTCTGACTTGAAAACATTAATAATAAAAAAGAAACATAAATAAACAAATAAATAGATGGATGGATGAATTAAATGACCTGTCTGTGGCACTAAAGTAATCTCCAGTTTTGACAGCATCAGTGCATTTTTCAGTCCTCACTCTTTCCATGTTTGTCACTCCCTTCTCTAACAGAGGAAACTGGTTCCAACTCACCTCAGTGTATTTGCTTATTTTCTCAATGATGAATTAACAGAAGTAAATTTTGAACACAGGGCTGATTAGAGAACCTCAGTCTGAAGAAAAGTTGAATGGCAAACAAAGAGTGAATTCTAGTTGTTAAATGTGTCCACACAAGAGTACAGATCAGCACTTCTGTGACTACTTTGTATATTGTAGAATTGATAAAATTAACATGCTCACATTTAAACATTGAGGAGGTTTAGACTGAGCATGCTTGGGGAAGCTAAATGATTTGGAGATCATTTTTTCCTGACCACCACAACCCTAAAAGATGATTTGATTCCCAAGTATCACAAAACTTGTTCTCCCAAGTAAGAAGAGGCAAGAAGGTCAAAGCCACTCTTTGAGTGACTTTTAGATCAAATTAAGCCTTAGTTGGTGACAAAACAGACTTGAAGGAAAAGAATATGAGAAAAGCCCATTTCTGACAGATAATAGGTGACCTGTGGAAAAGGGGAGGCTGTGGGCCCCTAAAAGGACTGATTTCCTGTTATGGAGAAAAAGCATTTCAACTGGTATATACTTCCTCCTTGAATGACGCCTGACTTGTGGTAAGCATTAGGTAAATATTTTTGAGTGCATGAATAGTGATAATCTATGACACACAACTCTATTCCATCCACTGGTTCCAGAAAGAAATCTTGCCATTGTGGTCAAAGGAACATTTAAGTGTGCATTCCCAGTCGATGTTCTGAATTTGAGCAGGTGCATGCCACCATCACAGCAAATTCTCCTGCACTGCGCATAGGAGTAGGAGGGACAAGTAGTGGGGTATGTTCCTCCTTTGTTTACTAATCCAGTGCACAGGCTCACTGATTTGTTTAAATGGTGCAAAATGTCGTTTCAGTCTGTAGGTGTGGATAGGTTAGGGAGATTAAAATCAGCTCTCTTGAAATAACCTATCCACTTCAGAAACCATTTTGCAACTATTGCTGTACTGCATTTCTGGAAATTTCTGTTCAAACAATACAATAAATTAATGAAACATCTAGAGCAAATTTAATGATTGTTGTCACCGAAAACTATGAGTACTGGTTATATTATTAGGTCAAAAGTATATATTTTAGAGACTTTATGATGTAATAAGAAAGAGAAAAATAGTCTCACCGAGTTTGAATTGGTTTGCCAGTATTTAAGAATCAAAGGCAAATTGATTTTACTGGATAAGAAAAGTTCAGCATGACAACTTTCTTTATCCTTTAATGTGTATTTTCTGAATTTCTACCAAGTTCCAGACATTGTACTCTTAATTTACCTTACTAGTGTTTTACTTTACAGAAAGATGTTTTTCCCTCACTCTGAAACTCAGATAATGGCATGGAGGCTAACAACATCGAGCAGATAATTTTATTTCCTGCAGACTCTCTGAAAGGAGGTGCTTTCATCTGGATCACAGTGAGCAACTCCTTTGGAACTCCAAATAAAAGATACCCCAAATAAAAGATCCTGCTATTTGAAAGGGCCAAGAATGGATCCTTTGCACATCCTACACTGCCTTGTTTTTATTTTTCTTCCTTTTTCCTTTTTAATTGCTTATGCCTCCACTTTACTGCTCTGCTGAAACATGTAACACATGCTGGCATCTGAATATTTGAATTGTCAGAGTTGCATTGACTGGACCATTCCAGAGCTTTTTTGAAACTAATTAATATGTGAGCTTTGATTCCAGAGTCTTCTGGAAAAAAAAAAAAGATTAAAAAAAAAAAACCCTGCATGTAAATTAATCATCATCAAACCCACTAATTGTAGACCTATGAGCTGAACCTACTTTTGCAGATAGCCATTAGAGTAAATGGAGTCCTGCTTCCATAAATGTGAGGTATTAATGTGTTTTACGAATATTCCTGACATTTTCACTCAATCATTCCTGTCATCATGGAAATCAACACTATTTGGGGGTTCTAAATATTATTTCAATTCCAATGAGAAGCATGATGATCTCAAAATATATTTTGTAAAAAAAAGAAAATATAAGCAATTTTGATAAAATATTGGGTGCATTTATAGAGATGTATGTCTTTACAAATCCCATTATTCAGCAAGACCTAAATTCAATGTTTAGCAACTATTTAAGCAACCTGATTTGCTAATATGAAGGGTATTAATTTTATTAAAGTGTCAATTGAAATTCCATCACTGGAAAGGAAAATTTATATCCTGATTCTTTTAATAAGAACAACAGTAGAACCAGCAAAAGATATTCTCTGGGATTTATACCCAGTTAGAAATGGAAAATACTATTAAATATTGTGCTATTTTTATTTAAATTATGCTCGGACACAGCATATGTGACTGCAGAATGCTTGTGTCTAGTGAAAATGGAAATACTAGAAATATAATTTAATGACCAACTAAACATTATTGGAATATTTTAGACTTATACTCAGACCTAATAAAGAAAAACCTTATTTCATGTGTATCACATAAAAATTCATTACATATACAAAGTATAACCTTAACTTTCACACTAAGTAATTAAATATATGTACTTGGGGGGAAAGTCCTTTAAAGTAAAAATTCTATGTTGAACTAGTAGTTTTTTCCTATCTCTCATGTCAAATGGGATTAGGGTTTGGCCTTATCATCTTAATTTTCTTCTATACTTTCTTCATTGCATCATTTTATTGTTCATAAAAATAGATGATAAAATTCCTTCGATTATCTTTTCATTAATACTTATTTTCTGGATATAAAATTTAAATAATAAATTATAGAAAATGCACAAAAATTTTGAAGATTATAAATTTATCTATAGTTCTAACATGAGGAGATAACCATTGTTAACATTTGATTTAATTCAGAACCACAATGAATACTTTTATGTGTAGATATCTGATGGCACCTATGGATATTCCAAAGATGAACTCTGCAGTGAGACTACTGCATGAAAGAAAATGTTCCTTTAGAAGACTCCATCCATCCTCCCAAATTACTTTTCAGAGAGATTGTACCACCTACTAGCAGTGTGTGAGGGTGCTCACGTCTCTCAACCTTGCCAACCAAAGCACTGAATATTATAATTCCAACAGTTTTAGCAGATAAAATACACTATATCATTGATTCAAATGTTTATTTCTTTCACTGCTAGTGAGATGAAACCTTTTCTTATGGGCAGTATGTTTTTCTTTTGTATATGACCTCTTCATTTTTCTTTTGGGTATGCTAAAGTTTTTATTTTATATTTGTGATTAGTCTTTATAAATTAAAGACACTAACGTTTTGTTACATTTACTCAGTTCTTCATAATTAAGTAATTTGGTTTTATTGATTATCAATCATATAATCATTCAACAAATATTCATTTATGGCCATCTGTGTTTATAGCTAAAATGTAGAAGGGTTAAAATTGAACTCAAAATGCATTTCCCTTTACACTTTACCAAAATTCTCAACAAAATGCTATGAGAGCACTAAAAATAAAGATTGATATTAATTGTGTGTGTCTGTCCCTGTCCACTTGACACTTGAAGTAATTCAATGGAGAACAGAGTTTTGAAAGGTAGAGATAGGGTGGAAGGGAAAAGGAAGTTGAAAGAAAAGAATAAACAAAACCAGGTGGGTTTAAAATAGATGATCTATTTAGGAAACACACAGCCCAAACATGAATGCAATATTGGATGCACAGAAGAATAAAAATAACTATATAAAGGAAGCTAAGCTGAGAAAATATTTGGAACAATTTGAATAAAGTTTAAATGGTGTTTGTACCTTTACTAGGCAGAGATTATTTTGTAACACTCATGCTTTTAAGTAAATAATTAAGTAAACACGAACGAAGGGTGACCTGTGCTTTAAAAAACAGTTAAGTCTGGATTAGAAGATGGGAGCTCCTGGAGACATCAGTAGCTTAGGTTTCCACTGTGATATTTCAGATTAGATATTTTAGATTTACAGAAGTAGAAATAACAGGATGCGGTTCCTGATGGGGTGGGCAGATGAAGGAGTGGGGGAAGTCGTCACTGCAACATCCAAGTTTCTGAAGCCAGTTGGCTGTGAGAATGGTGATTTCATCACTTGGAAGAGAATACAAGAAGATGGAGAGGGGGAGGTGCTCTGCTTTGCTGTTAACTCTTGGGACATTCCCCACTGGTAATCAATTTTGCTGCTATCTATTTAAAAGTCGCTAGAGTCCAAATGGCTTTTCCCAAAAGAATATTCTCTTTTAGAATTTGGGAAAAAAATGAAAACAAATAAATTGCAAATTTCTCAAGTAATGATTTTTTTATCCTTAAGGTCATATAAATGACATATTTACAAGCAATGTAATCAATTAAAAAAATCATAATGTCCAAATAAATACCTTTTGCAAGGGCTCTCAGGTAAACCTTTAAACTGATTTGATTACATGATTCCATCCATCACTGGAGCAGAGAAATGTAATCACTCTTTTCATGTATGTATGAATAAAGATAAAGTTGTTTTGTTTTTTATCTAAATTTCACTTCTGTTATCTATCATTCTACTTAAACCATAGTTGATTCTGTGGTAACTGGGAAGACTGCAGGATACTTATATAGATTTTTTTTCAATGCTGAAAAAGAATTTGTGTTTTACTTTAAAAGAGAAACTCTCACCTGTTTTTTTAGATCTGCTTCTCCAAACCTAGCATAACGTGTACACATATGAACTCTGTTTACAAAGAAAATGCACAGGAATGAATTTTGTGCATAAATAATTTAAAAGATCATCTAAAACTTAATATATCTCATTGCTCCATTTATTTGCTTCTACAGAGTGAATGCATTTTAGAAAACCAGAAATGTGGCATAATATTGGAGACACCAGATGTTTACATCTATATAGGCAAAAATCCACAAACTTTTTGTAGGACAGAAAAGCTATTTATGCTGCAGCTGATTCTTATAAGGTATGCTAGAAAAATTTGAAAGTTTTGGGGAAGGTGTTGCATAGCACAAGCAAGCAGTCTTCTATTTGATTTGATTCGATTCCTCTGAGCATAATATGAAATACTGTGCCTTAGAGTGCCTAGAACAGGGTTTGACAGAGTATGTATTAAAATGGATCGGCTTATTTTTCCTTCCTCTCAATTACTTTAATGTTTTAGTTATCTTTCCATAAAATTCATTATCCTTTAGGTTTATTTAAACCATCATTTTTATGCAAGCTTGGAAAACATTTTAATATAATAATTTATTTTTAAACTCGAACTCTTACTAGCTTTTCTGTTCTTGTAGCCCTTGGTATGAAAAGCAGACACAAATTTGGACTTGTCTAGCTGTTTTTCATCTTTGTTGGCTCCAAGTCAATTAAAAGTGCTCAAAGCTTCCTAGGGCCCCAAGCAGCAATAATCCAGTTCTTACTTTAATCCAATTTCAATGACTTTCCCTGCAGTTGACAGTAATACAGCCCTCATGATGACCAATTAGGTATTCCACATAAAAATCGCAGCTGCTTCAGCGGAGAAAATGATTACTGTAACATCTGGTAGTGTACTGATAAGGCTATCAAACAGGAAGCTAAATCTTGAAAATCAGCTGCTCTTTACTCCAGCTTCTCTGACTCTCATAGAATTATTAATTCTAGGACATACACAGGATGAGTCAGCTTCAAGCAAAGTAGAAAAAAAAATCAAGCTGCACAATAGTTTAAGTGGATCTACAAGTCAGGCAAGACATAATTCAAACATGAAATAAACTTTTCACACTACCCGAAGAATATTACATTAGTCAGAAATTTATAGGATCATGATATTGCATACTTTCCTTGTAATGCATTGTTCAACATTATATATGAATTGATGTTTAATATGTGCTTCAAGAGTGGTGATAAAGATATCATCAAAATAAGTGGTATATCTATCTTAATATAGTGATACATAAACATATATTCAAGTGGTGTTTTATCTTCATGGGAGGAGATTTATACTTTAGATACAAGGCAAGGCCATACAAAAAGAACAAAGTTAGAGTCCCTACATTATATTATGCAAGAAAAAAATGGATATATTAATGTGCTAAGTGTAAAGACGTGAAAAATTCTATAAGACAATGCAATAATTATTTATGTTCATGGAGACAGAAGGTGTTTCTAAACAAGGCAAATAAAGCATGTAACAAAAATTTTGGAAAGGTAAATTAAAATGTTTAAACTTCTTGTAAGATAATAAAAACTCAGAGGATACTTGAAAAACCAATAAAATGTGTAATACATTTATATTACAGATGGTTAGTATCTTGATTGAAAATTAAATTGCTAGAAATCATACAAAATAACAATCCATAGTGAAAGGCTATGTACAAACAACTTACAAACAGTAAAATACAAACAGCCAATGATCATATGAAAAGCAGCTCATTCTGAGAGATAATCAAGAAGTTTCTAGTTATCGAGATTTATAGAGATAGATAAACGATATATGGATAGATAGATTTCTCATTAAGCTGGCAAATTTTTTAAAATAGAATTAAACTTAAGGGTTTATGTCATTGTGGTAAGATGGGTAGTTTCCTACAAAGCCCATGATATTAAAAATTTTTCAGTCTCTTTGTAACAAATTTGATAGTGTTCAATGAAATTAAAATGAAAATATTCAGTAACTCAGCAATTTTATTTCTTAGCATTGTCCACAGGGAATACTCACACTTGTATTAAAGGAGGGATGTACAGCGTCCTTTAAAATTGTAAACAACTTAGATGTCTCTAAAATAGTAGGTAGATTTATAGCTATGCAGATTTTATGGCAATATCCCCCGGATATATTGTCAAACTTAAAAAAAAAATCACAGAATTATATGTATGGTATGTCATTTATGTTTACAAATACACACAGAAATACTAAATATTTTCTATTAGAGCATATGTGTGTGTGTGTAGAGGCAAAAAAAAAATCTGGAGTATGATAACTAGTCTAATAACTACCAGACAATGAGAGAAATGGAGTAGAAAGTAGGGGGAGTCAAGGACTGGGGGACTGGGTGTTGGTCAACAGGGTTATTGGTTTTAGTTGTAAAGATTTAGTTTGTATAAGGACAATGCATCTGTTTATGCAATATCACATATTTTGCAAAACATTTAAAAATACAACGCAGAAATTTGAATCAGATCTGAGACATCTAATAACTGAAATTACAGAGGAAAGGGAAACAATATTAACTACACAGGGAAGGATGAGGAAAGAAGGAAAGAAAGAAGGAAGGAAGGGAGAAAGAAAGAAAGAGAAAGAAAGAATGAAATTAGAACATTTTCTAACACCATATACAAAAATAAACTCAAAATAGTTTAAAGACCTAAATGTAAGACCAGATACTATAAAACTCCTAGAGGAAAACATAGGCAAAACACTCTCTGACATAAATTGCAGAAAAAAATATTTTGATCCATCTCCTACAGTAAGGGAATAAAAACAAAAATAAACAAATTGGACCTAATTAAATTTAAAAGCTTTTGCACATTTGACCATAAACCAAATGAAAAGACAACCTACAGAATGGGAGAAAATATTTTCAAATGATGTGACCAACAAGGGATTAATTTCCAAAATATATAAATAGCTCATACAGCTCAATATCAAAATAACAAACAACTCAATCAAAAAAAAAAAAAAAATGGGCAGAAGATCTAAATAGACAATTCTCCAGAGGAGACATATAGATGGCCAACAAGCACATGGAAAGATGCTCAAGATCACTAATTACTAGAGAAATGGAAATCAAAACTACAATGAGGTATCACCCTACACTGGTCGGAATGGCCAGACTATAAATAATAGATAAAAAGTCTACAACTAATAAATGCTGGAGAAGGTGTGGAGAAAAAGGAACCCTTCTACACTGTTGATGGGAATGTAAATTGGTGCAGCCACTGTTGATAACAGTATGAAGATTCTTTAAAACACAAAAAAATAGTTACCATATGATCCAGCAATCCCACTCTTTGGCATTTATCTGGAGAAAACTATAATTCCAAAAGATACACCCACCCCAATGTTCACAGCAGTACTGTTTACAATAGCCAAGACATGGGAAAAACTTAAATGCCCATCCATAGACAGATGAATGGTTAAAGAAGATGTGGAATATATACAATGGAATATTACTCAGCCATAAAAAATGAATAAAATAATGTCATTTGCAGCAACATGGATGAATTATATTAATTGAAATAAGTCAGACATAGAAAGGCAAATATCATATGAAATCACTGATATGTGGAAATCTAGAAAAAGAATACACAAATGAACATATTTAGAAGACAAATAGTCTCAGACATAGAAAACAAATTTATGCTTATCGAAGAGGAAAGGGAGGGGAGAGATAAACTCAGAGTTTGGGATTAGTATATATGAAATAGATAACCAACAAGGGTCTACACTATATTCAATATCTTGTAATAACCTACAATGGAAAAGAATCTGGAAAAGGATATATTATGTGTGCGTGTGTGTGTGTGTGTATACACACCTGAAACATTGAAAATCAACTCTTCCTCAAAAAAAAGGTAAAATTGCATTTAGCTGAAGAAACATAATTAAAAGGAAAATATCATAGCACAAAAGAAAAAAGAACAAACCATCTTAAAACAAGATATATCAGAAGTATATTTAAAGTTACTTTAAATCCATTCTGTTTGTAATTTACTATCCTACTGCTTGTAAGGAAAACTTGTCAAATACTTGAATAGCAAAGCCCAAACATGTACGTAATTTCAGAAGCATATTTGAAGCCTAACTTGTTCAGGATAAGTGGCAATACCACAGAGATCCTACACTGGAAACCCAATGCAGGATAGCTAGCTACCTAAAGACTCATTGAAGAAAAGAGAAAACAAAAGCAAAAACGAAAACAAAAGCAATAACAAAAACAAAACAAAATAAAACAAAACAAAACACCCTCTCATGCCAGGGATGGAGAAAAAGACTTTTAAAAATAACATAAGACCTCCAAAAAACTACCAGCTGGAGACCACACAAAAAAACCCTCAAATAGAATGAAGTCAAATAACTTCCCTCAACAATCCCGTTACTGTTTGTACTGGTAAAGTCAGAAACCACTCAGGCGGTGTTTTCTCTCTCTTCCTCTCCCAAAGGAAGAGAAGAACGATCAAAGGCAAATGGCAATTGCAGAAGCAACGTGGAGAACCTGCTTCAACATCAGAAAAGAACACTGCGCCTCCTCATCGTGGTTTTGGATGCTTTACACGATCAGAAAAACTTCTCCAGTAACAAACTACAGTAAAGATCCCTACAAGTAGAGGCTTGGCCCTGACCCAGCAGCCTCTGCTGGCTCCGCGGTAGCAGGGCACTTTTCACTGCTGGCAAGATAATTTCTCCCATTTCTGGTTCTACTAGAAAAAGGGGGAAAGCACATTTGCACATACAGTCTTTCATATGCCATAACTTATCAACTCATTTCAACCGGAAATGTAATTTAACAATTTTTAAAACGGCCACAATTCATTAACACAATACTGAATGACAGCCAATGAGAATCGGTGTCTTTAAAGCCCTGGAGGCATTCACTCCACTGTTCCCGTAAAGCGGCCCCGCCCCCTGAAAAATAATAAGGAAAAGGCGGGTTTTGCCTTTGCTAGTGAGAATCGAGCTGATTCCACTGATGAATAAATCTTAGCGGTTGCATTCAAGGCCATCCTAAAAGTTTGACTTTCAAACTGATAAAAGGTCACCAAGACTGTGGCAGGGAGGTGGACTGGGTAGCTGAGAACTAGCCCTGGAAAACAGAACCTTTTGGTTTTTGTACCATATGATTGCACTACCTGTTCACACTTTCCGGATTTTTAAAATAAAGCTGGTTGGCAGATTTGGGGGAAAAAATGGTCACATAAAACTCTATTATTCATAAAGATGGACTGTAAATCCATTTTATATGTTTTAATGAATGCTGCATACAAATGGACTTCCAAGCCAGAATCGGTGTAAAACTATAACACACATAGTTCAGTAAGTTAATATAACGTTTCTCAATCCTAGATGACCAAGTGACAAGCTTTAAACATGAAATAATGTTATCAAAATTCTATCCATAAACAGTTACATCAGAATCTTTGCAGATGGGTCATGAAACCATCACTTTTTTTATGCTTCCTGAGTGACTCTAGTGTTTAGCCAGGTGGAGGACCACTGCAAACTAGTGTGCTGAATGAGATACTGAAGTCTAAATGTCAGCTGGTGTCTACCCAAATGATGAAAAACTGTTCCAAATAAAGTATTTCAGCTTAAGAGAAAACTAGGCTGTCTACTGCTTCTGCCAGTAACTAAATAATAGTTATGGGTTGCAGCAACCTTGTCAGGGATGTGATTTTGTCTCTATGAAATTGAGATTTAGTGAGGTTAAATTATATATCCAAGATCACATACTCAAAAACTAGCAATCTGAACAACCCTGCCTGTCACGGAGGTCTATCCTATGACTTCCACAAGGTGCTATCTTTCATAGTGAAAATGCTCTACCTTTAATAATGTATGGCACTCAAACGTCCAAAAACAAGTCATTAATTTTCAAAACCAAAATTGACATTTAGACATCCAATTGACTTTCTACATTGTTAATCTTAGGGGAAAGTATTTCCTTCCTTTCCTATTGTAGAATATTTATTTTTCAAATTTAGTTTGTGATCCCTGCCCCACCTCCATGCCAGAAAAAAAGAAAATTCTGACTTTCTTCATATGTGCTCTTATAATAATTTTTATGCACAGTTCTTACAACAATCACATTATTTGACTCAATATCTAAACCCCTATAATAGAAAAATATTTACCATGCCACAAGAGTGCATATATAAATGGGCATGTTATATCACCTCAAGCCCAAAAGAATCTTCCATAATCCAAATTTATTTCCTAGAAACCCATTCCTTGAATGGAATCTCTCTTAATTAGCTTAATTAGCAAATTACCACTGTTTTAAAAACTCAACATTTGCATTTTGGGATTACTGTAGATTCACATGCAGTTGTGAGAAGTGATACAAAGAGGTCTCATACACCCTTTACCCAGACTCTACGCAGCTAAGCTCAGCCATTGTGCTGAATCAGACTCCTAGCACAATGCAGGATTCTAGAAGACTCTCGTTAGTCATAGTAGATTGTGATTAAGCAGCTAATCCAGGGAATTTATAGAAAAGCTTCAAGTTTTGTTTTGTTTTTTTTTGTTTTGCTTTTCTTTCTTTCTATTCAATCCCATTTGCCTTCATCAAAGAATCTAACAATCAAAAAACATTTTCAAAAGTAATTTCAGAGTGAACATGTGCTTTATTCTTACTGAAAATAATATTTTGCTTATTAAAAATACTCCTCTAATTATTATAAACCACAAAATACAACATAAGAAACAGTGAAGCAGATGGTGAAAATCAAGTTTTCATACAATTCAAAGTACCTTTCATACATTTAAAAAAATATATCAAGATGAATAAATTTTCACAAATAATTTACATTTCTTCCATGTTTCCTAAGTATAATAAAACACTTACCTTAGTGAATTTGTATCTAAGAGGTTAAATACAAATGACAAATAATGTAAATTTATAAAATAATTAACACCAGTTTTCTTTGGTTAGCATGATTTCAAACACATGCTGAAATAACCTTGATTGCATTACCAGAAAGAAAACTAATCATAAAGGGGATAATTTCTCAAAAAGAAAGATAGTGAAGTTTTATATTTATTTTTAAAATGTGACTACTTTTTATTTCCTGAGTTTTGTACTTTGAAATGGAAGAATGACATTTAGACTTCACAGAGATTCTATTCTTTTTTTAAGCATATTTCCTGCAGATGCATTTGCAGAAATTTTGTATTGCTGAGTAAATAATGAATGAGCTTTGAGGGTGTGAGATTATAATATCAAAGATAAAGAAATAAACAAATTAAATAAAATATCAGTAATGCAAAGAACTTCTAATACTGATGTTAGGAAATAATATATAGCATTTTAATTTAACATATATACCACTGAATTTTCTTTTAAAATCAAATCAAATCTGTCATCAAGTTTCCTTTAGGTGGGTAGAATTTTGTAACACCAAATTGTTCTTCAGCATTTGACCATAAAATTCCTCCTACTTGAAAATTATTTACATTTTAATTTTATTTTCATTATACTTTATTTTTCTGGTTCTTCTCTTAATCTGATCAGCATTTGATTTTAACCTTTGTCTGCAGTGACTGAGTTTTTCCTTTAAAAGCTAATAGGAATACTTTAAGTATACGTTCTTCTCAAAGTTTAAAGTATAAGCCTCTTATCCTTTCACTGTTCTATCATCCTTCTTGGGTCAGTTTTATCCATTCCCATCTTAGGAGCTATAAAGTGTTTGAAGATGACCCCAAAGTCTCATCTCTTTTCAAAATACAATTTTATCCTAAACAGATTCTTTTTTATCTTTTTACTAAAACTTGCTTCTTCCTTTCTGATATTTCTCATAATTAACGATATCAACATACCAATAAAGCAGAAATAAACTTATAACAATTTTTGATTTTCTTACATCTCTAAACCTCATGGCACATTGTGAACAAATCCCATAAATACTACCTCTGAAAGAGCTCTGAAAGGCTCTTATGAATATTTTGCTTTTCTTTTCATGGGCATACCTTTTCATGGGCATACATTCATGTCTGCTTATTTAGATTAATAAAAATGTTATCCACTGCTCTCAATTTTGTCTCAAAATCTTGAAATTAATACTGGTAACTCATGGAAGCACAGATACAGTAGTGTTGTTGTCTGGGTTAAAAACTACTTCATTATTAATTACCTGTTGTGAAACTCTGAGCATCATATTCAGTGCCCTTCAGATTTTAATACCAATTTGTGGCCTGTCTTGATTCACAAAAGTTTCCCACCCTGTCATACTTTCTCCCATCACACCAGTGACATGGACCCTTAATTCTCCATGACTTTCTCCCAGTCTTACCTCACCTGATAATGATCCCATTCCTGAAATGACATTACTGTCCCCACTCTAAAATTATACACATGCTTTAAGTTTTAGGACAAATGCCTTCTCCCTGTGAATTAATATTTCAACCCAGTTAGAATTATTATTTTCTTTATTCATATTCTTAAAAAACTGCTCTTGGGGGAGAGTATAGCTCAGTGGTAGAATGCCTGCTTAGCATACAGAAGGTCCTGGGTTCAATCCCCAGTACTTTCTGTTAAAATAAATAAATAAATAAACCTAATTGCCTTCTCCACAAAAAACAAACAAAAAATCCGAAAACTGCTCTTTAAGAATTCTTCATAAGTCCAGATCTAGAGTCAGTCTGCACCTTAAATTAAACCATTATTTACATTAAAAATTTAATAAATCATTAATAAATCATCAGTATATGTATCTTAGTTTTACTCTAAGTATAAATAATACAAGCAATAGTTTTCCCTATTAGTTTTAACATAATGGATACTACTTTGGATAAAATGGATAAATATTTTGCCCTGAACATTTACTTTAGGAAATTTCTTAACTTTAATCTCTAAAACCAGTAATCAAGTTTATATAGATTTATAAAAAATTAAAATATTTTCCATAAATCTGGATTATTTTATAATAATAGGGAGAAAGGAAGATTTTATTGATATATATTTTTTCTTTTTATCCCTTTATTTGTGGGTAATAACCATATAACATACACTTCTAGGTATAACGAAAAATATGAGCCCGAAAGAAATCATTTTCTGTTCTCATGGTTTAATATAACACAAATCTCCTATTTTCAGTTGCAGGAAAACATAGCATTAAAGAAAACCAAATGCAGGTGCCCTATAAGTGTAATACAACAAATGCTCATTGCTAAAACACAAATGCAAATAAATAATAGAGTAGTTTTACACAATTATAACACAATGCAGTAGTTAAATTCATGGACTTTGAAGCAAATTATCAATTTGAACACAAGCTTGCCCAGTTCCAGAAATCACAATATTAGTTACTGAATCTGTGAGATTACCCCAGTGTCAGAGTCATTTCACAGTTTCCAAAAATTGCAAGCATTTATATACTATATACTTGTTATAGGGTCTGTATAACCTTATTTTTCAGACTATTTTTTAAGAGAAGTTTTAGGTTTACAATAAAACTAAGAAGAAGGTACAGAGATTTCCCATATACCTCCTGCTCTCACAAGTGCATAGCTTCCCTCATTATCAACATTACTCACCAGAATAGTACATTTTTTACCTAGAATAAGCCTATGTTGATCTCCGTAGTTTACCTGAGGGTTCATTCCTGGGGTGGTGTACATTCAGTGGGGGTGGACAAACGTATAATGACATATCATATAGAGTAGTTTCATTGCCCTGAAAATCCTCTGTGTTCTACCTTTTCTTTTCTCCACAACAACTTTACTATATATCCCTGGCAACCACTAATCTTTTTATTGTCTCCATAGTTTTGCCTTTTCTGGAATGTCATACAGTCGGATCATACAGTATGTATGTAGCCTTCTAGATTGGCATCTTTCACTTAGTAATATGCATTTAAGTTTCCTGCATGCCTTTTCATGGCATGACAGCTCATTTCTTTTTAGCAGTGTTGAATCTTCATGTATTTTGGGTTTTTCCAGTTATCTTTCTGATATTTTTTCTAGATTAATTCCATTGTGGTCTGAGAGCAGACATTGCACGACTTCTATTCTTTTAAATTTCTTAAGTGTGTTTTATGGCCTAGAATATGTCTTGGTCTATTAATGTTCCATGTGACCTTGAGAAAAAGGTGAATTCTGCTGCTGATGGATGAAATAGTCTATAGATGTCAATTATCTTCAATTTATTGGTGTTGTTTTTCAGCTATCTCCTTACTGATTTTCTTTCTGATGGATCTGTCCATTCCTGAGTGAGAGGTGTTGAAGTCTTAAATTATGATCATGAAAGTATCTATTTCTCCTTGTAGTTCTATCAGGTTTTGCCTCATGTAGCGTGATGTTTGTAGTTTGTAGTTAGGTGCATATATGTTAAGAGTTGCTATGTCTTTTTGGAGAATTGACCCTTTTTATCTATACAAACTTTCCTTAGTTTAAAATTCACTCTGCCTTGAATTAATATAGTTACTCCTGCTTTCTTTTGATTACTGTTAGCATGTGTTTCTCTCCATCCACTTACTTTTAAATACAAACTGGGTATTCTGTAGACAACATATAATTGAGTCATGTTTTTTGATCTTAGCCTGGCACTGTTTTCTGCTCCTTTGTGTCTGTTTCAGGAAGCTATGACTCCCTGAATTCACTTGTCTCTCCAGTCTTGGGGGCAATAGTTTGCCCAGGGTTCTCCGTTTCTCTTATAGATCCAATAAAAATTGTTGATTTTTCAGTCTATTTAGCTTTTTACCTGTTTTTGGAATGAAATGGTGACTTCCAAGCTCTTTAAATACAAAAACAGAAACCACTAGATCCTTATTTTTAATCAGATGTGCCAATTCCACAAATTTTGCTTTTTTGTTTACAGGATGTATCCTGATTTTAATGCAAAGAATATGATCTTCATAGGTCTAGAAGTAACTGTATTAGAAAATACAGTTAATCATAAGTTATGGTTTTATTATTGTTGGATTGTACTTTATACCAAATACTTAACCTCACATTATACACAACTGAACCATCATTACAGTTGTAATTTTTACCCAAATAGGATTTTAGAGAAAAATGTTTATTTACTTATTTAGTAGGTATTTGTTGATCATCTACTAGAAAAATATCTTCTATTTGGATCCATTAACTCACTCAATTTTTTAAAATTGAATTTTTAAAAATTGAATTTTTACTATGAATTAGGTACTTCAATAGTCAATGTTAAGACAGAGGGAAAAAGTCCTACTTAACAGAGATTGAGTTTTAGTGTGAACTTTTATTATAGGCACTAAACAAATAAGTACCAAGAAGGACCTGGACTTCTGGGAGTTGAACACTCAGTCCCTGGGAAGTTCCTATAGGAGGAAGAAATAAGTTCTAAGAAGGGACAGCATGGTATGACAGTCAAGAGTCCAGAGAGGTGATCAAGAGTCAAATGTTTTAGAGGAACTGAATAAAATTCCACATGGACAGAGCAAGGTAAAGGGAGGCAGAGTTGCGGACAACAGTAGAGAAAAGGGTGAAGTAGGCAAATGGCAGACCTCAAAGAACCCAGAAGAAAAGATAAGTATTTTAGATACATACTAACCTTAAAGACAAGATGGAAAATTGTAAACAGCCTAGCTATGTGTTGAAGTATGTGTTGAAGTAATACTGCCTGCAGTGTGGTAAAGAGATTAGGAAAGTTTTGTCACAAGGAGTGAGTTGGAAGGATATTAAGAGTAAGTTAGGTGAGAAATAAAGGTGGCTTTCAAGTAGGATGGTGACAATGGAGTCTAGAGATATGGTTAAATTTAAGAGACAGAAATAGTTTTGACAAGTTTATAAATATATACTTTATATATATCATATGTACATATATACGTGGGTATATATACGTGATGTGGAGGGAAGAGGGAGAGGAAAGAGTAGTGAGAGATGACTCTGGGTTTTAGCTTAAGGAACTGGATGAATGGAAATAATGGTTAATGTTTATTGACCACCCACTTTGTCATGCAGTATTCTACGTGATTTACATGTAATGACTAACTTACTATTCACAGCAATCATTTAAGAGAGGTGTTATTATTTTCCCTATTATACAGATAATTGTAAGGCACTGAGATTGTTCAAGATTACACTTAGTATAAATTGTAGACCTTGAACACCTGGCTCCCTCAGAGCCCAACCATTTAATCATTGGCTCTTGTGAGATTTACTGAGAGAGAGACTTTGGAGAAGTATTCAGTTTAAATTTCAGGGAGAAAAATGAGTTCTGTTTTGGACTTGATTTTGAAGAGCCTGTGATATAGCCAAATGGAGATTTCTTGAGTATACTTTGCTTCCGTAAGTCTACAATTCAGGAGAGAACTGTGGCTGGGAGATTTACATTGGAGAGTTTTGAGTAAACAGATGGACGCTGAAGTCATGGAAGTAGATGAAACTGTCAAAGTGAGAGGTTGAGATGGAAGTCGTGTATCCTTGGCCTATTTATGAGTTTTAGAGGGGATGTAAAGATGTAATCACAGTCCCCTCATGGACTCCTATCTCATGACTAAACACACAATTACAATATGGAGTGATGAGTGCTAAATCAGAAGGCAGAAGCACTGAGGATAATTTACCTCCTGTAAGAGAAGGCCATGGTCCATGAAACCACCTCCTGGAGGCTGCAGTACCTGAGCTGAGTCTGGAATGATGGCTTGAAGTAAATCAGGTGAAGAAGAAAGGTGAAGTATCAGTTCACCTGGACAGTAGACATTCAGGTAGTGCAAGCTGTCCAAGCAAAAGCAGTGACAGTGACCCAGGCCTGGGTGCCCCTTGGGGAGTGTGATTTCTGCAGTATGGTTGAAATGCGTGTGGAAGGGAGGTGCTGAGAGGCAAGGCTGGGGGAATGGGTCAACTAACAGAAAGCTTTGCAAGTTATAGCTTCCATCTGCACTTTAGCCAGCATGTGTTGACCACGTAGAGGGCTTTCCTATGTAAATGTGAATATCAGAACATGTCATATAACCCCTGTATAGTTCATGTGCTCATGTATTCAGATGAACTAGGGAGTAAGTCACAATTTCATGCTTAACTAACCAAACAAGGAGAAAGAGCCTATTTTCCTTACACATCTTAAGGAATATTTTACTTGCTAGCCCTGAATTTTACCACTTAAAAACACTGCCATGGCAGGAAGAATTTAAAAAGCAGTGCATCAGGAAACAAGATGTTGATTTTTTTTTCATTAAAAAATATTACCATACTCCTTGCTCTCCCAAATTTTAAAATTCCATTGTCATAATATGCTTTACCTGATGCCAACGCTGCCTGGTAATTGGAAATCCCCAAAAGCAGTAATTTGTTCACACAGATAATTGTGTCAGGGAGTCTGACCACAGCATTGCTGGCTACCTTGCAAGTTAAATTCCAGATACTGTCACCATAACAATCTACATATGGCATTCCTTTAAAAAAGGATTTCTCAAAATTGTGTTCTAATATTGGTTTGTTGAAACAAGTTTACTAAAATTGTAAAGCTTGCTTCCCAAATACCTGAAAAGACAAGTACATAGTGTTTTTTTATTACTACTTTTCATCATATTTTGTTTAGTATTCTAAAATCATGATCAAGTAACATGCCCCCAATCAAATTGGCAATGGCATTTGAGCAAGTATGTTTTAACAACAACAACAACAACAAAATTCTGGATAAAACATAAAAAAAAAAGCAACAACTGCTTATTATATGATTTTACAAAAGTATAAATCTCATTAGCAGGCATAATTTATGAGATTATCTTTATTTATGCTAATGTATGACTCAAAGTGTTTTCTAACGTCTCATTTGAACTGTAATAGAGGATTTCAATGTGATTGACACAGACTTTATCCTCCCTGTTGCATCTAGTTGTTTTTCTCAGGCATGTGTGTATTTTACAGTGTTCCCACAGAATTGTTAATGAGCCTTCAATTTGTGCAAACTGGAAACAGAAAGTAAAAATTTCCCTCCCCAAGATATTAGTACATGACTTCAAAATTAAATATGAAAACATTTCAATTTCAACACAAGTATATTAACCCTAGTGCCAGGCACATGTGACTTTAAAAATGTTATTTTGTGCTTTAATGAAGGTGTATAATTTGGGGGTGGGGACTCCTTTATAGTGGGTGATTGGGCTGCATTTGATGGAGGAGTAGAGAGCTGTATATGACATACACATCACTTGAGGCAAAAGATTGAAACATTCTGCATTTCTCATTTAAAATCCAATATAGCACTTTGGAAAGTGATGTAAATTTTAACAAAAATATAAGACATTTGACTTGCACATAGTGATGAAGAATTTTACAATGAAGTGTCTCTCCAAGTCAACAGTGAGTAATCCCAGAGCATAAATATCACTAAAGAGGGAGTTCTCTTTTTTTCTGGAACTCTTCCATTTTGAAATTCACCTGTATTTTTTTCCCCCTGACTGGGCTCCTGTATCTTGTGCAGATATTAGTAGGTTTTATACAGGTTCCCAAGGTTATTCCCTCTCTTTAAATCTTGCACCCCTCCCCATCTCCTTGCCAGAATTTGTTCATCAGTCAGAAGGAAAGAAGAAAAGGCACATAAGAGCTGATCCTTCATTTACTCTACGTCAAACTCAGTTTTAGCCCTTTTTATTGATCATTGCAACAGACCCCTGTCTGTTGTGTATCCTGGTTTATCTGGGTAATATTATTACCCTGGTTTAAAAATGAGAAACCACAGGTCATTTACAAAATTACTAAGTGACAGAATCAGGACTTTTGATTCTATATGGGCTATATGGCTCCAGGCCAGAGTCTTCCATTTTACCCGTCTCTATAATTCTCATCCCTAAAGGAAGGAATCCTAGAGACTAGTGATTGGTGGGGAAGAGACGAATTTAATAAAGAAAGGTGTTTTTTTTTTTTCTTTTGATGAGGTTTTGCATAGAGGTGGTCAAGAGCCATGCTCAGAGTTTAAGGGTATTGGATAGGAAAGAAAAAAAAAAAGGTGAGTTTTGAGAGACATATTTTGTGACTTCTTATGTCATTCTAGACATACAAATAAAAGAGACTGTAGTTATGTTGATGTGAATTTGGTTCTATGGGGTTTTTTTGTTCATGAAAATATTCCCAGAATGAATCATGAGAATTATGGCTAAGAAGTGCTACATTCTCGTGGACCATGCCAGGTCTTCATCACTGAAGGCCCCACAATTTTTCCCAAGAACATTCTCCCTCTCAAAAGGGAAGCTTTTTCCAAGCCAATAAAATCCTGCCTCCCTGGAAAGAAAAAAAAAAAAAAGTTTTTTTTTTTTCCAAAGCACTTTTTGTCTTTTTTTTCCCCGCTTGGTTCATAATAAAACATTTTAATCACTGTGGTCTCCAAATAAAACTGCTGCTTCCTGCCATATATCTGGGCGTAGAGGGAGTTACACTAACTACCCAGTCTGCTGATAGGGAAAGCCTCATTCTCCAAATGCAGCACAAAGTTTCACACAGTTGAAGAGAGCAGCCCACGCAAAGCCAGTGGAGGAGCAAATTAAAAGTTAGTTCTTTGTGCTAGGAGAGAATTCCACTTCCAGTAAAGAATCTGCTGGTTAATGCCATCATTTCTCCTAATTCTTTTACTTTAGGGACAATCAGCATTTTAAACATCACCACATGGACCAATTTTTATCAGCCACACGCTAGGTGGTGTGCTGGTAAATGCTTAATAACCACTTCCAATCTAGCTCTATAAATATGCCTATATACACACACAATGTACATGTTTATTATCAATTTTACTCATATAAAAGTGGTTTAGTACACAATTTATAAATAATAATAATAAAATACACCATGATCTTTATTATAAATTCTATATTACCATTGTTTGTTGATTTTTGCTGAACTCTTGTGTTTCTAACAAACTGTATTTGCAAATGATGAGGTAAGTCCCCAAAAGTATGTTGGATGTTGCTGGATATTTTAATTTACGTTAAAGTAGGACAAAAATGGAACAAAAGAGTCAGACATTGTCAGAACTTCACTTCTTTGCAATAACACATGAGACTTGTTTGCTAAATTGGATAGTGACTTTCAAAAAGTGGAAAAATATTTTCAAAATATTTGTAATAGTGTCAATTCAATGGCCGCAGATGCAGCACACTTTAAGTTTAATATTTATTAACAGTTTTTCTGGCACATGTTATAAGCCCAGAAATCAACCAAACTGCAAGGAACATTTTGATTTGTAATATTTGACAACTTCCAAGGGTAAAAACTCCCACCAAGGTCAATGTTTAAGCTGTCAGTGTAATGTTACCAAATATCGCATTGGGAAGAGAGGTACAGAAGGAAACTAATGTATAAGTTTTAAATCTTACAGATACAATGGATAATAATAACCTTGAGGGCAAAGGAAATAGAAATGGATAATGATGAGTTTGAGTGTTTATTAGCTTTGTTTTAATATAATTATTGAAAGAGAAGTCTATATAAATTAATTTTTAATAATGACTAATCTTTACTAATCCTTGAAATTTTAACTGTGGCCTCTCGTGGGTCATCCTGAGCCTGGCCCAGTGCTGTCACACTTGGTAAGTGGGTTGTTAACGGAAAATCTGGCTGGTGAGCCTCTCTGTCTCCTACTGGCAAGTAACTGGTGTAAAATAATGCCAACATATTCCTCGTTAATTTTGACAAGACAAAATGGAGCAAAAATTAGTTTTCTAAAAATTTCTATCAACTGTCTTACATTTGAACCAGTCTCAGTCTGACATCCCAGTAAAAATCTCTGTTCACCTGAATCCTAGGATACCCTCTTCTCTTTGTTTTTACATCTATGCACTTTTTTTTATTACTTCTTATTAATGAATGTGTTCAGTTCTGAATCAAATCTTTCTTTTTATCCCACCATCACCATCTTGCTGGTGATAACTATATTCATTCTGGCTTCTGAGTGTAGTGGCCATCTGACCTTCAGTGACTACTTCTTTCAATCACCAGGACACACTCAAACTTTATAATCACACTAACTGACCCTGACCCATCTTCAAAATATCTTTAGCAAACACCCCATACTTCAACCACCACCTCTTATATACTTCCATCCCTTTCATTCTAATACCTCCATTGCTACAATGCTTCCACCTCATTTATATAATTAATCTACAGCTACTACCACACTCTCTGTCTCTCTAAGACTCCTGCTTTCAATTCATTTATTTTCCAGTTTTCATATAATCTCACTTCCAAGGGAGGTTCATTTTACTAGTGCAAGGCTGTTTCAGCATTCTAAAATCAATCAAGATAAAATCAATCAATCAATAAAATACAATATTAATAGTATCTAAAAGAAACAAACATATAATTTGCACCACGGATTTAAGAAAACTCAACATACATTTATAATTTAAAAAAGAAAGCTCTCAGAAAACTGGTATTGAACAGAATTTCCTCAGCTCAATGAAGGAGATATATATATATATATGTAACTTTTAATTAATATAATACTTAATGGTGAAAGACTGAAGATTTTTTCTCTGAGATTGGGAACAATACAAGGTTGTACATTCTCACTACTTTCTTAAATATTTTCCTTTGGATAATAGTGTAATACAAAAATACCAAAGAACAAAAAAATCTAGACATAAGTAATTAAAGAGGAAGACTATTAATAAATTACATAATGGAAAATTATTTAAAAAATTTAGAAATAAGTTTCTTTAACTAACAAGTAAGTTTAGCAATTTTCAAAATTGCAGGATACAAGGTCAATATATAAAAGTATTTTATCTCTATAAAATAACAAGGAATATTTGTCAATTTAAATAAAATACTAACATTACAACAGCATCAAAAATATCAAGTACTTAGGAGTTAATTTAAGAAAATGTCTGTAGGACTTTGTAAATTTAAATTACAAAAGTGCTACTGAGAAATTAAAGATGATCTAAATAAATGATTATATATAAAAGTTCACAAAAGACTCAGTAGTGTTAAGGTGTCAATTCTCTTCAATTTTTTCTGTATATACAACACTATCCCAGCCAAAATTTCATTTGACATATTTTTGTGGGTATTAACAAGCCAATTCTAATATATGCATGGAAATATAAAAGATCTAAAATAGCCAAAGTATTTTGAAGAAAAGAACAAAGTTGAAGGACAAATACTACTTGATTTCAAGACTTGCTATAAAGCTATGTATTATTAAGCCTGAGTAGTACTGGAATAAAGTAACCCATATGACATTCAATCAGGAGACGACTGGATATCCACATGCAAAAATATGAAACTCTACCCTTGCTTTGCACTATATCATCCATATTACATGTATCATAGGGCTAAATTTGAAAGTTAAACTACAAAAGCTGTCAAAGAAAACATAGGAAAAATCTTTGAAACCAAGAATAAGAAGAGATTTCCTTTATAGAACACAAAACATTGAGCAATAAAAATTGATAATTCAATAATTGTTACACTGAGCTTCATCAAAATATAAAATATAAGCTTTTCAAAAGAAACTGTTAGGAAAATAAAAAGAAATGTCATGGGCTAGAAGAAAATATTTGCAAAAAATATTTCTAGTAAAAAACGTTTTCTTCAATGAAAAGAAGACAAAGAACCCTTTTTTTTTTAAATTAACAAATGACTGGAACAGGTACTTGATGAAATAAGAGATATGAATGTCTATATGAGTGGAAAATAAGTACAAGAAAATAATTAAATATCATTAATCATTAGGACAACACAAATTAAAAACTCAATGAGATACTGCTTCGCACTCACTAAAGTGGTGGAAAATAAAAGAGACTGAAAAGGTCAATTGTTGATGCTCTTATGTTATTAAATATATGTGGAGGAACTAGAACTCATACACTGCTAGAAGGGATGAAAAATGGTACAATCACTTTAAAAAACAATCTGACACTTTTATAGAAAGTCAAATATATGCTTATGATAGGACCTAGAAATCCTGCTCTTATTTATTCATCCAAGAAAAATGTTCAAAGAAATAATTGTAGTAGGCTATTTATAGCAGTTTTACTTATAAAAAGCAAAAAAGCTGGAAAGAGCCCGGATGCGCTTTAATAGGTGACTGGGTAAACAAACTGGACTATCTAAAGACTGAAATATTACTTAGCAGTAATAAAAAATGAACTACTGATACACACAACATGAGTGATCTGTGAAAGCATTATGCTAAGTGAGTGAAGCAGATACAAAAGACGACATACTATCTGATTCCATCAGAGTCAGAACTAGGATGAGGTAAATATTCCATAGCTTGAGTATGATTTTTTTTAAAACTTACCAAATAATACACATATTTGGTGAATTTTATTTATATAAATTCCATCAATAAAACTGATTAAAGTATATTTCTAAAATGAATTCTAAGGGGACATTAAAAAATAATAGTAATTATTATGTTATGTTTGTGATACAGCTTTTTAAAATGTTTTATGTCTTACAAGTTTTTAAATCATGCTTCTATATTACTTAAATAAAAATGACTAATAATGATCAAATACTCGTATTTAAATTAAAATGATATACTGTACCCTAGATTATTTTATTTAGAAATTTCACATGCTTAACTTACTATATCCTCAGAAAACAGTCAGGGAAATTTGAATCATAAAACCTATGACAAGTATATACTTGATAAATGGCTACTGAAATTATTGAACACCTACATGCATGCACTGCTTTCTAGGTACATCACCTTAGGAATAGATGCATGCTTGAGAGAACTGCATTCATTTTAGCATTTATTGAGCATTCTTTATTTTGAAGATTTGTTTTAAAATATGCCATGCTTATGTCACTTGATGAGTCATTAGAATGTGACTAATTTCATTCCTATTCAGTCTGAAAAATGTTTAACATTTAGATATTAAACATAATATATTCTCATTGTCCTCTTGAAGGAGAAAGTAAAATACAGAAACACAGTAAGAAAATAAAATAAGAAGTCAACCAATAGCTTTGGTTAATATTTTGAAAATTGTATATATATGTATAGATATGCACACATACACACACAATACAAATGTATTCATGCACACTTGTATACACAAATATATTTATATGAAATATTATCTAGTGTCTTACAATTATCCATGCTTTAGGAAATAACTTTAATATGATATGAAAATATTTTAATAACTGCATTATATTTGATCATATAGAGGCAACTTAATGCAACCATTTTCTTATTGTAGAACATGTTTTTGCACAAATATCTACCTAAATTTTTGATGTGGCATTTATAAAAATATGACTCCTGCCCCACCCTTAAAATTCATTTCTGCTCTGATGGTCCTTTAAGAACGTATGCCTCTAAAATAAATTGTCTTTATTTCTAATTTCCCTCTCAAACTTTAAAGGGGAAGTAGGGCAAAAGTTAGTCTTGTCTATTTTAATGCTTATTATACTCATATTAATTTCCATTTTCTCAATTGCTAATTTTCTCCGAGATCAAAATTTTCTAAAACAGTGGTTCTCAGTCTATGCTGCACTTTAGAATCCCTTGGAAACTTCTCAAATGTTCAAATTCCTAGCTCCCAATAAAGAAGATTCTAACTTAATTGGTCTTGGGTGAGTCCCAGACAGTGGTAGTTTTTAAAGCCCTCCAGAGGATTCTGATCCTAATATGCAATCTGGATTAGAAACCACTGGTGCAGATGGTTTCCTAGACTGAGAATGGAGCTCTCTTTATCTCTTCCAGCTGGGTCCACAATGCTTAGGTCATATGTAATCATACAGCTAACTTTTACAGTTTCCCCAAACTTCCCAGCTTCTTAGTTTTACGTTTCACAGCGAGTCTTATTCCTTGTTGACTAAAAGATTTTCCTCCTTTCTCTTCTGCAGTCACAGATTAGACAACTACACAATTTTCACTGGGTCCTCGGAGGAACAATTATCTGTTTTCAATTTATATTATCACTCCATAAACTCAGTCTTACAAACTTATGAGCCCCTATGACAGGCGTGTTTGAACTAAGCTGCTTTCCAAGAGACTCTATGAGTACTACCAGTTTTAGGAGAATATATTTCCAGATCTTCTGATTCTATATGGATTCTCTCTCCCAGGATTTTTGTTCTCTCTTCCCACCCACCTTCCTTTTTGCAACAGTACTCCTCCACTTTACAAAAAAAAAAAAAAAAAAAAAAAAAAGAATAGCCTGCTATCTCCCAAATCTTACAAGAGCTTATATCTCCTGGGGTAAAACCTCTGGTGCTCCCAACTACTGAAATGGGTGAAATCTTCTTTCGCCAATAATCAGAATACCATAAACTAACACAGGGCCTCCTGTGTCTTACATTATTAAGTATATGTGCTAAACATGAGACAGACCACAATAAAAGACATTTGAGCTTATACTGGCAAGGACTGACGTCAAATATATTGTAAAATAAGAGCATGGGGAATATTAGCAATTTTAACTTTCTCATTTCTTCTGTCCCTTGACTACTGTGAAAGAAAACATAACTCCTGAGGGAGAGGTTTGAGAGGGAGATTTTTGTAATAGAGTCATAAGAGATATGTTAAGTATGAGTCACCTATTAAAACATAAGCAATTCCTATCAGCTCTTTCAATATTTGCTTAGGACTTGCCATTAGCTGGAAAGCAAAGCATCTTTAATCAGCTGAAGAAATACAGTGTAGTCATTTTATATATTTCCTTTTTTCATTTTCATAATCCCCCAAAAGGGAAAAACCAAGCAACAAGTCACACAAGGCAGATGTTTCTCCCATCTTGGATTTTGCTTTTGCCCTTGAAAATAAGTTTTAAAGATCACTGGATAATTTTTAGCAAATAACGTCAATGGAACTGATAAACTTGAATGACTCTGCTGTAACTAAAGTCCTTCATTTCCATCTTCATGTTTACTCAGCATTTTTGTCTATGAAAGCAAAAAAAAAAAAAAAAAAGAAACAGAATTGATGCTTAATTCTGTCTCATTCAGAATTAAATTAATTCATGAATCTGCAGATGAGTGAATTATTGTTTTATAAAAATCTAACCCTATTCACCTCATTAAGGAATAGATTTCCAATAACCTTTTAATTTTGTTTCAAGATTTTAATTGTGTTGAATAACTTATTCATCAAATTATGCAATATATGTTATATATGTTGATTCTCTTAATTATATGCTAATAATATCTATACTGAATAAGGGAGGGCATATCGTTTTAAATATTCTTTGAGGAGGTATGCAAGCAAAAAAAAAAAAATCCCTAAAAACTAAAAAACAAAAAATATAAAAACAGTCCTTTAAGCCACATTTTATAGTGCATTAGCAGATGGTACATCACCATAATTTTGATTGGAAATCAGAAGACAAAGAGAGCGTTTTTCCTGGCTGATTATGGGTAGTTATGAATCCAGCATAAAATCCCAGTCATATTTACACTGAGAACCCACCTACTAAACCTCGAAGCAGGGCGTGCCTAATAGCTAGACTTTTACAGCAGCATTTCCCTGGCTCCTGTGATCTTTGAAACATTTCAGAAGAATGTTCTAATTATGATTTCAACGTCTCTTGTCCCATTCCCAGCAGGACACTCTACTTGCTGTCGTCTTGAGAGTTTCAGGCACTCGGCAGTGTTCCAGTGGTTCCAAATCCTGATTATTACCAGCTCAACAGCAGCAGAGAGGCCCAGGGGCACACTGGCTGCTCTGGGGAACCAGATTAGAGCCTGGAACAAGCCTGCCTCCACCAACCTTCACTCTCCTCGAGGGAAATATTTACGAGTTTTTGAAGAATTGCCTTTTCACTGAGGCTTTCACTCGGCGGCAATGCAGACTTCCTCAATCTAATGAGAGAACGCACAGCTGCTTCCGTCTGGTGTGGCAGATGGCCCATCCTGTCCTCCACCAGTCAGTCTCCCCAGCGCTATAATTCCATTCTCAGTCTAGCCCTATTATGCTTCTTCTGAATTTCCAGAGATGCTCCAGGAGCCATTTTAACTTGTGATGTGTCAACGTTTATCATTTCACACTGAAGTAATCACTGCAGGGGTTGTGTTGAAATTCACTCTTCATTATAGGCTGGTGGTTGTCATCTGTTTCCTTACATAGATATCCAGAAAAAGGATGACAGGACTAAATGGGAGGGACACTTTTCAGATTCTTGAGTTGATGGACTGATACAATTCAATCCAGAGAACTGAAGCTATAAAGAAAGCCACAGGCAGGCTTAGCCTTATGGTCTTTGTGGAGCTCATGCTTGGCCAGGTGCCAACACCATCCTCATTTAGATTGAACTTTGTGTTTCTAAAAAATTATGTCTTCACTTCCCTGTCCCTGGGGAAAGATGCAGCCTTGTTATTTGGCAAACACTTCTGGTACTGAACTATTTACAGAACTGCTGAATTAACCCCCTGTTCTCTCTCATCCTTCGGGTGTCTAAATCTCAGAAACCAGCTAGTGCAGGGTGGAAGGAGGGAAATGGGATTATCTCTGTCCTGAACAAACAGGAATGCAGCCAGTGTCCTCAAGTGAATGGCCTGAT
Organism: Camelus bactrianus; assembly: GCF_048773025.1. NCBI lineage: Eukaryota > Metazoa > Chordata > Mammalia > Artiodactyla > Camelidae > Camelus > Camelus bactrianus. The sequence continues at coordinate 101,207,333 of NC_133539.1, forward strand.
TCTTAGTGGAGCTTTGTCAGCCGGTGACCCTCCTGAGCAGAACTTGCCAATCTCACTTTCTGTTTCCTCCTTCTGAGCACGGCCAAGCTTTGCTGAGCACTGGGAAGGGAACCCCAGGTGACTTCTATTTCCTAGTTCTGGGGGATTCAGGTGATACCCTCTGACTTCCCCCTGCTGATTTTGCTCTAGATAAGTTCAGGAGGGTGGAACATCAAAGATGCAACATATTACGTGAGACTGTAATATTACTGCTTTATCTCCAGTGGCAGTGAAGAATGGCGTTATTGATGATGCATGTCTGTTGGCTCAAAAAATTTAATAAATATAAACAGAAATGTAATATCTATGCAACACTCCCACCAAAGTGTCTGTGATGACATTTATTAATGTCATGTGATCAAACAGCTTGAAATATCTTTTTTGTTATTGTTGGCAAATCTGAAGGCAAGAAAGTGGTAATTTGAGACTTTTAGTATGTATTTGATTGCTAATGAAATTTATCAGGCCTTGCTTTCACAGTCATTGATATTTATAAGTATTATTTGTCTTTTTATTATTGATCTTTTGGGTATTTTCTAATTGAGTTCTTTGCCTTTTAAAATGATTCCTTTTAGAGAGCCCAGAAATAAATCCATGCACTTATGGTCAATTAATCTCTGACAAAAGAGGCAAGAATATAAAATGGAGAAAAGACAGTCTCCTCAATAAGTGGTTCTTCAATAAGAAAATGGGACAGCTACATGTAAAAGAATGAAATTAAAACATTCTCTAATACCATATACAAAAATAAACTCAGAATGGATGGTAAGACCAGATACAATAAAACTCGTAGGGGAAAACATAGGCAGAACACTCTGACATAAATCCTAGCAATATTTTTTTGGATCCATCTCCTAGAGTAATGGAAATAAAATTTAAAAATGAATAAATGGGAACTAATTAAACTTAAAAGCTTTTGCACAGCAAAGGAAACCACTGACAAAATGAAAAGACAACCTACTGAATGGGAGAAAACATTTGCATATGATGTGACTGATAAGTGATTAATATCCAAAATATATAAAATTGCTCATACAACTCAAGATCCAAAAGACAAGCAACTCAGTTAAAAATGGGTAGAAGACCTAAATAATGTTTTCAAAGAAAACATACAGATGGCCATTGCTAATCATCAGGTCAATGCAAATCAAAACCACAATGAGGTATCACCTCACACCTATCAGAATGGCTATCATCAAATAGAACACAAATGACAAATGTTGGCGAGGATGTAGAGGAAAGGGAATCTTTGTATACTGTTGGTGGAAATGTAAATTGGTGCAGCCACTGTGGAAAAGAGTTTTGAGGTTTCTCAAAAAATTAAAATTGGAACAACTGTATGAAACAGCAATTCTTCTGCTGGGTCTATAGCCAAAAGAAACAAAAACACTAATTCGAAAAGATACATGCACCCCAGTGTTCATAGTAGCATTATTTACAATTGTTAAGACATGGAAGCAAACTAAGTGTCCACCAAGAGATGAATAGATAAAGATGGGGTGTATATATACAATGGAATATTACTCACCCATAAAGAGGAACAAAATTATGACATTTGCAGCAACATGGAAGGACTTGCAGGGATTATGCTAAGTGAAATAAGTCAGACAGGAAAAGACAAATACTGTATGGTATTGCTTATTTGTGGAATCTAAAAAAACACAACAAACTAATGAATATAGCAAAAAAAAAGAAGACTCACAGGGATAGAGAACAAACTGGTAGTTATGAGTGAGGAGAGGGAAAGGCGGAGGGACATACAGGTGTAGGAGAGTAAGAGTTATAAATTATTAGGTGTAAAATAAGCTACAAGGATATATTGTACAACACAGGGACTATAGCCAATATTTTATAGTAACTATAAGTGGAGTATAACCTTTAAAAATTATGAATCATTATATTGAAAAAAAAAAGATTTCTTTGGTCAGTTCCTTCTTTAGTTCACTAATATTTGGATCTAGCTCTTGAATTTAGTAGTTCTACTTTTTAAAATTCTCTTGTTTATTAATTTATCTTAAATTGCTAATCAAAAAGTATTTCTGCAATTCCTAGCCTTATTTTGTTGTACTTCTTAAAACATTTACTGTTCAAACTTAATAAAATTATTTTTAAACCATATGATTTAATGAGATAGAGAATCTGAATTTTTCCCTACATACTGTTTCCAGAATGCATTTAATATGTTTTAATGTGTAGAATTTTATGAGAGTTTTTGAACTACTTTCTGATTTGGTTTTATGTTCACTTTTCTTGAGTTAAGTGTAATTTTCCATTTGTTTATTTATTATACAGATATTATATTTTTTATTCTGCAGTAAATTTCTAATTTTATTGAACAATTATCTGAAAATTTTATATAGAAAGGAAGTTAAAAGTCTGAATTTATTTAATTAAAAAACAAAAATAGAACTAATAATAAAGAAAAAAAGAAAATAGAGCTTATATGTCTCTGGTAAGCTAATTTACTCAAGAAAAAGGGAGAAAACACAAATACATAAAATATTAATAATTAAGGGAAAATTAATCACAATTACCAAAGACACTTAATGAATTAAAATTTTATCAACTCCATGCAGTTAAAATTTAAAAAAAAATCCTGGGTTAACTGGATGACAGTTTATAAAAATGTAATTCATCTAAAATGGGGCCAAATTATTAAAAAAAAGAAAAGAAAAGAAAACAAACTTACTACTATAGGAAACATACATTATACAAACATACTATTATACAAAACAAGATTCTAAGAATATTGCTTAGAAACACTGAACCCAGGTAGTTTAATAAAGGTATTCTACTTAAACCAAATTTTTAACGTAAAGATGGGTATAATGCCATTTAAATTTTTTTCCAGAATGTATTTAAAAGAGGAAAAGAAAGTCTCTTACTTATTTTTTATTAAAAAATGTTTGCAAAAACAGAAAATATATATAGATAAATCTCAAACAACATTAAAAAACCCTTTAAAATATTAGCAAAACAAAATTCTGTGAAAACACTGGGTACATTTACATTCTCATTAAATTAGGAATAAAATTAAAGGATGCATACTGTTGTTTAACAATTTTTTTCTAAAAGTATTAACTACCATAATTAGAAAAAGAAAGACTTTAGAAATACAGAAAGTGTAAAATGGGTTAATAAGATTGATTTTGGAGATTATATACTTCTATAATTAGGAAATCTAAGAAAATGGATTGGGGAATGATGCTAATGGTGGTAGTCAAACAGGGTTCAATTGATAAAGAAGATTTAAGTATTAGTAGATTCATAATGTCCATACTGTGTTGAATTACTTTTGAGATGTTTCATGCACAAGCCCGTGTTGCTGATCTGAGAAATAAAGTGCTTCACCTGATATGCATTTTACCTATGCTGATTCAAATGTTCCACTAACTTATGAAAGGATACATCTTTTCTTAAAATTTAAGTATGTATTATTTCTTAGTAAATATTTCTTAGATATTTTTCTTTGAGATTTGGAAAAATAGAAGAAAAAAGTAGGGGAAACAAGGAAAAGCTCATAAATCAAGCTAGATTTATAAAGAACCATATTTGAATAATCATAAGGTTGAAGAATAGTTGTCAGTTAAAATAATAATATATAAAACATTCCAGTATCTGTGGCCATCTCAAATCACATCAAATTTATCTCTGCATTCACTTCACATTCTAAGCAAAAACTCAATAATTGGAACAATTTGTCTTTATTGCTGTCCTCCTTTCTTTCCAATTTTCCTTTCATATCCATCATAGCTCCTTCAGAAGGAAAATGTTTTTAAAACATTTATTAACTCTAAATTTGAACTGCTCCTCCACATAGTTTTATCTGATGCTCATTCAAGAGCTTGCTTTAGTTAGTGACCTTATTGCATCCATAAAAAATATTAACTCCTTATCTTATCAGGAGGGTTGGTAATAATTTCTTACTTGCATTTGAGTCAAATTCAATAGACAAATGTCCTGAGTTCCTATCTGGGAAGTGAAAAAACAAATGGCCTTCCGAAGTTTTATTTTTATATACAAGTGTGTATAAGATCAATAAACATAACTGTATAGATTCTTTGTTGTTATTCATTAGGTATACTCATCCTTTCACTGATCAGGGCTCTATATTAAGTAAAAGATACTAATATATAAAATAAAGTAACATAATGCTCTACTAAAAGGGGAGTTTCAACTTTGATCTGAGAAACTAAAAAGAAAGGGGCTGTGGCTTTCACTTTTAGTAAAGAGATAACCTACTTCTTCGTTTTAATTCTTCTTCTGAGAAATAGAACAGCTGCCTTCATCATACTCGTTACATTTCTACCTTCCCAATCTTGGGGATAAATAAAAATTTTTTCAGACTTTTAGATCCATCTGTTTACTTCCTAGTTAGCATAAAACGGAAGAGAATGCCTATGGTTTTTATCACACTATTCATCCCAAGCTGGTCGTTTTTCTCTGTTGCTTGCTTGTCTGTTTTTGACTAGTATTTGTTTTGTGTGTGACTGCGATCATTTCACTGTCCTTTAGCCCCATGAATTTCATCTTAGTAATTGTTTAAGTCACCTTAATTACACTTTCCTTTAATTAAGGGCTTAATTTCCAAATCTGTTGGTCAGTCAGCCATAGTTATTCATTTAACAGTATTTATACCGTATGACCCAGGAATCCCACTCCTGGGCTTGTATCCAGAAGGAACCCTACTTCAGGATGACACCTGCAACCCAATGTTCATAGCAGCACTATTTACAATAGCCAAAACATGGAAACAGCCTAAATGTCCATCAACAGGTGACTGGATAAAGAAGATGTGGTATATTTATACAATGGAATACTACTCAGCCATAAAAACCTACAACATAATGCCATTTGCAGCAACATGGATGCTCCTGGAGAATGTCATTCTAAGTGAAGTAAGCCAAAAAGAGGAAGAAAAATACCATATGAGATCGCTCATATGTGGAATCTAAAAAACAAATACAAAAACAAACAAACAAACAAAAACAAAGCATAAATACAGGACAGAAATAGACTCATAGACAGAGAATACAGACTTGTGGTTGCCAGGTGGGTGGAGGGTGGGAAGGGATAGACTGGGATTTCAAAATAGTAGAATAGATAAACAAGATTATACTGTATAGCACAGAGAACTATACACAAAATGTTATGATAATTCACAGAGAAAAAAATGTGACGTGTGTGTATATGTCCATGAATGACTGAAAAATTGTGCTGAACGCTGGAATTTGGCACAACATTGTAAAATGATTATAAATCAATAAAAAATGTTAAAAAAAACCAATATTTATTATGTGGTAGATACTCAGGTGGGTCCTAGTTATAAAGAGTAAATAAACAAAGACACAGTCTCTGCCTCTGTGAAGCTTTGAGGCAGCCAAATTACGGACTAAGCTAGCAAATAGAAGTGTACCTTCTTTAGGCAGGCAGCAAACACCTCTCTAAAGTGGTAGTATTTAAGCTAACATTTAACAGAAGAAAAACAATTTACGATTTAGAGGTGGAGAGAACAGGAAAAAGATCATTCCAGGAAGAGAGAAGAACATGCTCAAAGGCCCTGGGGTAAAGGAAAAACGGACTATTCAAGAAACTCAGAGAAGACGGTAATAGCTAGAGCTTGGTGTCCCTATGAGAATATGGTGCCAAGTGAGGTCGGAAAAGCGGGCAAGGCTTAGGTCACACAGGGCTTCTAGACTATGGTTGGGCGTTTCATTTTTTAAGATGGGGAATGAGGATACCCAATTAAATTAATCTTGAATCTTTAAGAAGATTAACTCTTTAAGAACAGTGGTTTTGCTTTAAATGGAGAATGGAAAATCATTTGGACGGGGCAACAGTGGAAGACGAGAGGGTGGAAGGATGGTTGTGGCAGGATGGACCCCCAATCAAAATCTGGTTTAGAAGCTGACACTGATGACACACTGAGAGCGAATGGAAAGCTTTATTACTCACATAATGAGGCTTTTGGAGAGAATGGTGTGGATCCCAAGCAGGTCTGGAAATGGCTTGAAAGAAGGAGGTAAGGAGACTGGCTTGACAGTTTTATGGTGGGTAAGTGGTAGAGCCAGGGCAAGGGTTCCTGTGTGAGTTGAACTTCTCACCAGCGTCAAAGGAGGAGGGAGAAGAGAAGGAACCTGGTGTGCCTTCTGTACTTACAGTAACAAATCTGGTATTTATTGACTTATGGGACATGCCCACTGGAAAATGTTAGTATCACCTACTATTTGTTCAAATGGACATATTTCATGACCAAAATGATTTTCTAGTGTGAGACCACACAGAGACCTCATATGTGAAGTTTTGGTCAAGGCACACAGCAATATAATAATATGGCAAGGAAGGACCTGAAGAACTGTATTGGCAATCCAAGACTTCATTCTTCCTTGTCTTGCAGTCAATTGTATCATTTGCATTATTAGTGAAGTTTGATTCTGGGTAAGATCCCTGATTCTTGTCAATCTGACTTGATCATTCAATTCATTATTTATCTCAACTGTAATACAGGTAGGCACAAGGAATGGCAAAAGCATATTAGGTTGGAAGAATTTGGAGAAGGTGAGCCATTTCTGGCAGAGGAACAAAAGATAATTGCATATTTGGGTATTTGCAGAGACTTGACATTATCTGTGTACAGAAGCGACATTGGGAAGGGAGGAGAAATTAGGAGAAGTTTGGGGTCTGTGATGATGAGAAGCCTTCTCTTCATGATATAACTGAGGGGTGACACTGTAAAATTCTAAGAAGAGGAATAAGAATTTCTGTTTTATTGAAAGATAAATTTTAGAAACAGAAATTTAAATATTAACATTATAATTTTCAACACATTACAAAATACCCTCACCTACCCTTCCCCTTGTTACATTTGCAAATGAAAATCAAGTTTTAAAACCTCTAGAAATGATCATAAAGTAACCAGAATTAGTTTGAGGTGAAAATATTTTTCCTAATTGTTGCTAATTATACCTATGCTGATTCACTGTGTCCACCTGAATATGTTTTTAAAAGATCAATGGTTTGGCTCCAACCTCAGAGTTTGATAAAATTTAATCAAAAGTAGGGGGCTTGCACAAACTCCCCAGGTGACTGCCATATAGAGACAGGTTTAGAGCAACCGATATGTAAGATTGTATGGGTATTGTAGATGCATGGGATTTTTAAAATCTTGTATGTACAGATTTTTAAAAATATAATACTTTTTAATATATGATTAGATAAGATCAGTTGTTTGTTCTATTCCCAGTAATTATTAAAAAGATGAAGCTACTCGGCCAGACTATGTTCACATTAAGGTATATAGTTATAATTTTATAAAAAGGCAAGTTAATTACAAATGAAATATTACAATTGCAACATGTAAATAAAATAATAACACAATCATCTAAGTCATCATTTAATTGTTTCCTTATAAGAAGATACATTATTGTCTTGTTTGCTTCCGTGATGTTGTTTTCTTTCTTTCCTAGAGTCTGTTTATTTCTACTCAAATTATTTATAAATTAATTCACAGGGGGTAGATCAAATGATTACTTTGTACAGTCAAAAAAGAAAGAAAGACTAATTTAAGCCCTAAACATACTTATATCTACTATGTAATGTAAGAATTAATCCTATTTGATAAAGTTCGAATTACTCAAATTACTCGGGTAAGGGTAAGAAATATTAATACAGCAATTACATTTATAATTTCTTAAGAAGAAAGTGTTAAGTTGTGCTTCCTCTGTGTGTGTGTGTGTGTTTTAATGGAAGTGTCTAGATCTTAATAGCATTTGATTTTTCTCTACTTAATTAATGCACATTGAGTACTGATATTGACCATAATGGGCTTTCTTAAAAAATAGCTTAAATAAGCCCATTGGAACTGGTTTATGAACCATTCTGATGACTGGCGCTAAGTATAATGGGCCTACTAATAGCCCCCAAAGAGTCCCAAGCCCTAATCCCCAAACCTGTGACTCTGTCACCTTAAATGGCAAAGGGGACTTTGCAGAGGTAAGGAAGTTTCAGTCTGAGATAAAGAGATTAGCCGGAGTTAGCCAGGATGGGTACAACCCAAGCACACAAGACGTTAAAAGTGGAAAATCTTTCCTCTGTGTATTTAGAAAGACTTGGTGATAGAAGAAGGTTCAGTGTGATGCTACATTGCTGGTTTAGCAGCTGGAGGACGGAGGGTCACAAGCCAAGGAAAGCATGGGGCCTTTAGAAGATGGAAGGGGCAGGGGAGATTCTCTTCCCTAGAGCCTCCCCAAAGGGACACAGGCCTACCAACACCATGATTTTAGCCCAGTGACCCGCTGTCAGGCAATTCTACTACACAACTAAAAGACAGCCAATTTGTGAGTTGTGTTTAATAGTTTCTCTGCTAAAGTTTTCAAAAATATTGGAATAAACAAAACTGAATTGTAAGAAGGCTTACACTTTTGTAAATCAGGCCTCACTAAAGCTTTTAACAAAAAAGCATACGTGACTAGTTTCTTAGCAACACTTATGAAGAAGGTGTCTCTCACTCTTCCACAAACCAAATTTCAAATCCAAGAAGAATTAACGCTAAGTTACAATCCCTTAAATTGCCACTGAAACCTACTTTACTTTGAAGCATCTATTTTCCCTTGTGTCTGAACTCCAGGTAAGTGCACCTCATATGGTGAGGATTTTTTCATCTCTTTAAATTTTCTTCACCTAAGTCTAAAACAGCAAATGAAATAAAATTTTGTGTGCTGACTTTGTGAGGAACACAGAAAACCTAGAAAGCTGAGTCTGTCTTCCCAGAGGAAGTCTTTTATTCATTCTTTACTCACAGGTTACTGATTCTAATTTTTCCTTTAGCCATTTTTATGGTTTTTCTCCTCTCTCTGCTTCTCCACTTGGTCAAATGATATTTAATTATCTTTTGATTACAGTTACTTTGTTAAACATAAAGTTGAATATGTATCCAATTACAAATTCATTGAGCTTCTATTATACTTAAGGTTCTATTTTAGGCACTGGCACAAATAGATCCTTTAAGAAAAAAGGAAAAAATTCCTTCCATCATGGACCTTGCATCTTAATGACTAGAAAGAGACAACAAGCCAATACTTAAGGGAAACATCTATTTAAGATGGGATGGAAGCTCTGGAGAAAAGGAAGGAGAAAGTCTAGAGAATGCTGCTAGGAGAGCTTGGGACTCTGAATATGGTGATCAGGGAGGTCCCCACTGAGAAGGTGACGTGTGAGCAAGAGGGGAAAGAGATGAGGGAGGGATTTATGCAAGAGGTGGGGTGTGAATGCTGTTGTGGGCACAACATGGCAGGCCAATGACGTGGGTTGGTAGAAGAATTACCAGAGACTGAGAAGAGTTTGGGAAAGTTTAATAGGTACACTGCTATAGGCAACAGTGGGCCACACAGGCAAGAGGTGAGAGCTGGGGATGGCCGTGCAGGGTCTTTTATTGGGGGTAGGAGGCTGTGATCACAAGGACTAGGGGCTGCATGATCAATTCACGCACAGGGAGCTGATTGGTTGTCAGGGACATCTCTGAACAATAGGGTTTAGGACTTGACAAGCTGCAGGATGTGAGACCTGTCCTTCTGAGCAGGGCTATCTCCTGGGGAGATGAGTTTTGTTAGGATAAACATACATCAAGAGTTGCTTTCATCCTGAAGATCAGGGACATCAAAGAGCCAGGATGGCTCAAGCAGAAGGAGAGGGGAGAGGAGTGGTGGGAGCCAACGCTGACTGGTCTGAAAGCTACACAACAGATACCTCAGAGCTCTCCCTTCGGGGCCCCTTCCACGACCATAAGGGACCCTAGAGAAGTCTCCTCGGTATGATATGTTCTATGATGTTTTTACAATTCATCAGCTTTTTTTTAAATTAGTAAATTGTGATGCCTGACCTCATTCTAAAGAGATATGCTCCCTTTTGTGTCTAAATTCATATTTGTAATTGACTGTACTACTACTTAAAGAAAATACTTAATTCATTCAAAACCTGGGAACCCCCTCCTAAGAGGTGATAGCCAAGAGATAAGGAAGGCGAGGGGAAGTGGAGGTGGAGGCTGGAGATGGAGAGGAGGCAGGTATGTACTTACTTTTAATTTTGCCCTGCTTCATGCATCACATACAGGTTAATGAATTCTGTGCTCCTCCAGTCAGGAGAAAAATGCTAAGATGACAATGTCCGTAAGTGTGGTATCACACAAAAGTAAGGGAGCAGATGGATTTTTCAATTACAATTTGGAATTAGAAAGTATAATCTCTTATTCACAGAACCTTATAAATCCTTTAAAGAAGTTGATAGGAATACCAGTAGAACCAATTTAGCCAACCTGGCAGGCACTGAGGAGAACACAATGAAAACAATAAATGTTGCTGATTGCAACCCAGAGAATCAGCAAAGCTAAATCTTAAGCCGATAGTAGAAGAATTGAAAAATGTGTTTGATGGTTTTTTGCATGTGTTCCTTTTCTTAGAGAGTCAGCAAGCAGCTGTTTTATTATATACAGAAAGAAGCCACGTCCCAAATTTGACAAGAAAGTCAGCAAAAATAAATTTAAGAGTTGGTTTTCATGACTAAGTGCACACAAATCAAATGTTCTGCATTCGACAACTAACCGTAGCTGGAATGCAAAAACAATGCACAACTCTGGGGACTTGGCTGGCTTATCTTCTGAGGTTTTCAAATGTGCTTTCTTTTGCTTTAAATCCTATTGACTTCACTTGATTAAAAAAAAAAAAAAGGTCTGTAAAAGGAATGGAAAATTTATACACTGCCAAATGATACTGAGTGAGACCATTCTGAGATTTTCAGTGTTATCAAATATAAGAAAGAATATTGTCAGCAACGCAATACAAGCTTTGCCAAGATTAAAATCTTCTCTCATTTCAGAAAGAAATGTGTAACATAAATTGTATTCTGGATTTTATATTAAGTAAAGAAGTCAATCTCTTTCTCTCTCTCTCTCTCTGGTGTATACATATATATACACACACACACACATACATATGCAATACCTATATGAGATGACATCTTTATTATTTTTCTCATATATAATGTAAAAAATAGGCTTTTGAAATCTAGTGAACTTCATAAAAACATGAGTAGAAAAATAGAATTTGACTTCCTGTAAATCTATAATTATTTCAAGATAAGAAATTAAAATACGTATTTAATTTTAAAAAATCAAAGTCTCTTCTTTGTATATACTGGGACAATTTAAATAGCAAAATGGTTTATCTTATGGTTACTAGTCTATAGACATCCTACTTTCTTTTTTAATTTTGTTAATTCATGTTTCTATAGAGAAATTATGCCCTTCATTTAAAGATGTAAATATAGTCTTACATATTTTTAAATGATAAATTAGTTATTTTCCTTTGAGGAATATGGGACCTAAATTATCCTCAGAGAGCTGAATTCAGCCTTCAGATCTTTAACCACATATTCTATAACATAAGACATGATAGGAATTAAATAACAGTGAACAACAAATAACGTCAAGAAGAGTATGATAACTATTGCACCTGTACTCTGATGAATAGAATCCAAATGAGGATTAACTTTAATTTGACAGTCACTGAAACATATTCGTGTATGCATGTCCTTTTAAAGTGGTCACAAAAGAGCTTGTCTATATAGTAAATGGAAATGTGTTATATTTTCAGTATTTTGTCTTCTTTCTTTAAGGAGAGTAAAGAAAAGAATCTCAAGAAATACATTGATTCAAAAAATAGCAACTTTGTAATAGGACAACCTAGCATGTCAATAGGGAGAAAAAAATCTCAAAAAAATAAATTATCCATATTTAGAGTTTTGGGAAAAGAACTGTAACCCCTTTCAACTCTATATTCTCAGCACAGATTTCAAATGCTTCTCTCCCTCAGCCAGAGTGTTGCCTGATGGCAGCTCCCTGCTGACTACATAAGGCCATTCTGGCGGGGAGTCTGGGGAGGGATCTCACTTTGAACCAGTATCAAACTAGTAATCTGACCAGCTTCTGAAAGAAACCAGGAAGACAATGGTCCCTGATAAGGACTTTGTTCTCAATAAAAAGGTGCTGGATGAAAAAAAATGATGCTTTGATGACTAAAACAAAGCTTATGAATATAAATGTAATGTTTGTTATGATAAATTATGAAGATAATTTCAGAATGTATCTTTAAACAAGTGCACAAAAAGGGAAAGTTGGTTACTGACCTGAACTGAAAAAATGAAAACAAAACTTTTTTAGTGGAGGTCCAATATATTTTGAGTAGTGAAATATAAAGTCACATACACAGACATACAGTTGCATCTACCAATAATAAACATTTCCACTCAGCCCTGAACAGTAGGCTGGGCATGCTAGTTTTCTGTTTAACAAGCTAAGGCGTCAAACACTTTGTCCATGGGTACATGATTTACTAAGTTGAAATCTAGAATTTTTTTCTTTCAAATTAGATCAGACAGTGATAATGATAAATATTATAAATTAATATAGCATGGCATGCTAATTAATACACTCTGGTAGTCCTACTCGTGGCCCCTCAGACTTAAAGGAATTCTATGTAAGTCAGAAAAAACAAGAAACGAGGAAGCAGAGACCCTCTCTCTCAATTATTATAGGACTTCTGAATCGATACTCCATTTCAAGTAATGTTTATCAGAAATTTAAAATGGTTACTTATTATTTATGTACATAAGTAAGTAAAAAATTGCTTTTACAATTATAGTTTTGATTTGAGAACTTAACAGTTCTGTAAGTTTGGTCACAAATATAAACTGCTTCATTTCTTTCAGCTTGTTAAAAATGTGTGATTGGCTTATTTCTAAGTGCAAGTTAGAAATGAGATTCTGCTTTTTAAATTACATTTCAATTTGAATTAAGGCCTTCATGTTTATTGGCATACTCTGAGCATCTTGGCCACAGGCCAGTCTCCTTTGTTGCATTTTAAATCATCAGTATGAGGAATAGGCTATGCAAATAGAATAAATTGAGGAGTTAGGGAGTGTTATTACTAAGTACAGTTGAACTTTATTCCTATTCTACAGAATAACTTTGAAAATTACTTGGTCAATATTTATTAATACATCTTGCCCTAAGCAAAAGTCAGTGATATGAGACACTGTGTTAAATATGGATGGCAAACCGAGCAAAATTCAAGGAAAAATATGCATGAATAAAAATGCATTGTTGGGTTCTTCTTCTGGAAGAAGTGGTATTTTCCAGTGGTTAAATTGCAGGCTAAGCCAGGCCATTTTAGTTTGAATCCCTTTTCTGCCCCTTGACAGCTGTGGGATTTGCACGTTACTTCATGTCATTGCACATGAAGTTAGTTTCCTCATCTGCGGTGCAGGGACAATTATAGACCTACCTCATCGATATGATGTGAGGACTCAAAGGATTTTTTAGAAAATAGATCTGTACTGCAGACCAGTGCTGATCTGCAAAATGTACTAGTTTCTGTTTGGGTAAGGACAGAATTTTGGAATAATCATTAGAAATTTTACAGTAGTTTTACAGATTAATTCTGGCTATTGACTGTAATAATTTTAAAATAGTTGTAATCTGCCTTTTAAAGTTTTATTTTATAGTAATTCATGTTTCCTATTTTACAGAAGTATTTGTCTGTGATGCATTCCATATGGACAACAGTCACACAAGCAAGAAAGTCCTTCCCCCAAAATATTTTGAAAGACGCTGATCTAAAATTCTTAGAAAATTGCTTACTGTATAGTAAGTGCTCAATGGTGGTATTCACAAAACGAAGGGATAAAATTCACCTATGCTATTAAAACATTTCTTCAGGTAAACCACCAAGAGCCATAGCAGATAATGTCATCACACCATCCCCCACCCTCCTACATAATGTGACTGTCAACAGAGTTCTACAAAGATCAATCATCCTTTATTCAACTATTTTTCTCAACTTTCAAACAATTCTTAACCTTTTGTCGCATTAGCTAGATCTTAAATGAAGCAAATTAAGTTAGTTCTGGTGAGACCTTAGCATGTAATTATTTTAGCAGTGACAAATTACAGACTTAAATTATGAAAACTTTTCATTTCTACTGTGGAACTCATCACAATTTTCTTACTATGGATTTTATATTTTAAAAGTAACATATGCTCATAAAATCAATGTGATACGGAACTTTGTAAAGAGATAAATAACAACACTCTTACAATTTACCCAACCCCATGCCTGTCACCACAGTGCCTCATTTTAGCAGTTTGGAATGAATCCTTCTAGTCATTTAGCTAAGGAGGAGATGAATTATTTGGAAGATAATATGGACTCAACATATGGAAAATAAAAATGAATGTCACTGTATGCTATTTATGAAAATTTCACACAGAATAATGATTTAAGTGCCAAAGGTAAAATTATCAGTATAAGTAAGAAGATAGAGATGAATGTTCTCATTACACATAAGTAGGGAACAGTCTAAAACAACCACACACATAAACTAAAAGAAGAAGAAAAAAAAAGATGGGCTTACATAGTATATCTAATGGAAAGATTTCAGTTTAATTAAGAACATTCTGAACAAAGTTAAAAGGTAAGTGACTGTGGTTAATACTTGCAATGCATAAAACTGACAAGAATATAAAAATAATACTTACAAATCAATAAAGAAAATGTAATGAAATATATTATAAAATTAACAAATGCTATGAATCAGGAAGTTTACAGATGAAAAACATGAGTGAAAAAAATAATGCAAATGAGAACAAATACAAGATATCACTTTACATTAGACCAGACAAAATGTTAATAAATTTGAAGAGAACGTAAAAGCAATACTAATGTAGGGCTGAAGGGAGTATGTGTTAAAAAGTGTGCATGTAAAAAGCATGAATTACAATATCTGAGCTTGTTCTGAGTCTTTAAGGATGGGCGGGACTTGAATGGAAACAGTTTGTAACTTTAGACAATGAGAATAACTGATATGCTCGCAGAAGTGAAGTTAATGTATGTTTGTGTGGGATGGGGGGTTAGTGCTATGACTGGGCTTGATTTATCAAATTATTTACAGCCCTGAGCAGAATGTGAGCATATGGTGGAGAATAGATCTGGGGGAAAAAAAAATAAAAGAGCCAAGGGCATATCTCTACTCGGTAATATATCTAGTGAACAAGAGCAGATAAATCGATTAAAAATGGCATGCAGGCTGATAAAGTATGTCAGTCTGGTTTTCGTCCACGTCCCAAGTGGAGGGAAAGTTTTAGCCAGCAAAGATGTTGCCTTGACAGTGTATTGACCCTCGATAACCTCTAGAACCACTTACTTTGCAGGGACGTAGAGGATTTTTTGGCCAAATATTTGAGGAGCTGTCAGCATGTTACGTGAGTTAAGTACTGCATTTCACTTTTTGGAAGACAACACAAGTAAAATTTTTCTATCGTGCCAATATGTTGAATTTTCTTTTAGGCTTCAGAAGCGTTCTCATGTATTTGTTATAACCTTGTAAGGTTTATAATGCTGTGCACCTTCATTTTCACACAAGAGGAAGCTGATTGCCAGATAGATTAGGAGATTTCTGCAGGGTCACAAACCAAGTCAGGAGGAGATCCTGACTAAAGGCCTCAGCTAAGTCCAAAAGAACCGAAGCCATAACACAACGGGCTCCCGTGATCATGACAAATTTTATTTCCTCTTCTTGTTACACTCAGCTGGCTCCTCCAGCCACTTACGGGAGAAGAGTCACAGCTGGAAAAGCTTACAGATACAGAAATTATAAAAGACTTCTTAAAACTGAACATACTACAAAGTTGTAGTCTAATCTGAACTAGAGTAGCTAGTGGTATATATTTTAGTACAGCTACAACTCATTTTTCTTCAGAACTATTTTCCAGAAGCACAATTATCTCAAAATAGCAAACACAGAATATCAAATACACACCGTCCTCAAAATCCAGAAAGTGTCTAAAATAGCAGGCAAGTTCAAAATCTGAGTGAAAAACACCCTCTAAAATATGCAAGTTATATTTTATAAACAGTAAAGATAAGATGACTGTGTAAATCTTATTGTTGAAATTCCACAGTCCTATAGAAACGAGAAATTTGAAAACCTTAATCTGATATAAATGAGATATTTGGGTTCAAAGTGTCTTTGCTCTGGAAAAGACCTAAACCTAAAGGCCCAGTGTTAGTGATTTCTTGGAAAGTCAACTGGCGAATTACTGACTTTTTCTAAAGAGCAAAAGAACAGTGAAAGCTTAGATCTAGTAAAAAATACTGAATTCTAAATTCTGATAGTGAAACAAATCTCAGTTGCCTCTTGGAATATTACATGACAGGAGAGTCCTAAGTTGTCACTGTCAGTGTAGAAACAGTCTTCTATTTCTGGCTTGTTTACACGATTTTAAAATTTCTTTCTTTATGCCTTTTTTTAGTTTATAAGAATCTTACCTATTCTTGCACTTTTATTTAAGTATAATTGACATACAAGACTGTAAGTTTAAAGTGACTTACATGCATCATGAAATAACTGAGTTTAGTGGACATCCATCATCTCATAGAGGCACGAAATATAAAATAAAATAAAATAATTTCCTTGTGCTGAGCACTCTTACGATTTACTCTCTTACCAACTTTCATACGGAACATACAGCAGTCACGCTGGGGATTATGGCTTCAACGTGTGAATTTTAGAAGGGTACATTCCATCCATAACAGGAAGCTAGACCTTGAGCACAGGTTTGATTTTTGTTATTAGTTTTGGTTTATTTATTTGCTTGTTTTAACTCCCTTCATACCACCAGACAGCCTGCTAATGAACTAAGGCTACATGTATTAGAAGTTTTTGCAGCAAGAGAGAACACCACCTTGAGTCTTAGCAGTGTCTCAGACGGGCAGGTCAGAAGAGGTAGGGACGCAGGGATTGGTTGTCTAGCTTCTGGTGGTTTAGGAACAAGCAAGGAACCGCATGGAAGAGGGCAAAGTTCCTGATCTAATGGTTTAGGGTTGGTGGAAACAGAGATGAGGGTCTTGACCTGAGTCTCGATAAGTAAGTTGTGTAATAAGTACACTGTTGGCACTGGTGAGTAAATTGTTGTCTCTCATAAATTGATCTGTAGGAATTTTCTAAACCAGTGAAATTATTTATTAATCCACACTCTTTCTCTGGCAAAGATCTACTGGAAAAAAACAACTAAGCAAAGTTGACACAGGTGGTGTGCAATCTTATCTAAATCACCTCGACACAGATGGCTTTGGTTCTCATTTTAGTTTCAAATGTGTATCTTTCTTGTTTTACTGAGCTTCTTTCTTAAAAGGTATGGAAATTTGCAAAAGGCAATGAATGACAGGTGTGGGGAAGACAGGGAGAGTTACAAATTCTATTTTTTTTAATAGAGGGATATCTGTCCATATAATGTCTCTTAA
Source organism: Camelus bactrianus (assembly GCF_048773025.1). Classification (NCBI taxonomy): domain Eukaryota; kingdom Metazoa; phylum Chordata; class Mammalia; order Artiodactyla; family Camelidae; genus Camelus; species Camelus bactrianus. The sequence continues at coordinate 101,224,723 of NC_133539.1, forward strand.
ATATAACACCTTTTACTTAAAATTCCTTTTCATGGAAAATTGATAGTGTGGAAAAAGAACCTCCTCGACAGGGAAAATCCATTTTAATGTTTCTCATATTTTAATAGCCCTGTTTATGACAGCAATAGCATAAATACAAGATGTTCAATGCATGTTTAAAGATTTAAATCAATATTTTTAGTAGTAATGCATGTCTATTGTTTTCAGCACTTAGACAGCACTAAAATTGAAATTAAATGCTACACATTTTAAAAAGCACAAGAACTCTAATAGACTTAGCCAGAAGCTAATATAAATTTACCACCAAGCATATGAGAGGTGAGGCTTTGCTGGAAGAAACTAGAATATCTAAGCCTAGAGAAACTATGTTCAAAGGGGTTTATAATTAAGGAGTTGAACTGACTGGATGTCAACTGGCTGATCTCTACTGACAAAAAGAATTAAGCAACACAATTTTCATGGATGAATGCAAATCAAATCACCTTCCTTATAAAGACAATTTAAATGTCTGCCCTCCCATGCAGTCAATAGGTCAATGTTTTGTCAGAACCTAAAGATTTTTTAACATCTTCATTCCAGAAATGGGAGAAGCCCACAGGCTTTCCTTTCAAGATGCTGCAAAAACAAAGTCCCTTCCTGCAGGCTTACGTTAGCATGCTTGTTTTATTTTGCTTTCTTGGGGCAGACATCAGTGTTATGTGGTGAAGGAACTATTCAGCGAGACATTTGTTTAGTTAGAAAGGAAAGTTAGTTAGAAACTCACTTAAACTATTTTGGTTCTTAGTTTCCTTATGCTATGGGGTTTGTGGTAGGATTAGCTATTACCCTAGAAACCCTGTAGACTGAAAACAGGCAAGGGCTACTGGAGAAAATTACAAAGTGTACTGCCCAAACAAGTGTAGCCCAGTTAGTGACACAGATCTTGTCAGCAGTGTAAGGACAATTCTTATACTTTCCAAGGCGTAACCTATTTACTAGTTTCCACCCTCGAAACCAAGAAAATCATTTAAAATCCACTTAAGGGAAATGTTAAGGAGAATGAAGGCATTTCACGTAAGAAAAAAAATAATGAAGTTGACATGGAAATGATTAATACTTGATATTACTGGTCTAAATTGTGAAAATAAACATATAAGCAAAGCAATGATATTATTACTGTTGGTTTTCTAAAATCACCACTAAGAAAGTGCAGTTGGAAACATCTGCTTAACATTAAGAAGACCACAAGAAAGGGATTCTCAGTCAAATGATGGTGCTCTTTGGTGGAATCAGCCTTCTACCCTTTGTCTCTCTGTCTTTATCTGTCTCTTGTAGTGAGAGACTGCTCACTTCTATTCATGAAGTGTGGCCACTTTTGAGCCTCAGGGTCTGTTACTTAAGAGTTTGTCTTTCTCCCTTATAGGAGGTAACAGCCTCACACACATGGGGGAATAACAACTCTACAATCTCCCTGGAGGGAGAGCTTCCCCACCTGTGTGAGTGATTTCTGAATGGTGCATGGCCCGAGGCATGAATGAAAATGTAAGAATGGGGCCATCTGGATTTCCTCCTCATCGAGGCTCTCATTAGGTCAGACTTGTTAGAAGTTTCTGGTTCTACTAGCTGCCGGATAGACCTGACAGACCGTAACACCTGATTCTCCTCAGCTTCTTCAGCAGATATATAACTGCTTTCTATGAATGACCTGCTTAAATCTGACTATAAAATAAATATGTATGAAGTCATTTCAATAACATTGTAATATCTAAAAAATAATTTTTGGTAATATAATCCACTACATTTTTCTTTAATAAAACTCTGGAATAGTATAACCTTGAAAATCTTTTCCCCCTTTACTACACTTGCATAATTTTTAAATTAAAGTCCTAGGGTTTGATATTATTTTTCCTCCTATAGTTTATCATCAATCATAATCATTTCTCCATTTCTCTACTCTGTGAATTTAAATGCCATGTTAGCAATTGCTGTTTATCCTTCTCTCAAGATTTAGTTTCCTTTTTATTAGTGAGTATGCATTTTATGAATAACAATACATATATAATTGCTCAGAAATCCAGACCTTAAATCACAGCAGATTGTTAAATTTAAATTTAAATGAAGCTTACATTTAATGAGGGACTATCATATATGCATATATGGTTATAAGATGCTATCTGCAATATATTTTGCATGTGTTTGCTTATACCCTCTAAAAGAAGAGTGAGAAAAGATAGCTCAATTCTAGGAATATTCAGCAACAAGTATATGCATGTTCTTCGATTGGCAGGCACAATATTTTAAAATTCTAAAAGGCAGAAATGAATTATTAGACTAAACTTTATTGTGTATATATTTATTTCTTTCCTTTTTCTTCTACTGAAACAGAGATCTAAGGCTTTTGCCTAACAAGCCACACATATTTTAAAATGCAGATTCAAATCTAAGTATTACTTTGAGTTGGCAGACATATTCCAGCTATTGAAATTTTATCTTTAGATTAAAAAAATCTTAGCAGTATAAAAGGTAAAAAGTAAGAATTTTTTTTTGCACAGAGAACACATTTGAATAGTAACAATCTGATGCTTCGAATTTTGGAAAGCTACATAATGAAAAATGCAAATATCTTTCTACACATGACATGCTGCTAAAATATTTCCCTTATGTCTGACTTTTAAAGACTTAGGTAGTAAAAATGCACAACATCTACATTATTGGGTTATCATTTCCACATATATACATAAACATTCTTCTATTTAAATATTAAGGTTGTAATTCCTATATAGGGGACACTAATTTATCATAAATAAATTTAATAATGGCAAGTATTTCCTTATTGTTAGAATATGACATAATTCATTAAAAATAGAAGTTAACACAGATTTATTTCTCAATAGAGAGATTAGAGAGATGGATAAATAGATGGATGTATGTGTGTGTATGTGTGGTTTATAATGCATTGTAAACCTTACAAGAGAAGAATTAATGATAGATGACAATAAACAAGAAAATACAATGAACATACTTTGCATGAAAAGCATAGAAGTTGTTTTCATAGTAAATGACAATACCTCAGATTTGAAACACAAACTCAGTAAAGGTTTGAGTAACCTCTCTAATAACCTGTTCTTATTCTTCAGAAAATGCAGATTAAATTTCAAAGACTCAATAATCTGTTCATCCCTTAAATCTCAAATAACATGAAGGCTTCTTGACCAAACCTTCTCCTGAAAGGATCTAATTTCCCTTCTGTGCTCTCTAATTTCCCCATCCAATTGTCAGTCCTTAAGCATCACAAGCAAGGTAGAATTAATTGCCACAAAAACAACAAGGTCAGGATGAGGTTCTGGGTGGCCTGGTCTTCAGGTAGTCTATGAGGATGACTAATGTCCCAAGGGGAAGGATCGATGAGCAGAGAGGTAAAAACAGAGGTGTTGCTTAATATTTATAATCAAATGAAATGAAGAATGGGTGAGCAGAAGGTAAGGTCAACTTCTCTACTGGAAATTCACAATCTTTTGCTTAGTTTACAAACAGGAGCCAGTTCTCAGACTCAGTACATATTGAGGGAAAGAGAGGCCCCAAGTCCCCATAAGGAAGATCTCTGCAGCACTATAACAAGTACACATGGAAGAAGTTACTTTAGTCCTTCCACAAGGGGACTGAAAGCCATTATTTATTTATCCGTTTAATTTGATAATCATGCATTGAGGAATGAAGAACACCCAAATCTTTAGGAAGATATTAAATTAAGATTTGTGTTGACATACATTCCAGGTATAGTATACCTTTTCTGCCCACAGCATCTCAGCCAGCATCAACATCCATCAGCATCCATCATAAAGATCTGTTCTACTGGTATGTATTTTTACCTAATATTGCTTCAGATGAAGGGAAGTGTAGCATCAGGCACATGGACATGAGATTCACTGACTCACCATTCAGTGCAGTTTTCCAGAAGTTGCCAGCCTTCAGAGCAATGAGCAGCCTCTTGAGGGTGTAGCTGAAGTGCCAGCTTGAAAATGATACCTGGGGAGAACAAAGTGCACTTAGGAAGTGGCAATATCTTAAACCAATAGTCACTGCTTGGTGCTGTGTTGTCAATAGGTAGAATACATGGGAGCGGGAGCCAAGGGGTGATGGGAGTAGCCCCAGTGACTCCCTAGAAGAATATGTGCTGCCCACCTCTGCAAATTCCAAGGGTCCAAGGGTCCAGATTCCCAGAGAGGGAAAGCTTATACCAAGACACAGAGAAGGGAAAAACAAAAAAACAAAAAAAACACCAACAACAACAAAAGAAACCTATGATTGCTGCTAGTCACATGTAACCCCTCATGCCAGTAGGCCAGAAAGCAAAGCAATGACTCGCCAGACTAGCAAAAGTAAATTATCCTGATCATTATGAGGAGTTCAGATTGCTTCTATATATTTAAAGCAGGAGCTATTATGTTAGGCACTCAGGAAATCCAGTGAAGTAGATTTTGTTCCTCCATACACATGGGTACTAACAAAAGGACAAAAAGAGCTCCAATCACTTGATAATGTCATTCCAACCTGACCTCAGACTCCTCAAGAATGGACTTCTGGTGACCTCACCAGACAAGCCACCTATGTTGGCAGAGGTGCTCGCCAAGTGGGAGAGGAAACTAAAATGAGAAGTAGAAGACGACGATGATGGCTATCTCTTAAAGGCTTGGAACCAAATAAAGCACTCAGGCTGTATAGTTCTCTTCACTAACCTTTCTTTGTAACTTTGTCTGAAAACTGCAAATAACTAGAATCCTGAAGAAGTTGCAATTGAATGGAATGAAACTAATATGATGAGCCATAATAGATGTGGTTTAAGCCCCATCCAGATTATCTTCCTAAACTCTCCTCCCATTCCTAGGTGCTTTGAACATTAACTGCTAAGAGCTCACAATTGTTTCCTTTTCCAAGACATTTGCCTGCATCTGTCAGGAACCTCACTGACCGGAGGTTTCTGGAATGTTACGCATTTTCTGTTAGACAGCCCACAGCCAATGAGCAATTAGTAGTACAGAAGCTTCGCCTATCTCAGTCACAAGTCTCTGACATCATTCTTTCTCCAGAGCCTTCTGTGAAGACAGCAGAACTTAGACTTCAGCTAACCCCATGAGTCTAGCTTCTTCCTCTGCCCAGTCTCGCTTGTCTCGTTTCAGTACGTGTCTGCCTTGCTCGCCCTTCCTCAATAAATCACTTATGCAAAACCCTCCCTCAAGCTTCTGCTTCTAGGAAACTTAAGACAATATGCATTTTTTGCATAATTTAACTATATGTGCTTTAGAAACAGAAAAGTAAAACAAAAATATAAAAAGCATAAGAGAAAGCAGCAAGAAACATAAGTATTTCACAGAATTCTGCCACCTTTTTATTAATGATCTTATTTCCCCACGTGAGTATGAGATAAGACTGGTGAAACTTCTACTTCCTGCCTCAATTTCCATGTCCTTCTCGTGGTGTAAACATCTTGCTGTTCTCTGGATATTCTGTCAGGATATGTCTGGTCATTAAAGAAATATTTTTCTTACAGTAATCATTTTTATGTCTGAGTCATAAATTTTATTTTTTATTCAACTAAAGAAATAGTGATCTAATCATTTGCTTTTCTGGAGGAAAACTGGCTGCGTTGAGCTTTTGAGAGATGGTACAGTGGGTTGGTCTCTGACAAAGCACATTTTTAGGAGAATGTAATGATGTTGACTCTATATGATGTCCATATTTCTGCTTACTTTATAACCTAATCCATATCAACACATAAGCTCCTAACCACACATAACAATAAAAAAAAATCACTTAATAAGAACAAGGGAGAGAACAACATGCAGTAAATAAGGTAACAATTGCCCTTTGGGGCTTAAATTTTGGGTGAAAAATGTCAACAATACACACAAAAACCCTATACATAATGGAAATAAGTACAGATTTTAGTTAGTATTCTGAAGGAAACAGACAAAATAATGTGGTAGAGAGCAGCTGGGAGGATGGAGTAGACACAGTTACTTTAAACAACGCAGTCAGAGAAGGAGTTTCTGAGAGTCTTTAAATTGATATCTCAGTATAAAAAGGATGTAGGACGAATGAAGGTCTGAATGAAAAGGAAGTCAACATCGAAATAACCTTTACAAAGTTCCAGAGGCAAGCGGGGGCGGGGGGTTGCTGATAAATGGGTTGACTGAAAAGGAATGCGGTTGGAGCAGAGCAAACGTGGAGATGGAGGAGGAAAAGAAAGATGGAGACACTGGTACAAAACAAGTTGTCCAAGGCCTTGTAGATCAAAGCAAGAAATTTGGAGCTTACTGTGAAGGCAACTTTACTCAACAAACTGCAATGTATCCTGCTATGTGAAGTAAATACTGTCAAAAGCACCAGGAGAACCTGACCTACGCCAGTCGTAATGATAGACCAACATTCTGCTAGGTAGTTAGGTAAGTGGGGGCACCACGCAGATAGGTGGAGGAGAGGGAGGATGGTCAAGAAGATGGAGTTATGCCCACCTCCAGCGTAAAGGGACTTTACTTCTTCTAAATGAGGACCAGCAAAAATCTGAACTTGACAGCCAAGACTGCGCCGTAGCATAAAGGACTTGACCGGACACGACCAATATTCATTGTATTGTAATCAACATTGCGGTTTAGGCTCCTCACCAAGGGTTTTTCTGCATACACCACGAGTAACACATGTGCAAAAGGGGCCAAACATGACTAAGCATTCCAGGGGCAAGAGCCGTCAATCAATCAAGAGAGCACCTCTAAGGCGAGGGTGTAAGAGAAAGGGGAGACAAAAACCACCGCTTTTCCTCCCTGGGATCAGCCCGCCTCCTGCTCTTGGAGGTGTACTTTTCCTTTCTTTTTAAATAAGTCTTTTAAAATCTTTTGCTACACAATGCTCCGTCTTCTGACTATAAACTTATCTTTCAAGTTTGACAAGAACTGGGGTCTTTACCTTTTAGGGTAACAATTTGTTTTCACATTTTGATAAATTATTCCCAAGGCAATTAAAGACTTCTGGATATTTATAAACATATCAAGATGAGGAACATGGAGGAAGTCCCATTCCTGGGCAAAAGGGTTCCACAAAATCCTATCATTAGCAGCTTTTAAAGGGATCCCAGTACTGCCTGGTGGTATGTTTGTTTCTTTCTTGGGCTTTGCAATCACATTTTAAAACACCATTTACTCTCCTCAACTCTCCACACTTCACTCCTGCCAGGAAATAACCTTGCTTGTTTCTTCACAGAATAAATTTAGAAAGACATAAGAAAGAAAGAAACCATCAGATGAGAACTTAAAGATGTTTCAACTACAAAATATCCAAAATTACTATATCTGCACCCCTTCTTGCTCTTCCTCATAGATGCAACAGAGGACCTGGCCCTCCTAATGTCCAACACCAGTCCTCTTACCTTAATAACCACATTATTTCCATTATCCCTTCTCTCTCTTCTGCATACAACCTCGTCTTAACAGGATCCTTTTGGACACCATCAATATTTTCATTAAGACAAAAAAGAAACAAGATATCCTCCATCCCACATGTTCACGTGTCATCTGATCTTTCTTCTCTATTTGACAGCTAAGTCTCTGTAAGAGTTGTCACCACTCCTGTCTCTGTTTTCTCATCTCCGACTCCCTCCCAAACATATTCCACTTCTGTTCTGGCTCCATAATTTTATCAGATAAGTTGAATTTGTTACCAATTACCTCCACATATCCAGATAGAAATAGGGATTTTTCAATCCTCGTATTGCTCGACCTGTCCACACACCCATACAACGTTTTCACTTTGCACTGGGCTCCACAGATAATCCAGCCTGTCCTGGTCTCGTACCCTCTTTTCCTTCCCCATACTCCTTGAGAAACTAAAATAAAACATTTTGCTTTTAATCTACATTAAGAAATTCTAAGTTTGGGAAAGGGGGAAAATACTCCCCAAGATATTGCTTATACATTTTATTTTCAACTCCAATTATTCAGCAATTATTCAGATTTTTGAAAAGCTAAAAATCCTGCAGAATGGTGTCTTTTTCATGTAATTATTAAAATGCCTCCACTGGCTTTACTTTCGTTATATAAACTGAGGTGGGGGTAGCTGGAGAGTGAGTATATTGATGAATAAATAGGAGCTAATTTAGATGTTACCCATCTATCATTTATAGACTCAGAAATAGCCTTTATTGCCATATGTATGAGTTGTCAGATTTCAATCAAAAAGTTGAAGCTTGTTTCTCAGTAACCAAGAGCTTCATACTGATATAATAGAAAATTTCCTCAGAGTTCCCATTTTTTTTCTGGTCAGTATCCACTGTACCTTTTCCTTGTGCATCATTTATATTTGTCAAAATGGAATTTTATATTCATAAATGCCACCCTCTTAAGTCAGCTAGTAAAGAGCATCCTATTAATTTTATGAATCTTGTAGTCTCTTCTAATATTGGTACATACCCTTTCTGATTATCAGATTTTGTTTTGTCTATCTTGAAACATACCATGTTTGAAAAGAAAAAAGCAGTATTTCCCCAAGATAACTTGGTTATATATTCTGCTTTCAAATTTTCAATTATTAATCCCATTTATAGAGTTTTTCAAGTAACTAAATTAAAAAGTATTCTCCCCTCAGCATGAGCTTCATTCTTCTCTGTATTATGAAATTGTCTCAACTAAACACCTGTATCAAAAGCACTTTCCTTACTAATTAATTTGGTAGTTACTTATTACATTGAAACATTGAAATTTAAATGTACTAATCAAATGTTTAGTTTGTAATTGTATTACATTAACCCTGATTAAGGATGTATTTATCGCTTCAAGGATTACATTAAAATGTAAATGCTACAACTGTTGACTGATGTTAAATTACATCTATCAAATAAAGCAATTACTACTGAACAAAGGCAATGGATCCAAAGTCTTTATGTTATGAATTTATGACTTCTTGTGTAGTAAGTGAGTATACTGACTTTCTTAAAAGAAGAGTTTCAAATGTGGAAAATTAAATAAAATATCTATAACTTATAAATCTTTACTCTAACATAAATAATTAAATTTAACACAAACTCAGTAAGTTAAAAAAATTAATAGAATTGGATACAGAAATGTGGAAGAAAAATCTGATTCCCAGCACAAATATTCAGATCCTTTTTGTTTCTTATGTAACAGGAAGAGAGAACAAAAATTATGAAGTGTTTGAAAAGGCATCATCTTAGTTAAAAATATATTAAGATGTTTGATGAAAGGAAGAGCTTCAAAAATACCTTCTAAAATCCAAATGAATCTTAAAATAACATTCTGGAAAAATCTGTACTATCTTTGTAGTTTAACTGTTTTGATAACAGTGCGAGAGTTTTGTTGTTTGCCTTGTTTCTTTTCACTCTGAAGTTTGAGTAATTGAGTTACTTGTGGCATATTAGGTATGCCATACTAAGTCCCATTTGTTCATTATTTAAAAAAAATAATAAAAGGAAACAAAACTTTACATACTTAAGCCAGAGCTAAAAATTAAAATTTCCTTACCTTTGGTAGTGAATGTATTATCTTAAAATTAAAAAAAAAAATCATATCTCATGGCTAATTATTTCTTGAAACCAACTTTAGTACTTACATAAACGAATATTTCTCCTTCCAGGCACATTGGGTTCATTCTAGCCTTGCTATTTGTAACTTCCTTTACTGACAATGAGAGATGCGTCTTTTATTACTTATAACATATTTACCTATTTTTTAAATATCATACTATATACATAAACTAGTTGCAAAATTAATAACCCTGTGAGAATAAATCTGCTAACTAAAGTACAATTCTTTGCTAATCCTGCTTTTTTCTGTTAGTGTTTGCATAATATATTTTTTCCATTATTTTGCCTTTAACAAATCTTTGCCTTTATAATGAAATTGGATTCCTTGCAGAAAGCATACACAGTTGAGCACTGAACAACACAGGGATGAGGGACACTGGCCCTCCATGAAGCAGAAATTCCATGTATAACTTTACAGCTGGCCTTCTGATTACACAGTTCCCCATCTGGGGATTCAACCAACCATGGATCATGTTGCACTGTAGTACATAATTTGTGAAAGAAGTCTGCTGTAAGTGGACCCACAAAGTTTAAACCCACGTTGTTCAAGGGTCAACTGTAGTTAGACTTGCTTTTTTTCGGGTCCATCCATTCTGACAATCTCTGCTTTTAAACTTTCTCCTTAAATCTTTCATATTTAATGTGATTATTGACATAATTGGATGAAAATCTACCACATCATTGCCTGTTTTCTATTTATTTTATATTTTTTCTTCTACTTAATTCTGTTTTTATCTATATATCTGTAACAGTTTTGAACTTAGTGTTTACCATATACATTTTTATTAATCAGAATTTAACTTTAAATAATATTATACCTCCTTTTTGTAATTCAAAGATCTTATAATAGTATATTCTCTTTCTCTTCATTTGACTATTTCTATCATTCATTTTCTTTTTACTTATTCTATGAATACACATTGCTACTGTTACTATTTGAAGAGTCAATTGAGGGCATTCCTCTTCAAATTTCCTGTTTTCATTCTTAACCTTTCCATTTGATTTTTTCTTACAGTTTTTTGCTCTCTGCTGAAATTACCCATCTGCTCTTGCATATTGTCCACTTTTTCCATTACAGCTTTTAATGTATTTATTAATCAGTTATTTTGCACCCTCTTCCAGATAATTCCAAAATCTGTATCATTTGTGGGTATGATTCTGTTGAATAGTGTCTTGAGAATTTGTTGATTTTCCTTATCTTTGTATATGTTTCATAATCTTTTGTTGAAAAGTGAACATTTTGCTTAAGACAGTAGAAACTAAGATGACTAGTTTTGTACTTGGAGATGGTCACCTCTTTTTTTCTGCTGTACCTTTAGTGTGGGGGTTACATTATATGCCTAAGGAGTTTGTTGCTATTCTTACTCTGACTACATCACAGGGTTCAAATTCCTCTAGCAGTACCTTGTGTTTAGGGTGGCAACTGGTTTGCCAGAGGGTTTCTCTCAATGTCTGTTCTGCCCTTAGCAGTAAGTCTTTTGTGTGTGCTCTGCCTCAGAGTTCTTCTCCTGCAGCTATCACAGCAGTGTTGTGTCATTTCTTTTACTTGGCATTTGCTTGCCTGGTGGTGAGGCAAGTGAGAGTGATACTCTTGGAGAGTGGTATCTCCAATTCTATTTCTGAACCCATCAGGCATTCCTGCCTCCTCCCCAAGTATTAATGTCTTTTTCTGTGTTACCATCTCTCAGCTTCCCTAAAAGCATCACTTTTTGTTGCCATTTTCCCAAAAGACTGTTGCTTTTTTGCTTTGGTGAGATAAGGGAGAAGGGGTAAGGAAGAATTCTGTGACTCTTTCTTGATTCCTGCTATTCCCCTCTCCCATACCTTCACTTAGTTGGTAACTTTTTCAGGAGTCTAGTCTTCCCTGATGGGCCTGGTCATGGGAATAAAAGCTTGCAAGAAGGTATATCTTCTTCACATCCTATGCATATACCACCTTCAGAATTTACCAGTACTTCAGTTGTTCTAACTCAACTCATTTTAGGGTCCAGCTGCATTATCCCAAGTTAAGCAAATGTTTGCAACCCTCTCTCCCTGCTGGCACATGTCTTTCCTAGACTTCAAGTTAGCTCATCTCTCTGGGTTCAAAAAAAGCTATGACAACTTGTAGCTTATCTGATTTGTTTCTCTGTATATGGTTGACCGCTGATCTTTCTAGCTCTTTACATCCCCAGCAGAAAGTTTGATTTTGAAAGCCACATAATTCATTATTAAAAAAAAAAAAAAAACTTAGAGTAGTGAAACAGAATAACTAACATTTATTGGCATCTGCAATGTGTCAGACACAATTCAGACTGCTATTTGCATATGGCATTGTGTTTAATTTTTATAACATTTCCACTTTACAAATAGGACCCTAAACTCCCCGTGAAGGTAAGAATACTGTTAAGACATTAAAGAAGTAATTGTGGTTTTGAGCCCTTATCTGTCTTACTGAGAAATGCCACATTGTGCTACAGCTGTTATTTTCATGCATTAAAAATTGGAAGAGTCAAAAAAAGCTTATTTAAAAATAATGCATTATTAAAGCATGTAAATATAGCAAAGAATATACTACTGCTAATTTTATTAGAAAATTATCCACTAAAATACTATTTATTAATGCCAGAAATCATGTAGGATTCAGTATAGGGTCCAAACTGCAAATCTAGGCTCTTACAAAAGATAAAAAATGAACAGCCAAAACGACACACATTGTAATGTTCTCTTTTCACCTTTCTCCTCCAACAAATGCAGTTATCAATTCTCTACCTACAAGATTAAAACATAAGGTGTATGAATTAAATTTTGTATATTGGAAACATTTAGATATTCCATGGTATGTCAGCAAAACATTTTGTGAACCAGTGAAGCATACACTGACTTTTTAGTTACCACTATTGAAAAGTCAATAATGTTTACAAAAGAAAATAAACTTTATGCTGAATGTTTTATCATTTGACTTTCAGCTCTAGTAGAGCTGTTTATGTAACATGTATTTGAGAATACACTGCCATACTTTCAACATTTTTGAAGTTAGATAATTCTCAGAGTATTTCTCTAAATCTGATGCAACTTTTATAACCTAACAGTTATAGTGTTTCTGTTCTGAAGATGGACAAATTTAGAAATGTTCCAGCTGTCTATGAAGCTCAAATTGTTTATTGGAAAGGACTATGTGACTGAATTTTTCTTCAAATTCATAGTTAGGATATCAGACACTGAGATATCTTAATACATAAAGATTTTCAGCATGCAGAAATATCTCGACATTATGTTGAGTGCTACCATTAAGAATAAAAAAAACTTCACTATTTTCCAGAATCATAAAGTTAACACATGTATTTAGTAGTATCTAAGTTGAAAGAGTGAAAAACTCTAAGAATTTCCTTCATCACTATTTGTGGTTGACTGAAAAATGGTCCACCCAAAGATATGCATGTCCTAATCACTGGAACTGGTGTATGTTACTTTACAAAGCAGAGTCTTTGCAGATGGGATGAAGTTAAGGATCCTGAAATGCGGATGCTATGGTCTGAATATCTGTGACCCCAAAACTTATATATTGAATCCTAATGCCCAATGTGATAGTATTAGGAAGTATGGTCTTTGGGAGCTTAGATCATGAGGGTGGAGCCCTCATGAATGGGATTAGTGTTCTTGTAAAAGAGACCCCACAGAGCCCTAGCCTCTTCCACCATGTGAAGACACAGTAGAAGTTGCCATCTATAAACCAAGGAATGGGTCCTCAACAGCCACCACACCTAATCTGTTGGTACCATGATCTTGGACTTACCAGCCACTAGAACTGTAAGAAATAATTTTATGTTGTTTATAAGCCATTCAGTCTGTGGTATTTTATAATAGAAGCCTGAACAGACTAAGTCAGGGTAGACTCTCCTGGGTTATCCAGGGGCATCCTAAATGCAATCATATGTATCCTTATAATAGGGAGGCAGAAGATGTCACACACACACAAATGAGAAGACCATGTGAATACAGGGCAAAAAGATTTGAAAATGCTGGTCTTGAACTTTAGAGTGATGTGATCAGAAGCCAAGGAGTGCCGGCAGCCACCGGAAGATGGAAAATGCAAAGAATGAATTCTCCCCTAGACTCTCTGGAGGGAGTACAGTGGTTTTGGCCTAGTGATACTGATTTCAGACTTCTGGCCTCCAGACTGTGAAAGAATAAATTTCTGTTGTTTAAAGCCACAAAGTTTGTGGTAGTTTGCTACAGAAGACACAGGGAATTAAAACACTATTTTAAAAATAACATGTATTCAAAGTACACTCATGTATAAATATTTCGTAAAGTACCACTAGCCTGAATTAGCTCGAGATGTTGGCCTGCTTTCATTCTGCTAAAGAGGATTTCTACACTTAGAATACTGCTATAAGCATCCATATGGTTTATAGGTAGTTGATGATTAGACAAAGTTATTACAGTTTACTTGGCTCAAGAATTAATTTGAATTTCATCTCAGATAGGAAAAAGGACTTCTACTGTTTTTAACTGTAGTTGAACGATTGCATGGTCTCATATTGGCTCTCAAATACTTTATTCTATAAAAATTAATCCTTTACAACTATCATGTCAACATTTTCCACTTCTCTTCACAATCTGTGATGTAAATTAAGTGTAAAACTATAATCAGTATGTTGCTTGTGCTGACTTTGTCATGCTAAATATGAAAACAGAATAATGTGATAATAATATACACTAAATGGTGAGTAATACAGAATTAAATTCTCTGACAGTATGATTAAAAATGGCACAAATTTTAGTGACATCTATCTACAAAATAATAGGTAACAAGATAGAAATGATGATCTTGAAAAGTACGCAGAGATGGTTAAACAAATCTTTTTAATATCCTTCTAAAGAAATAAAGGTAATTTTAAATTATTTATTTTCTTTCTTTTGTGCTCAAGAATTGTTTTGCTTAGCTGTTTCACAGAAGAAATGCATCTAAAACTAATTCTTATTTATTTTTTAAAATTTTATTTATTAAAATGAACTATCACAAGACAATGAATAGCTCAATCAAATGGTTAAGTCATTTCTGCTTCTCCAGTAAAATTAAACTAGCTTGTATTCAAAGAATGATCAAAAATGCAAAACAACATAGTGATGAAATTTAAGGATAAGTATTTAACTTGAGAAGTAATATCAGGTGCTTATTTATCCTATGTTGGAAACCAAATTAACTAAGGCCTTAGCAAAATCCGTATTTTAAAGATAACATATAAAATATTTTGGTGAGAACATCTTTTAAAATTGTGAAACCATCATGATAGACCTCAATTCTGTAGAATAATGCCAAAAAGGGAAACTAAATGATAGCAAATAATTATGAAAATTAAATTGAATAAAGTGATAATATGATGCTGTTAATAAATTGTAATACAATGAAATTCTCTGTGAGCATCTTTTAGAGTGATGCTTTTCAGACCTGAATATGCACTCAAATCAACCATGGATCCTGTTAAGATGCATTTTCTAATTCATGGGATCTGAGATTTTGTATTTCTGACTAACAGTCAAATGATGCTGAGGCTTCTGGTCCGTGGCCCAGGATTTGGTAGAGAAGTGCTCAGGAGATGAGAAAGAGGAGCCCTATTTATCCCATGTTTCCTCATGATCTAAATTCAGCATGCAAATATCCTTGCGTTTCACGTTAAATGGAGCCTCAAGTGGAAAAGCACATAATCAACGCCCACAAAACTATATAATGAGCGTTAATTGACTAAGTTCTCCTTGTGTTAATTAAGACGCAGGAGTATTATCTGATGTCAAGAGAACAGGTCTCTGTAAAACCCTGTGAGTAAAAGTGCCAGAAGTGCCTGAAGTGAACTTTTAGGCACTTCCTCACTGATGTATGGTTGAATGTCCTCGTCAATATTTCTAGGGCCTTAACAAAAAGATGAAGGAGAACTCCAAACAGGTATCTGTACACTGCAAAGTACTTAAGTTCAAAATGACTATTCCTATATGTAATTTGTGTTAATATCAACTCTCATTTGAGAGTCCTAAACAGAAAAGAGGAAAGATGGAAGACTTTATGCAGTATCATATAGCACAGCAACTTGAGTTACAGATTTAAAAAAAATTTCACTCTGAATTTGGCACAAATGACTGTAGTCTGAGTTTAAGGAGCAAAACACATATTTCACTTTTATAAAAATAAAATAGTGAAACATATGGCACCAATATTATGTCTTATTTTCAACATATCTTGTTGAAGTTAGATGAGTGTCATAGATACATTAAATATTAATGTCAAAGAACCTTAACGATAATCTAGGTAAGGAAATATTGGCCAAAGGGGCTAATTAATTGATTCTCCCAGAGAAGACCTTAGAGAGAATTGCAAAACCAGGAATAGATCCCAGTTCTGCTAATTGCTCCTGAGGATTCCAACTCTGAGTTACATAAAAACTTCAAATTTGATTCTTTACTAGTTCTCCTAATCTCTAAACTGACACTCATCATGCACACACGTAAATATCTGCAGCAGATACAGATTCTTAAGAATCAATTGATCATGCTTTCTGACAGAGCCTAAACTCTAGCCTTTCCTGATCTACCTGAAGAAATTATAGAAGATGAGTATCAAAAATATTTACAGTTATTTGAGAATACAAAAAGAAACACTTTGTCAGTGTACTGATATATGAATGTATCAGGAATTTTGAAAAATGGCCACCAAATATTGAAGGTAGGTGATCTCAGTTTGAAGCAGGGAGTCAAAATCACATTACAAATAAGAGAAAAGAAACTGCTGCCTCAGAATCTGAGTATCATTCATGTAACAGCTGATCAACACATATCCATTTTACTTTTTCTAGTAGCCAACTTTTCATAAAGGCCTTAGTACATTATGAAATTTTTCAGACATGGTTTTAATAGTAAGATAGGATGAAATACGCTACAGTAACAAATTAATGTTGATATGTGAGCAGCTTCATGCAGCAAGTTTATTTCTCACTTTTGCAAATTCTCTTATGTGTCAGATAAAAGAGAAAAAGGCTACCCTGATTGTCTCTCAGAGTTAATTATGTATTATTTTTAGAGCTGTGTTCACTGTGGTTGTGTCTAACACTATTAGTTGAAACCATGCCAGACAATTGAGGTACAAAGGGCAGATCTATTAATCCCATTCTGGCTTATTTTATTACAACTAGTAATAATATTATTTCCCTGGAAAAACAACAGACCCAGGACCAGTGCTAAGCTGAATGGTATGCCAGAAGAAAAGGAGCTAACTGGGACTGTGCTAGATAAATTAGAACGTTTAGTCTTTCAATTCTAAACCACTGAAGATCTTTTAACTAAAATAATTGCATCAATAATCAAACACCCATTTCTTACACATTGTAACCAGTATTGCTTATCTTCAATCATTATTGTTACTTCTTCCCTCCATAACAAACATATTCCTTCTGATCACTTCTTGCTGCAATGAGTTTCCTTTCTTTCCTATTCTTTCCTTTCCCTTTAGGGAGAAGGATAGCCATGGTATCCTTGGAAGCAAAACATTTAGGCAGAGTACAGCACATAAGAAGACAGGAGGCATTCTTGCTTCCCCCAAAACATGAATTCTGCTCTCTTCTTTTTCCAACAAACTTAACTGAACACCAGAAAAAAATTAATTAATTAATCAATATTAGAAATAACAATGTAAACCTTTGTGTCCATAGCCATGAAACCACACAGCCTCTATTAAAAATTGCAAATTGTAAAGTGAAAGACTCACAAAGTAGTTATAACTTAGATTGTTTCTTTCTGTAGAATGGCATTTTTTTCCTCCAAACTGATAAAAACTTATTTTAATCTTTGTCTAATTTTTTCAGTCTAAAAGTGGTGCTGCTCAATGTAATAATTTTTATTCTTTATTAAAAAGATTCTTAGATAAAGGAAAAGGAAGGTGTAAAGGTGACTACAGAGCATCTAACTTCATTTCTGCCAGGCATATATTTTTAAAAACCCATTATGGAAGACATCTATTCATAATAGTCAGCTATCCAGGAAGTTACAGTCTAGAACACTCCACTAAGAAATAATCCACGCAGAAAGATACTTGCTTTTAAGAAATAACTTGCTTTAGGTATCTTCTATCCTGGTTGTCATAGAAGTAAGATCTCATGAAGATTTTTTGAATGCAAGTTCTGGTCCAGTCCTCTTCTAGATGTAAGTTTTGGTGAAAATATTGGAATTGGGGGAAATAAAAGAGCTCATGGTGACTTAGGTTTCAGAGCCCATGGGTGATTTAAAGACATTATTAGTACCAGGGTCTATCAAATTATTAGTTAAGCATCTTTAATTACAAAATTCATACAATTACTCCTAATGAAAACTTTATAACAAATTACCAACAGCGTGAGTTTTAGAACATAAACACTGGGGAACCCATTTAACTTAATGATTCGAGAAAATAGCATGATTTGTTAAATATTATTTATAAAAGTATTTTTCTATAAGCTCTTATTATTATTCTTTTTCACTTTCATCCATCAATAAAGCTTGTCTGCTCTTCCTGCAGTCCATTCTGATATAGTGTGTATATGGATGTGGAAGGTGTGCATGCAGTTTGATATTCTTTCCAGAGGTCATTGGTTTTTGTATTTGTATCAAGAATAAATTTATCACCTCAAATTCAGATTGCAAAACGTCATTCATCCCTTCTGCTCTTCCAAAGACACTGATAAGAGAGTGAAAAGACAAGCCATGGACTGGGAGACAGTATTTTCAACTCACATATCTGATATAGAATCTGTACCCAGAATATATGGAAAGTTCTCAAAATTCAATAATAAAGAAATAAGCCAATTTAAAATGGACAAAAGATGTAATATGGACAGATGCTTCAGCAAAGAAGATAGAAGGACGGTGAATAATACATGAAAGATGCTTAGCAACTTTCGGCATTAGGGAAATGCAAATTAAACCCACATTGAAACACCAATACAATCCTATCAGAATGACTAGGTATATACAGCCTGATCATATCAAATGCTGGTGAAGATATGAAGGGATTGAAACTTGATGATGTAAGAATGCAAAATGACTCAATAACTTTGGAAAACAATTTGGCACTTTTCTTAACGTTAAACATACACCTACCACATGGTCTACTACCAGTCGTTCTAATACTAGTTCACTGAAGAGGAATGAACCATATATCCATACAGACTTGTACATAAATATCCAAAGTAGCTTTATGTTTCATAGCCCCAAATTGGAAACAACTTGAAAATCCATAAACCCATAAGTGGATGAACAAAAATGAAATGCTGCTGAGGAATAAAAAGAAACTAACTATTGACATATACAACATGAATAGATTTCAACATCATTGTGCTGAGTGAAAGGAGCCAGACGCCCACCGTCTCATGAAATGATACATACTATATCATTCCATTTATGTAAAATTCTAGACAGAGACAAACTAATCTAAAGTAAGAGAAGGAATGTCAGGGGTTGGCTGAGGATGGCCGAGGCAAGGAGGTACTAAAAGGAAGGATTAGAGAGGGATAGGAGGAAACCTCTGGGGAGATGGCTATATGCTTGTCGTTTTGACTGTGGTATTGGTTCTACAGGTCAAAACCTATGAATTGTACACTTTAAATATGTGCAGTTTATTTCATGTCAATTATATCTCAATAAACCATATCATTTATTATTATTTTTCCCTCCTAGTAGGCTATGGGAAAATCCAATACCAACCCTTTGTGGTATCATGTGACATTTTTAGGGATATCTTTGTAAGAGTATAATACTTTTATGCTTCAGTCTATGTTAATTAGATCTGAGGTGCCCATGATCGGAATCACTGTTATTCAGGGATGCCTTATTTTTATCCTAAATCATGCAATATTTGTCATGAATATTTATAGTTCTCATGACAGCAACTCATATAGTCAATAGAAACTAACATAATTTATAATATAGATAATTGGATACAAAAAGATTACATTATTTTTTCAACATTAATGGCATTTGTTAATTTTTTACTTGTTTATAGAGATTTTGTGACCAAATAACATTTACTGGAAGTTACAAAATGATATGTTGAAACTAAATATAAACAGTAATAACATACAGTCAATGAAAACTATATAAGTAAATATAAATGTTGGTGTTTTCAAGTACTCAGAAATAATTTTGCAATAAAAATAATTATATAAATAGCTGACTAAAGAATTCCTTAAATTCCCTGTTCTCTACTTATGCCTTCAATTTGACGCATAGTACCAACACACCACATTAAATAAATGCCATAAATGTTCAATAAATGCAATACATCTTTACTTGATGTAATCAGGATTTTAGCTTTTCCAGGTAAGTGACCTGCTTAGGTAACTTTAAATTCTATTTGTACAAGTGCCCCAAACTTCTTCATTCATGATTTATTTTGGAAGTGTACCATCTAAAATGCATTTCTTACCTTTCTACCTTCTATCCAGAGCATAAGCAACTGAATCTAGCCATTTACTGAGGATACCAAAAATGTATTTCAGAAACTATGCTAAGTATTGAGCATATATTATCTCCAAACTTCACAATTTTAGCAGTAAATACTCTGAGATATTCAGAAAGCTTAGGTAGCTTTCTGCAAAATTTATAAATCTGAAATATGAAAGAGAGGAATCTAAATTAAGGTGTGTCAGACACAAAACTTTCAAATCTACCCTGCTCCTTCTGCAAACTAAAAAAGTTAGGTATAATAATATGTCTCATTCCAGTGAAAACACTATTTGGAAAAGTTGAATGTTGGAAATAATGAACGTTGAATGAAGTTGACACAATAATTCTATAATTATCTTCTTCTACAAGTAGAATCTTTATATAATCCAGTCAACAACTAGAAATATACACGTGTTAAAAAAATTTCATCCTGTGAAATGTCTAGTCAATTAATTATTTACTAATACATATATAATATCTATGTAAGAAATCAAGTACTAGTTAATAAACATAACCCTCAATTATTGTATAAAATTTCAATTTGTTGATTTAATTCATTTTGATGGTCTTTTTGTTAATAAGCTGACCTAAGAAACAAAGGAAGCTTATGTTTTATGTTTCTTTCTTTGGTATATTTTTTCAATAAATATGGAGTACCTGCTATGAATTAGATGATGGGCTTTTAATTTACTGTGAAATGCACACTATTAATACCTCTTCTCATCCCAGGTTGAAGTCCCTTAGGTCTACAGCTTAAAATCATAATCCTTTTTATGAAAACAACCTTTGGTTCACATTAGTTCACCAGGTTAAAAATAAAATATCTTGTGAGAAAACTCCCTGCTCTTGGCAAATTATTCGAAGCTTTATTTGGAATTTAGTAAGTGTCTTTGAATCTCTGTTTATTGATTCCACATGATTAAGCTCCTATGTGGTCAAAATGCACTGGGATTACTGCTCCAAGGAAAAAGCCTGCATTGCTTCATACTTCTTATCTTTCCAGGTGAACTTTAGTTTGGCTTTCAAGCAAGTTTTTAAGTTTTTTTAAATTCTAGTTTGTTTTGATCTTTCATTTTTCTTATTCTTATCGGTACAAATGTGCATGTGTGTGCACGCATGCTTTCTTTCCTCAGTGAAGGTCTGTGTAATTCTTTATATACAGACTATTTTATACTCACCTCAAGTTAAATACATTTTAGTTCAAATGTTAACATTTATATTTTGGGACACATATACAATTATGGATTTTAATAGTATCCTACTTCTTTGCTTATTCAACTCTAAATTATTCTAACCTTTGCAATTTATCAATGAATCGTAGCAGAGGAATCTGGGAGTAAAGGTTTATAATTTTCACTTTTAGCTATGTAAAATTAGGAGGTTTAATAGAGGAAGGTATCTAAGAAAAATCATTTAAGCAGGACTAGATTCATTGTGACAATAACAAAAAAAAATTCAGCAACCACTAGAAAACTACAAAAAATACGTATTTACAATGTCACTGCAGGTTAAAAAAAAAAAGGAATGGAATCAGGCAGGGTTGTGGAGCTGTGGAACACAACCAAAGTCTATCTATAGAGGGTTGGTCCCACCTCTGAAAGCCTCAGGAAATACTGGAGACAAAGGTCAGGGTTCTAGATTACTGTGCCAAGTTGCACCCACCTCTGCCAAGCTAGAGGTTCCATTATTGTGATCTGAGTACATGGAATGACATTTGGTTTTGGTTTTGGTTTTGTCCATGTTATAGCTGCGGAGGTGGAGGGAGGATGCCTCGAGTGGGAAAAAATGAGACAGAAATAAAACAAAATAGATTTAGAGAGAATTTTTCTGGAAGAGAAGTAATATGGGGAAAGCTTCCAATAGCTGAATTTTGTGCATCATATGCATATAATCTACATCTAAAGAATATGTCCTGCTTTAATGAAATCGCTTATGCCACCTTGTGTAAGGTAAACACATTATTACAAGCACAACTGAAGAAAAGCAAACACATAGTCCAAAATAAATCAGAGGAAATCTCCTGTAACATTCTGACCTCATATCTCTTGGGATTCTCAAAAGTATAAGCCATTGTTAACTTTCTATAACTGCTTATGTTCTTAAAAGATTATAAAACCTTTGGCAGTATCAGAAATTTAAAGTATATTGACTTGCCTAATACAACACTTTTTCTTGAGCCAACTGGTTTGCTTTCTAATTTTTATCACTGAATGCATCTACAAGGAACAGGTCATTGCAATGTATTTTTTGAAACAGCTTCTTGGTTCAAGCACTCACTGCATTAAAGCTTAGCTGTATGATTTTACCAATCATAACTTTCTTAGAATTTATTTCTCTCAAGTTCAAATGCAGATAAGAATACAATCTACCTCACTAATGTAATTCATTCAAAAGTTATGCACTAAATGGCTATTTATTTATATCTTGCCATGCCTCATAAAAGACTTAGATGTCTTAGAAAGGTTCACATCATATATCAAGATAAAATAGCTGATGTTCATTTTTTTAATAGAAAAGATAAGAAAAATGAAATAAAGAGGAAGAGGTATTGACAAATATTGTGGACTGTTGAATGAATAACACAAAATGCATCCAAATGTAGGTATTTTTACACAATTGATAGAGTTGGAGTCCAAATTTAGTTTTAGGTTTCTAATAATGAAAAGATGGGAACAATGACAAGAAAATCAACTTAAGATTCACTAGTTCTGGGCTAAAAATTTCTTACCTGTGTCTTTAAAACACAGAAACTGTATACTGTGATCTATAACACTATTCTTTCAGTTAAGTACAGCAGCAGTCTCATTGCATTGGCTTTTTGAATCCAACCTAAGCAGTCACTTCTCACCAAAAATGCACTGCAGACAAAGTGAGCCTAGGTGCTCCAGTAAAAAGCAGTCCAGATATCTGACTCACTGCCTGGATCAATCCATGAATAGATTTCAGATTATTTAAAGAAAAGGATGGGCTATATTCCTTTTAAAAACAAAAGCTATTTTGTTTAATACAGCTTAATAAAGATTAAGATACAACTGGTGTACAAAAAATTGCACAGAATGTATATAATTTGATATTGGACAGATTCATGCATCTGTGAAAGCAGCATCAAAATCAAAGTAATAGACTTATCCATCACCTTCAAAAGTTTCCTTGTGTCCTTTTGGTTTTTTGTTTGTGTTGGCTATTAATTTTGTGAATGAATACTTAACATGAGATCCACCTTCTTAACAAAATTTTAAGTGCATAATATGGCATGGTACTGGCATAAAGACATATAAATATTCCCATTACTATTTTTCTTTGTTTGATACATTATCATCAAGTATTTTAACAGTAATTTTTCATTTCAGATGGATTGTGTTTCACACAAGTACTCTTTTAAATTTCCACATCAAATCTTAAGGATGAAAACTCTTTTAACTTACTTTTATTACTGATATCTATGTCACTACACCAGTGTTTTACGATCTCTGTCTGTGGACTTCTATGATGATTCTCTATTTTCTGTCTTGTGGCATAGGAATAAGTGTTACTTTCCTTAGTCTAGTCTAGTAATTTGAAAGATACTTTGTTCTAGTCACGTAGTAAAGGCATGTTTTTCACATCATGAAAATACCAAAACAAATAAAAAATAATATGCAGATTTTATATTTAACCAACAATTTCTTTCCTTCTTTATCAATTGTTATAAAGGTATCTTTGTATTACATACTTATTATTATATATTTTTAATGATAATTAGTTTCTGTTTTGAACTCAGTTGTATAACCATATCATGTTTTCTGTTCAATCTCAAATGCATTAGGTTGAGTCAATCAATTACAACACTGAACTGCAATGTATCTCTTTTAGTTCACTATTTTCCTTTCAGTCCCTAGTATCATCTAACTTCACAATTACTTTCGTGTATTTGGAATATATTTTTGATGTGTATATATCTAGTAAAGTACTGTTCAGGACAGAAGTAAATTTTTATTTTTAAACTTGTTTACTCAATTGTGTGTTTCAGTTTGTCCACTCTGTTTTTTCTTGCTCTGTTCCTGTCTTCTTCTGCATTAATTGACTACATTATATATAAATTCATTTTAATTATCTACTGTTATTTTAGCTCTAGCTCACAGATTGATTGATTGATTATTTAGTGGTTGATCAATAGTCTTCCTTAACTTTATAGTCTTTAGTTTACATACATTATAAATCAAGAATATAATGTTATAATTCTTGCTTTAAAGTCATTCGCATGTATTTCAAAAATACTGCAAAGAGAAAAATGTGCTTTATATTTTCCTTCATGTTTACAGTCCCCAGAACCCTTCATTCATTCATTCATGAAAATGTGGTTTTCACCTGGTATTTCCTTTCAGCCTATAGACCATAGACCATCTTCAGCACATTCAAGAGTGTAGTTTTTCATCTGATAATAAAATCTCAATATTTATTATTTTTCTGGAAATGTCTTTGTTTCTATTTTATTCAGCATTCCCATACGTAGTCCTATTCCTCCACTCTCCTTTGTTTGCGGTGAGACAGCGAAAGTAGTCTTTTGAAAAAATATTCCTTTATATGCAATAATTCTTTATCTTTAGTTGCTTTCAAGAGTTTCTCTGTATCCCTAGTTTCCATCAGCTGGACTATGATACATATGGATGTGATTTTCTTTGTATTTTTCTTGTGGGCAGGCACAATGACCTACAGGAGTCTGTAAACTTCTTTCTTTCACAAAATATTAGTTGTTTTAAACCACTATTCCTTCAAATATTTTCCTGACTCATTTTCTCTCTTACTTCGTTCACCATCTCCAATTTCATGTGTAACTCTTGATGTATCCCACAAGTACCAGAGGCTTTGATTATTGTTTTAACTTTTTTTTTTTTTTTGTCTTTCAAAGGTGACAGTTTCTGTTGATCTCTTTTCAGAGTCACTGACTTTTTATTTTGGAATCTTCAACAAATATGCTGTTAAGCTCTTCCAGTGATTTTTTTCCCCCTTTTTATATTTCAGATATTGTGTTTCTTAACTCTATAATTTGCATTTGGCAGTTTTTGGCAGTTTTATTTGTCTAGTAAAGTTTCCTGTCTTTTAAATTAATTATGAACATAATTTACTTTATATTCTTGAATGTAGTTGTAATAGCTGCTTTAAAAATATTGTCTGCTAATTCCAGCACATCAGGATGATCTCAGGGTTGGTCTCAACTGATTGCCTTTTTATCTTGACTATCGATCACATTTTCCTGTTGTTTTGTATTCCTAGTATTTTGGGATTAGATCTCTAACATAAATGATTCATTGTAGAGATCCTAGATTAAGAGTCAACTATACTCTTCCCAGGAGAATGAGTCTTATTGTTTTAGTAGTCAGTTAACATGATTAAAATTAAATTCCAAACTCTGAATCTCAGCTCAGTACTTCCAGCCTTAGCTGAGCTCCTCCAACTCTACGGCACTCATTCTTAGTGGAGAGTCAGGCATAGTTTTGAGCAGTTTATAAGCAGAATGTAGGACTGTTTCTCTTTGGTATTCTCCCAAGTCGGATTTCCCATCACCATTTACAGTTGTTGTAGTTTCCCTGCCTGGTTCTTTAAGCCAGGAAAACTGCAGGTGTTCTCTCCATGATTTTGCCCTTTCTGCCCACCCTCAAACCAAAAATGGGAAACTTACCCAGCGCTACTTCAACCCACTCCAATATCTGCTAGCTAGTTTTCACTTTCTAGTGACTTGAGATAGATTTTTATTTTCCTAGAGTTTAAAGTTGTCGTCCCTGGGAAGGATGGTTGGTAAGAATTACGCAGTCATTGCTAGA
Source organism: Camelus bactrianus (assembly GCF_048773025.1). Taxonomy (NCBI): domain Eukaryota; kingdom Metazoa; phylum Chordata; class Mammalia; order Artiodactyla; family Camelidae; genus Camelus; species Camelus bactrianus. The sequence continues at coordinate 101,250,541 of NC_133539.1, forward strand.
GATGGAACTTCTTGATTTACCCACTTGTGTTTTGGGGGTCGGTCCACATTGCTGTGCTTGCACCAAATATTCTCCTTTTAAGCTCTGAATAGTGTTTCACAGCATGTATTTACCATTCTTTTAAAAAATGTATTCCTCTAGGGTTGAACACCTATAGTGTCTATAATTTTTTTTGTCTGCAGTTAGTCTAATAAAATATATTTATGGATATAAATATCTCTGTATCATTCATTAGAAAAATATATTCTATATTATTTATAGGCATACATAAATTCGGTATAATTTTGAGCAGCTGGACAGTAGTGACTAGATCATTCATATTTCACTAAATATTTCCAGATTGCTTTCAGGAGTGTATAGTAATTTTACACTGTCACCAGCAGTACTGTAAATTCACAATTATCAAAATCATTGCTATATTTCTTTTTTTGTTGTTTTGCTTTGGGGTTTTTTGTTTGTTTGTTTGTTTGTCTTGTATTTGGAGGGGAGGTAATTAGGTTTATTTATTTATCTTTTTTAGAGAAGGTACTGGGGATTGAACCCAGGACCTTGTGTATGCTAAGTATGCACTCTCCAACTGAGCTATACCCTCCTCCACATTGCTGTATTTCTACTTTTTGCTCATCTTCTGATTGTAAACTGTTATCTCTTTGTTGTAATTTGCATTTTTCATTTGAGCTGTACTTTTGAAAACCTCTTCATATACATGTTACTCATTCAACTTGACTTTCTATGGATTGTCTCTTTGTATGACTGCACACTTTAAATTAGGTGTCCTGGGTTGTTTTGTCATTGCTGTTGTTTTGCTTTTGTTATTGTTGACTTTGAAGAATTCCTTTTATGTAACTATGTATTCAGGAATTACAAAGTATTTTCTCTTGGCGTGTCATTTCATTAAAGGCTTAATGTGCTCTTTTAAAAAAAAAATTACTTCATAAGTTTTATTTGAGAAAGGCATCTTGAGCTCTGTTACAAACACCAAAAACAATATTCAAACTTTAACATTTAGGTCTTTAATGCATCTGGAACTCAATTTTGTAAGTAAGATACTATTATTGATACTGAATTCTTTTTTTCAGCCTCATCAAACCCTATACATACCTGGATCTACTGCTTTGTTCTCTAGTCTTTACCGATAGTGCACTGGTTCTCACATGGGGACTGCATGTGCGACTGCTGCAGCATGTTTCAATGTCTAGAGTGAACCATCTCTTTCAAAAGTTGGGCTATGTTATTCCACAAATTTTAGAATAAGCATGTCAAGTTCTCTAACCGCTTTATTTACATATTTATTATGATTGTATTTCATTTGTAAATTAATTTAGGGAGAAATAATCTGTTTATAATTTCTATTGTTCCACTCAAAATAACTGTTCCACTCTTTAAACGTTCAGAACTTCTTTTTTGGCATTTTTTTCATTAAAATGCTCCATGACAGTCTTATAATTTGCTTTAAAATTAATAACTAGATAATGTGAAATTTCAGTTTCTATAGTGAATATATTCTATTTCTCATCTTGGTTTTTTTAGTTTTACTCTTTTTGGAAGTATTTAATCTAGTAAGTAGTGGCGGTGCTGAATTATTTTGTTAATTCTTACAATTTATTATCATTGGGTTTTCTAATTACAATAGTTTTATTGCAATCTTTTAATTCTTATATCACTATTTTTTAATCTAACTATAGAATTATTTTGGTTACCAGCATTAATAAGATTAGACAAAAAACCTTTAACAAATATATTTAAATTTTACTTATAATTATTTTAGACTAATTTTCTTACACAAATATGAGCTCTTTAAAAGATTTTTTACTTATCATGTGAGAATAAATTAAAAGCTGAAAATTCATTTTCCCATTTCAGATGTTGGACAAGGAAAACTCCAAAATCATAGCAATATCTGTGATAAATCATCGTAATTAAGAATATAAGCATTGTGCTGTACACCAGAAATTGACACAACATTGTAAACTGACTATACTTCAATTAAAAATATATATATATACCAAAAAAGAATATAAAGGGTATGGAAAAAATTAAGCATGCAAAAGCACATACCAATTTTGTTCTCACTAGTCAAACTTCAAAGCCATAGAATTTGTGAGAATGCTGTTAAGATAATTCTTTGTAGTTTTGACTGTAACTACCTAAAAATTTAAACAAACATCTTATCAAAGTGATTACCAATGATTGCCAAACACCAATATTTGAAAATGTCAAATTTCAAAATTTTCACAAATTATAAATCCTAAGTACAAAGTTTTTCTTTCACTTCCTTGTGAATTCTATTCTGTTGTTCTCTAAGAAGTTAGTGAGATTATTGAGAATGTCTGCAAACATCAGAAATTTGGAAAATTTTTAAAATCAGAAATTTAGAAATGAAAAAATAAATGGAAGCCTCTTTCTACTTTGGCAATACAGTGAAATAATGATGATTTCAAATATTCTTACTGAACAAGAAATTTCTGCATCTCCTACAACTAATGATTGTTAGAAATATTTATGGAATAAAAATCAGTAAAGGAAAGTGAATTCAATTGCACTGATAATGAAAACAATTATGATGAAAGATATAAGTAATTTAAATGAATCACATAGACCACCATGGAAAACTGTATGAAAGTTTCTTTAAAAACCAAAAATATAACCAACAAATGACTCAGCAATTTCACTCCTGGGTACGTATCTGAATAAAAACAAAAACACTAATTTGAAAAGATACATGAATCCCGATGTTCACAGCAGCATTATTTATAATAACCAAGCAGCCTACAAGCCCAACAACAGATGAATGAATAAAGAAGATGTGGTATATACATACAGTGAAATACCACTCAGCCATAAAAAAGAATGAAATTTTACCACTTGCAACAACATAGATGGTCTTGGAGGGCATTATGCTAAGTGAAATAAGTCAGATAGAGAAAGACAAATACTGTATTGTATCACTTACACAAAGAGTCTAAAAAATAACAAACTAGTGAAGCAGACTCACAGATATAGATAACAAACTAGCAGTTACTAGTGGGGAAATGGAGAAGGGTGTGGCAATGTAGAAGTAGGGGATTAAGAGGTACAAACTATTAGGGATAAAACAAGATACAAAGATATATTGTACAACACAGGGAATATAGCCAGTATTTGATAATAACTATAATGGAGTTATTTAAAAGTTGTGATTCACTAAATTCTACACCTGTAACTTACATGATATTGCACATCAACTATACTTCAATAAAAAATAAAAAGATAAATGAATCACATAGCATATTTTGTTCACACTCTTTAGTTGTATGGTCAGAATATAATTTAATATCCATAGAAAGATGTAACAGAATTACTATCAATCAGTGGAAAGATAATAGGTGAATCATCATCCCTCTTCAAAGACAAACTCAGTAACACACAAAGGATCTTGAAACTGCCTTTCCATATACTCAGAGAAACATTAACACAATTTGGGATTTAAGATAATACATAGTAAAAATGTTGCTTGAGCAAAAGAAAACCTAACATCATACTTTGTACATACTAAGGCATGCCTATTTGTTATATATTTTTTTATTAATTATTTGGGTAATTTAAGAAAACATCTCTCTTCATTTATTAACTTTTTTTTCTTTTCCTGAGGTGACAGAAAAATAAAACACTTTTTAGAATTACTGTGACTATTATTGTTGTAGATTAGCAACTTTAAAGCAACTATATGATTTATTCTGCTACAACATGTATTTTCTGAGTTAAAGTTTTTATTTTATCTTAACTGTTTATCCCAGTCATTGATATCACCTTAAGCAAATAATGGAGTGCCATGTTGATTGAGCCTCAGTGACCTTTCTTTATCCTCATATTCAGTTGTCAAAGACCAGTTTATCATTATCACTCAGAATTGTGACTAGAGTTTTCAGATATCCATATTCCCTTTTAGTATCTATTTCAGTATTTGTTCCCTTCCCCCCCAAAAGCAGAGTAATCACAAACTTCTCTGGGAAACTAACCTTCCAAACAAATCTACTTTTAGTTTATCATTTAAAAAAAAAAGCTGAATTCATAACTAATCACAATGATCTACTTAGTTGTGCCAAGCATGTTCATCTAAGGTGAGTGTACTCAGCCTCTGTGGGCACCCAGGCACTTCCCTTGGCTCTGCATAAATGGAAGACCTGAGGCTTAATGTACTGAAAAGAGAAAGTTCTGTTTAAAGTAAAATTCCAAAGAAACCTTTCTTACCTTTTCAAAAAGAAAAAAAAGAAAAAGAAAAGAAAAGAAAAGAAAAGGAAGAGAAAGAAAGACAGAAAGACAGAAAGAAAGAAAGAAAGAAAGAAAGAAAGAAAGAAAGAAAGAAAGAAAGAAAGAAAGAAAGAAAGAAAGAAAAGAAAGAAAGAAAGGAAAAAGGAAAAAGAAATTAAAAAATTAATTAAATATTAGAATGTTTTACCTATTTTGCAAAGGCCTATTTATTGGAAGGAAATTAAGTTAAAGGCTTTGATTCTTGTTTTAAATCAAAGGGATAATCAACATAATACTATCTACAAGGTCCTCAAGACAACATTTTTTTAGTAATCATATTACATGGTATATAGTTTAAGTTACATTATACGATTGAATCTTTATTTCCGTTCCTAGTATCACATTTTCTATAGAAAACTCTATAACTTAAACAGGAAAAAAAATGAGTAATTTATGTGTTTAGAGTTTGTGTGTGTTTGTACACTGAGACCATGACCTTGGTCTTCTTTCTTTTAACTTTAAGTAATATACAATATCTGGAGAATTCTAAAAAAAGTATTCTATTTTTTTAAAATAAATTTCTACTGAGTAAAAATAATGGCATTTGAGCCAAGAAGTAAAATCTAACAAAATGTGTATATAATAATAAATTTCTTATATTGACATCCGACTCTTCATCATTTTGTAAATTCCCACAAAATATCTCCTTTGATCTCCATTTCAGACCCATGTGGTAAGATGACACACAAGTGTGTAATTTACTGGGTAACATATTTCATATTCTGAGTCCAAGAATACTGGGCTTGCTGAAGCCCTATTTTTCTGCATAATGTAAGTATGTTCCAAGAGCCTTACTTACTACCAGAGAAAGAGATTTGATTTCAAAATATTTAAGGAAGTTCCTTCAAGTTACCCTCTAGAGTTTTTTATCCTGAAGGTTTGAGAACTTCCTCAAAAAGTAGCAACAGCTTTGCTAATATAAATAAAGACAGAACTGTATTTTTAAGTCCATTCAGAAAATCACATTTATTGAGTTTTGTGGTACAAGCCACCTAATCTATGCCCCTGTCTCCAGGTGAGATGATGCTATGATTATCATAGGAACATATGTATAAAAAGATACCATAGGTATAGGCATTTGGGTTAGATGAGGTTTACTGTAGTGGACTCCAGAGAATCCAACAAGAGTTCTACAGCTTTTAGAAAAGAAACTGGTATGTCTAAGACAAAACAGATAGTTCATTTGTTTTTTTCACTGAGACAATTTAGAGCATTAAAAACAAACAAACAACAAATTTAACAATGATCATGGAGCCCAGGTGAACTCTTATATCCTTTGTACTCTTTCTAGTAATTGAAATACACTAATCTGCCTATTATTACACCCTAGTTCCTCCTTTATTTTATTTATTTATTTTTTTAATTTAGCTGGCTGGGTTAGAAGTCTGTGGTATTCTTGGCCTAATGTTTTTATTTGATCAATTTAAAATTATTTTAAAAATGTGAAAATGAGGAATGAATGACTCATTCCACTCAGACCTCTGCTCTGTCATGTTATCGGAACTATTCATTCTAAATTAATATACCCCCTCACTCTTCAGCTCTGTATACTTTTACTGACTTTAAAGCAGTTACCTGACATTACATTACACACTCTTTTTTGTATATCTGCCTTTGTACTAGAATGCACATACCATATGGACAATAACTTTTCCTGCTTTGTTTGTTGAAGAATTAAAAGCCTTTAAAAAGATATTTTGTGAAAGAATAGGAATTCAAAAAATATAGAATGAATAAAAAAACGGAAATTTAGTTCTCTTTACATCTCTCTCTAACCAGCCCCTTTGTCAAGCCTGTGTTAACTATTTAGTGTGTATTCTGCCGTGGTTTCCTCCTTTGAGTAGATTTGTTTCACTTTTGGTTTGTTTGCTTTTAATGGAATTATTTCACTACCTGCTTATTTCAGTTTAAACATCCAATTAGTTAAATAAATATTTTTATTAGTATTCTATGGGACAGAACTCCAAGGTGAAATTGCTGGATCAAGATGGGATGTTAATTTAATATATGTTGAGAGATTAAAAAGGTAGCAATTCTTGTTTCCAAGAGCAATTTATTATAATTAACATTTCATTACACTCGCTAGGCCATTGTTCTTTAAAATTATTTGTCTGATATATGATAAATGGTGGCAACAGGTATTAAATTTAAATTCCCTGTCTACTGGTGAGAATAACATATTTTCATGTGATTATTAGGTAACTGCCAAAGTTATTTATCCCCCATAGGGGTTAGTGTTACAACCTTGGCCCAATCATCACCTACTTAAACCGAAAGTAGATTATCTAAAGCTTATTAGTAAACTCCAGAAAGTTCAACTATGTCTATGTGAGATGGAAAAATCATGTCCATTAAAATCAATACATATTAAAATTAGGAAAATTTTTCTCACATAAAATTGAAAAGTAAATAAGTATGATTATGTGAATTTAATAATAATACATTCTGCATTTAAAAGTTTACATAGGCATTTTCTTAGTTGGACGAGTTAAAAATTAGTATTTACATCCCAGCCAGAATTATACTTTCAACTAACATAAAACAGTTGAGGGAAAGTATTAAATCCAAAAGTCTTTTCAGTAGCAGATATTTATTTAAGATATTAGATATAACCACAAGTTTATTTCTTGATTAGCTTTTTATTTTTTCTTTTTGAAAGATTGGTTGTTTTTGAAAGCTTATGAAAGTAGGCTTGACAAATTCTTTTCCTGTTTTTTTTTTCTTTTCTTGAGAATCTTTAAAATGCTACAGCTTAATGAAAACCCTTTCCCATACTTCAATTAAGAAAAACTGTACTTTTATAAGATTATTGATTATATCTTACCTTCTAGATTAAGAATATGTTTATCTTTTTATCATTAATCTAATACATTGCAGTTTTTCTTCATAATATTCTTATTCACAAATGCTTTAACTCTTCTTAACTTTTTAAGAATCATGTTTGGCAGGTGTCTCATGTTTCAGATAATTTCTATAATACTTTTTGAGATGATTTTCAATCTATGCCTTGCTCATTTTAGGAGTTTACAATTCATTTCCTCTTTTTCCTCTTTTCTGCTGTACTCTCATTAAACAATAATTTTTATTAAAGCCTTTCTAGGTTGTGAAAGGCTACAGATAAAAATTCCAGGTTTGTCAGTCAGTTTTGTAAGTGGGGTCCTTGGTAAATCCCCAAATCTTTCAGTTTTGATTTTCTACACTTAAAATGTGCACAATAAGGTGATACAAGATGATCAGATGCCGTGTGATGATATACAAGTAGCTGGCACATTGCAAATGTTTCTCTGTGTAATTTGAGTCCTTTGGTTTTCCTTTTCTGAGTGGATTTAACTGATTATTTCACAATCTTTAACTAATAATCATTGTTCTAAAAATGTTTAAAAGCTGTCATAGTGTTCGATTATAGAAATTTCCTTTATTGCAGTTATCTCTTTTAGCGTGTTTAGAAACTACTTATAAATGTGTAAAACTAGTTTACTGCGAAGCATTACTAATAAGGACCTAAATATAAGCTATTTACCTTCCCAAGAGAATGCTCTACTGGAGAGCTCTAGACAAGCCTATTGATTCTTAAAAGGCTTCAGATCATTGGCTTGAAGGCATTAGATTCGGTTCAGTAACACTGAAATGTATTTCTGGAAAAATTTTAGTATTTATTTCAATCTTTATCACTTTGACGTGGTTTTGTAATGGTAAGATTAGGGGAAGCAGTTATATTTATAGTCTAAGTCTTCAGTTCTGGATAAAATGACTTCTACAAGTCTATTTTACTTGATTTTCAGGGACCTACACTATCTGGTCTCCAGTCTGTAGTCATTTGCTTCTCCCTCAATCCCCCTCACCCAAGTTTACATATGATTAAATCACCCCTTCTCCTGCTCCTGCTGTTTCTCCTGAAATACAAACTACTTCCCCCCTAGCCTCTAAACCCTGACAAATTTCCAAATCTCAATCTCAAATGTGTAGGTACCAATCTCTTATTTTTCTGCAATCAAATCTCTTCAATGGAAACATTACCTAATGCTTTAATAGCATGTTTTCTTTTTACTCATATCCTGCTATGAATTTGAATTTAACTCATTTTCAGTGGGTGTCCCATTTCTTGAGACTGTAAACTGTGGGGACAGGAAACTGAGGAGGTGGGGGGAGGAACCAAGTCTTCAGTGTCCATGATGCTGGTTGAGGAGAAACAACCTATGAGTAATTTAATTATTTATACTGTGGCTCAGTTGAGAAATTCCATACCTTAAATCTAATTTGAAAGGTATTCTGGGGAAAGTATTATAAAAACACAGTATTTGATGCAATTTAGTTTGGATAAACCCAGAAGCAGGAAAAATAGTGTGGCCATTAATGCTGTTTGGACCATGCAGAATACCAACATAAGCAATGTAAGAACCATTTTATTAATTGGTTCTGGTAATAACGATAAATATTTTGAAGACAAAAAAGAAGTGTAATCTCACCATCACCCCCTCTTACTTTATTGCTAAATAAAAATTAGATGATTCTCTGAATAAAGTACTTTAAACTGCTTAAGAGAAATTGAGCAAACATATCCCCACAAGGCATTTATTAAATATGTAATTATGCAAAATTCTCTCCAGTAACAGTACATGGAGTACTGCATTTTCTTTATAGTCTAAGAATTACAATCAAATTGGCAAGACAGGCATACACAAAGATGGTCTGATAATACATTCATTATACAAGAACAAACACTAAACTAACAAATTAATGATAATGTTTTCATATTATGTAATATTTTAAATAAGGACTAATATACATGGGACAGAGTACAAGGTAACAGTAGAGAGGACAAAGAGGCACAATATAATACTTTTTAAGTACATTTACATTGTTTTTGAAAGACAGAAAATAATTGTTCTTGCTGACAAATATATATACTCTTTGGTCACTGTTTCTTTAGAGTTTTGTGTCTTCTGTCTTTCATTATTAATTTTGTCCTTCCTTCCTTCCCTCCTTCCTGCCTTCTTTCTTTCTTTTCTTCCTTCCTTCCTCTCTGTCTGAAGTTTTGTTTTGTTTTGTTTTGTTTTGTTTTTTTAAATAGGGTGACTTCCATATGATTTTCCTGGTATTTTTCTTCTTGTCGTCATTTGCTTGTTTCACCTCACTTAAACTTAGGTGGGGAATTTTTATAGAACCTCTATTGGCACTGCTATAGATTGGGTGAATTCTAGACTTCCTTCCCTCATTTTCTAAGATCTCTTGGTCTTCTATTTTGCAGTTGAAAGGCTGGTAAAGTACACCACCTCCTTTCCTAAGACTGAGAATTCAAGGAGGTACTAGAGGAAGCAATGGAGATAAGTAGGGTTAATCTGGAGCTGATGCACCATTAGCAAACTGAGCTTGGACATTTAAGCAAAATTTTATTAAACACATTATACAAGAATCATGAGGGACTAGCATTTGCGTGGGTAGGGTACCCACAATATGTTGGAATCAGAAGGCATTTTCTTCTTCCTTGTTTGTCTGATTCTTTTATATGCATAATTTCCCCATACTTTCCAGTATATATCATACAAGGATCCATACCTCCATATGGTTTACATAATTCTTACAGTGTAATGATTTAAGTATATATATACACACACATATATACACATTTTTATGTGTATATAAAAAATAGATCATATATATATATAGATCATATATATTTGTATATATATCTTATTTTTGCTTATTTTGGAATAGATAAGAGATTTTTGTGACTTGCCTCCAGTCAACCATTTTTATCAAGAAGATGACTGAAGCCTTTCCAACTGCCAGATTCTAGATTGGCAACACATAATTAAATCCGGTCAGCAACAAATAAGTATATGGAATTTCTTTTACTATGATTCTGTTTGCTGATATGATTTACAGCCATCTGCTAGAGCAAATGGATTTAACACAGCAAAATTATAATATAAAATACATTTTTAAACAAATTATTACATATGCAAATACATTATTTTAGCTAGAATGTTTGATAGTCAGACAGTAAGATAATAAACTAAATAGCTTAGATCCTGTATCTGAAAATAATAAGAAAACATCTATGTACTGCATACACATTATTTTACAGGCAATCTTAATGTATACTTTTTGTTAGAACCACTTTGTTTTGATTATTATACTTGGAAATATGGCTGGATCTGCACAAGTTAAGAGGAATCAGATGATATGTAACTCAGATTTCTGATTGGCGGTAAGGTAGCGGTGTTAGGTACTGGGTATTCCAGATTTTTCTACATTCAGAGTGGGTTTCAATTTGTCTACATTAAATTTCCCGATTTCCATTTTCCTCCAAAATATGGGCATACTCAAGCTAAATTCAAAGCTACAATTAGCTAAGATAAAGATTAATGAGGTTTTAGAAAAACAAAGATTACTTGCAATACAAACTGTCTCGAATATAATTATAGTTTAGTGTTTTGGTCACTAGTGAATTTTAAAACAACAATTTTGTAGCAAATCACAAGCCTTATTCATTCTAGCTAGAGCTGAACCATAGAACCAGATTTCCAGCTTCAAAATGACAGGAACTCCCAGGAGAATAAAGCATATTGATTTATCACTGAAAATCCTCATTATTTTAATCACTGCCATGTGACTGGTTTGGGAGTATGGCCATGGCTTCAGTCTGATAAAAATGTTGTTGATTAGATGCAAAGTAATGAAAGTTAAATAGAGCAGCAGGTTGTCTGCACATATTCTCGCCGCTTCCCTGTGTGTGCTGTGAGAGCCCCCACAGCTCCACTATGGCTTATATAACGCTTATGGCATAATCATGATTTAAGTGAGGACGCTCACTCTCACATTCAGGCTTGATTTACTGCTTGAGCCAGAATAACTCTTTTTAGAGAGTCTGAAACAGCAGGTTGTCCACTGATATGCAGAGCAATGAGTTTTATTTTTAAAGCCACTGCTTCTCAGCAAGTGATATGTTTCTCTAAAGATTCACAACATTGTCCTGCAGAAAAATCCTTCACATGTTGCCTCTGTATTAACTCACAGGCAAACTAAAGTGTTAGATGCTAAAATGCTAAGGTTTTGTTTCAAAATTTACAACTATACCTTGAAAAGTTCCTCTTAAGGATGCTAGGGACTGCTTAAATATTTACTGATTCAATTAAAGGAGTGGAAACTCTAGTTGTACTGCATAAAGTTGTTTCATATTTTTAGTGGATAGTACTAGACACTACTTTTTAATAAGTGGTAGTCAAGATTTGTTTTTTCAGAAAGGTTTTCTATTATTAAACTTTTCATACCTGAAAAAATTTTTTCTCTCTGGTTTGATAATGGTATATGCTAAATTGTTAATGGAAGAAACAGTCTTCATACAGTAACATACACACACACACATACACAGAGCAATGTACAAACACACATAAGAACTCAAGTGTAGAGACAAGTTAATCGTACACTGAAGTTCATGACAAGTTTCATGGCTCTGAATTTTTAAAAAAGTTTTGATACTACTTTAATTTTTTTATCAAAATTCATATATTTATTCCCTTAATATCTGTATGTACCCACTTTGATTAATATATGCCAATGATCATACATATGTTTTTAACTGTATGGTAGGATTTGGTATGTGATTCTAATATATACAAATTATGATTTTTTTTCCTCAAGATTATTTTCTGTTTCTTAACTTTCAAGACAATATTATATTCCAAATATCTAGAGATTATGTTGCATGTGAGGGATAATATTTCATATACTTAACAGTTTATGGCATGGGCACCAAGCAATAAAAATTGATAGTGGCAGTAGACACTAGGTGAAGCCGTCTAAGTGTCTACTGGCTGGATCTCAGGTCCATTGAATGAGCTTTGTGTAATTTCAATAGACTGCCATATTGCGATCCAGATATTTTGTTTTATATGCTACACATGCCTCAATTTTTAAATTATTTTTCACTTTCTCAGTGAACTTTTTGATGAATAGAATTTCTTAATGGTTCTTATTGTTTCATTGATTAGTCGCATTTTTTGTGTCTCATTTAGAAAATCTTTTCCAACCTTGACGTCATAAACTTAGTACCATCATCGTCTTCCAAAAATTTTGTAATATTTTCTTTCATGTTTAAAACTTAATCGATTATAAACTGATGTATGTGTATGGTGTGAGAAAAAGGCCCAATTCCAATATTTTTTTCCTCGTTCATCGTAAGGTTAAAAAGTCTCCATGATGATCTTCGAAGCTGGTTCTGTCTTAAGTGAAGTCTGCCTCGTTCTGTCATAAAGAGACAATTGCTGAGGTCTCACTGAAGGAGTACCAACGAACTAACAGACTGGCTACCCTGCCATTATGCTCTCCCCTTCTTGTACATTCCTTAGCTAGAGTAGCTTTAACCCAGAGGCTATGCTCCAGGAAGGAGGTAATGGGCAGATAATCTCAGAGAAAGAGACAGACCCTCCAGAGTTCCTCCCGACAGCCAGGAAGATTCATTGAGGCTAAGAGGAAGGTAGCACCTTGTAAAATGCCGATTGTTACCACGTTTTCTGTTTCATTCAGTTTTTCTATAAAACCCCAAGACCCCAACCCCAAGACGGAGTCACAGTCTCTACGGCATTAGCCTTCTGTGACTCCCCTTTGCCTGGCAAAGCAATAAAGCTGTTCTTTTCTGATTTCCCAAAACTCTGCCTCTGAGTCTCAGTCCAATTTTGGGGGTACAGAGGCTGGCTTTGTGGCAACATCACTATTAAGTCAAATACTGCCCATCACTGCTGAACCCACTGTTTAACAGTAAGAACTCTGCGTGGATTCTCACTACTCTCAATATTCATAATTTGCTAAGACGTATGGTTTAATCTTGAATATCAAATTCAGTATTATTTTCCTATCTCTACTGACATGACTGCTAAAGTTTTAATTTGAATACATCAATAAAGTAAACTCTACTGAAAGTTTTTCTAATGTTAAACCAACTTTTATCTAGGGGAACAAACTCATTTCCAAATTTGCCAAAATTCAGTATCTTTTTTTATATATTGCCAGACTAGCTTCCCTAAATTTTATTTAGTATTTTTGCATCAATATAAATTAATGAGATTAGCTTTTTATCTGTGATCCTTGTCAAATCTGGATACCAAATTTATGTACACTCCATGAAATGAGTTTTGGAAAAAAATTTTTTCTTCTATACCTTGGATTAGACTGGGCATTATTGGGATATTATTTTGGTTCAGAACTTTATTGGTCACACTGGTAAAACCATCTAACTTAAGATTTTCACTTAGGGGTTTAAAATATGTTAGACATTTTCACCTTATCGTTTCAGTTTCTTAATCTCCCCTTCATACATTTAATTTTCTTGCTGTGATAGTTTTCTGGATAATTTTTTCAAATCTATCTTCCATGTAAATAATATTTGTGTATATTTGTGTATCTTCCATGTAATTATATTTTCCTAGTCTGCTACTTAACCTCAATCCTTTAACTTTCGGTTTCAAACATTTTACTATCTTAATTCCTAGATTTTTTCCTAACTGTCTCTTTTTCATATTTTATATTCTATTATATTTTTGAAATATCTTGGAAAGAATGTAGTTTCCTATATTCTGGTAATTGCAATATCTAAAGATTTTACAAATCCATATCTTCTGTCTCTTGTTTTCGCTGTTACTTTTGGTGAAGTAATAAGAATGTGCTCATATTTCTGCACAATTACAGGCTTTCTGAGCACATAAAACTGAAACCTGGGTCATAGGAAAAGTCTTGGAAGTTAAAAGATGTTTGAATAGATAGAGATCTCCAGAAAGATTTGCCTCCTGAAAGGCCTGTATTTACATTTAAAAGAGGATAAAACTCAGAGTCATTAACAAAGGATTTGTTTATATTAAGAAGATTCCTTTTTCTCTCTTTTTTCATTGATAAGGAGGGCAACTATCATGTATATATTACCAGATTCATAATTTGGGGAACCTTCTCCCATATCACCCCCGCTGCTGTACATTCAAGGTATAACCATATGCTTCTCATCACAGCACCTGAAAGGGGAAATGGGGAGACGGCAATCAATATTGTTATTCCCGTAAGTAATAATAGTTCGACGTGACACAGAAATCTTGCTTTTGCTTTCAAAAAAGAAAAAACAAGTAAAACTTATAAATGACTTTTATGATGTTTTTACTGTGAGCTGTTAATTTTTTTCTTGAAAATCTGTCTGTTTGAATTCTTTGAGGTTTGGGTGAGGGTGAACTTCTACACAGAAAACTTGTGTAACCTTTTTACACATTCTCGGGGAATTGCTTCTAGTGGTATAATTGTAGACAAATGGTTAAACTTTCCTTGCTTCAGTTTTCTCAGTTGAAAATTTCAAATAAAAATATTTTATGTGATTTTTACATAAATAATAAAAATAACATTCAAGATATAAATATAGTGCCTAACAATCAGTGATCTATTAATGTGAGTTATTATAAATATTCTGCTGTAGTAAAATTTTATCAGCTAACTTCAAAACATCTTCTAATTATGAGGAATATTTGGAAATGTTTGCAAATGCTTCAAATTGTTTTCATATCATAAAAAGTAAGAACAGCAAGATAACTTATTGTGACGAACCATTTGCAAAACATTATTCACGTTACTATAGATAATAAATACGTAAGACTAATCTTTACCCCGCATGATTCTATAATCGGGATGGGAGACATGGCATATGCATATAAGGAGAATAAGCAACAATCCCAAGAAACTATGGCATTTACCAAATTAAGAGAGATGATTATAAGGACTACAACTTTACAAAGGAATGGGAAATGATTATAGACTGGAGTTGTGGAGAAAAGCTTGAAGGATAATTTAGACTCTCTAAAACATTATGGTAGTAAAGTTCTTACATTGTTTGTAAAACAGTGTATTTTTTAAGGTAAAATGGGATAATTTTAGGGTAACTTTTTAACTCTAGAGCAATCATTAGGATATAACAGTCAAAGTTACAATTCAATATAGGAGAAAAATTGGAATACCCAAAAGGTACAATACTGAAAAGAAGGGAGAAGGGGGAGAGAAACAACAAACAAGTCGGATTGTTTGAGCAGGCAGAGAACTAGACAGGAGCAGAGAAAGGCGGCACGGGCCAAATGGCAGGAAACCATACATCCTGTGAATGATGGGGGTCCTTGGGCAGACAGAGAAAAGCAGGAACCTCCAGATTGATAAGAAATCACACATTTTGGAGTGACAGACAAAAAGGGTGGGAAAAGGCAGGAATCTCCAGTGTCCAAAACCTTTTGCTCATTATGCCCTCATTACAATAAAATTAGCCTTGCAGATTAAAAGTACCCATTATGCACTGACACCATGACACTTTTGATCAAGACTAATTTGGGAGTCTGAAATTTGCAAATGTTAACCGCTATATATAAAAATAGATTAAAAAACAAATTTCTTCTATATAGCACAGGGAAATACATTCAGTATCTTATGATAACCTTTAATGAAAAAGAAAAATGAACATATGTACATATATGCATGACTGGGACACTATGCTGTACACCAGAAGCTGACACACTGTAACTGACTATACATCAATTAAAAAAAAAAAAAAAAGACTAAATAAGGACAAAAATTCCTCCTCCCCTGGGAAGGTGGAGCTGGGATGGAAATCAGGACATACAACTACAAACCTCTTCCTTTCCAATGAATAGTCTGCCCATTCATTTTTTACACTCTGTGTAGCCAGCTTGCCAAAGAAACTCAAGGCAGCACTCACTTGAGTCTGACTGCTCTCCCCTTGAGAGTGTTCTACCACTTAATAAATCCTCAGTTTATCTTCCTGACATCTGTGTCTTGTCTTTGAATTCTTTCTGTGACAAGAACCTGCTCTCTGGTAACAGGATAAATATAAAATAAGCATTTATGGCAGATGTATAGCCAACTGTATCTACAACTGCATTAAATATAGAAAGACTTAAGAACTCAAAAGTCATATATTATTATCAGAATAATAAAATAATACAGGCATACCTCGGAGATATTGCAAGTTTGGTTCCAGATCACCGCAATAAAGCAAGTATCACAACAAAGAGGGTCACACAAATTTTTTGATTTCCTAGTATATATAAAAGTGGAATAAGGAAGCAGCTCCTCATCCCTTAAAATTTTATCATGATTGCAGCAATTCAATCACATCTTCAGGCTCCATTTCTAATTCCAGTTCTCATGTTATTTTCACATCTGCAATTACATCCTCCACTGAAGTCTTAAATCCCTCAAAGTCATCCATGTGGATTGAAATGAACTTCTTCCAAATTCCTTATAATATTGACATTCTGAGCTCTTCTCATGAATCATAAATGTTCTTAGTGATATCTAGAATGATGAACCCTTTCCAGAAGGTTTTCAGTTGACTTTGCCCAGATACATCAGAGGAATCAGTATCTATGACAGCTGGAGCCTTCTGAAATTTACTTCTTAAATAATAAGACTTGAAGGTCAAAATTACTTCTTGATCAAATTTTTTTTTTTTTGAGCAGTAGGTCTCAGCAGTGGGCTTAAGGTATTCAGTAAGCATGCCATAAACAGATGTGCTTTCATCCGATTTTGTTTTTCCATTTATAGAGCACAGGTAGAGTCGATTTACAGTAACTTTTAAGTGCCCTAGGGTAAATGCGCACTGGCTTCAACATAATGTCACCAGCTATATCAGCCTACAAGAGAATTAGCCTGTCTTTTGAAGCCTTGAAGCCAGACATTGACTTCTCCTCTCTGGCTATGAAAGTCCTAGATGGCATCTTCTGTTTTGTCTACATTGAAAATCTGTTGTTTAGTGTAGTCACCTTCATGAATTATCTGAGCTAGATCTTCTGGATAACTTGCTGCAGCTTCCACATCAGCTTTTCCTTTGCAATCAATTTGGCTAACTGTTTGGCACAAGAGGTCAGTTTTCAGCCTATCTCAGCTTTCAACATGCCTTTCTCACCAAATCTAATCATTCTAGCTTTTGATTTAAAGTGAGAGACTTGCAACTCTTCCTTTCACTTGAACACTTAAAAGTCATTGTAGAGTTAATTGTTGGCCTAATCTCAATATTGTGTCTTAAGGATTAGGGAGGCCTGAGGAGAGGGAGAGAGACAGGGAACGGCCTGTCGATGGGGCAGTCAGAATGCACACACTTATTGAATAAATTTGCCATCTTATATGGGTGTGCTTTGTGTCACCCCCAAACAATTACAATAGTAACACCAAAGATCACTGATCACAGATCACCATAGCAGGTATAATAATAATTATAAAGATTGAAACATTGTGAGAATTACCAAACTGTGACACAGAGACACAATAGTTAGCAAATGCTGTTGGAAAAATGATGATAATAGACTTGCTAGACACAGGATTGCCACAAACCTTCAATTTTGTAAGAAAAACACAATGTCCACAAAGTGCAATAAAGTGAAGTATGATAAAATGAGGTTTGCCTGTGCTCAGCTAAATGTTGATTAAACCACACACAGTCACACAGACACACATATTTTAAACATAAAAATGGACTTAAAATGAATTTCCACGAACTTTATGAAGAAATTTAAAATCCAGCAGAAGACACCAAAACACCTAACCAAGTAGGAAGGCATACTATGTTCTCAGAGATAAAAGCTCAGTATCATACAGATCTCAGTTCTCACTGAGATAAACTTAATTCTAACACAGGCTGAGTGTAAATTTCATGTGGAACTGGTTTTAATGTCTGAAGGACATAAAGAAGACTTTAGCTAATAAAAAGTGTATTTGTTAAGAACTGCAGAATCTGAGGTTTTATCCTACTTGCAAATTGTAAAGTTTGCTTACCAGAGCCTCAGTATGTTGGCAGAAGACACAAGAATCCTGGGTCAGAAACAAAGGACATTACCACACACAGAGATAGCAGTTGCTAGGTTATAGATGTGTCTTTGTACCAGAGCTCTGGTTCCTAGAGGGTGACTCAGAGAGCCAGATGACAAATGCATAACCAGCTGGTTTCATTACAGAAGAGAAAATCTGGCTTAAGAAAACAGGACAAATTTATAATGGGCATTAAACCTGCCTACTCTCTGTTTGGGAGGGAAGAATTATCTTTGTGCATAATTGCTTTATAGGAGGACTCTGTCTGCATCTTCCCAGCCTGGTCTACAGAAGCATCCAGAACAAATGGACCATTTTTCACTTTTTTATTTTGAAGTAATTTCATGCTTACAGAAAAGATTCACCAATTGTCAAAATCTTCCACTTGCCATCTCTTCTGTCTCTCTGTCTCTCTCTCTATCACCACTCCCCTATCTCGTCCTTCTCCCTTCCCCTCTGTCTCTCTGTCTCTCTTTTCTAGCCATCTGAAGGTAACTTGAAGACATAATGCTACATTATCTCCTATATTTCAGTGTATATATCTTTAAAAAAAAAACTGTATAACCATCATGTTCCAGGAATTAAATCACCCTTTTTGCAGTGCTACCTTATACTCCACAGAGTATTTAATTTCACAAAATACTACAATAAAGTCTTTTATGGAACCAGGACTCAATCAATTACAGTACAAAATTTAGTTGTCCTGTTTCTGTAATCTACTTCAAAATATATCCTGGATAAGGCTATATTTCACAACATGACTCATATTTTAGCACTCTGACCCTTGCCACTATTATTTTCCTATATTTTTTTCTTAATTTTAAATACTTTTTTTCTGATACATAGAGATAATTCCTAAAATAATACTTGTATTGAAAAATTTTATAGCAACTTTAAATGAGCTCTTATTATTATTATTGAGTTATTTTAGTGTAATATAAATATTTTGTACAATAACATAATTGATATATGTGCCAGAACAAGAATTGATCATACTCTGGATACATGCAAATACAAATCACTTTCTTTTAAATTTCTCTTGAAAAGATGCAGCAAAATACTTTAGCAATGCTTAATAAAATTTATAGCTGAATGATTTTTACCTATGAAGTTTCAAAAGACTCAAATATTTTAATTGTAGGTATAATACAAATAAGAATTATACATCAGTGCTTTGCTAGTATCTGAAAAAGGTCACTTGTTAAATACACAATATTGTTTCCCACTTTGTAACAAAAACACTGTCCTATAACTTACTTATCATACTGCTACAGAGAGAAAAAGGACATCACTAATAATAAGACAGACAAAGTAAACATGCTTTAAATTATTGTAATGTTTATAAGTTAACAGAATAAAATTCTCTTCACAAGGAGTTAAGAGCAACTATTTAAAAAATTCTAGTAAAATATTAAAATAATTGTTCTTCAAAGCTTTCCCATGATCAGAAGAAAAAATGTACACACAAATAAAAATGAAAATATTGTTTCTTTTTCCTTTAAGAATATGAGTATAATGATTGGGGAAATTGAAGCAAATGCAATTTTTTAGTGAAGCTTGGGGAAAACGAAATCTCATGTAGATATTTCAAGACACCATTGGGAACATATAATCATTCTCTCCTACAGTCACTGTGCAGACTGAAAGAAATAATATATATTTTCAGAATGAACACAGCAAATGAAATATACTTCTTTTCTTAAGACATTTCTCAGTCTTCCAATAATAGAGATGTTATTTTTCATGTCTATAATCCCCAAGGCAATTATGAGGCTTTTTAAGGAACAAGAGAAGGTGTATATTTTACCTTTTGTCTCCTCAAAGAACAAAAATCAACTTTATGTTTTATAGTCAGCTTTGTAAGATAGATTATATTTAGTGGCCTTACATCATGAGCCTTTAAACTGATGTCTTAGGAAACCTAGGGCTCTAAATTTATATTTGAGAGACCAGGATCACACTTTGTTTCCGTAAGGCCAGATCATATTACCTGCACAAGCTTCATGTTCTTTAACTCTGAGGGACAATTTTGTGAGGTACATTAAATGATTAAATTAAATGATCTGTGTACAAATACTCTTTAAAGTATTCATGATAATGTATGACATTGTGATTGCTTGAATAACTTAGTTGTATCTAATTCTTTTCACTAAATCCACACACAGAAAGCTTTCAGACGTGATGGGAATCTATAATTATGAATGAGGGACATATTGAAACAGTGTACAGGAAAAAAAAAAGGTGACCCATGAAAGAGATGGCTAATGGTTAGATAGGTAGATAGATAGATATATGATAGGGGAAAGAAAGGAAGGAAGGGAGGGAGGGAAGGAGGGAGGAAAGAGAGAAAGAGAGAAAGAAAGTAAAGAAAGGAAGGAAGGAAGGAAGAAAGAAAGAAATGCAGATGGGTGGACAGAAAAGAGTAAGAGGGTGGGGGAAGGAGAGAAACAATAAATAAAGGGTGTAAAGATGTCAAATACTATGTATTTAGATTTCTATATGGTTAATGATATTGGCAATAAGTACATTTTTACTATGTTCTCTAAAACCTATGTCTATACAGTCTCCTGCATCATTCTTATAACAATCATTTTAAAATAAGGAAATGTGTGTGTGTATTTATATTATTTTTCAGCTGTTTGTCCAAATCTTGGCATGGTGCCATGCACATAATAGGGACTCACGAAATATTTTTTTGAGAAAATATTAGGAAAATTCCCCAAAATATTAATGTTTTTACTAAAATTTCCAGCCTCTTTTTTCTATGGCTTCACTGGGAGCAAGACCCTTCACTGAGGAAAGAAACTTTCTCCTACTTACTAATATTAACCTTTAACCTGATACTTTCAACTCTATAAAAAAATCATGTCTTCTTTGTAGCACATGTACCAAGAAAACAGAACACCCCGAGGTGTGATACCCCACAGAATACCCCATCTACTGACCATCACGCTCTGGTCCTTTTATTCCTTGATGAACTCTACACTTGAACTTTTCCTCTACGCTTTCAGAATGAACATGCCACTCAGTAACAGAACCTAAAAACCCAGTCGTCTCTCCGGCTCGATGCCTGCTACACTTGGGGTCTCACCCTGGCCAATATCATGGTCCATAACTTATCTACCTCTCTAATCTTAATCCCCAGTATTCAACTCTGATCATGACTTCCTGTGTTTTATTTTGCACTGTCTGAATCTGGTCTTCAATCCCATGTATATATTTGCACTACGGTACTGCTTTTTACTGCTAGGACATCAGCCCTTCCTGATCTCTGCTGAATCCCAAACAGCTCAGATTCCACAGTCGGTCATCAAAAGGCTCCATTATTACCCTCCTTTATTCTTATACCTCTATCCTCTAATACATCTATCATCAAAATTCCAACCCCACAACAATTTCACCATCTCTTCAGCCAAATATCTTACACGGTCCATCCCCTAACTTTATCTTTCTAAAGCTAAGAATTGCTCTGGTTCTTCTGAACATCACGAAGAAATGCCTCACTTTTGTGGTTTTTCTCATGAGCGCTACTTTTCCTAGAATAAAATCTCTACACCGTTTACCTCAGTAAGTTCTACCCATCTCTTTAGAGTCAATCCAGCATTCATTTTGTCGAAAAAGTTTCATGTGATCATCTTTAGACGGAAGGTATCGCTCACCTCTGCTCCCATGAACATTATTATTTGTGCATTGTCTTATTTGGATCATCACAGAAGCAGATTTCAGACAAGGATTTGATAGCAGGTTGTTTATTTGGGAGATTGATTAGCAGATTGGGGAAGTGAGACAGGGAAGAAAAGGAGTCAGTAAAGGTATATTATTTTTAAAGTTGTCACTGTAGGTGAGTGAAGCTTAACTCCACGTAGGAACCTTGAGAGCCAAAGGAGGACATGCTGATAGTTAGCCAACTTCCATCATTTATTGGTTGAGCACTGCTGGGTGGCAATTGCAATTTCTCTGGCACTTCTGACCTGTCCCTCACCTGAGTAGAACAGTCTCCAGCAGCCAGAGACACACATTAGGCAACAAACTGGAAGTAGCTGGTGAAAATCACGCTCTCATGCAAGGAGACTGTAAGCACTAAAGGAAATATGAGTAGCACACCGATGTTATCTGCTTCGTGCATTTACCACAGTATAACAATTTTAAATGCATGTTTCCTCATAGATTATTAAGTTCTTTGAAGGAATGTGTGTCGTGTGTGTATTAATTAAACATACAAGAAATGTAAATATACCTAAGCAATAGTCCAAATACGACTTTTGGAGACATTTGGAAATTCACTCATATTTCAACAGGGAAAACATACAAGATTTTGGTACCTTTTATATTTTAAAAAGGATAAGATCTCATTATTCCTGAAATTTGTATCCTTTTATTGACCATTTTGAATGATTGATAAATTATGTTCATGGCCTTTACATGACATTGTGCTGCAAAATGTAGACTAGTTCATAGTTAAAGCAGATCCATGCTACATTATTTTATTTGTCTAATGGAGAAAGACGCTTGGAAATTATTTTCTGTTCAAATAATACGAAGAAAAAGTGCATTCTAACATATGCATATGATGTTGACCCATTATCTATTACAATAATAATGAAAGGATGTCATATTTTCAGAATGAAACTTTGGTTTTCATTAGCAGCTAGAGTGAGGAGACAAGGAAAACTGTCCGTGAGGGCCTGCAACAGTTAGGAGAAATTATATTGCCTCTATGGAGTTTGTCACGATCCACGTAGAGGGTCAGAAAAATCTCCCCATCATATCGTTCAACAAAGTGTAAAACTTTGTACATACATGTCAATTATAAAAATAGGAGACTAATGCTCCTACTCTGGTTTCTGGAGATTTCTGACATTCTGTCAGTCAGTTTGACATTTATGCAGCAAACCCAGGTCTCTAGTTCAGCCTAATAGCGTGCAAATTACTGGAAAAGAGTTTTTTTAAGCAAGTGAATGGGTTGGGGGTGAGTGAACAAACACACCAGAGGGGCTTAGTTGTGTCCATGTGTTAATTCATTTGCACCGATAAAAATGTAAATGAACGCTGAGTTAGTCTGGGAGCACAAGTACCTTGCATTTTGGAAAGCTAGCTTATATCAGATCAGTGAATTATTTAAACAAATGAATGAGGTGTCAAAACACGCTGCTAAAGAACACCAGATGGCCCTGACTCATCTTCTAGTGAATGCCTGTCAGTAATAAGAAAGATAATTTGAATAAGATAATGATCTCCCTTAAAAAGAAAACTTATCCAAGATGAAACATAAACATGGATTCAGTGTTTACTGTGCCCAAACACAGATTTCCTGGCAAAGAAAAAATAATCTTATTCACGTACATAACCACGGTGGTAAGAGAGACATATGGTCTTATTTAGATGTGTTTGTGGGGATTTTTTTAATGAAAATATCTCATTCATTAACATTGAATGTTAAACTAGCCAAAGGAGAGTTGTTAGTTTGTTTTAAGAGGAATCTTGTAACATATTAAGTAAAAATCATGATAATTTCCTAAAATCTCAGATGTGTCCGTTCCTCCAACTTGCATCAATACTACGAGTACATAAATAAAAAGCAAGACAATAAGATCAAAATACTCTTCAAACAAGAATGCCTTCTTGGTTGCATAGGGAAGAGAAAAAAGATGTTTCTCTAGAGTGTTTAGAAATGATATTTTGATATTTTCTCTAACTTTTAGTTCAAAAATTTTGTTTTCCAGATGGTGTGAATGTCCCTTTCTATTTCTATAGAAGGCAGGTCTGCAGAGTATTGTGTAAAAAGCCCTCCACTAGGATTGCTAAGACACGGCTTCTAGGTTTCACTGTGCAAGAAAAGTTATATACCCTTGGGTAAGATTTTAAATGTTCTGAAGTCTTCTTTTTAAGAAAATATAGGATGCTAACTTTGTCATGTCTAAATCATCAGTTTGTTCTTATAATTAAATGTGTCTTTATAAAAGCCTTTAAGTATTTAAGTCTTTGTAAACAAAGGATATACAGTTTTTTTTTAATGTTGGCATTGTATAACCTCCACTGAAGTACATAAAAAGAGAGTTGAAGTGTTTGTTTATGGAATGACTAAACACTGAGAAGATGTCAGCTTTCAATGTATACATTCAAAGAAATACCAATAAAATTTAAATTGTTTTTCTCCTTGGAGGAATCTGACACTCTTTCTAAAATTTGTTTCAAAGATAGAGATCTACTAACAGCAATATCATTTTTAGGAAGAGGATGCACCCTGTGAGATACTCCTAGATCACTGGAACAGAAGAGAATTCAAAAACAGACCTTTGTATATGCAGAGACATTGATACGATAAAGGTGGCCATATAAGTCAAAGGTATATGGCACAGGGAAAACTGGCTAACTAGATGGATCCCTAGCTAACACACATCCCTGGTATATTAAAGACCTATATGTAAGCAGTAAAACCATAAAGGCAGAGAGGAAAATTCAGGCCAAAATCACTGTGAATTAGAGCAGACAGAGAGTCCTTGATAGGATACCCAAAGCACTCACTATAAGGCAAAACAGACTGACCTGACTGTTTGATTACATCTGTTGAAAGTTTAGCTAAGTTACTACTCCCTGGTATTGCTTATTGCTGCCTTAGCATCCTTTTTGTTTGTTTGTTTGTTTTTCCTTTTGGCCAAGTAGCCTGCAGGGACCTTTCACTGACACTAGGCTCTCATACAAGCGCAAGCCCTGGACAGCAGCCTGGTGAGTCACAAGCAAAGGTACGTTCTTGATACGATTTCTCCAACAGCCCTTGTGCTCAAGTCTCCCCTGCCTCTTAGCACTTCTCCCTTATGTGCCTCTTAGATAAGACCCTCATGGACTTACCCAAACCCTGCTCTTCTGGTTTGAATTGATCAATCTGGCTTTAGCCTGAGAACACCAAAGTGCTCCACACACAGACAGACCCTAATAATGGCATGTGCCCCAGGTTCTGCCTCTCTCTGTACTCTACTCTGTCTTAACCTCCCCATGTGGCCCCACCAGGCATACTGTAAATGTCCTCCAGGGCTTGTGACAAGTTCGCAACATCAAATAGCTTATGCAATGAGAGACACCACAGATGCATGTAATAGACCTGATGACAGTCTGGGAGAAGAGATTTAAGATTCTAAGACTAATACGCCATTAGTATCTGGAATACATAAGAAGCTTCTGCAAACTGACAAGAACATGATGAGAAACAGGTTTAAAATGGCAGGGGAATATGACTAGAATTTTCACAGAAGAGATTTCCCAAATTACTATTCAACCTTATTAAAAACTAAATAACATTCAGAGAAACTAAATTATCAAATGGAATTCAATGAAAACAACAGAAAGATACATGTATATGCCTATCATCATGGTGCAAAAAGTAAGAATGATAGCTAATAACCACGTTGTTAAGGCTGAGAGGGGACAGAAACTCATATTAATCATTGCTGGTGGAAATGGATATGCACAGTCATTTGGGGGAGAATGTAGATACATAACATTACTCTTGACTGTACTCTGTAACTCTATAACCCAAGCTATTTAATAGTATAACACCAAGTATAATATAGTGGTTAAGAGTCATCTCTGAAATAAGATAAATTGGGTTTACTCTACACATCCGCTTACTACAAAGTAATTTACTTAACTTCTCTGTGCCTTGTTTCTTCTTTTGAAAAAATTAAAATAGGAATAATATTGGTCTCATAAAATTATTTCAAGGATAGAAGTGAGTTTATAGGTATAATATATTTAGAAGAACACATGGCAAGTTATGATTACAAAAGGAAATATGAACTAGGGAACGATGTAGGCATGTCCATCAGGCAACTGTTGACGCAGGAAGTTGGAAGCATCCTAGGTATCTAACATTAGGGGAATCAAAAAGTAAAATGTGGCAGGTACAGAGTACAAAATAATAGACAGTTGATACGATAAATGATCTTGATCAACAAGAGCAGATCTTAAATATTTAGAGTAAATTTATTTGAATTAAAAAAAATACCAGACTTCTTATTTAGGTCAAACATGAAAAATCTTGGATATCATCAAAACACTCAAAGCAAGAAGAAAGATGAACAAACTTAAAATTAACAATTCTTTTTGGATCCACTAGAGAATTGAGGTCATAAGACAGACTTCTGCCCCCAAAACTGGAAGGTAAGGCAGATACCAATAATCACAGATTCCTGGGAACAGAAGCCCTCTGCTGGAGCCAGTACTGGTAGGATTACCAGTCAAAATATGGAAATAACTCTAAAACTCAAAATAAGAAGATGAACAACCCAATTAAAAAGTGGACAAAAGATCTGAACAGAAACTTCATCAAAGAAGCTGTACAAAAGGCAAATAAGCATATAAAAGAATGCTCAATATCATATGTCAGTAGAGAACTGCAAATTAAAACAACATTGAGATGTCACTACACACCTACTAGACTGACCAAAATCCAGAAGATGGACAACACCAAGTGTTGGAGAGGATGTGGAGAGATGGGAACTCTCACTTATTGCTGATGGAAATTCAAAATAGCACAGCCACTCTGGAAGACACTCTAGCAGTTTCTTACGAAACATACAACAGTCTTGCCATTTGATCCAGTGATCATGCTCCTTGACTCATCCAAGGAGTTGAAAACATAAGTTCACACAAATATCTGCATGCACATATTTATAGCAGCTTTTTTCATAATTGTCAAAAGGTAGAAAGAACCAAGATGTTCTTCAATAGGTGGATTAAAAACAAACTGAGATATAGCCAGAAAATGGACTATTGTTCAGCAATAAAAAGAAATGGGCTACCAAGCTACTAAAACACATGGAGAAACCTTAAATGCACATTACTAAGTGAAAGAAACCAGTCTGAAAAGGCTATAAACAGTACGATTCAAACAAAATAACATTCTGGAAAAGGCAAAATTATGTGAGTGAAAAAACTGGTGGTTGCCAGAGATTGAGGGGCAAGGGAGGATGGATGAATAGGAGGAGCACAGGGAACTTTTAGGGCAGTGAAACTATTCTGTATGGATCTTGTGATGGTGTATACCTGACTTTGTGCATTTGTTAATACCCATAAAACTGTTTAACACAGAGAGTGAATCCCAGTGTAAACTATGGACTTTATAATGTGTCAATACTAGTTTGGCAATTGTTATAAACGTACCAGCCTAATGCAAGATGTTAAAAGTAGGAGAAACTGAGGCTATGTATGTGTGAACTCTGTACTTCTGCTCAATTTTTCTGTAAAAATAAAACTGCTCTAAAAATAACCTCTATTAATTAAAAATTGCCATGAAGCAACACACATTACAAAAAGATACATACATTAGAAGGACAAATATCAAACTTATTAGACTGGATAGGAAGGAAATAGGAATCAGGGACAGAAATCAGAAGGAAAATAATGAGATGAGTTGTTAGTGACACAAAATGTATAATAAAAAACTGAGGAATGTATTAACAATGTAGTTCTCTGCCTAAGAACTCACAACAACAAAAAAAAAGCACTAAGCATTTACTCTCATATTTGAAGTATTGACAACTAAGCATCAATCTTTTAAAAGAAAATGACCTATAATTTAGAAAGTGCTTGGGGGTAAAGAGCAAGGCAAGAAGGTGGGGCAGAGGAGGAAATAAGAGATCTCCTCTATCTCTAAGGGTTTTACCTTCAATATATCTAATAAATTTGCTGATGCAGCTAAGCTGCTAAGGGCACTGCTGTCTTCAGGAACTGACTGAGCAGCAGCATTGGGATGAAACATTGTGGTCATCGTGCCTGCAATTTCCTTTCAATTACTTCAGTTTGATGATGCATTTGTCAATAACTTTCATCTCTGAATTCTAGGGAGAATCAGTTGTAATAATCTAGAATGCACAGTCCCGAAGTGCTCAGCTGTCATGACACCAAAATGCTCATTTTCAGGGAGGTCATCAGAGATTGCATAGGGGAGGGTTGTGCTCAAAAAGTGGCAGAGGCAAGCCTTTCTGAAACCCTATCTCCATCAACAACTGATACTACGAAAATTAGCACACAGTGGTACGTGACCTCATAATTATTACAATGAATTAGGACATGAGCTCTCATTAGTAAAATTAAAGGTATTCAATATATGTGGCTTAGTTGGAATAATTTAGAGATTCACCCCACTTTTAATCAACTTACTCTTAAGTAAGTAGCCAAACATTCTAATGTGGTCGGCTTTATCCCCAAATGTTCTGGCATTAAGGTATTGGGTTGGACCTCATCCTGGTGTTGGTTTTCATTTCTGATGACATGCCATGATGTAACGTGGCCCTGAATCAGGCTCTGGAATGCATGTGTCTGCCTCATAAAGTGTGACCAGAGCACCTGAAAGGACAGAGAGCTGGGACTTCGCGTCTCCAGGACAGGTTTGTGAACTGCCTTGCGCTCGCTCTGCTCACAGGTATGTGTTTGCTCTACAACTGTATGTGTGGCAGAATTTGACCTGAGGCTTGGCTCATCACACATCACAAAAAGGCTGAGGGGAAGATCAAATTGAGAGGGTTGCAGTGGACACATGTGATAAACTGTCCCACAACAGTAGGTTTAACGTGGACTTAGTTTTCTTAGGATTTAGCCACAGGAGAGTGTGAGTTATGCAGTAAAAGTATTGTCAGAGTTGCGGGGAAATAAAAGCAAATATAAAAATGTGGCAAAAAGAAGCTGGTCATTCTTTCAGGACATAAAATGCAAGGAGCAGTTTTGCCCATCCTAGGTGTTCATTCAGTATTGCCTAGATAAAGAGTTGCCTGGAACCCAGGGCCTCCCCCCCCGACAGCCTTTCTCCCAGTGGGCGAGGCTGTATCCAAACTCAACTGCCACAGAATCGGAGATTCCCTCCTCCAAGCAGGAGAAGCCCCATGTGCCCTCAAGGACTCCAGGTGCTGGGCAGCTTGCCTTCCCACACCACTCCTGTTAATAGTCTAGCATTCAGTTCTATACTGCCTGGGGCCAAGCAGTTAACTTCCAAACTGACAATGTACTTAACCTTGTGTGATAAAGATCAAGGCAGGCCCAAACACTCCTCCAGCTGGTATTATGGAAGAATGGGAGATCTATGTTTTCCCTTTTCTTATGAACCTCAGCCATGTAAAATTTTGCTTTCAAAATAAAAGCTATTTCTCACCCTAGACAGTGTTGTGGAGTGGTTCCAGCAATCTGAAGCACAACAGGTGCCAATGGGGAATGATGCAGAAAATGAGAATGAGAGTATTGTGAATAGTGTAAGAAGAAACTTCAGTCAAAGGGGGTTTTAATAATTGAGCGTAGTTTGTTAGTTGTTCTATGGAGTTAAATAGACTTGAAAATATTTGAATGCCAATGGGAGGTGATGGACAGAGTGGAAGATGTTGAAGAGTAGAAGAGGTGGACAATAATCAGTAGAGGAAAATCCCTAAGAAGGACAGAGGGCACCCTATTCCAGGGTACACGAGGGAAAAGACTCAGTTGTCAAATTGATATCTCTGCTATTGCATCAAGAGGTGAGGCCAGATGGTAAAACTGGTGTTTGCAGGACCTCTTCATCTATCTTCAAACCTCACTCATTCTTAAACTACCTCTAATTGGGTGAGATTAAGCCATGTGATTCCCCTAAACTTTATGCGGTCAAGAAACAGGCCCCTTACTGTCTGACCCAGGCCTGACTTCCATATCTATTCCTAAACCCGTCTACTGGCCAGGGGTTTGAAAACACACTTAACATTAGTCAGGGTAACAGGGTAACACTAGCTGCTGTAACAAACACAGTTCACAATCAAATAGACATTTATTTCTCTGTAACAAAGAGTTCAAGATGAGTCTTCACTATTGTTGGGTCTCTTTCCTCTGAATAATGATTTAGAGATTCTAGCTCTATCTGGCGGTTCCACTGTCTTCAAGAAGATGCCCTGCACATGTGAATCAAACTGGCAAAAAGAAAAAGAAAGGTAAAAACCAATAAAGTCAAAGAAGGTCATTATGTAAGGATATAAGGATTGATTCATCAAGAGGATATAGCATTTATGTTTACGTGCACCAAGCATTGAAGTACCTAACTAAATTAAGTAAATACAACAGAACTGAAGGGAGAAATAGACAAAAATACTGTAACAGTAGGAGACTTCAATACCCCAGTTTCCACAAAGGATAGATTATCCAAACAAAAACTCAAGAAAGAAATACTAGAGTTGAACTGTATCTTAGACCAAATGGACCTAAAAGACAAAAACAGAATATCCCATCCAACAGTGTCACATTTTTGTCAAACTCACATGCAACAATCTCCAGGATAAATCATACATTAAATCACAAAATAAGCCTTAGCATACATAATGGTATGAAACTACATATTAATAATAGGAGGAAAACTGGAAAATTTACAAGCATGTGGAAACTAAACAGCACACTCCTCAACAGCCACTGGTCAAAGAAGAAATCAAATAGGAAATAAAAATATGTTTTGAAACAAACAAAAATAGAAATACAACATACCAAGACCTATGGGATGCTACAAAAGCAGTTCTAAGATGTAATTTTATGGCTTTAAGTGCCTATATTAAGAAAAAAAGTTCTTCTGAGAAGATAGGTTCTTTTTGCTTTTATCAGTCTTTTAATATGCATTTCGTATTATGTTACACTTATTTTCTTATACTCTATTCAAAAACAGAAAGAACACAGGCACTGCGGCCAGGTAGCTTCCCCACTTCCCAGATAAGTATTCTTTTCACAAGTTAGTTAACATTTTGGCACTTCAGTTTCCCAATTTACTACAGAGGGCTAATAATACATCACTACCAGAGTTGTAAAAATTAATTGAAGTTCTATACAAGAGACCTAGTATATAAGGGGACAGAATTTATTCCTAAATTGTCTTTTATTTTAATCTAATTTTTGGATTTAATTTGCTTTAAATTAGGACTAGTGTGATTGTTCAGACAAGTTTAGCTTAGTCTCTGCATAATAAAGTAAATGAGAACAATAATCCAGGGTGTAGAAAAAAGTTTTGGAGAGAGTGGAAGATACAATAGACAAAATTATCACTATTAATTTCAAAATTTGGCATGAAAGGTGAGTGTAGAATATTGTGTTTGTGATCATAATTATAACACAAAGAACATCTGAATTTAAAGAAATTTGATTCATGAATTCTAGTACTCAAATGCTCCTAGCAAGGAAATAGTCAATGTTGTGTCACCTTTAGAAAAGAGGAACTATGAGCTTACTGTACCACTAACTGTAAATAGAAATCTATACTGACTTCCTCCAGAATTAGGGCAGCAGAACTGCGTTCTAGGATATAATATCAACTCAGCAAGCCACTACCTGCAGCTATTAACTCCTGTAATGCAGCACTCCTATTTTTTAAAGGTGATTCTGGTTGAGAATTATCAACTTTTACTAGAAGAATAGCTGTAATAACAAATTAATGTGATATTTTCCATGACAGCCCAGGCCTCTGAACATCTCCTAGAGATTTAATTACATACTACCAATGAGCAATGCATGCTCTAGAGTTATCTGGACAAATCTGGGAGAAAAAAAAAAAAAGACTGTCTTTCATATAGAATCACCTCTAGTGAATTTAGACATCATATTTGCTTGACATTTCATGATTCCAGAAACAAATATTTGGATAGGAGAAGATCAACTTATTATTAATTTACATGTATATTTGATGTTATTTAATTTACTTTATCTAGACTTTGGATGAAAAACCATTGTGCTTGGTATGATTCTTCACACATAAAAATTAGGCACTGAATGAACCAATATGAAAAACTGCAATCATGTTCATAGATGCTTCACTTAACATAGAGGACTTATCTCTAAAATGTAATTAATGTAATGATTTACTTAATTATAATTTTCAAATTTTTTATAGATAATATGTCTTATCTTTATTTATGTTCTTTATTTTTTCTATTTTGTTTTAACTAGTATCTCGATCAAATAGTATTTTTTAGACACACAAGAACAACTTGTGCTTTAAAGGAAAGGTATAGATACTATATTTTTAAATAACATAAGCATCTAGTAATTCAAATGATCACCATCTCATTTATTATACATGTTTGCATTTTTTATTTACAGCTTTTTTAAAATCAAGGTATCAATATCCATTACTATTTAGAAGGTTAAGGCTGTCCTGCTGATAGATAAGAGCTGTTCCCTGTATCACTCACTTACTAGGAATTAACCTTTAAAAATCAAGATTAGCTTAAATTATACGTACACATATATATAGTTTTGAAATTAAGTTGCATTTGTATTATTTTTTAATTTTATTTGCTGCTTTCTCTGTGAGTAAAAACTTTCCCAATTGAAGCTGATGAAAGACTTTAAGTGCTCAAGAGAGGGTGTTTAGCATGTTGCTAGGAGACCACATTAGCATCCTCCATAGTAACAGCAGTAATTATGTGCTTCCTGGTGCAGGGCATTAGAAACACTGCCAGTTATGTCTCAGCATGCCACAGAATTAACTCATACAATCTTGATCATCTATTTCGAGCAGCTCATCTGCCAAGCTGACCTATACTGTAATCAAACTAAATTGTGTACTTTTGCTACATTCGCATTTTATTTCCAATGTTCATACACACACTTCTCATTCATTCTCTGAAATAGCCTCGATGTAAGACTTGGTAAATGGATTTTTCTCCCCTCAATTTCCAGTTCAATAAAAAAAGCATAAAATTTCTGAAAGTTAAAAGTCCTAGTATATTAATACAGTTCATTTTTTGTAGATTTCAGGGAATATCATATCTTCATAATTTATACTTCCTGGAATAAAGACAGAATCATCTAGACTATTCCCTTAGCATTTACATTGTTTGAAAGAACTAGTGCATTTTTACCAATCAAGGTCAAATCTTCAAATTCTTTTTAATAATATGTCCAAGTGCTAGAAAGTACTCAATTTAGAATTGTGAGGCACTAAATGTCCTTTCAACTCACGAGTAAGTCTGTTGTCTTGAAGGTATAGCATTTCCATTTTATTTCATGAAAATATTCAAGCCCTCTTTACCTGACTGCCCTTATTTGTAAAAATGAACATAATAGTTACCTCTCAGGGTTATTAAAAGTGATAATTTTATAAATGTAAATGAAGCACTTAGCATAATGTCTAGCAACATTAGGTGGTCAGCAAACAGCCATTACTACAATTTCTTTTTTGTTTTTCTGCTGAGAAACACTGTATTTTCTCTCTCCAATTCTTATCAGACAGTGGATTTAAAATAAAACCTTGCCTTTTAAAAGTTTGTGTGTGTGTATATATGTGAAAATGATATGTGTATGTGGAATTTTATAATAGAAATGTACTGCTTATTCATAGCCATATTTTTTTTTATAGGTGAAACAGTGTTGAATTTTTTTAAGCTTATGTTTTATAATCTGTAAGGAGTTTTTAGATCAGTTGTGGCTTTGATGCTTGAAATAAGCCTGCTTAGTGTGGCGGACTTTAGTCACCCTAAACAGTATCCTAGACCTCTTACTAGGGAGGCTAACATAGTAGCCAAAATGTTTCATTTGCATAATCCCTGGGATCAAGTTCTATGAGGTGAAATGCCCTAAATAAATATAACCATACCATGGATGGTGTTTTGTTTGTTTGTTTGTTTATTTATCCTAAACATATTATTGCAGACACAGCTTGTTGCCTACTTTAAAATCTGTTCTTCTTTCTGATATTAGAATATCTAGTTTTTAGCTTGAACTGCAAACTTCCACCTTCTCTGCAGTTAGTGTGTCCTGGTAATAAGTTCTGGCCATTGGCACTAAGTTCTGGCCATTGGCACTGACATGTAACTGAATGTGCTATGCAACAGTTTCTAGTAAATCTCATAAAAGGTCTTCTCCCCTCTTCTCCCCTTTCCTCCTACCCATTGCTTGGAATGAAGAACTGATGAATGGAGCTTCATCTACCATTTTGGATTTTGAACCATTATGTTTTGGAGATTGGAACAGATGAAAAGAAGCAAAACAAAGAAGACTGCTAAATTCATGGGTCTTGTGGAACTACCATATATTCGTGGTCTATTTGTATCTCAGCTCCCTTCTTTGTCACTCAAAAATGAACCTTATACTTGCTTAAGTACCTTGTGTTTCCTATGGCATGGAGGCAAACCTGAGCCATCTTCTAGTACAAGATATCTTTAATTTTCTAAAACTTGTTTTCCCTAGGGAATTTCAGTACATTTTAAGATTTCAGTTGCATAGCATTCATTTTACTAATGGAAGGGCAAGTTCTAAAAATGGTTTCTATTATAATTCTTTCTTAAGAGGTTATAACTTACTTTATCATTTGTAAGATAAAACAATGTTTTAACTCAGTGTTTTAAAACTTGAAGGCATCTCTTTCCTAGCATAATCTGACTATTGATTTATTACTACTGATAATTAGTGATAGAAAATTAAATTAGATGCTTACCTTATCTTACATAAGACAGTGAATTACTTAATATATATTACTTAATATATTATTAAAATATATTTATCGCTAGTTTCAAAAATATTTTAAACAACTTTACTTGGTTGCATTGTGGGACAGCAGAAATATAGAACCTTAGATTACTTGACATTGTTTTAAACCATAGAAAAAATCCAAAAGATAACACTTATACTTTAGTTTTTCTATACCAAGTTATTTTTATTCAATTATTTCATAATATAGACATGGTTGGGATTCATGGTAGATTAAAAACTGTGAAAAAAGAAACTGAAGCCACAGTAGTCTAAACGATTCAAAATCAAACACAGACAGAAAGACTGAATCAAATTGAACATAACATTAGCGTTCTGTGGGGACAGTTAAAGTAGGAGTCCCCAGAGGAGAAGAAAGAAAGCAGGAGAGAAAGCATTTAAAGAAACACTGGCCACATTTTTTTTTCCAAATTTGATGAAAAGTTTTAAATTGTATTTATGAAGCTCAAGAAATAGGACAAAAACTACATCAGGAAACATCATAATCAAACTTAGAACTACTGATAAAGAAAACATATTAAAAGAAGCCAGAGGGGAAAAGTACACCGCATGCGGAACAAAAAAAGCTCAGCGCTCCTGGGAAACAGTGCAATCAAAAATAAATTGGAGTGACATCTGGAAAATGCTGGAAAAATAATCGAAGAAACAAAGTCAGTTAACATAGTCCTCTATAGCAAAGTGTGGAAGTGTGAAAACACTCTCTCTCTCAAAAGAATTGAACTTGTAATTAAAATCCTTAAGGAAAAAAACCCTCCAGAATCAGATGGCTTTAATAGTAGGATTTTGACAGGTTGTTTATAAAATTCATTTGTAAATAAAATTCAGCTAGAATACGAAGACAACTCAGAAAGAGAAAGACAAAGTTGGAAGACAATCACTTGTTTGCAAGAGTTAACTATCAAAGCAAGACAGACAAACGTATTAATGAAACAGAATAGAGAGCCCAGAAATAGACCTATACTTTTAAGGACAACTAATTTTCACAAAGATGCA
Organism: Camelus bactrianus; assembly: GCF_048773025.1. Classification (NCBI taxonomy): domain Eukaryota; kingdom Metazoa; phylum Chordata; class Mammalia; order Artiodactyla; family Camelidae; genus Camelus; species Camelus bactrianus. The sequence continues at coordinate 101,286,142 of NC_133539.1, forward strand.
AAGAAAATTCAGTTACAGAGAAAATAGAGTTTTCAACAAATGGTGATAGATCATTTGGATAATCATATAAAAATAACAGTGAAGAATATGCAAAATTAGTTCACAGCAGATCATCGTATTAAATGCAAAATGTAAATCTCTAAAACTCCTACAATTAAATATAGAAGAAAACCTTTGCAAACTTGTGTTATATCAAGATTTATTACATGATGTAAAAGCATGATCCACAAAAGAAAAAAATAATAAACTGGATTGCATCAAAATTATAATTTTCTGCTTACTGAACAAATCTATTAAGTCAATGAAAATACAAGTTTCAGATGGGGAAAATTATTTTTAAATCATTCATTTGATAAAGAACTTATATCCATAGAGACATAAATCACAAAATATTAAGAAACAGGCAAATGATTTGAGCAACACTTTACCACAAAAGCTAAATGGATAACAAATGAGCACATGAGGGGATGTTCAATATCAGTAGTCAGAGGCATGGGGGTTAAAGCGCAATGAAACACCAGTATACAACTATTCGTATGGCTAATATTCAAAAGGCTGAACGTAGTCGATGTTAGTGAGGATTTGGAGAAAATAAACTATCATACGTTGCTGGTGAAATTAAAAATGGCACATCCACTTTGCACAACAGTTTGCCAATTACCTCAAAAAGTATCATATGCATATCATAATTCAGCTTTTCCATTTTTTGGTATTTACCCCAAAGAAACGAAAGCACAAGTTCAGTAAAATGACTATACAGAAATGTTCATAGCAACATTATCCATAAACTAAATTTTAAGAATGTGCAGTAACTTCAAATTGAAAACCTGAAAGTCTATCATCTTATGAACAGATAAACAAATTGTGATATAGCCATGAAATGCAATACTTCTTAGCAGTGTAACAAATGGACTATTGATTAAGAACAAGAAGATTGGTGAATCTCAACATAGCCATGCTGAATGAGAGAAGAGAAGTAATATATGTAGAATGATTTAATTTACATGAAATTCTGGAAAATGCAAACTAATGTGTAGTGACAGAAAACAGACCAGTCGTTTTCTGGGGACAGAGGGGAGTGGAAGACTGGAATTATAAAGGGGCATGAGTCAATTTTTCAGGTTGATGAATATGTTCATTACCTTGATTTTAGTGATGATATTATGAGTACGTACATACCTCGTTGTACACTTTAAATATATATTGTATGTTGGCCATAACTCAATTATACTGTGAAAAGTAATTACTCATTAGTGTGTCCCTTCCATTCCAGTAACAATCATGACCACATGATGATAGTCACTACATAAAAACAAATGCATTCTTTCTGAAATACATCTAAGTTTTTACCTCCATATAAAATTGTTGATTTTCTGCATTTTTTTGAGTCTTTGAGAGAGTACTGATTATCCTTCTAACTTAGGACTGTTACCCTCTCATGGCAACCAAGAATTAATTCTCTATTTTCTCTAATCCTTTTATATTTTATAGGTAGGGGAAAAGGCAACAGTATAAACTCTGCTATTCTGTCAGTTTTCCAGATGTTTAATACTTTCATCAGTGTTTTCACTTGTATTAAAAAAAGACATCTGAGAATTCAGCAGTATACAAAATATGTGTGAAACCCAAGCTCTAACGTTCACGTAAAACTACCATGGGGAGAGATCTTGACAATTTTCAGACTTGTATTGTGGAAGTATCCACTAGTATCAGGTAACAAATCCATATTCTGAATATAATAAGGGGCCTCAGAGAGAGCCAGCTGCTAGCAAGGTAGTTTACATTGATTATCTGAGGTAATCCTATGACCATACTATGAAATAGGAATTCTTTTTCCTAATTTACACTTAGAAAATGTAATGAACTTGCCAGATTTGAAAGTACTCTCTTGCATCACACAGCCTTTAAGAAGAGAAAAAACAAAAACAAAGGCAAAAACAAACTAACAAACAAAACAATGCCTTTGTGGAAACAACAAGGCCAGGAAGCTGGAAACAGACCTCTTAATAGAACCATGCCTCCTGCAGTCACTCGGAACATGGGGGAAAATGATAGGAAATGACAAAACTATAGACGAACTGCGTAACTTGTGGAAGGTAACGCTGCCTCTCTGGAACTCTGCATCATCCCTGAAGAATGAAAGAGTAGGCCAAATAATCCCACGTTTTCTTTTAGTTCCAGAAATTATATGATGCTGTGTGTGATGGGCAAACTGAACACTAGGCATGGTTGTGAAATACAATGAAACACAGAGGAGGTCTGTCTACGGAAGATGTGCTATTTCAGTTAAAGCAAAAACTGAAGACTACTAAATAAATGAAGAAATAAATGTTTAATCTCTGCCCTACAATCAGGACTCCTGAGAGGCACTCATAGCTTCTGGAGTTTGGCTTCTGTGAATCAACCATTGTGCTATAGGAATTTTCCCACATCACACTACATGTTACTAAGGTATTCATCAAGGGATGTAATTCTTCACACAAAATGGGTTCACTTTATAGTAGCTTTTACATGTACTTTATAATATACGATTTATGTTTAACTAGAGGTAACCTGCTATAACTCAGTTTTCTAATGTATTAGCCTTTTATAGATGAAAATTGGCTCCAAATTAGCAGTCTACAAGCCTAGAATCTTCTTCACCATAATATAATCTAGTATAAATATACTTAAAAATTGAACATAGTTATTGAGTAAAAAGAATATTTATGATCATTCAGAACATTATTAGTGAACAATTCATATTTTCTTTAAAAAAATTCATTTAAGTCTGTATAATCTAAATATATAGTCAGAATTACACTACTAATAAATGTTTTACTAACAAATTTGTTATAAATCAGTTAATTAAAACAGCTGGTACTGAATTTGATTATGTATATTTATTGCATTTAAATGTTATCATGAGGGAGTTTCCTTAAAAAATTTAAATTTCATCACGAAATTTGAAGATTTTTTAAAAATTGCCAAAGAAATCCTTTAATACTATCCAAGGCAGCATGGCTCAGTGACTCATATATTGAAATTTGAAATTCTAATCTTAGCTTTTAATTCACCCACTGGGTGATACTGGGAAAGGCACTTAACCTCACTGATCCTTCATCTGTAGAATTGGATTGGTGGAAACATGGCTGTAAAGAGCTGTAAATAAATATAAGTAGCTATTAGAGAATGAATTCCAACCTTTACTCCATAAAAATCAAAAGAATCTAATTGCTATTGTTTAACATGAAACATCAACCCTGAAGCAAGCACTTAATAGAAGTATTATGAACCATGGACCCTTTGTGAGCCTTTGAAACTCATTATTCTGACACAAAGCTGATGAATTAAATGAAAAACAACATTGATTAAAAGCAGATAATAAAGATCAAGTCGAATTCAATACAGACACAAAAATTACAAAACATCAAGAATAGTGCAGTCCATAATCTGTATCTGTGCTTACGCTGATTGCTGTAAATATGATTTGATGCTCTGCACTTAACTGGGTTGAGGCAGAATAATTAAGTGTATATAACACACGGTGCCATTAGCAATATATGCCAACATGAGGGAGAAAATGACTTTTAATCTCTTTGCTTCCACAAAGTAAACTAATAAGTAAGCTAATGTATTACATATATATGTAACCTCAGGACCGCTCTTCTCGGTGAGAGGTTCAGTGCAGGCATGATGGGAGTCGGAAGGGAAAAAAGAGGTGTGATCCAACGTACTTCTAAATAAAATGGCACAGCAGTGTCCCCTGATCATAACCTCCTTCCCACTTATCTCGGGTGTTCGTGTTCTGTATGAATCCTGTCTCAGAATTAGGTACTTTTTTTGAGTCTCAGAAACATGAAAAGATTTTCCCAGGAGAGAAAATGACCGTGTTTCCTTAGTGGTTCAGTTCATGACTTCAGTTTTACCTCCTTATTGCTTATTACCATTAGTATGTAGCATTCTGACGTACTCATAAAACAGAAGAAAACCACAGGGTTTAGTCGTAAGAAGGCAACTACCTGCAAAATAGGGGTAGGCGTCCATCAGCGCCTTCCTCCTGTCTATATACCCTTTCCCAAAATGTTTCAGTGAGATATTGACATACGTAAGAAAAACAAATCTCAACTCCCATAACTAAACATGTCGGAATTCTTACTGGTGACAAACCCAGCATTTTCTCAGTTTGCAAATGGCAGAAGGCCCAACTCTCCACATTTGCCTATCATTTCCTGTCATACTTTCTTTGCTCTGCTTATCTGGGGAGGTGTGGGCTTTAGCCACAACATGGGTGGGTACGAGTTAAGTAAGAGAGAGGTAATATCTCATCACGACTTGAGCCTCTGGCATCAACTTCCAAACAGAATTTCTTTACTGTCATCCTTGGAGATGGAAACAGAAGATCAGCCCAGTGGCTGGAGCATTCACCTGTTGGCATTGAAGACAGCCAGCTGCACACCGAAAGCGTGTTAACACAAAGAGTATTTAAATCCTCTTTATTGGATTTGCTTTTAATTCTAGACATTTAAGAGAATATAAAACGGTTAACCAAATAAAGGATGCCATTTGAGGTTATTTCCCCAATAAGTAAAAAAAGAAACTGCTACTGCTACAGTATAAAATCAACCAAAACAAAATATTATTTCATCTCAAATTCCATATGAAGAATTTGTAAAGCATAATTGTTGACACAGCAGATACTAATTCCTTTGCAGTGTGTTGAGATTATAAAAATGTGTCTATACCACAATATCTTTGTATCTTATGTGTTTACTTTTATATTTATTGAGCTTCTATGTGATTACCCTTCCATAGATTTTTCTTACTTTATATTTAGACAAGCGTATTTCTGTCATTAACCAAAATGGTAGCTAAAAATTCCATAAACATATAGCTTGCTAACATGTGACTCAATACATTTTTAAACTTCCTTCCTCTGAAATTATAATGACCATTGATATTCTTTTTTAAAATCACTTTAAAATCCGAAATATCATAACTTCTCTGATACACTTATGAACTTGTTAAGGAAAAAAATCAGCATAAACTTGCTTTCAGCAAAACAATTATTCTCTTGATATTAATTTCAAACCTATGTATTTTCTTTCAAAAGTACCTTACCATTTAATGTCTTTATGGATAAGAGGTTAATGATAAAATTAGCCTAATGAATTATTTAAAGCAAATCATAATCCCAATAAACATTAATCTATGTTTATTAGATAATGTAGAAGGAAACAAGGATTTTGGGGTTGCACAGAAGAAGGTAAAAATCTCAGCCTCTCCCTATTTCTTTATCAGTAAAGTAGGATATAATGGTTTTCCTGAAAATTAGTAGTAAAAATACATCTTCTGGCCCAGAATTTGGTCACAGAGGGTGCTGAATATATAGCTTAACTCATTTTCTTACAATGAATGCATAACTAGATGCTTATTTAATGAGTTTTTGCTTAAGATTCTGATGGACTGCTGAAGCAGAAGAGGATGTATGTATGTGGTAGGTCTGTACCTTCATTGCCTCTGGGGGGTCTAGACAACAGTATTTAACACGAATTTTTTGAGAGAACCTGGGATAAAAGCCCATTCCCAAGAGCGCCCTGGGTGTTACCATTCTCCCACCATATGGAGAAAGTCTTTGGTGAAAGAGAATGAAGCCACCCTGCGGAGAAAAGCAGATGACTGTGTGTGTGTGTGCATGTGTGTGTTTGTGTGTATGAAGAAGAGAACGTCCTTATCCTGTGTTTGAGTCCCTTTCAGATTTGTGCCTGCACCTCTTGAAGTTTAATAATGCTTAATCTCTTTCAATTTTTGAGCCAATAAAAGCCTCCATTTTTAACCTCAGCTTGGAAGTTGGGTTTCTGCCACTTACAAAGGAAAAGAAACCTCAATATTTCCATTATGCCTATGACACATGAACTTGGAGAACACCTACATTTAAGTACTGACTCAGTTTTTATCAGGTGTCTGACACAGAGACAGTCACAGCCTCTTGAAATCTCATGTTCTTCAGCTAGCAATTGGGAACCACTACATCTGCCTTATTGCACTGGGCTTTGCCAAAATTAGACATGTTTATTGTGATGATTTCTACTAAAAGCAATTTTTAATCATTCTTTTCTCTAGCTACTCACATGCATATAGCCGGGGAACTACTGTTTTTACGTGGGAACAAAATAGTGAGTTAATAAAGCCCAACTTACTGAACTAATTTAAGGTGATGATTCAGGAAGTCTGGGTTCTAAGTGAGGCTTCACTGTGCTACTGTGAGATCACAAGTAAGTAATTCAACCTTTCTGTTTTCTCATAGATGACGAAATCCCAATTTGATCTCTCTATTGATGTAAAATGCCTCATGAATGCCTAAATTTGTTTGTTCATGTTTATAATTTCTCTTGACTAAATGTCAATTGCTGAGTTCAAGGGCATTCAATTTACTTGTATTTATTTCTCATTTATTTTAATATAAAATATTTCCCTCAGGTTTATCAAGTTTTTTTCTCCTTTCATATTCTTAACTTTTCTTTTTGGTATAAGTGAACATCAAAACTTGTCAGTAATTCAAGATGAAATGAGATTATTTTAAAATACAGTATCACCTTTCCAAGTAAATTCACAAACTAAACTCTGGATTCACTTAGGTATTTCTATTGCCTCTCAAATAAATACAGCATATTTTCAGCCCTGCTTCCCTAATGTATTCCATATAGTTGGTTCCTACCAGGTAATTAATATGAAGCTATTCGATTTAGGGGAGCAAAAAAGAAACACATACTTGATAGCTTGCATTTTCTACTTCAGTTACTAATTTTAAAAAAAGGAAAAGAAAGCTCAGCATTTCTTTGAGAATAAATGTCACTTTGTAATATCTGAACAATGTGCAAGATATAGACAGGCATTCATAGTACCAAAAGTAAAATACACAGTGACACATGCACGATACAACGTCACTGTCATCTACTCACTTAGGGATTAAGATTTTATGATAATACGACTATTCTGGGGACTAAGCTTGTACTAGGAAAAGACAATGGACTGTGATAGCAAACCCTGAAGATAATTTTGTATTTCCCAACTTCTAAACTATAGGCGCTGGTATTTCACACATCTGACATGAGTTCCCCAATCTTTAAATCAAGGAATTTGGGGTAAATTACTTTTTAGTATCCCTTTCAGTAATACATTTTTAGAATCCTAATTTTAGGTATTTTGATTATATGACACAGGTTTACAGATTTCCAAATATTAGTTAGAACAAAATATAGTTAGTACTAAACTTTTCACAGCATAATGCAGTCTTTCAATTAATATTACTATTGGATAAATAATATAAATAATTAAACATTTCAAATTACTCAACTATGTGAAAAATGTTCAACCACTTTAATTTTTACAATTTAATATATATGAGGTTTTTTTCTTACATCACATAGAAAAGAATGAACATTAACTTTTTTATGGATGCAGACAAATTCTCTATAAGATATTTGCTTTATCAATATAGCATTGCATAAGGAATGTTTTACTCAATATTGGTTATATCTTAGAATTACAATCCTAGAAATTTATCTTAAGGAAAACAGAGATTTGTTACAAAGATTTATGAACAAGAATATTTATTGTTGAATCATTGTGAAATAAGACAAAAATTTACGAAAGTGTAAATTGAAGGAAACTTTTTTCTCCCTGGCATATCTCACTTCTCTTCTTAAGAGACTAGCACTCATTTTACTTTTTGCTTTTTACTTTAGAAATTATCTCTTTGCCTACTTATCTTGTAGCATATTTTCTATTCTTACAACAAGGATCATATGCTAGATTCTGTGCTGTAATTTTACATATAATTCGTACAATGAAATTTATTTCAGTAGTCCTGATGTCTTTATAAACTCTCACCATTTATTCAACATCAACCAGTGGTTTCCAATGGTAGGCATTTTGAAGTTTCCAGTTTGATGTTGTAAGCAATGCTTTACTTCAATTATTTTTTTTAAAGACATATCTATAAGAAATTGTTTTCAAATACTTATGAAGAAAAATCACAGTTGATAAATTTGAGTTATCAGACACTTGAAGTGTCTTTCCCATTTTCACTGCTAAACCCACCTTGAAAATAATGGAATATTTTGTTTAAAAAACAATAAAAACTTCCTTTTAATGAGATTACCTTAAAGACTGATGGATGAGAAAAGTGCCCTGCATTCTGTTATAAATAATGCAACACTAATAAATAGGATAAAACTAGAAAAAAATTCACATGGTTTAAGAACTGTTGTACCAAAATTCCACTGATTTATTTAAGATTAGTTTTAAGTCAGATAAATTAAAATTTTTAAAATCTGTAATTTATAAATGTATCCTATTTAGATATCTTCTCCATGTTGGAGCCCTAAAAATAAAGATAAAACCAGGATTAAGACATGTTTGTAATAATAATTTTTTTATGCAAAGCATTAGCATTTTAAGCACATTATACATTCCTTTAGTTTCCTTGAAGAGCAAGAGTTTTTACGCACAGCAATGGAAAAACTTATTTTATCTCCATACTAAATGGCTTTTACTACAAAGATCAGCTTAAGGACATTGAAAAGTTAACAAGATATTGACAAGCAACTTAACAAGGTATTTCTGTACTGTATCAAAGAGCTACTGGCTCTTTGGTTTAGGAAATATTTGAAAAGCTTTGATTCTATGTCATCACAGACCCTTAATGTCCCCACAAACAACTTTGCATTTGATTGTCATGTTCCTACTCATTACGAAAACAATAATTTTTCTGATTACAAATAGATCTTAGTAAGCTCACCTTTATCCATTCTTAGTAGCTAAGAGTGAGCTATGAAGCTTGAATCAGAGTTCTGCTCATGGGCAAATGATAGGTTCTTAAGTTTTCCTCATTTCATAGACAAATTGTGAGTACTAAAAAATGTGTTTCCAAAGACCTGATGCACAAGTTACATATGGTCATGCATGTGTAAGACCCAGCACAGTTCCTGAAACAGTAATATGCTCAACAAACTATTGACATTATTTTTTCCTTTAAATGATTATATTATTGAATCTACATTCTAAATAGCCTATAAATATAAGTAAATTATCCCACAAGCTTTGTAATTCAATTACTATTAGTTATGAATTATACATAACATACTCACAATCAAGCAAAACACAGTAATTTACTGTGACAACTCCCAGCACAAATGTACAAATATCAGAATGAATACTTGGACCAGAACGCAGGTATCCTAATTGCTAGGTCAGGAATTATCTCTTCAATGCTCTTTTCCTTGTACTCAAAAAGTTTTACAGCATTGGTACGCGACATCCATCACCCCGGAGGTAAAATCTACAAGCAGATCTCTGGATGCTCAAAGTGCAATTCCTGGACCAACAGCATCACCGTCACCTGGGAACTTGTCAAAAATGCAAATGTTTAGACCCCAGTCCAGACCTACTGAATCTGGACTTCAGGGGTGTGGCCCCAAAATCTGTTTTTGACCAAGCCCCCCAGGTGGTAGTGATGGACACTTTACAGAGGTCGAGAGCCATGGTCTAGGCTGGCCATGAGGGCGCTGCTAGCCAGAAAACCCCCAAGTATGGCAAAAAGAGTACTTTTCGAAAAGCTCAACTCCTCTGACAAGCGCCTTAGTATCTTCACAAACAGGAAGAACTTAGCTTCCTCCACACCCAGCAGAGGGAACTTCACCATCCCCCAGTAAGGAATGACCACAGAGAAAAATAGAGAAGAAAGTCCTCTCAGGAGTAAAACAAAACAAAACAAAAAATAAAACACAAAACGAATCAGCCAAACTGATGACAAGGAACACACTCTATTTTTTTTAGAAATGTGTTCTTAAGTTACAAAAAAAAGGGCTTCTTTGATTTATAAAGTCCTATAAAATGAAATGTTGTGATTTTCTATGCTGTCCAGTATGGTCGCCACTGGCCATATGTGGCTATTTAAATACAATTTTTAATTACTAAAACTTAGATAAAATTTAAAATTTAGTTTCTCACTTGCTGTAGCAACATTTCAGGTACTTAATAGCTCCATGTGGCCAGTGGATAGCATATTAGACAATCCATGTCTAGAACATTTCCATCATCACTGAAAATTTTGCTGAATATCACTGATTGAGAAAAATAAATGTCATGATTCATACTTTGTGTAAGTGCTTTATATGATAGGCACTTTGTTCATTTATTTATTTATTGGCCTAATTGCTCAATTATTTATTTTTAATAATTATTAATCTGCTTTGTTCTATAAATAATTCAGTGAAACACAAATAAATTATGAATGAGCACCTGAAGTAAGTGATGAAGAGATTCTGCAATTGTAAAAAAGATAAGAAGAATTATTAGATAAAAATCTATGCCACCTGGACATTTTCTGCAGGTAAAATTAGAATTTATAATTTCCAATTCAAGAAGGAGGTAGAAAAAATATTTTAAAATTTGGAAAGCTCACAGAGAGAAACTAACAAGTAGGCCATGCCCCCAGGGGAAGCAGAGTTATTCAAGTTCTAACTTACCCAGTATTTATTTTGTTCTCATAAAGAAAACTTGGTTAGAAAACATGGTCTTCTCATCAGCTCTATATTAGAATGACAAAATTCATCCAGCTTTTTCATATAATGTCTTCCATATCATCTAGACTCATATCTGCTCATTTAGTATTATAAATCCTATGACATAACACATTAATATAGCATTTAGCAAACTGATGGAGGGTCTACTTTCAGAAAACCATTTTAGAATAACTGATCTTATAAAGCCTCTTTATGTTATTTGATATATATATATATGATTTTGAGAATCTTATTATAGATATGATTATTCTGCTCAAAATGAATAGTCACATAAATTTGCATACAATATAAGGATTTCATATAACCTGCACATGTGTTCACACTCCAAGTGCTATTACCCACATAATGGGGAGAATTATACATTGTTTAGGATATATTCTACAGAGAGTAATTCTCACTCACTTAAGATCTGGATAGGTGTTAATTCATCAGTGATCTCAAGATTCCATTCTTTAAAAAGTCCCAGAACATTGCATTCCCATTTTTTTGATTAAATATGAGGTTATACACTTCACATGTCAACCAGGAGAGAGGTTGTCTTGACCTCTAGTTTTGAAACTTGATGAGATTGAAAATCATGGGCACTGGAATAGAAAATCAGCTTACTTCTCAATGTACAGAAGTTGACGGAATGATTATGAATGGGAATCTTTTCAAACACTCAAAAAATACTTGCTCACCAGCATCAGTGGCATCACTAGCAACTAGTGGTCTGGTTGACAACTAGTGTTTAAAGATAATTGATTGCTAGTATATGTTAGGCTGGATGGAGGTGTCTTGGGGCATGCCAAAGAACTCTGATTTGACCTTGTTCATTTCAAGGAAAACACTGTCAACATATTTGTAGAAGATACAGGTATAAGAGAGATAGCAGCCAAGTGACAGAATCTAAAGTTTTTAAACATGTATAAGAGAAAAACATTCAAATGTGATTATTTGTTCACAGGTAATATGCATACATGTGCATCTAAATGTTAAATTTCATTAACAAAGTGCATACTGGAAGACTTTTGCCTTTACAGCAAATCCTGCATGGATTTTGTTTAAGTGCAAATTCACCATCAATCATAAATGACATGGCTGCCACAAAGCCTAATGTCGTTTTCAGCTACAGTAACAGAAGCCTCATGTAAAGTTCAAGGAGGGAATGAGAAATTATCACTGGACCCTGCACTGACATTTTATTTGGTTCTGAGCAGTACATTTCAAAACAGACATGACAAGTCACTGATGTCTGAAAACGTATGCGAAGATTGAGGAAAGTTCTATAAACAATGTCATCTGAGCAGCACATGAAGTAACAATGTGATTGAAACCACAACTGGAGCGCCTGAAGGAAACTCAATCCGACAAGCCAGGGAATGCTATCTGGGAACAGTGAAACACAGAGAAAAGAAGCCAGGCTTAGTCAGGTCCTCATGGTAGAAAGTCATCATCAAAGAGAAAGGCAACTGTCTTCAAGCTAAAGACAGTGGAATTGTCCAAAAGAAGGCACGGTCCCATTCCTAAAGGGACTGGTTTCCGGAGGCAAATGCCCAGGCAGACCCTGACAAGGACTGTGAAACAAACTGGTTATGTACTTAAGACCAGGCAGAAGAAGCCTACAATTTAGAACTGCGGTGCCAAGGTAGAGCTAGACTAACAGTACCAAGGACAAATATATGAGCTGTCTAAAGCATCTCTGTTTAAATTCAGATAAGGATTTATATCTGTTGTAGTAACTGTGTGACAACTGAACCATAATTCCACCCTCTTGCAACCTGGGTAGAAATTGCTGTATGTTCATGACATCCCTACTCATTGAAGAGGCATATAGCCTCAAAATTATTTTTATTTTTAAAACAGGACTTCAGGTCAACAGTACATTCAGAAGAATTAGCAGGCAAGGTGAAACGGAGGGACTGGGTAGATTGGGATCAAAGGACACTGCAAAAGAAATGAAAAGATAAGAGTGTGAACAGATAGTGAATCCATGAAGCACATTTTCATTCTGTAAGGGAGTTTTTGCCCAGACTTCATGAAAAGGTTTTTTCCCTCTCTAAGATGATACGGTTAGAACTGAGAGTCAGAGTAAATATGATGGTTAAGAACCTGGACCCTGGAACCGGTCTGAATCCTGGCTCCACCAGTTAGAACCTGCATTAACTTAGCAAACTGTATAGCCTCTCTCTACCATTCATTATCTGTAAAGTAACACAAGGATGCTGTGAGAAGCAATGAGTTAAAACATTTGAATCAGTGATGGCAGTTCCTGGCAGAAAGCAAAAGCTCTAGAAATATCAGCTATTATTATTATAAATGTTTAAATATAATTTTTAAAAGTCTTATGTAAGGCAAGGTAGTAAAGTATCAGCATAAGTCTGGAGTGAGATTGTGCTAGATTTGAATTCTGGCTCTGCCATGTATTAGTGGGGTGATTTTTGCCAATTTAAGCATGCATCCTCACTTATAGAGGGGAAATAATCCTACTTACTTCTTAATTTTTTGTGAGGTTTAAGCACAACACATACACACAGACACAAGACAGAATTTGAAATTGAGCAGAATCTTGATAAATGAAAGATATTAGGATCATTATGAACTTCAGTCAGCTCACTGTTTCAATTGTTACAGAATGAATGAATGATTATCTCTGTAAAGTAAGACAAAAACCAAGTTTCATGCGAAATAAACTTTACTGGAAGTTGAAATTCTTACCAGATTTGCAAGGATATAAAATTTTGGACTCAAACCCAGTAATTTCCAAATACTTTGCTCTCCTTTCAAGAAAGAAGAAAGGCAAATCTGATGATGGCAGCTCAGAATATATTTGTATATATTTGATGACAATCAAAGATAATTACATTTCAAAATGTCCAAACAGAAGATTTAAAGAAATAACTGTAGGAGATTTCTTATTATAATGTAGGAATATCTCCTCAAACTTATCTAAAACCTTTGGATTTAAATTTTTTTCCATTGTAATATTCAAAAGCTAAAAATAAGTAAATAACGCACAAAGGAGGGCTTTTAATTGCATTGCTTTGACTTTAATAACTTGAAGTACAGCATTTAATAACCCCAAGCACTAGAGGAGTCTATTAAAATGTCAATGAAATGCCTATTAAAAGAGAGATAAACAAAGCACAGATACCATACCGTGTGTAGCCTGATCCTGGTAAGTGGCAATAAAATTTAACTGGGTACATTTATATTGAATTTTATCTAAAAATCTCAGTGACTTTTAGAAATGTTAATTATTCCCAGGTCATTATATTGAGGATGTTTTGAAAGAATCAGAGTATCTTTTCTTCTAAAACAGAAGTACAGCAGGAAAAAAAAAATAAATCTGTTTATACATCAAACATGTTGGCTGGAAAAAAAAATAAAGGTTAGACAAACAAATCCAAAAATTATCAAAGGGAAAATAGAATTTTGCCTGAAGATTTGTAGGACCGATCCTGAAATGTACACCAACCTGCTTAGAAGTTTGATATGTGATTTTACTTATAACAACTATTGAAATCGTTGAAAAACAGGTTGTGACTCACATGAGATGTGAAGCCGAGGACTCTATAGCTCCTTTGAGTACCTCTGGAACCTGTGTGACTTTCATATGTTTCAAAAAAAAAAAAAAAATGTAGGCATTTGCTCCAAAAGTTTTGTTATACAGAATTTGTCCTGCCGCTTCCCTTTTCTATAACTCTTTCTCCCATATCTCCAAATTTGTTCTTTAGGAATTCTTACCTCCCAGGATACCCTTTCCTACACAAGGTTCCCAGGCTCCCCTCTGAATGCAAGGCTAGGTGGTGATATGAAAAAGACACAGTGTAAGTAATGCAACTGTGACCTGGTTTTCTGAAAAGGTAGGCTTTTATCATACACTTTTATTATTATGGGTAACCTTGGGCAAATCTCTTAACTTCAGTTATCTTTGTAAGATAGAGAGCTTGGGTTAAATTTTTTCCTGAATCTAGCCCAATTACTGATATTTCAGTAAGCTGATATTAATGCTTGAAAATATGCAAATGCCTACCAAACTGACTTAAAGAACATTCAGGAAAAGTTGTGTGATTTTTTCAGATGGTATGAAATACTGGTGTGACAAATTTTGACCTGTAAAGAGATAGTTTCTTTATTTAGGGGAGGAGAAAACTTTCCCCTTGTATAATATTTACCCTATAATTAAGTAGATATCCATCTCCAATTTTATATTACCCAAGATAGGCTAAGTTTTGCTGTAAGATTTGGGCTCTGTAGCTTCAACAAAAAAGGTTTACTTCTTTTTCATCCTACGTGCCTAATGCGGATTGACAGTGGAAGCCTCAGCTCAATGTAATGCACAAAACCAGGCTGTTTGGATGCTTCATTCTGACACATGCTTCACAATTGCTGTATTATGAGAAGAGAGAGCCAGAAAACTGCCCATCAAAAATGAAATACCTTGTCCAAAAGTGATACATATTTCCTCTACTCACACATCACTGGCCAGAAATAGTCACATGGCTGTGTACAACCTAGTGGACAGGAAAGTGCTTTCTTAAACACTCAATATTGGCTAAAGTTAGCAAGTTGATTATCTATGTAAAATGTATTCAATTGCACATCAATCTATTCCTCTTTCTTTGCATGGTACATTGCATTTAGGTATCTTTTTCTTTGAATATCTATGGCAACTTTGATAGTATTCTCTAAACCTGGACTCAACAAACACTTGAGAGATTGAACCATCAAAATGAATTACAGAGATCATTGAACAAGGAAGAATTTGAATATGAAGCTGGTATTTCATTTTGGAAATATCAGAACTTGCTGATGGAGTAAGGACCCAGAAGTACTATAGCTCACAATCTGTGCCCTAGAATTTCACGCCTGTTGAACCAGAACTCAACAATAAAGAGCGCTCTAATTGCTCACACTAGAGATGTCTTCTAATTCTTTAAGATCAATCATTCATGAGCTGAGATTTATTTAAATACACCCTTGGCATGAAAGAGTCCATGGTACTTCCTAAACATGAGATGCTACATCTCAAAAACAAAGGTTGAAATGAGACACAGTTTCTCTCTGCAAAATTAACTTACGAATATAATAAAAAGTTACACTTTGGCTTTGTAATTATGTTTCAAAGTCATCAAATTAAATCTAAAGAGGCTATTAAAAATTGTGCTTCCTTTCTCATTTAAATGTTATTTTAAAGCAGATTATAACGAATAGACATTCATTTTATACAGTATGGCTGAGTCATAGCCACAGAGCAAACCCATGGCCTTGCTGTTACAGTTTTAAATGCCAGCACATTCAGCTATCATTTATTTTGCCACAATAGCAACCCACGCTAAACATATTATCCTGAGAGAAGAACTGCCTCATAGTACTTCAGGGAATCTATAATGCTTCACAATACAGATTGAAACATTCCAGAAATATAAAGAAAATGTTTAAAAGAGTTGTCTTCTGCTTTCAAAGAAAGCAGTATTTATTTTAGCTAGGTGAAAAATTCCTAGTTTATAGAGAGGTTTTGTTATAAAATTTTATTTATAGGTCTGCTAGTTGAGATTTTAAATAAGTTTTCTCAAAGGTACACTACAATGCTATCTCCAGTAGTTGCTTCCCATAAAATTCCATTTAACCCATATTGTATCTGAGCTAAGTTACTGATCCAGTGCCTCTGAATCCTGGATCTAACATAAAACTCACCAAAAGATGCATGAGGGAGAAAAGAGAGAAATGGAGTCTCTTTACTGTTGAAAAAAGAAATGTTTGTTTTTAGCTTCTTCCTGTATAATTTCTCCTGCCCCTATCCCCACACACTCCCACCTTGTCACACCTTTGTATCACCTTCACATTTTAGAAAAGATCATGATGTTTCAGTATTAGTACATTAAAGAGAAATATGAAGGTTAATTCAAATTACTTTCCCCATTTCCTCTGATCTTAGATTTCATGGCGATAAAACATATTAAAAATAATTTTCATTAACATATTTATGACCAATAAATGTAACATATCTCAACAAGAGTCTTTGTAGACAGGTCTAAAAAGAGAAATAGAGAATTCCAGGATCTGTTAGAGATTAATTTGTGTTAGCCTTAACATTCATGGGGCATTTTCGGGTATCTGTACTTTCCCTCAGTTCTACTAATTCATTAGAGTTTTTAATAGCTTTATTGCTTATCTTTATGTTAATCTACAGATTCTCTAAAAGCTACATTCATCTCATAATTACAAATTTATTTGGGGAGTTGACTTTATAGGCTGTATCTATCATAAGTTAATAATCTAGAATTAAAGCACTGTTTTGATGAATACACCAAAAATTGTAATTAGAGGTTTATGAACTCACATAAATTTCAACATTGAACTTATTTGTTTGATTTATTTTGTGTTCTGATTGACATAGATCATTTTAAAACAGTAAAATGTTTTTTTTAAAAAAAGATTTCACCTTGTAACCTCAAGAAAAGCTCTAATTAAAATTATTCATAAACTTGATGAAAAAATAATAGGAAATTTGAATTTAAAAGTTGAACCAATTCAAATATCTAAGTGTATCTACAAATTCATATCATATTTAAAATTTAAAAAAGAAGTACCTTAAATTTATGTGTACTGAATTTCTATGTAGTTTATATAGTGTGATATAATGGTGATGACACACATTGCACCTTTCTGCTGAACAATATGCCAGAACATGAGTACATGCCCAGCACAGGCACAGAAGAGAGAATAAAAGACAAAAATCTGAGAAAATACATTAGTGACACATATAAGTGATTAGAGATTAATATTCAGAATTACAAAGGACTATAAATAAAAGACAATAAGAAAAATGTAAAGAAATGCTATGAATCAATACAGAAGAACTCGAACACCATAAAGAACCCTAGATAATTACCTTAGTTTTTACAATAGCTTGGGAACTTTATTAGAATTTAATCCTTTTTAATGAAATCACTTTTCCTATTACTTTAGTGTATTTCCATTTGCCTTTTTTACCCAAAGCTGACTTCCTAGGTAGCTTCCTAATTTACCAGGATTGAGTGTTCTTCACTGCCTAATGCACTAATAAAAACAGTAAAGGGTATGAATGTAAGACTAAAGAAGCAGGAGTGGGCAGGGAAAGTTTTCATACCTTGAGGCAGATGTGACATTTATAAAAGAAAAGCAGGAGGGAAGGAGGGTTGGGTAGGAAGACTCTCAGACTGTAGCAGAATGCTAAGAAAGCACTGGCTAGACCAAAGAGAAATCCTTTAGTCAAATCCCACATCCTCTAGACATGGACCTGCCCAGTCATCAGCTGGGAGCAATCCTGAAAAGCGTGGCCTTGGAGTGATCATGATGGTGGAGCCAAGGGAGGTGGCAGTGGGAGCTGTCAGCAAACTGTCCTCCCTAGAGTATGAAATCTGAAAAGTACATTTTCAAAGCTGCCAAAACCTGTTTTATGAATTAATGATTATCAATAAGCTTTAATATGCCCCTACAGTAACCAACTGAGCTGTTTTATTCAATTGACTATTAACATAAAATTACTTTATGATTTTTTTATCATGAAGGGAAAGATATATTCATTACATTACTGGGTGATTTTTTTAATGATAAAAGTAGAATAAATAAAGAAAATAAATTACAAAGAATATAATAATACCCAATAAAATGTAAAGTTTCTGATAAATTAGAAAACTAAATATAATCTAGTTAAAATTCAAGGAAGTGATATTGCTATGGGTGGCACAAGAACTTGCTATAGGATAGGCAATGCTTTGTCAGAAGTCTAAAATATATTTGTGATTTTTCAGAACTATAGCACAATCAGGACCATAGGAAAATGTAAAATAATATTTAAGGATTATGTAGAAATATTTCAACATGTTACAAGAAAGATCATAACCACTTAAAAAAATCACAAATTATTAAAATATGAAGCAGTAAGTCAAGCCTGCTTTCTCCAAGTCAAACTCAAAAGATGCTGTTTAAGATTCTCATTCAGTAACCTTAATATGAAAATTATTCTTCAGTTCCTCAAGTTTTAGAGTGGGAAAGAGGACTAGCTGTTGCATTAGGCACCTCAACTTTGTGTGAAAGCATCTGAGCCTCTTCTCCAACCTATTTTTTTCCAAATAAATATGTTTCAGCACCAGGAGTCTTTTGAAAATCACCAAAATCTTTTGGAAACAGATCTGGCAATGACTGAATAAACAAAATAGAAAGTGACAGGAAAAAAAATGTTACCATAGAAATACAGGCCAAGACACACCCTTACTTCATCCAATGTCTTGAATTGCCTGAAAACACAGTAAACATACCCTCAAGTACCAAAATAAGTTGCCCTTTTAATAATATTTTTTCCATAAACATTGGCATCCCAGTGAGAATTTAGGTCATAATTTAACCAATTATCACAGATTTGGTTCCTGGGAAGCAAATTCTGAAATGAAGATTAACACACAGGAAGTTTACTAGGACACGCCTTTTTTATCAACATATGTGAAAGGGTGGGGTGGTAAGAATGAGTAGGCAAGGAAGAAGTCAGGCTTCAGTGCATTCTCAACAAAGGCCTTAGGCACATTCTCAGGGGAAACTGAGTCTACAGGGCACTTCAGAGTTATCCTGAGTTAGGCAAAGGGGTCTGCCTCATTAGTCACACAATGCGTTAATCACTCATTGGATCTGAGCTGCCTCGGGAAGGGCTCACACCCTCGTGCTAAGCTACTCACTTCGGTCAAGACCAACCTCTAAGAAGGCTGACCGCTGCAGGCTGTCTGCAGCAGCACTTCCCAGCAGCTGAAAGAGTAAGTCCTTCCATCCTGAAAAAGTACCAGGATCAGATGTCACAGCCTCCAGTACACCTGCAAAGGAAGTGTTTAAACTGGAGGCTAAGAAGACTTGCACGCCCACATAAGTATAGTCAACTGATCTTTGACAAAGGAGCAAAGGCAACACGATGGAGAAAAGATAGTCTCTTTAATAAATGGTACTGGAACAGCTAGACATTCACATGTAAAAGAAAAAAAAAATGAATATAGCCACAGACCTTACACCCTTTACAAAAATTAATTCAAAATTGATCGTAGACCGAAATGTAAAGTGCAAAATCATAAAAATCCTAGAAAATAACATAGGTGAAAATCTAGGCCTCCTGAGGTATGATGATGGCTTTTTAGCTACAACACCAAAGCTGTGATTCAGGAAATAAATAATGGATAAGCTGGACTCCATTCAAATTTCAGACTTCTGGTTTGAGAAGGAAACTGTCAAGAGAATGACAAGGCAAGCTAGAGACTGGGAGAAAATGTTTACAAAAGACATATCTGATAAATGACTCATTCAACATATACAAAGAATTCTTAGAACTCAACAATAGAAATAAACAACCCAATTAAAAAAAAAAAAAAAGAGCAAAAGACCTAAAGGGACACCTCACTAAAGAAGATATACAGGTGGCAGATAAGCATATGAAAGGATGCTTAACATCATACTTCATCAGGGAAATGTAAGTTAAAACCATTGTAAGGTATCACCATACACCTATCAGAACTGCCAAAAAACAAATGCTGGCTAGGATGTGGAGCAACAGGAACTCTCTCATTTCTAGTGGAAATGCAAAATCATACAGCCACTCTGGGAGACAGTTTGGCAGTTTTCTTACAAATCTAGACATACTCTTGCCATACGATACAGCAATTGCACTTCGTGGTATTTACACAAATGAGTTAAAAACATATGTCTGCACAAATACCTGCATACAGATGTTTAGAGTAGCTTTATATATAATTGCCCAAACTTGGAAGCAACTAAGATATCCTTCAGTAGGTGAATGGATAAATAAATTATGGTATATCCAGACAACAGACTATTATTCAGTCCCTTTTTTTTTTTTGGTAGGGGAGGGGAGGTAATATTATTTGGTTCTAAAAGAAATGAGTTATGAAGCAATGAAAAAACATGGAAGAAAAAATGTGTATTATTGACTGAAAGAAATCAGTCTGATAAGGCTAGATGCTATATGATTCCAGCTATATGACATTCTGTAAAAGTAAAACTATGGAGACAGTAAAAGGATCAGTAGTTACCAGGGGTTAAAAGGGAAGGGAGAAATGAAAGGATTTTTAGGGCAGTAAAACTATTCATTACAGTAGGACTCTATATGCATATATCAAACCCCACAGAATGTACAACACCAAGAGTAAATCCTAATATAATCTATGGACTTTGGGTGATAATCATGTGTCAATGTGGTTTGATTGATTCTAAAAAACCCTTTGGTGTCGCATGTTGATAGTGGGGAAGGCTGTGTGTATGTAGCAGCCAAGGTAAATAGGAAGTCTCTCTATCTTTTGCTTAATTTTGTTGTGAACATAAAATTACTATAAAAATTTCCTATTAAGAAAAAAGAAATACATACTAGCGGATAGAGTGTTCTATGAAATGGAGTCAGAAGTAGGGTAGGGGTGGTCATTCAGAAAGTTTAGTTGATTGTCTAGTCATAGCCACACCAGAGGATATTTGTTTTGGTGAAATGATCTTTTTCTAGAATCTATTTATCAAACTTATACTCTGAAACACTATCTCATCTCTGTCCAGAATTAATAGAATGCTATGTATCATTTACAAGCCTGATACACGGATATCTGTAAATGGATATTTCATGAAGACCGAAATGTTGCATCGATCACAAGGGAGCATTGTCTACCTCTAGGCACACTTTCCAAGAAGTCAGTTATCCAAACAATTCTTTATGAACATGGAATTCAAACAAAAAATAATTGTATAATTTCTATGCTCTTCTTTACCATGTGAAACTATGGCAGAACATACTTGTGTTTGCTGGACAGGACATCTTCATATTGTCTGAAAAGGTGGTTGTAAGCCTTTCTTTGGTGATGTCATGTCCTCTATTATTCTAAAAGCTGAGCTGTCACTCTTGTGAAGGATACTATGTTGAGGGTCACATGTTAACATCCCCAATCAATTTCCTGTAAAGTGTTTTATAGGACTGGACCATTCTGTCTACTCCAATTTTGAGCAGTTATACATTGGGATTTTACATTTTACTTCTCTAGGAAAGAACAGTTCACTCCTGAGAGAGCTTTGCTACTATCTGCATGTATCACATATGTGTATTAACTTACCAGATGCTTATGCTGATAATATATATGTATGTACCTATGTATGTATGTGGGTACACACACACACACACACACACGTGTACTTTACGGCTATTAGTAACTTATAATTATTGATGGGTATGTCATATGGTATAATTATAAATATAGATGAAATAAGGTAGTTTTATTTGGTCATTTGCTTTGATCTACCAGGTACATTCACTAAGTCAGTGTATTTTTATTGAGTGCTTACACAGTGCTCAAAACTTTGTTCGGCCCTAGGAAAATATTAGTGAAACAATTTTGATGAGATTTCTCATAAAGAGCGCTTCCTGGTGCTGCTTGTTATTTATTCTGTCACAGAAGCAAATCAAGTTTGTTCAGTAGTCTTTTTTTATTAAAATAATCTAGTTTCACCCAGGATTTATTAACTATTTTTAATTGATTTTTTAACTATTTAAGTAATCTGCTCTGGAGCACCAAGAGCAAGTTTCACCTCTTTCAACCTCATATATTTCAAAGATGAAAAATTGTAAATGTTAGCTTAATTGCTGCCTTAATTTGTATTATAACTTAAATTTGGTTCTTATGGGTGAAGCAAATTATTTAGTATTTGTGTCAAGAAATCTAGCTTATTCCCTTCTTTGTTTATTTGTCAGAACAAAAATGATTGTGGTAGTACTCATAATTGGTCTGATTGATGATTTTCCTGTCACTCTGTATCTTAACAATTTGGCTGCAACACAACTTATTTGGTACTTTGTAAAATACAAGATTTTATGGTAAATGTTACAATTCAAAATATGCTATTGGGATCCCTGATCTGTGAACATGGCTTAGCCTCATATGAGTTATGTGTCTTAACTGAATCATGACCATATTACACGGCTCAAATTGTGACCTGAAATATTAGCAAGAGAGTAATATTTGCAAAATGTACATGAACTTAAGTCAGCATTTACCATGCAAAAGCCTCAGTTGGGAAGTCACTAAGCAGTTCTGTGCAATACAAAATAATCTGTCAAGTAAATTTAGAAAACCTTGTGTTCAACCAAAGCGAACAGATTTCTTTGCTGAACAATTTCTCTGAAATTTTATTATGCTAATTTGCAATTTAAATTTTTAGACAAGCTTTTAATCCACAGCTTTTCTCTTTTATGATAATGATGATGATGATGATGGCGATGATTCCTTTTACCCAAAATGTGTAAGGAAGCTACGGATGCATTTTAGAAGCAAAAGTCTTTAAATAAAACCGATTAACAATGTAATATGTTTAATTTGTTCTTGGTTATATTTATAACACTTTCAGAATTAAAAATCTGACTACATAATTATATTTAAATAATGGAAGATATAGATATGAAGTTTGTGTCTAACTTATTGTTCTCATTGCTTTGGAAGCAATCAAGGTAAAACTGGGCACAGCACCAAAGAGAGAAACCAGGGTGTTTTATGTATAATCCAGGATCATGAAAAATATCCAGGTTGCCTAAGGTTTGGGAAAAGAAACAATCAAACTGAAACACAAGTATGAATAAATCAGAAAGAGAGCAGTATATAATTAAGTAAAGTTAGGAAGGAATTTGTTATAGAATCATTACATGTGACAAAAACAACAGGAAAAGGGCAAAAATATAATTAAAAAGTCTTGGATGTAACAAAATTTATAGATAAATAAATAGAAATTCCTGGGGTATGGAAAGACAGGGACCTGAATTTTGTCAAATGTTGAGGTGTGAGTTGTATAGGTAAAGTTTATAATCTAATGTAAATTATTCAATTGAACAACTGCTCTTTTGAACCACTCCTCCAGGTTTTATAGTGATAACAGTTGCAGGATGGATGAAAGGCTCAAGTAAAACTTGCATATCTTTACCATCTCAACATATACATAAAAGAAATATTTTAAATTATAATAAATTTCATAACATGCAGTAGGCAATCACTTCCTGAAAAATGCTACCCTTGTTATGGAATTACTGAAATATTTATTGAGTTGGAAGTTATAGTTATTTGCATATATAAGCACCTTTAATTGCATTTGCATATATGTCATTATAATTATTCAACTTGCATATAAATTGAGTGATTGAATTATATTACTTGAATACTTTAGAGGAATTGCAGAATTATGGCAGCATTTTGCAGAAAAGCACATTTCAACCTGCAAATACATGAGTAAACGTTCTTTAAATTTTTTTTTTTACTTTACTAGGAAACATGTTAAATACGCCAATTTGGTATAGTTAAGGGATATTTTGAGTTTAAAAGAAGAGTAATAAAATACCCTTGATGCAGTGCACAGGTTGGCAAATAAAATATTACTAGTATCTTTGACGCCCTCAAAGTAGCTCAGCCAAATGTATCCCTATTTCTCCAAAAAATGCCAACTGTATTCAAATAACTTGAATTTTGTATCCATTCTAATCATGAAATAATTAGACTTATAGAATATACACATAGAGAAAGATGAATAAAACAAAAATGTAAATCTTAATCATTTTATCACAAAGCAAAACCTGTGTAACCTCCAACCAGGACAATAAATGAAATATTACGAGCACCATCAAGCCCCTTTTGTTCCCCTTCTCAATCATCGCACCTCACCCTCCTGCCCTAAGTTAACAATATTGCATCTCAGAGACATGGTGTTAAGACTTTGGTTTAGTTTTGGTAACGTTTGAACTTCAAATAAATGGAATCAAAATAATTTTCTTATTGCTCTTTGGACTCATGTTATTGTGCATAGTGGTATTTCATTTGTGGTGGATTCTATACTTGTCACTATAGAGTTACATCACAGTTTATTCATTTCAAGTGTACATTTGGAATGTTACAAGTTTTGGGTTGCTACTAAGTAACTCTATGTCTATTCTTATACAAATTAGTAGTGCACATATGTAATAAGCTCTTAATATCTAGGTGTGAAGTTGCAAGGTCATTTGCATATGGAACAGTACTTGTAGTTAGTAGATCTGCTTTCTAAAGTGATTGTACAAATTATCTCTCAGCAGGAAGAAGAGCCATCAAGAGCATGTAAGATTCCCTATCCACCTCCTTACCAATATTTGGGTTTTTTAATTATTTTTAAATTTAATAAATCTAGTGGTCATACAATAATACATCATGTTTGAAACTATATTTTTCATTTATAATGTTTAATTAAAAATTTTCGTATTTTTTTTTAAAGTGAACATTTTAAGTGACCGATACATACAAATAAGCATACACAACTCAATGAATTTTTAGAAACTAATACACCACATTATGGAACAGACTGTTACCAACATCTTAGAAGCAGTCCAGTCATTTCTGCTGGTAACCATCACATTGATGCCTAACTTTATAGGTTAACTTGGTCTGAAGACACCAATCTTTCACTTCTCCCTGTATCCACATTCTGATCTGGTAATTTTTCAGTACCCTTCCACTCTAACTTTGGTATGGCTATGAGATGATAGCAAAAATGATTTAAGCAGAGACTTGAAAAGTACTTGCCTGATTGGGTTTACTTTGTTTTTGCTCTCAGCCATTGACGTGCAAACCTTGCACAGGGTAGCATCTATTTCACTGATATCTTGTCTTGATTTGTTATTTCCTTTCTTCTACTATTTTAATTTTTCTTCTTTCTCAAGGTTGTTGAAGTAGATGGTTAGATCAATGTTTTTTCAGACATTCTTCTTCATTAATGTATGTACTTTAGGGGACAGATCTTCTTCTAAATACTGCTGAGGTGCACCCTTCAAGGATTGATGTATCATAGGTTAATGTTAACTAACTCAAAATGGTTCTTAATTTGCCTTGTGATGTTTTTTCTTTACCCATAAGCTACTTAGCATTGTATTCTTCAATTTCCCGCCAGTTAAGGCTTTTCTACTTGTCATTTTGTTATTGATTTCTACTTATTCCACTCTAGTCAAAAATTCTTTGGATGCTTTAAGTGCAGTGGAAAGAGATGAGGTTTATTTTATGACTCACCATATGGGATAATTTTTTTATAAGTTTTGCATCATTTATCTAAAAAATCTTGTATTTTATAATTGTTTAATAAAATGTTCTATAATTTCTAGTAGAGTCTTTATTACATTGTGTTTTTTATAAAGTCTGTCTATTTCATTTAATTTTCTCCTGCCTTTCATTTATGGAGTAAAGTATATTAATGTTTCTCCCTATGATTGTGGATTTTTTTATTTCACTTTTCAGTTCAGTAATTTTTTTACTTTATTTTGAATATATGGTATTCTATGCATATATATCTAAAACTGTGATATTATCCCAGCAGTCTGACCTTAGTTAACTGACATTAGAACAACTATATTTATGTGTCCATATTAACTATTTTTGCCTTAAACTTTACTCTATTATTAGCATAGTTATATTAGATTGGTTTGTTTTATCAACCTTTTTTACATTTTTAATACATTTTGTGTCTACTATACTCTTAAATTTTTTAATTGGGAAATTTAAATTTAATGAAATCATAGGCATATGGTGAAATTGCACATTTTTGAACCCAAGAATCAAAACATGGTCTATCTTGCTGACCAATGAAATGAGTGAACATTGTAGACAATGTTTTCAGACAGAAGCACTACATTTCCAGTTAAGATGTTATAGAACTCTCTTTCCCCTGGCACACCAATCATGGAAGATGGATCTGGAGCTTCCATAAGCTTTGATACTTAGAGGATGGTACAGAGAAGAACATTAACCCCAACAACTCCAATGGACAGGTACCATGAGTAGGAAATGAATATTTGTTCTTTTAAATCTCTGAGATTTGGAATAGTTTGATCCTGGCCTACCTACCTTTAGTAATATGGGAAGCTTTAAGTTATGGATTAAATTAAAGAATTTTTTAATTTTCTATTTTATCTTATGTTAGTTTCATCATTTTACTTTTCTAGGATCTTTCCAGGATATCTCCATTTTATTTTTTCTTTAATTTAGCATAACTTATTTGCAACATACTATCACCATCTTTGTAATACTATCTGTAGTGATGACACTTTTGTATTCAAGATAATGTTTTTGTACCTCCTCTTTTTTTCTAATCAATCAGTTTTGCAAAGTATCTTGCAAGGTATTGTCTAGGTTAATTCTCTCTGTTGCTTGTGACATACGACATTAATTTTTGCTTTTATGGTTAATATTTACTTACATCTGTATTCTCTGGGTTTAGCTTTGACAACTTCTGTGATAATTTCTTGAAATAACTCATCGATTTTACAACCTTTTTGTTTTTCTAATGTATAACTTTATATTGATATATTTTTCTTTGAACATGATCTTATCTGTGTCTTGGATAGAGATATGCTAATTATTCTTCAGTTTAATATGTTTTCTACTTTCAGTATAGATTTCCTTTCTGATGCATATTGTAGAAGTGCTTATCTTAGTTTCTACATTTCTAAACATTAAGGTGTTTTTAACTCTGCTATTGTTTTCTTACTAGATTTCACTGTGGTCAGAGAACATACTATAAATGACTTCAGTCCTCCACAACTTGGACTCCCCCATGAGAAATCACAGCTCAAAGTACACTCTCATGGGGTTCTATGCCTGAATTTGGGCCACTTGTGAGGTCTAAAACACTCTGAATGGAGACTTTGATTTAAACTGGTTCTGTGTTGCTAGTGCCCCTGCACGTCTGGCAGAAGCAGATGTGAATCCCATCTGGTCATAAAGTATTCCCAAAGAAAACATTTCAAGGAAAATGAGCAGACAACAGACAACCTAACAAATTGTTTGAGGAAAGTAGGTCCTGGGTTTAGAAAGAGCAATAGAAATAAGAAAAAGCAGGGACAGACTTTCTAAAATGTCATACATTATAGTTTTCAGACATAGAATATTAAATAGCTGTGTTGATGTAGTTACAGGAGTGAACAAAAATTTTTTAAAAATAGAATTAAAGAGAACAGAAATAAATAGCAGATCTTTTAAAAAATTTAGGATAACCACGGCTGAACAAAATTTAATAAACTGTAATAAAGACCTCAATAAGGTTATCTGTAATCCAGTTCAGAGAGATACATAAATAGAAAAATGAAAGGAGAGGACAGAATATGTGTAGGGTAGGGTGGGGAGTTCTAAAATATATCTGTTTATTATCTAGAGAGAGAAAATAGAATATAGAAGAGACAACATGTGAAGAGTTAATAAAAACAATAATCATCAAATTGAATTTGTGGGAAAAACAGACTCAAAACAAAATACCAGATAATACAAACAGGGGTTGATTAGAATTTCTCATATTGATCAGGGGTCAAATAAAGAATGTATGTTAGAATAGATAGGGTTCTGCTAAAAGTGTAGACAGAATATATTATATTTAAACAAGATAGCAAAGAAAAACCAAATAATTAAACACAGAGAGAAGACAGGACTAACTCTCAGGAAGTGACTAACCACTCAGAAATGTAAAATTTAAAATGTCCCATAATGAAAGTTTCTAGAGTAGATAGCTTTACCACTGTACTCCAACAAATAGTCAAGCAAGTCTTCCCAAAAATACTTTTTTAAAAAAGAGAGAAAGAAAATTTCAAACTCTTTAGATGAGGCTTGCATAACCATGGTGCCAAAACTCAGATAATCCCAATGACACAAGTGAGTATAAATCCAAAAATAATAAATCTATTATTAGTGAACCAAAAGTGAAACCCTTTATTAAGTGATACGTTGTGATTAACTTAAATCTCAAATTGGGAAGTATGGATAATGTCAGAAACCTTAACAGCATAGTTTAATTTATTAATTATCTGAAGAGAAAAAATCACGAGTAACTCAATAGCTCAAAAAGTTTTAATAAAGATGAAAAACTTCTGATTATATTAATTAAAAAGAAACTCTCAGAAATATAAGAAGAGCAACTTTCTTAACTTAGTAATCATTATGCCCAAATCCTAAAGTAAATCTCATAATTATTGGTAAAACTTTAGATACATGCCTTTTGAAATCAAATGAGGATGCCTACTATTATCCTACTATTTAATATAGTCCTGACATAACTGGTAGATACATTCAAGAAATGAAAAAAAAAAAAGATGTAATCATTGTCATTGAAAAAATAAAGCTAGCATTATTTCAATATAATATAATTACAAATGTAGAAAAACAATAAATAAATTGTTTGAGCCTGTACAAGATTGTCAGCTACAACTATACCAGTGATAACTGTCTAAATAATGCAATAAAACATAAGATATTCACATACTAATGAAAGTTAGCAAAATGTTTAGACATGAACTAAAATAACATAAGTCCACTCTGGAATGAAAAAATAATCATTTTAAAGACATTAAAAGACAAAGTAACTTATTTAAATTAAAAGAATATTTTGTAGTCTTTGATAGGATATTTTACAATGATAAAGATGTAAATTATCCTCAAATTAGCCAAGAAAGTGCTTATTTTATGAGTCCATTCACACATCTTAGAATGGCTAAAATAAAGAAAAAAAAAAAACTAACAATACCAAATATTGCTGATGATACAGAACAAATGAAATTCTCATAAACTCTTAAAAAGTTATATTTTATCCTATAGCCCAGAAATGTTATCCCCATGTATTTAATCAAGAAAATACTTCAACAAGAATAGTTTTAATATTTGTTTTTCTTAATATCCCTAAACTGAAACAACCCAAATATATGGAAGAGGAAACTGAATAAACAAATTTTTGTGTATTTATGTAATAAAATACTGCTTTGCTTCAGGAAGGAGCACACTGATGATAAGCGTAATGACTTGAATGAATCTTAAGAGCTCTACGTGGACAAAAAGAGCATAGCTCTTTATATGAAATATTGGGACATGCAAAAGTAATTAATGTTAGAAATCAGAACAGCAGCTGTCTCTCCAGGAGGCACTGGCTGGCTTATAAGGACTGACTGAGAAAGGACACAAATACATTTTTGGTATTGATGGAAATACTGTATATTTTCATAGGGGAATGTTTAAAGGGTATACGCATTTGTCAAAACCCACTGAACAGTGCACTTCCATTGCACTTTATTTAAATTATTCCTTAATTCAAAAATACATGCATTTAAACACAACAAGAACATAAACAAATAGAGATATACATTAAACTCTGTAGGATGGTTTGCTACTGACATTCAGTGGAAAGGAAACAAAGAATAGAAAGAAAGTAAGTGGAGGGAAGAAAAGAGTAAAAAAAGAGAAGGTACAGGTTAGTAACAATGATAATAATATGTTACTTAATGACTGTGTTTCTGAAACCTAAAATACCTGATGTCCCCAAAAGAAAATTAAAAAGAAAAATATGGTTTTTGGAAATCGATATTTCATGGATGTTTTCACATATCTGCAAGGCCAGGGCTTTCTGATCAAACTTACTGGCAACTGTATTAGAAGATGATTGAGTGATAACCATGACTTAGAAGCTAGAGATGGTGAATTTCTCAGGAGAGATTTGCAGATTAACTATCTCTAGAGCCATTTTATTTACACTGAAAAGGGGAATGGACATAGAAAACACATATTTTGTTGTTCTTGTTTTCACTAGAAGGACAAAATCTCTCTGTTTCTCCTAAAAAAATGGAGGGGCAGCTATACTAGTTGCTCAATATAAACTTTGGGATTCATAGTTTTGGGGCTCCTCTCTGTAGGACAGACCTTTCTGGACCCATAGTGTGACATCTGCCCTCATCATTTTGACCCTAGAAATAGAACATGGGATACTAATGCCAAGATATTCTGAATGTAAATAACTGGTTTATCTCTGATCCAGAAACCTCATGTTTATTGTCCAGAATTATTTTTATATATATAGCATTATTTCAATATAATATAATTACAAATGTAGAAAAACAATAAATAAATTGTTTGAGCCTGTACAAGATTGTCAGCTACAACTATACCAGTGATAACTGTCTAAATAATGTAATAAAACATAAGATATTCACAAACTAATGAAAGTTAGCGAAGTGTTTAGACATGAAGTAAAATCACATAAGTCCACTCTGGAATGAAAAAATAATCATTTTAAAGACATTAAAAGACAAAGTAACTTATCTAAATTAAAAGAATATTTAGTGATAAATATATAAAATATGTAAAATATTTAAAATATTTATCACACACACATATATACATAAAATGTTTATCACTTTTTAATAAAAATTTTAAAAGCACTTATGCCTTCAGTGACTTTATTGTAAGGTAGACCATTTGCCAGATATTGTAAATGAACACAGTATGGTGCCCAGAAAATCATTTTTAGCATTAGAAACATTAAAAAAGCAAATCACGTAAGTATTCAGGAAAAAAGAGCAGAATGACACTAAAAAGTAGATGAATTTTCTTCCTAAACAAAATGTGGTTGTGAACCAGCAGCAGCTGCATCACCTGGGAGCTTGTTAAAAATGCAGAGTCACAGGCTACACTCTGGAATCTGAATCCAAATTAACAGTATATCCATGTTATTTGTATGTGCACTAAAATCTAAGAGGCACAGGATTAGAGAACAAACTAGACCCAAGTAAGAAAGATTAAAATAAAAAATAGAAACAACCAAAAAACTAAGTTGGAGGAAAAACGGATCCTGTGGGTATTTTACTGAAATAAGAGATCTCAGAAAGCAAACTAGAATGCCTACTTTAACACAGATTCAGATCAAGGATTTTAATAAAAGGTGCCCTCTGAAAGCTGGAAATATAAAGAGCTGATAATAAGATTAATATGGAATCCTTCTTTTGATGAATATAACTATATGGTACCTATATGTATCAGAGACTTCAACTAGAAAGATCTGATAAAATACATCAGGAATTCATAATTTTTAAGTAGACTCAATAATTGTAGGTGAAAAAGTGGTGTTGATCGTTTCTTTGAGAAAGCAGGTGTATAAAGTTTTATGTTATTTGTAATTAAGAAAAAAGTACTTGATATATGAGATACACTAATGATGTACCAGGCAGGATTATAATTAACTGATTTCAGAGCTGCTTGGTTACTGGATTGATGTCTGGAAAATATGCTCTCGATAGAGGTAAAAGTGGGTAATGCTTGTTCAAAAATATATTTTTTGAAGAGCCATAATTTAGTGCTTATCTCTCATTGTGCTGTACCCCACAAAACAAAATGTAGAAGGCGATATATTAAGAAACTAAATGCTTGATGAAGAATAAGAGCATTCAGAAATTGAGGTTTTATGGCTAAGATTTTCAATAATAAAATATTCTATAGTAAAAACAGAAGCATAGAAGATATCATCATCATTATCATTAACCTCAGGATGTACATTTACCAAGATTATCCCTGGTGTACACTTGTCTACCTTCCATGAAGTAATGTAACACACCAAGGCTATGCACTCTTTGAACCCATCTCCTTATCCCCACCTTTTTTAGTTTCCTGTGGCTGCTGTAACAAATGACCACAAACTCAGTGGCTTGAAACAACAGAAACGTATTATTTCACAGATTCAACATCCAGAATCCCGAAATCAAGGTGTCAGCAGGGCTGCATTCCCTCTGGGGGCTCTAGGGGGAGGACCCTTCCTCACCTCTTCCAGCTTCTGGTGGCTGTTGGCATTCTTTGGCTTCCTTGGCTTGCAGTCCCATCACTCCACTCTCTGTCTCTGTCTTTGCTCTGCCTTCTCTATGGGCCTTTTCCTTTTCTGTCTTGTGTAAGGACACTTGTCACTGGATTTAAGGCACACCTGGATAATCCAGGATGATCTCATCTTAAGAACTTCACTTAATTACATTTGCAAAGTTTTATTTTTTAAGGTAACATTCATAGGTTCTGGGGAGTAGGACCTGGACACTTTTTGAGGGGACCTTGACTCAACCCATTAAATCTCCCTTGTTCCATGAGTTGCACTCTCTATAAGAATGGAGACATGCTGGGAACTGGAAAGTTAGGAACTATCTTAAACTAGAAAGTGCCTTCCTTTTATCTATTGACTCAACATCAGTAGATATACAATGAAGGATGAACCAATATACCACCCCCAAATATTGTCACATAATGTACCACTCTCACTTCCAATTAATTTGTATCTTTCTACGCATCCTCCTATCCATTGGCTTACTATTCTTCCAGACTGGCAGGGCTTCTCTGATTCATGAGACAGTGTCAGTTCAGTATGATTTTAAAACAATTAACTGTCAATTATTCATCACAAAAATTATTCCCAGATTCATAAAAACACATTGTCAATCACTCTGAGTATTGCACTGTAAGTTTTTATCTTTGATATTTTTTTCACCAGTACTTTCGTGGGAAATTAGGAGAAGCCACACTGAGGAGCTACCAGATAGAAGCTACTTTGAATGAGATAGCTGAATCAAACTTTCATGATTAGGGGAAGGGGTGAGGTTTATTTATTATTCATGCTTTCTTCTATATTGTTAGTAATTTTAGATAATGAATGCATTATTGATGAATTCAGAAAAATTATTAAAAATATAAAGAAACCAGAAAAATTTAAGCAACTCATCAAGGTCCATTTTTCTGTTTTTTTAAATGTTTAAATGTAAAATTTGAATTGTCCTAGATTTTTTTTCCTATAGCAGGTTGTAAATATTCAGCGGTGTTCTTATTTCATTGAACAGTTTTCCTGGAAACCACAAATTATATCTATATATAAATGCATCAACAATGAAACAGTTCAATCCAATTATCATTAAGCATTTGTCTACCTTCCAGTACAGACTGTAATTTCTTTGCCACGAAGTACAATGCTTAGCAAAGTAAAACAGAACATATTTTTCTTTTCTGATTTGAAAATATACATGGCTAATGTCTCTGGGTTTTGAATACATTCATCTTTTTCTAATGCTTTCTGTAGGTCATAAAATTGATTAAGATATATCATACTATCAAAAGAAAGCAGGCATACAGTCATTCAGAATTCAATGCTGCCCATCTTTAATGCTTTGATACCATTTTATATCTACATCTTTATTAATATTTTAGACATATTATATTGAAAATGCAACAGCATATCCTAATACATCAAGTTTATGAACAGCCTAACTCTATCAAAATGTTTCTATGGTTGATGGAACTAGCTATTCATTCTGTATTTTCAAACTGCCTAAGAATGGACTATTAAGTAAATAATATAGTTTTCTAAAATTATTTTTTGTGCGCTTTTAGAGCATAATACGAAATCGTTCTTTGAGACTTTGCTCATTATAGTGCTCATGGCTGCCATGGGAGTGTTTCTGATAGTTATTGAGCCACCATAAAAATACAAAAAGAATTTGACTCAAACTACATACAAAAAAAAAAAATCAAACTACCTGATTTATTTCCATAGAAGGAAAGAGAAAAGGTAGTTCAGGTTATAGTGTCTCATGACATTGGGTGATTCATACCAACAAACTCTCAATACAGTAAGTCAATAAGGGAAGAAAATGATATTTCCAGAAAATGCATGGTTTCAGAGATGCTAAAGGCAGCTCCAGGCACATGAGGAGATTCCTGAGGAAGTGCAGAGGGTATCATAAATTTGATCCTTATTGTTCCCCATAGCACATATCACCATGGTTTGACATTCCCAGTTCTGCTGCCTCATCATGACTGTGTGGGAAGCCAAATCTCTCTGATCATCAATGGGTCCCTGGGAGCAAGTTAGGTACTTGGAGTTTTCAATATTATGCAATTCGAGAAATGAAACTCTAGGGTCATGCAAGAGCCAATGCATCTCAGGTAGTCTCTAACTTACTCCCCAGTCTTTGGTGTTCTGGAAAAGTCTAGCTTAATATTAATCAAATACCACGGACCATCTTAACTTTTGCCATGTGTCATAAAGACTTCACTAAAGGATGCTAATACTGCCTTTGCTATCATCAAACTTTAAGTCTGACTTTATGAATACATACTTTTCTATTTCAGTTCCTCAGCCCCTCTTCTGCTTCCCCCTCATTGTGTCACCTCTCTGTACTTCCAGGTTGTCCATATCACTGTGCAAAGTTGATCAGGCTCTGTCCTGCACAAGATCTCACCACGGAGGGGCCTCTGAGAGCTAAAACAATCTGAGAAGCTTAGTACGAGATTACATCAGCCTGGAATCTATGCATATGTTATGCCAAAAACATATCTAAAAAATTTCTGTCAATATAAGTGTATTATTTTAAAGTTTGTGTCCATGTTAGGAAAACATACCCATAGTGTTAATCTTCACTTGGAGTATGGTCTCGTGTCACTCAATGGTATCAACTGATTTTAATAAACAAATAAAATTTGTATATAAAATACGAGTTTTGACATATGGTAAGTTCTGACAGAAATATGAAGAAAGTAATGAAACATTTTCCTCCCCTAAAGATGGAGAATGTATTTTAGAAATAATCTTGTCCTATTTCACTGGTATGGGCTTAAAAGTCATTAAGCTTCCTATTTGATAGTGAATTTCATTACTATATTTTAAAGAGAAGGCACACACATGCTACATCACCGCTTCCACCCTAGCAGAGAAACTGTTGGGAGGGGGCCACCCTAAAATCTCAGTGGCTTAACAACCACAGTTTGATGTCAGGGGCAGTAGCCTCTGCTGCATGGTCATCTGGGGCCCTTGATCCTTCTTTCTTGGCTTTTATCTTCATTTAGCTCTTTGTAGTCCTTTGCCTTTTCTCATGGTGACACAAGCTAAAAGTTTTGCTAATGTCCTTGACACTTCTCTTGTTTTCGTTTCCCTCATTATCCGATGTTGTCTTCTTAAGAGGATCATTAAAAAGAAAAACTGCATGTTTTGATCCTCCCAAGCCTTCTTACCTCCCACAGCAGTTCATTTCATCGCAACTGTGAAATTTTAACCTCACACATGAAACTATACTTCACATAACATGCTGTTCTAAAAATGTTAGTGCAATGACCTTACAAATCTCATTCATCTAATTTTGATTTGTTTATTTTGGGGTTTACATCATTTCCAGTGTTTTATAAATAGACTCTTTCCTAGGTTCTGCCTTTCTACAAAATCAAAAACGTTTTTAACTTAAGTTTGAATTTAATTTTGAATAGGTTATTCATTCAAATAGTCATGAACAAAAAAATGCATAAAGAGTACACAGTCAAAAAGTGTCCTCTCATCTCTGTCCCTCATTTACCCATTTCTAACTCCAACCATTTGCTGGAGACATAAGAATCACTATTTTCTTATCTGCGGTTCCTTTTTCTTCAAGCATAGGCAAACAAATATAAGTATAAATACGTATTACCCCCAATTTATATAATATTTAGTGTATTACATACACTGTACTGCGTTATCTTTAGCAACCACTTATCTCAGAAATCTTTTCATATCCGTACAGACAGCTGCCTTGTTCTTTGACAGCTGTGAAGTATTCCATTGAAGGACACACCTCAGTTTGTTTAAGCTTTTCCCAATTGCTGGGCATTTAGGATGCTTCCAATCTTTTGCTATTATATACAACTGTGTTATATCTTTCCTCAGGCATGCAATTTTACTTGCAGGATAAATATCTGGGTCTACGGGTATACACATCTTTACTGTGCTACACTATACTAAGTGTCTCTGTGGAAGGGTTGTACCAATTTAATCTTCCTCCAGTAACATAAAAGTCCTTGTTTCCTAACAACCTCATGAACAGAGGGCATGATTAAACTTTTGGATTTGGTAGTCATTAAGGTGGAAAATATGTCTCAGTGTACTTCCCTGATTACAAACGTAGTGGTTCATTTTCTCATATGTGCTAAAGCCATTTATATTTTCTTTTCTGAGAACTCTGCATACATATCCTTTGTCCATTTTTTCTATCATGTTACTGATATTTTCCTTAGGACTTGTCATGGACTAAATATTTGTGCCCCTCTGAAATTTGTTCGTTAAATCCCTAAGCCCCAATGTTATTGTATTTTGAGACTGGCTTTTGGAAGTTAGAGTTAGATGAGGTCCTGAGGGTGTGGCCTTCATGACGGAATCAGTGCCCTCATAAGAGAGATATGAGAGAGCTTGCTCTCCCTCACGTGTGTGCACCCAGAGGAGGCCACGTGAGCACACAGGGAAAGTGGCCGTCTGCAAGCCAGGAGGAGAACTTTCACCAGAAATTGAACCCTGCCATATCTTGATCTTGAACACCCCGGCTTCCAGAATTGTGAAAAAATGAAATTTCTGTTGCTTAAGCCACATAGTCTATGATGTTTTGTCATAACAGCCTGAGGTGAAAAATGCAGATTTCGATCCTGAGAAGTGGGGGTACTGCTGTAATAAATACCTAAGAATTTGTAAACAGTGTTAGGAAAAGGTCAAAGAGTTTTGAGGTGCATGCTAGAAATATGAATGTTAAAGGCGATCCTGGTGAGGATTCAGAAGGAAAAGAGGAGAGCTGGAGAGATAAAAGCTACCATTTTCTTAGAGGGTACATAAACAATCATAAGTAGAATATTGGTAGAAATACAAATGTTAAATGCCATTCTGGTTTGGTCTCAGACAGAAATAAGGAACGTATCATTGCAAAATAGAAGCAAGGCAATCCCCGTCATAAAGTGGCAGAGAACTTGGCTGAACTATGTTTATGTTCCAGCGTTTTGTGGAAGGTAGAACCTGTGAACGATGAAATTGGATATTTAGCTGAGGAGATTTCTAAGGAAAGTATTGAGAGAGTCGCTTGGTTCCTTCTGACTGTTTATGATAAAATTTGAGAAGAGAGAAATAAATTGAAGAAGGAATTGTTAAGCAAAATGGAACCAGAACTTAAAAGATTTTGAAGATTCTGAGCTTGTTCATATTACAAAAAAAAAAAAAAAAAAAGCATGTTTGTAAGAGAGCCCCAGGTGTGGGGCTGGGTTGGGCTATAACTCAATGAAGAGGTTATGAATTTATACAATCAGAAACACTGCCAGTTTGAAGTGAAGGAGACAGAGATGAGACAAAACGAAGGAAGGCTGCTGGACTTCATAGATCCTACAGGATCTGATCATAAAACTATTAAATCATAAACATGCACTATTTTAAAGACAAGGGAAGAATGAACCCAAAGGTGACTCAGAGATCATCAGGGCTGCATCCTAGGTTTCAAAGGTTGAGTGGGCTTTGCCTCTGTTTCAGCATGCCTGAAGACGGCTGCCTAGAGCCTTAGCGGCCAGGCCCCCTCCTGGCAAAAAGGCAGAGGCAGGACCACTGCCCCGCTGCGTCCTGAAGGCAGAGCATAAAACAGAAGAGGATTATTCTTGAGCCTCAGGATCTAATGCAATTTGCCTTGCTGTTTTGGGCTTGCTTGGGATCCATCAATCCCTCCTGCTTTCCCATCTCTCCCTTTTGGGATGAGAATGTCCATCACGTGCCTGTCTCACCATTGTATTTTGGCAGCACATGACCCGTCTTCTTTCACAGGTTTGCAGCTGGGGAGGAATTTTGCCTCCGGAAGATCGTACCCCGAGTCGCACCGAGACCTGACTTAGATGATATTTAGATGAGACTTTGAACTTTAGACCGTAGAATTGATGCTATAATGAGTTGAGACACTGGGGGCTGTTGGGATGAAATGAATGTATTTCGCACATAAGAAGCAGATGAATTCAGGGTAGCCAAGAAAAGCATGTTAGTCAGGGGAAGCCCACGCTAACTAATGCACCACCCTCTAGAAGTTCTTACAGTTACGGCGATTAGTCTTTCGTCTGTGATACATTATAAATGTATCATTTTCTTTTTTTCGGTTTGCTCATGATATTTTCTTTTCATTTATATTTAATTTTTGTATGTACAGGTGTTGATGCTTATGTGATTGAGTTAGATAATCTTTCTTCAAAGGCTTTAGAATTTTGACTCATAGTTAGAAAACTCTTCCCTATTCAAACTTTATGAAGATATTAATCTATTTGTTTACCTAATTTTTTGTTACATAATGCATCACATGCACATTTTCACCTATTTAAAATTTATCTTGGTATAAGTTATAACATATATATATATATATATATATATATATATATATATATATATATATTTAAATTTATTTGTATTTTTTCGATGTTGATCCAGAGCTTCATCATCATTTTATAAATAGTCTATTTTGCCTACTTGTTTGAGATACTGTCTTTAACATTTTATAACTTACATTTGTATTTAGTCCTATTTCTAGATCTTTTATTTTATTTGTTTGGCTTACATGTCTATTCAAGTGCTAGAAGGATACTGATTAATTACTAAGTTTCATAATTATTTAGTACTTAGTGATTATAATCTCCATTCATGTCTCTTCTTTTTCTAAGTTCTCCTTGCTATTCTTGATTGTTGATTTTCCATAAATTGTTTTAAATACAATTATCTAGTTATACAAAATTAATATTTTATTAAAATTCTCTCAATTTTACAAAATTTCAGAGAAAGCTGACAGCTTCATAATAGAGATTTTCTTATGTAAGTACAAGGTAGATCTTTTTGTTTGTTCAAAACTTCTTTGAAAACCAAGTGTTTTGGAAAATAAAAATTAAAGTCTATTTAGTCTTCTAGTTTGAAACTTTGGAAAGGAATCAGACAACACAGTAACCTCATGTCAGTAATAAAACAAATAATAATCATCAATTCATGAATTTGAAAATATCAAAATAGTTATATTCTCATAATTCTAGCTTTCTAATGTGACTTTGGAGCTATTTATGAGGTCTTTAATAAATATATAAGGATGTGTGTATATGAGTAAAAGAGAGAGAAAATTACTTTCAAGTTCACCTGGACCACCGGTTTGTTTTCATTCTTCTCACGTAGAAAACACATATTAACTACCGAAGTGTACTTGGCACTTCCTCTAGGTTGTGTAAATGACTATCTTGTACTTTTCAAGATCATCTTGTTTTTAAAATATTCTGTCTTAGCACTGAACACGTTTTCAGACGTGTAATTAGATATTCTTTACAGAAATATACTTACTGTATTTTTAAATCCTGCAGGAAAACTGAAACTGGTTCTAACACTGTAGACAATAACTAATGAGGGTCTTTAAGTATTTTATTTAAGAGAAAAGATCAATGTGCTCAAATTACAAATCCAGTATTATCAGCACAAGGAATTCTTCACTTTCTTTTACTGATATTTTCAGCTTTGCTTTATCAGCCCACTCCCTCAGCAATGTTTGAGGGGTTTCCTATTGCATATTGTCATTATGTTTTCTCAGAAAAAAGAAAAGGAACCCTAGGGTTTGTTCCACTTTAGAGTATTGTTCTAAGAAAATAAATTGGTGATAATTTTATACTGATGCCCAATGTTTGTATATAAAATTAACTGAATGCTTACATTAAAATGCTAGGAGAATGCAAATTGGAATGATTGTTTGGGTTTTTTTCAGGGGGGTGTAATTAGGTTTATTTAATTATTTTTAGTGGAAGTACTGGGGATTGAACCCAGGACCTCATGCATGTCAGGCAGGCACTCTACCACTGAGCTATACCCTCCCCCCATAATGATTGACACTTGGCTCTAGTCTTTCAGTCCAACATTCTCAAGGGAAGATAAATAGGTTAAAGTTTCTCTTTCATCATGGAGAGAG
The DNA here is from genome assembly GCF_048773025.1 of Camelus bactrianus. Classification (NCBI taxonomy): domain Eukaryota; kingdom Metazoa; phylum Chordata; class Mammalia; order Artiodactyla; family Camelidae; genus Camelus; species Camelus bactrianus. The sequence goes on from NC_133539.1 coordinate 101,326,282, forward strand.
ATTCTGTTAGAAGGTAAATCCCTCCTGATCCTTTAGGACTTTCTCAGTTCGAAGTTTATTTACTTGTCTGCAATATATCATTCCTTGTTTTGCATTTTTTTTTTTCTGTTTTGTGACAATAAAAAAAAAAGACTAGAAAATATTGTCATTGAAATTCTCAGTAGTGTAATTTTAATTTTACATGATTCAATTTTTGGATCCCACTTATTGTGCTTTAATGGTATTTTAGTTTACTGGATTAGTTAAATCTTGTCTCTCCTTTCCCTCAAGACTCAAGCAAAATATCACTTGAAACATAGTACAGAGCACTGCTCTGTAAGTTGCTGTTTCTGATGGAATAATCATGGGGGGCAAAAAACCTTTCTGTATACAGAAGCATATGGAAGGAAGGGGGATGCTGTACAACAACTGAGGGCTAATTATTGGGAGAAGATGATGCCAGGGAGCTTTGTGGGGACACAGTTCAACCAAATCAAGGTCCAGTACCAGCAATTATCACATCATTCATCATCAACCACTTCTATCCTGAGTAGGACCTTGAAGACATCCTCTCCCAGGCCTACCAGTGAGTAAAAAGTGGAGGATGAGATAGCAAACCTCATCTTTGCCTTCCCGCTTTGATGCCATGCTCACATTCACCATGTACATCCCTTCCATAATCTCTTCATTGTGCTTCTGCCACTTATCACACCCTCCTTCTTATTTTTCTTTTTTTCTTTTTTTAAAGTTCCTGGTTAACTGGACTAAGTGAATGGGTTAGGGAGTTTTATTTTTTTTCTAAATCTCAATATTGATTGGACTAAGTGAATGGGTTAGGGAGTTTTATTTTTTTTCTAAATCTCAATCTTCTTTCTTCTTTTCACAGTGACTTCCTATAGTCATATATTTGCTTCTACTTGACGGAAAAGCCACAGAGGCAGAACATGTTAGTTGTTTTCTACAGTCTACCCTTCCATTGTTGTTACTGAACCCACACCATATCCCACCTCTCAGACTATTCCATCAACCCTGCCCTTTCTCAAGCTTTCCTTTTTTTCTTTCCACAATAAAAATTAAAGCAACCACAGGGCAATCACTAATTTGAAACCAAAGGAAAGACAAGGAGAAAGGACCTTGAGAACTTGCCTGCCTGGGGAAGACACTTGATACCGCACAAATTGACAAAAATAATGTAGCTAAGATTTTTAACAAATTGCTAACAACCACATGTGGGCTAGTTTAAGGATCTGAAACACTTAGGAGTTACAAATATAAGGGAATCCACAGCCCCTTACAGATTCTTTTCCAAAGACCTCACTAACTATTCATGAGAAGGGCTGGGGAAGGAAAATACTAGAAAACTTCCCGGGAGTGCAGGCTTGGGGCAGGGGGACAGCAGCCACTATGGAAAAGGCACAAAATCCTCATTTGGATCTTTCTTCCCTATCACCTGTTCTAGACAAAAGGCTTACGTCTTCGGACAAGAACAGAAAAATCTATCACCCTCAGGGCACAAGTGAGAATCAATTGCTCATAGGGGAAGAAAAGAGGAAAAAATAACTTTTTCTTATGTGACTTTCAGGAAAATGTCCTGAGACTATCATAGACTATTATGGGGTTTACAACTTTTCTAAAAGGGTCTCTCTCATGGGACCCAGCAGCACAGCACCTACCTAAGAACAAGAGATGACACCCCTTCCCAGCCCTCTGCCCCACACAAACTGGTTAGCAAGTCTTGGGTAACAGCAGTGTATGCCCGGTGGCAGGCAAGAATGTAGAGCAAGAACCTTTCTGAGCTGCAGGCACGAAGATAAGACCTGTGACTGAGGGTGAAACAGACACTGAGGAAAAACTCTCCAGCAAACTAGCTCACATGCTAACCCCACAGGAATTTCAGATATGTAGTACAGTGAAATTAAACACAGGAAAGAACAAAGCCCAAAGCCAGAGCCACTCCTAACAAAACTGAGTCAGTCCTTCACATTAAAACCAAGCAAAAGAAAAGACGTGTCCATTTTTAAGTATAAATAATAAATACCTCAGTCTCTATTATGCAACATATTTAGGTTTTAACTAAAAATTATGAGATGCAAAAAATAAATCACTGTCAAGAGGTAATAAAATGAGTTTCAGATATAATTCAGAGATTGTAAATATCAGATAGGGAATTTAAAATAATTATAATTAATATCTTAAAGGTACAAGTGGAAAATATCAACATCATGCAGAAATAGATGGTGAATTTTAGCAGAGAGATGGAAACTAAGAATCAAATTAAAATGTTAGACATGAAAAACATGCTAACAGAAGAATTCCATAATGGTCACATAAATAGACTTGATAAAACCAAAGAAAGAATCAGTAGCCTTAAGGATAAATCAATAGAAATTACCCAAACTAAAAAAGACACAGGCAAAAAATTAAAACAAAAATAAAAACAGTCCATCCAGGGTCTATGGGAAAATATCAAACAATCTAATAAATAGATAGTTGGAATGCAAGAAGAAGAGAAAGTATGACAGAGAAAAAAATTTTTAAAGAAATAGTGGTTGATGATTTTCTAAAGATAATGTAAGACAATGCATCAAAGATCCAAGAAGCTTAGAGAACTTTAAACAGAATAGGTGCAAAATGCAAAAACCACACACACCTACACACACATATACACATACACACATACACCTGGACACATAATGTTGAAGCTGCTAAAGACCAAATACTAAAACATAACGTTTGAAGGCAACTAGAAAAATAGACACAGAACATAAGGAGGACAAAGCTAAGAATCACAGATAGGAGACTTTTCAGCAGAAACTGCGCAGGTCAGAGACAATGGAGTGTAAACTACAAAAGGTGAATTCTACTGTATGTAAATTATACCTTCTTAAAAATGAATACATTTAATCAGTATAATAATTTTGAATGTTCCAATCAAATTAATAGTAGTATTTTATCAATATTAATTAGAATAAAATAACTAGTTACTACAAAAAGCAAAATAAAAGCATAAAAACATATTGGAAAGAATAGCAGGAAGATTTATAAAATTCAAAGCATTCGTACCTATACTAATGTAATGCATATTTTATTTTTCTTCTTTCCTTTCTTTTGAAAATTAAAAAGTGGTAATAATATTTAAAAATCAATGAAAATCAATAGATTGCAATTATAAAACATGTTATTCAAGCACACTAATATATAGCTCATATGGACTTATGAAAAAATGCATTTCACTAAATCAGTAATTCTAGTCCTGAAATGCAATTATCATGCCAAATCTATTTTTCCCCCCACTATTACTTTCAACAAGGTGTTCTTATAATATCTTGAGATTGCATTCATATTTATACTTTCAAAGTAAGACTATTTTGAAATTGATAGCACCTTTTATGTTTTTAAAGATTTTCATAAAGCGACTTGTAGCTCAGCTTCAGATCTGTACAAAGCCAATTGGAATTCTCTAGAAAATAATTCTGGCTAAGTTAAAGAGAAATGTATTGAAAGTAGGTCATTTAATTCACAAAACAAAAGGAAATATTGGAGAATTAGAATGGAAGTTTAAGATTAGAGCAGGAATTGCACCCATGGGTAGTGCAGGAAATAGATTAGTCAGGGTGTCATTTCTTCCCTCACAATATCGTTGACCCTAAACACTAGGAAGCCTTGAGATTGCTGCCAACAGGCAGTGGGGCATTCGCTGCTGGATTTAATTACAGTGTTCTGGGTTTCTCTGTGTCTTTTCCTCAAAATGCAAAGTCTCAAATAAGAGCATCTGATTAGGTTACGTTTCTTCAACCTATTTCTTAAAGTCTTTCAGTTGATCTTTGGTCCAATCCACCAGACCCTAAGTAATCTCTTTTAAGTAAAATTTATTGTTAATTCTGAACTTCCTACTGAATGGAGCACAAAACGTTTTTGCATTGCATCCAAGCACCTCCATGACCTGGACACTTCCTGTATCTCTTTTACTGAATCCCCATTTATATATCATCTTACGCTTTTCTGAACTCCTTGCCATTCCTCCAGTATGCCTTGAGCTTTCATATCTCTGTATTTTTTACTCATGCCATGCTGTCTACATGAAATGTCATTCTTTGCTCAACCCCACCTACTGTTTGGATACCAATTAAAATGTCAACTCAAGATGCAGCTAGAATTTTCTTCAATCCACTCCCAGCAAAATAAACCGCCTTTTCTTTTTTGCCATCTCTGTATCTTGTATATATTACTATTATTACACTCATCTCACACTTTTAATCATTTATTTACATATCACTCTTGGCTGGTCTTGGGTTCCATAGGACTAAGTTCTTTGTTTTAATTCAGATTTGCATTCTTTGTATGTAATAAATTATTTGGCAAATAATAATGCTTGCAAAAAGAACTTGTTTTAATTTAAAAGTAGAGTAGTAGAGAAAAACATATATAATAGATAATTTTAGGTCTGACTGGAAAATGTTTTCACTATTATAGAGGTACAGATAAAATTTTATGGGATTTCAGAGGCAGAAGAGATTACTTTTGGCTTGAGGGAGAAATCTTCAAACAGATGTTCAAACTAGTAAACACAGTATCAACTGAGTGCCAAGATATTTTGAAAGAAAATGTATAAAAAAACACAAAGTTATAGTTGTCTCTGATGGATTTAGCTAAATAAAACATACCTAGAGGGCAGAATAAAATCATTCACTATAACTTCACAAAGCTGAAAAACAGAAATTCTTAGAGTCAAAGCTAAATGAATATTGATTTAGAATCAAAGAAGGGTGACCGTGAGAAAGCAATGAGGCAACTGGAAGGTAATGATGACAGATAAATGTTATTGGTCTTTACAATGACAAATGTTAAAATTTTAGAACTCCAAGTTCTGTAAGTATGCTGAAAATAAATCTTTGACATAATCTAATAGGTTATTAAATATAGAGGGAATGAATGTTTCCAGAGTAAGTTAATGGTTTGATAAAATTAAGGGAGCAAGTTGGGATCAAGAATAAATTCACTAAATTGGCTTTGTAAATTCTATCTCATTTTGTCCTAAAGACTGAAAAGTCTTCAGATCAAGTGGAATTGCACAGACGTTTAATTTTACTATTTATCTATTCTCACCTATAACCTTCCAAATGATATTACTTACACAATGAACTGGTTATTAAGCAAGCTACATTTCTCCTTCTTGGGCTGGCATCCTGTCAGCTATTGACAGAATGGGGCATGAGAGAAGGGAGGAGTGTACTCTTGCGTGTTTAGTCGTTGCCCCTGTCAGCGTCTCTCCTGCAACAGGCAGAGACAATTACAGTATCCATGCTCTGAACCATCTTCACACACCTCCTCAAAGGCACCAGCAGAGCAACCCCCTGCTCAGTCCTCAGCAACCACTGTGCAAGCTTCCAGAGTTAAACAACCAAACTGCTTTCCTTTTTGTCCCACAGGTCAAGTATCAGTACTTGCTTTCTGCAGTTACTCCATGTGTTATTTATTTTTCTATTTTTGTCTCTTTAACCCTCTAAAATTTCTCTGACCAACTCCTTTCATTAAGTTCTCTCTGTTCAAGTAACTGGTGTAGTCCTTGTTTTCCCAAACAGCTAAGATTTGTTTTCCTAACTGCTGAAGATAACTTGTGTCTTGACTTACTCAACAAATAATGAAATGATTTAGGATTTCATTACATAAAATGAGACATTGCCATTTAGTGATTGGTGGAACAACTTTGCCAAGAGATAAATTAATGGATCTTTAGGAGGTTGACATGAAATCTTTAGAGTCTTGATCTATGACTTTCCTTTAGTCTTTTTCATTAAAAATTTCCAATATCACATCATTATTGACCATTTTTAGTGTTATCACTAACAAATCAATAAGTAAAATTCGCAGTGATTTCACAATTATCATCAATGTTAAGCAGAAGCTGAATGACCATTAGGCCAAGATATCTGAAAAGAAATTTATTTCTAGAGTGGCTAGTTGGTCTGGATCTTCCAGAAAGTGAAATCTCTGAATGTAATGAACAATTTAAGTCTGAAGTTGTTTCTTTCTTTTAGAGACCAAGTAGATAATGATTTGTTCAATTTATAGTTAATATGTAGTTTCTATCTTAAAGGATTTTGGATAATGGTGTCAGATAACCTTGGGAAATGGTTGATTAAAAACCTTAATATTATGACTATAGTCATGTAAAATATATACACATGGACAAACTCTTGTGAGTAATATATTAAAAGTAGTGTTACAGTGCTGTAATTATGTGTGATTTTTTGCCTCCCTGCATCCTAAACATGAACCTGAGCAGAAGTTCTCCATTAAATTTATTTAAAATATTACACCTTTTCCCTTTTCTGGGACTTTGGCCTAGAGAGGAGACATCAGATACCTGTCTACTTCCCAGCTTTCAACTAGAGTCTATTACCTACCATTTGTTAAGAGCCAAATTAGCTTATAATAAAAATATCAAAATTTGTAGATATTTTAGAAATATTATAACTATTGTAAACCTTTAAAAAAATTTCTTTCTTAATATCAACATACTGTAGTGGAACGTTTTTCATCTTTATCTAATCTTAGTCTTTGGATAAAGGTCTTGTTTGGGCCCTGTAACACCTGGATAGACATAGAAAGAAAGGGTGTGATGGATGGCAGGATTGAAAGAGAGAGTGTATTTTTTTTAATTGTTTGTTTAAAACAGCTCCTGTATTCTAGAGGTAGAGGGAGAGCTGGAACTTTTGTATCCCAGCCATCCCTGCTAGTACCCCCAGTCAGAGGGCAATGTATGAAGCAGCATCACTGATGTTGCACTTGTTCATCGCACACCACTTCTAGAATGAAAGTGGGGCAGAGACAGCAAACTTCCCAGTAAAATTCACGCTCCCCAACCTTAGTCACAGAATTGTGGCTGGCAAGGGGCTGAGTCGTCTGCAACTACGTGTTCCAGCCTCCTTGGCAACTGGGTGTGGTCACATGACTAGATCTTGCCAAGAGAATATAAGGTGAAGTGAGATATATATGTGTACTTATATATTTATGTTTACAGATATTATATATTCCTGTGTAATTAATTGATTCCTGCCCAAGGTGATTCAAAAGGGAAAGTACATTTTCCATCTTCTTCTTTCTGCTGGATGGACTGCTGCAAAGAAGCACAGCAAACTTGGAAGCATATATTGAAGCTGTCAGAGCCACAGGATCGAAGGAACCTCAGAGTCAGAGACACTCATGGCTTGAAGAAGGGGAGCCTGCTAATCTGGAACATTTGTTTTGGGTTCTACGGAAGAAAAAATTAACTTTGGTTGTTTATGAGATGTTAGACTTTTTTAAACTTGGGTCAGTTTGTTAAGGTAGTTAAGAGTTTACCAATCATACTGAACTCCTATCCTTACTTTGCAGCAGTGCTTTTGGCAGATTTTATGTAACTCCATTTTTTAAAAAGATCATTATTTTACGTATCTTCAGGCACTTTAAAATAGGGATTTTAGAGGAGTCATGAGAAGAACTTTGAGGCTTCTCTTACTTTGGACCTATGCCAAGTACAAATCCAAAATCCTATAGTCATGTTTCTGAAATGCAAAAATCTCTGAAAATCAAGATTTTTTTTTGTTTTAATTTGTTACTATTTGTAACTCCTTCAGTGGAGAAACTTAACTTGACCTGAAATCAATTTGTATTTAATCTGAATTGACATGAAGCTATAAACAATGCAAATATTCATAAATTTTGCAACAGTAAGTGAATGTGTCTCACTGTGGGATACATCTACAGACCATGCTGCCTTTGTTATGCAATAAGGGGTGTTTGTATCTTATTCTTTTCAATAATTCTGAAACATTCTGAATTTCAAAGCAATGCTAAACCTAGATATTTTAGATGAGAGCGTGTGCCCCTTTGCTTTAGAGTTGCTTCATAGCAACTTCAGAATGGCATATGCCCCAACACAAATATAGTGAATGTAGAAATGAATACATGGATGAATGAATGATAGATGATAAATAGAAAGATAGATGGATGGATGGATAGATAGAGAGATGGATAGATAGATAGACAGATAGATAGATAGATTGATAATATCCATGTTTTAATTCCCAGAATTTGTTAATGTTACCCTAGCTGAGGAAAAAAAGGATCTTTGCAGTTACAATTAAAGATTCTGAGATGAAGAAATCACCTTGGATTATTTAGGTGGGCCCTAAGTCCAATGACAAGTATGTTTGTTAAGAGACACACAGAGGAGAAGACAGACACAGAGAAGTAGATTTAAAAGAGGGAGAGATTGAAGTGATGTGACTACAAGTCAATGAATGCCAAAGAATGCCAAGAGCCACCAGAAGTTGGAAGAGTCAAGGAACGAATTCCCTCCTAGAGTTTTCAGAGAGATAATGGGCCTGATGACAAGATGAATTCAGACTTTTGGTCTATACAAGTGTGAGAGAATAAATTTCTCTTGTTTTGAGTCTCTAGATTATGGTGTTTTGCTATAGCAGCTGCAGAAACTAGTATAGGAGATATAGATGAAAGATAGATAGATAGTGACATTAAACATTATTTCACAAGCTGGAATAGCCAAAGGTCCATAACTTTCTCTTCTGTCCCCCATATTTGCTTAATAGCACTTGGCATAAGCAAAAACTTCTATCTTCTGAAATAATTTCTGAAGGTAAGAGGCTTGCTTTGTTTCCATTTGAAGATTTATGACAAGTTCACTTGGGAGGCAGCTTTCCAGTTTTTCTTAGAAATTTCTGCAATTTTTCAAGGTTTCTAGCTTTACTAGTGAAGTGATGATTGCTTGAAAGCTATTTTTTAACCTGGCAAAGCTTGGGTAATATTTCCAATTGACCATCTCCAGCTCTGTCACCCAGTAATTAGGGAGCAATTTTAATGTTGACTGGAACTTTAGGACAAGTGTTTCAGTGTTATCATCTTTAAAACAAGGAACCTGAGGCTTTCTTTAGATATTTTCCAGATGCATGAATTCCTCATAATCCCATATAAAATAACTTCTGTTTATTTTAAACTTGATTTGGAGTCCAAGTTTACATGCTTGTCTATAATTTGGTATTATAAATTAAATATTACTCCCTAAATAAAAGTAGGCTTATTGCATTAAAGTGAGTCTTTATTTTCTGTTTGGTTCCCATAGATGTTTGTAAAAATAATCTCTTACAGCTGTCATTTTATGTTACATAAGGGGTAAAATTTGAAGATAAATAGTTGTTATGTAATAGAACCAGCACAATTTTTTGAGAAGAGAATGAATATATATGTGTGTGTACATATATATTCCTAAACAAATATATCAGCTATATTTAATATATAGTAACTAATGGTAACATAAACTACACTTGAAAATATTATTCAAGTTCCCTTTTTATCTGAACTTCTAACTCCCTCAATAGTTTTAATGAATTTAAATTTCTGTCTATTTTCAACATAAGCTTGAACGGTTCATTGAGTTTCTCTGACTAAACACGTGATTGCTTTCCAAGTCCATATACTTTATATATTACTACACCAAAAAGTCCAAACTATCTTGAGAGCTCAATTGAAAACAGCTGTGAAGTATGCTTAATTTTAACAAAAACAGTGTTCTTAATTACCCAGCTTCTGTGTTATTTATAACTGGTAGCTGATCCAATGAGTAGCAGTTAATTAAATTGGATGTTTATCCAGAAGAATATTCTAATACATTGTAGCTGAATGTTATTCAACCAAAGACTTTTAAGAAATCTTCAACTAGCATTAGTACCATCACAATTTAGACGTCTATTAACCCTTTTGGAATTGTATATCTGTAGCAATAAAACAGACTAAAGGTCGGTCAAGAAAGTGTCTAATGGAAACATCAATTATACTATTTTGTGTATTTAGTAATTGTATAATTGCCAAGGAAGTTAAACACAAATTGGGCCATAGCTAAAGTTTTAGGAGTTTTTTGGTTTGTTTGTTTGTTTGTTTTCTCTTTCAAGGTGTCAAAGAACATTTTGACACTAACCATAGAACTCTGAAGGGTATCTCTCTGGTTCACTCTGTGCTCCTTTGTCCTGTCCTGCCTTCACTAGAGTAAAAGGGACAATGTCTTTACAACACAAAATAATGTTAAATGCATATTGCCAATACTTGTCTTATGCACCTTGGAAGCAATATACTGCTTTTGAATTACAGGAAAAACAAATTCTAAAACTGTAAAAAGGTATAACTTCCTACACTAAATTATATTAGGCAAATGCAAAGTAGTCAATGGACTTGTGGGCAGATTGAACCAATGCAATTTTTCATCCAACTCTGACTAACATAAAAGAAAGATTTTTGGAGACAAATCTTACCCTCTTCTAGGATTGCAACTATTTTAATATGTGAATGCATTTAACTGAAGTTACCCGGAGACATTCGCTTATCAACTAATTCCTCAAATGAGTGTATTTTATACTATACACAATTGTCTATATAGATGTAAAACAGTCTTTTAGTGGTATGATACATATTGATAAAAGTTATTTCTTAAGTACTTGTGACATAGAGCCAGTTTTCCAGCTATCCTGTCCTTGTGATGTTGATTTTAAAGTCTTTATATCTTGTTCATCACTCTTATGAATTCATTACACTCCTTGGGAACTCTCTGCTGCAGCATAGCTAATATATCATGATAACAACCAGCATTCATTTTTGATGATAAAAATCTGATTTCTGTCAGAACCTTTGGTTTAAAGAATATTTCTAATGGCATTTATAGATACATAAAGATAACATAAACTTTTCTAGTACGGGAGGGTTTAAATCAGACAGCCTGATTTTGAATCCCAGTTCTCCCACTTACAATGTGTATAACCATGGTAGTTTCTGGATATCTCTGTGACTCACATTCTTCAACTACAAAGTAAGAATAAACTTTTTGATGTGTTTATAGATTAAAATAAATCATATTAAATTCCCATGCTACTTGGCACATAGTAGGGGCTCAATAAATGCTGGATATTATTATTAGTGTAACATAGAGATATTTTTGCCCATCAAAGATCTAGGAAGAGATGGGAAAACAATATTGATCTCACAGAGCTTCTTGCCAACCAGTCAAGGAGCAGTGGCTTCTCAATGTGGACAAGCAAGATCAGCCTCACCTGGTAACTTGTTAGGAATGAAAATTCTCAGGCCTTGTGCAGACCTACTGAATCAGAAATTCTGGGAGTAGGACCCAGCAATCTGTGTTTTAACAGGCCCTCCTGGTGGTTCTGATTCATGCCAAGATTTAAGAAGCACAGGAGTAGTAAGACTGAACTCAACCACCTAGGAAATTGTGTGTATTGGAAAGAGTCATGAGTCAGCAGCACTGAGTTTTAGGTGCTGAACTGTGAGTTTGGCTTTGAAAGAAGATGAGATACGTGATTAGGGCCGGCAACCCAGCTCCCCAGGACTTCGTAAGACTTTACAAAAATTTGTAAGTCTAGTGGGGAGCAGAGTTTACCTCAAGCCATTGAGTGTGGAAGAAATAGATACTGAAGAAAACATAGGGGCTAATGAGGCTGAACAATTTGGTTGCAGACTCTAGAAAACAAGGAGGAAGTCAGTTACCAGAGCTAAAAGTCAAGGAGGCAGGAGCCAAATTCCTATTCAAGATCAGATTCGTCTGTACTGCTCCATCTAATTACTAACCATCTGCCCAGCACATGAGAGTGGTGCAGGGTCACCTGTGGTCTGCAGCCTAGGGCAAGTGGCCAGATGAAGGCAGTGACTTCCACTAAAGCGGGAAAATGATGCACTGCAAAGGATGCAAAATACACTGGTACTCCAAAACCCTAATTTTCCCTTTTGTATCTTGGAGAGTCACCTTGAAGATGGCTTCTGAAATTTGTATTCTAAGAACTGAAATTGTGTTATTAGTGTAAAAACACAGACTAGTGAGCAAGAGAGTGAGAGAAGAGTAAGAACGAGAGAGAAAGAGAGCATCAGCAACAATGACAAGAATTCATTCATACATCATTAATTTCTGTGTTATTTTACTCTGAACAAAAACTAATTCAGAGCATGTCCATGCAATAAGAAAATGACAGTCAAAGACACATCAAAATAGGGAAATCAACTTAAGAACAAGATGACCCTATTCACCCACTTCAGCCTTTTGCCATGATGGTGCTGGCTGTCAAAACTCAATTGCAATCGCCACCAAAAATACTTGATCTACAACGATGACAAATGTATTACATCCTCATTTTAAATAGGAGTTACAGTATTATTTTCATAATTCAGTGTCATCATTTCCATGTCCCCTTTATGTGACCACCTTCTACAAAACAGATAATATGCTAGAAACTTAGCACACAAAATAAATAGGCCACTGCCTCTATCCACAAAAATCAATGTCACTTTTTATTAATTGATTAACATTCCAACTTTTTGCTTCTCTTGCTTTAGTGCAAAAGAAATCTCCAGTGATGAGGATTTCTGATTGCTCAGAAAATCTCTTGCAAAGTGCTCCAGACCCTACAGGGCTCACAGGTTTATCTAGTAAACACAGGAACTCACTTTTTAGAGTCCTTATGAATAAAGTTTGAATTTTCAGAAATGGCCTCAGGCAATACAGATATGTGACTGGAATACTGAAGGACAAAGTCTGAATATGCAGTCAGTCATTTATGTTTGTATAGTATATCAATGTCTAGACATGTATATGACACAAGCTTTTAACCACTAACTGTGGCTGTCTATGCAACAATTTGTTAGCGCAAAAATCCTTTTGTCCATCATTATAGATACGATTTATACTTAAAATATTTGACTTTTGAGTTCCCTGTTGTGTAGCTTTAATAGTTTAGCATCATTTCTGTTTGCTCCGGGTAAAACTCTACTTTTTTACAGGCTTTTTCTTACTTCTTCTGAGCATGTTTCCAAATATTTCCAGTATATCCTTAAAATGTTATTTGTTTATTTAAATTGATTATAGCATTCCAAAATTGGTCCTATAAAATATTCTTCTTGGTGAAGAAAACAAACACACAAACACACACTGGCTACATAAAGGGAAGGAATTTGCTTTAAATGAAAACTGTTACAAGGATATGTACTAGGTTGGAGTGTTCAACATTTATCATTCAAAGTGGTATTAAGAACATTTGGTGCCTGAAGATATGTATTAACAGAAAAATGAAAAGCACATATAAGATGATTAAACAGATGATTATTTTCTTCTTCCTCTTAGTTTAAGTTTATAGCAGTGAGAAAATAAAAAATTTGATTCAAAGTTGGAGTATTATATCTTAGTAGATAAGAGAATTAAATAAATGCAGATTTCAGGATTTGAATTTGGAAATAATGTTTCTTTTTCACAATTTTAAAAGGTATTTTCACATGATGTTAGAGTGGCACAGTGTACCTGCAACTGAATATATTTAATTTTTCAACAATTGGAATAGAGCTTATAAAAAATTATGGACAATAGTAATCCCATGCCATTTGACATAAAACCATAAATTATTTAAAACTATTTAATTCCTCATCAATTAGTTAAATTGAACCACAGATATTTGAGTCAAATATTGTCGGTCTGAGTGACACTTGCTTAAGAGAAGCATTTCAAACCAAAATTTTCACTTACATTTAAACTACTGTACTCATAACTTACCAATATTACATATTTAAATTCATTTGAAGAAGAAAGTGGGTGCCTCTTCAAATTTTTGGTCTGCCTTTTCTTCATAACTATTTTAAACTATTTTATTACAGTAAGTAACTAGAATATCCTGTTAATAAGCAATTACTCTATCTCCATTAAAAAAAAATGCCTGAAGTAAACGTGAAGATTTTGCATCTATGCAGATCTCATACTAAAAAAAAAAAAAAAATGTACTTCTTTTTGACAAAGGTGCTTCCATTTCTACACTCTAAGTTAAATATCCAAACTTTTGGCTAAGAAGTTGAGACAAAACATAACACAAACTTAGGTCTAAATCTAAACTCTATCTCACCCTCCTCACCAGCTCCAACTACAGCCTTCTCAGTTCAAGACAATTTCATATCTTCTAGTTGCTTCAGGTCCAAAAGTTTTTCTCTCACACCCTAAATGTACTTTTTCAGGAAGCCCTGCTTCTCTTCTACCAAAATCATATCTAGATTCTGATGATTCATCACCTTCCTCCATGGACACCACACTGATCCAAGCAGGAATTATTGCAATAGCCACCCAACTGGTCCACCTGCTACACCTACACCCTCATACGCATTCTCAACTAACAGCCCCGGTGAGCCTTTCAAGTTAGATATCAGATGATGTCATTGCCTTAAGCAGATTATTTCATGGCTCCTCTTTCAATCGGTCTAAAAGTCATATTTCTTTTTATGGCCCATAAGGCCCTACAAACCCTTATACCGCCTCACTTACTCCCTTCCAACCACAGTGGCTTACTTGTTTATACCACTGTCTAGGAAAACTTCAGCTGGAGGGCTTTTGCTCTGGTGGGTTCCTTTGGCTCAAAGCTGTTTACAAAAATATCCTGGCTTACCTTCTTGTGAAAAATTACCTTAAATTTAGAAACAAGGCCAAAAATCTTAAAAAGATGAGTGTTACAACCCTTCTTTGTCATTTGGAGCATTATTTGACAGGCCCATCCAAGGATTACTTAAAGGAATGCTCCTTGTTGGCTTCAATGTTTACTCTTGAGGATTGAAAAAAGATTTGGTGAAGATTTAGTAAAATTGCATATTGACCTGCTGATCTTTGACCAGTAAGAGACACATAATTTCTCTCTAGTAGAAACTAAAGTCCCACAGATTATGGCTTAAAGTTCAGAAGACATTTACAAGTTTGGTATCTAACCTAGCCAGTTCATTCTAACATTTCTTACTAAATTACCTATAAATCCCACTCTTTGCAAAATGCTCTTTGATGAACCCATCTTACTGAGCCCTCATTAATTACTGATTAGAATAAGGTCTTTGGTATATGCATATTTTATATTTGTATGAAAGCTATGCTTTAACTTTTTAAAAATTAGACTTTCATAGAATGTTATCTTCTTCAAATATTTGTGTAAAGATCACTTTCTCAGTAAGTCCTATACTTAGCATTCTATAATGAAAAAGAGTATAAAAAGGAATATATGTATATATGTATAACTAATCACTATGCTGTACACCAGATATGAACACAATGTAAATCAACTATACTTCAATAAAAAAAAAGAAAAAAAATGCTATACAGCTCATCTCCAGTGCCTCCTATCACCTTCCTTGTTATTTTCTTTCAAAGTGCTTCTCAGCATCTGACCTTTTATATAATTCATTGTTATGTTAATATTCTTTCTCCCTCCTGTTAGAATATAAGTTCTGTAAGAGCATAATTTTTCCTGTCTTTTGGCTCACTGATGTACAATTAGTTCTGCTATAACACAATGTATGTGTTCCTAAAAATCACTGCAAATGCAAAATTGCACAATACAAATCACAGGGTTTGTGGGGGAAAATGGGGTTAAGGGCACAAACTCAAAAACTTTGTCAGTGACATGTTTAAAGAATAACACAGATTTACACAGGTTAATTGGACAAGACATATGTAAACACTATGCTAAATATGGTGTTTTACCTTGAAGAACACTGAAGTTTGTTTGTGGACGTGGCCTTTAGAAGGTTTACAGTTGGTGATTATAATAAAGTAGTGGAAGGAGGTTCATTTACATCAAATGGCAAGTTATCACACCAGATGTAGATGAGCATGTCTTATAACACACGTGGGGAACTGCGGCAGCTGGTGGAAGTTTGAAGTGTGTGAAGTATGTGTATTAGTGTTGTGTGTGCATGTTTTTATGTTCCTATGAGATTTGTGCAGCAGGGTGTAGTTTACTGTATTCACCAAGTGTTTCTCCTTAAGGAAACTAAGCATAGACAAATGTAAAGTTGATGCTAGGATCAAATTTTTCCCTAATAGAACAATTGCATTCAAATATGTGCATATTTCCCAAACAAGCGTAACAGAACTGACTGTATCCCCAGATCCTAGAACACTAACTTGCACATGGTATGCACTCAATATACATATGTTCATAAATGACCCAGTAAGTGAACCAGTAAAATGTATTTCCTCGTATCACAGCTTACATTCCCCAGAAAAGGGTGAGCAGACAGAAACGACTCACAGAAAATTTGGTTTCCATTCAGCTAATACGAGTATTATGTGCATACACAATAAAATAAAAATGAATTGCAAGTATTTTACTTCAAGGAAAAATTAAATTATACGGGCTAGAGATATTTTAACCTAGTGATTAGTGCCTGGCTGAGAGATGTAGGTAATTGAAATGTCCAAGATATAGTACATTAGTTTGAAAAAGCATATTCAATGTTTTATCAAAATTTCACATTTTTAAAGCAACCACCAAAACAACTAGTCTTAAATGGACTACAAAAAGTAAAACATAGTTTTTCATGTGTGGTGATATTTACATATTTACATAATAAGCTTTTCTCAGTGTCCCCTACGGCTGCTTATTATTCCAGATAAAAATGAATTTTTTAAAATTTATCAAGAAGGGCATGGGCTTTGAAAGAATAAGAATGACTCTACCTAGTATAGCACATTAATTATTATTGTCCTGTACCTGAGTGACTGCAGCCCAAATAATTAATAGGTATTTAAAAAATGCATTATTGTGAAATAAAAGTGACTAAAACAATCACATATCTGAAAGCTGTTGTGGTCACAGGCTTATTGACTACCCTGATTAGATCTTGGTAGAGACAAAAGAATTTTTCATTTAAGAAATTTTTGTTCTCAAGGAGCATAAAGACATTAACAGGATTATTTCCTCAAGCATTTGTCATATACTACCTGTCAATAAATCACCATAAAAATTCTCAGTACCATCCACCTCAGCACAAAACACACAATTCAGATATTCATCTTTCATTTCTTTGAATTTTTTTCTGGATAGTAGAAGGAAATGCTTAAACAGTAATCCAATGTACAATTTGGCAATAACAAAATGCACACAGAGAATCCACATTCTTTGTTAATGCTAAATGGTTCAAATTTAACTGTTGGTTCAGAGTATAGTTTTTGGAGGTTACAACAACGCCTACCATCCATCTTCATTCCAACAGAAAACACACAATTACCATTCCCACAAGCCAGGCTAAATAAACATACAATCTCATCAAGAACAGAGAGCTTAGTAATAAGTGCAACCTAGCACCTCCTTTCATCACTATGCCAATTTTAAGACCATCCTAATTAGAAGTCCTGAAGCAGCCACAGAACACAATATACTAAAGTCTCACTTGGATGTATTTACCTTTTATAATCAATTGATAGAGGTGTTTGAATTTATGTAGTCAGAAGTGAAAGAGACAATGTCTTTTAGTAATCAAATTTATATTCTGTAATTACTTCTAATTTGTGAAATTACTTCTAATTTCTATCTGACTCCTTTTAAGTATTTTATTTTCTCAGTTTCAAATTTTTAGACTTGATCAGTCTAATTCTTTTTGTAGTAAATACACAGAGGTTTTGCTGCTGATACTGGCAGGAAGGCTTGTGGAAAGGTGGACAGAAATAAAATCATGTGTGTGTAAAGGAAAATGTTCTACTTACGCAGCATTTGCCTAGTAGATATCGGAAAGACTGTTGAGTTTCATCACAATTGGCTTAAAAAGCTGAAGCCAAAAAAGGACCATAAACTTTTGGTGATTCTAGGATACCAGATGAGAATTGGATCTAGTGCACTGAAGACATTATTCTGAACAATGAATAATGGAACATGTTTTCATCCAACTGAGTATAGACCTACATGCTTACCTCATACTACCAAGAGTACTAGTTTTTCATTCTTAATCAGCACTACCACCACGAACATCACCTTCTTTTTGGCAATTAAAATTCCTCTATCTTTCCTCTTAGCAAACTACACAGTGAATTTCTTCACTGGCCAGTATTCCCTTGCCTGACAAATTAATAGCTCCATTGCAAAGTTGTTTTTAGTTCCAGTGGTCTTTATTTTATTTATTTTTGATGTATGCAAGCTATAAATTCTATGATAGATTAACTACCTTAAAAAATTTTTAATTTTACATTAAGAATTATTTTCCTGCATTTTTCAAGCATTTTATTTGCATCAAATAAAACTAATGAAAACCTAACATACTCTGCCCTACTGATAGCGTCTGAGACTGTGCTGATTTCTATTATTTTGTAAATTATTACATCATTTCTATGCACATTATAATTAATACCCTGTGGCTAGAGATAAGTTTATTCTTACTGATTGAAAAGACTGTAAAGTCGATGACACATTTAAACATTGGTTTTAGTTTTTTGAACAATATTCCTGACTGTTAATGTCAAGCCACTAAAGTTAGATTTTTTAAAAAGGGAGCACAAATAATAGAAGGCAAAGTAAAGAATGACTTGCTAAGAGGAGAATATTTTTTTCTTTTTAAAGTGGTAGCATTTTTAAATTCTCCATTTCTTTTTAATATGTAAAAGAAATTTAAAGAATGGCTATTAAAGTTTTTTGTGTTTGTTTTTGTGTTATTATATAGGAAACGTCAAAGAAAGATATGAGGTTATCTTTAAATATGAAGTTGTATTCTAAATATATTATACCATGTCATTTAACATTCTCTAAGATTAATTTTATGTGCTTATTTTTTATTGTCAAGGTAATACAAGTTCATTTAAAGAAATTTTGAAAAATGAAATATACAGATATAAACAGAAAGTTGGGCTTCTGCCTCAGATATAGAAAGCTTGAAAGAATGTCATTCCCTGAGCAAAAAATAGTAAATAAAATACAAAATCATAAATTTTCTTGAGGCTATCTAGGAGCTGAGGTTCACAGGAAAGCAGGTATCAATACTGAAGCCAAGGACAACAGACCCCCTCAAAGCCAGACTGGCTGTATGCACTAGCTCACCTGTGACTGGACCCTGAAGGAAAAGGGACTGAGGCCATATAAGCAGGTGAGAAGTCAGATCAAACTGGTAACAAATCACAAGTGGCCAAGTCGGGGCTATGCTGGAGTATAGCTCCCCTAGGAGCTCAGACAAAAGAGGAGTTTGCACCCTCCACAGCTTCTGCTTCTTCTGCATGGTCCTCTACGGGGTGCCACAGAGGAGGATGGTGAAGGATGAGAGATTAATTGGAGATGGCCTCCCATAATGGTGCAGACTTGGACTTTATAAATATTTGAAAATTAGAAACTTCACCAAAAATAGATATCTCTAGGGGAAATGATCCCATAAAAAGATGCTGAACACTACTATTATTGGGGAAAGGTAAATTAAACAACACTGAACTATCACTACATGGCTTTTAGTTAATTGTTATTTTTAGTAAAAACAAAACGATAATACCAATGGCTGACAAATATTAGAGCAACTGGACCTCACATACTTTGCTTGTGGGAATGCTAAATAATACACCCATTTAGGAAAACAGTTTGACAGTTCCTTATAAAGATAAAAATTCACTTCATATGACCAGAATTCCCACTTGTGAATGTTTATCCAAAACAAAAGAAAACTTATGTTTACAGAAAAACTTATGCATTAATGTTATCAAAAGATTTATTCAAAATTTACAGAACACTGGACAGAACCTAAATGATCTACCACCTGTGAATGTATAGACACACTGTGGTATGTCCATGTGATAGATTACCATTGAGAAAAAATAAAGAGATTGATCAACTGATTTAGACTGCAATACTGAGGAATATCAAATTTGTTATGGTAAGTGAAAGAAGAAATACTCAAAAAGTTCATACTTCATTTATATGACATATAATTTAGTTTATATGATATTCTGGAAAAGACAAGTCTATAGGAACATAAAAGAGATCAGTGGTTGCTAGTGGGAGGGAGTGTATAGGAAAGAAACTAAACAGGGACATGACAGGAGTTCGGGGGTAACAAAATATTCCACATTTCGATCATGGTGATGGTTATATAATTATATGTCTTTGTCAAAACTCACAGAACTCTAAATTAAAAAGGCTGGATTTTACCAAATGTAATAAATCTCAGTTTAAAAATAATTATCACTTATCAATTCATTACAGCTTGATAGCTAACATGAATTAAGGATTTATATACATGCATATGTCAACTAACAGCCACCAATTTATTTGCCCCTTGTGTTCAATATATTCAAATTAATATGTAAGCATTAACTTATTTCATTTTCAAAGTAACCTTATAAGGAAGGTATGACTGTTGTCACCATTTTATAGTTGGGCAAACTTAGGCTCAAGATGTTGTATAAGTCACTCAGTTTCAGCAAGTCTGTCACTAGCAATGCAAGGGCTGGAACACAGACAATCTGGGGCCAAAAACCAATGCTATAATCTCATTACATAGTTATATGTTTATATGGAAGTAATGTATAGTTATATACTAGGAATATATAGTTTTCAATATATATGTAAAATTACATATTTTTATGCTATTGTCATATACCAAATAATTTTGAAAATGATGATACTCATGATATCATTATATAACAGGGAGAAAAGGGAGAAAAGCATACACAGAGGAAATTATATATATATATTTATATATAGATATACACAGTTGATCCTCACTATTTGTGGTAGTTATATCTATAAAGTCTCCACAAACACTGAATTAGCAAATACTGAATCATTGTCCCTAAGTGAAACGCAGGGTTAGGTGCCTGCGAACCTCTGGTCACAAAATTCCCATCAACTGATCAATGTATAATCTTGCTTTTTGTGTTTCTATTCTAAAGCGCTTTATTTCCTATAGTTTGTTGATTTGTTGGCATTGAACTCACAGTCTGCAGCACTATAATTCATGCCTGAACGAATCTTATGTAACACTCAAAATTTTCTCCATAAGGGACATCACAGCCTCTTAGAAACACTAAACAGCTCTCCAGCACTATCCTTAGGAGCCATTTTAAACATCAAAACCACCCATCAAAAGTACAAAAATGCAAAAAACATGACATCTAATATGCAGCACAAAGGAGGCTTGTTTACAGTATGAGAACCAAGACAAAAAGTCAGAAATTCACCTTGACCAATTGCAGTGGGAATTTTTGATTGAGGCCATTCAAACTCGTTCACTCCTCAGTATATACACATGTCAGGGGATGACTAAGAACTCATTTCAAGTATTGATTTAAGGTTATACATTTGTTTTAGCAAACAGGCCAACTGTCATATAAGGAATATGCTAATAAGTAATGAGGATCAACTCTGTGTGTGTGTGTATAATCTCTATATAAGATTTTTTTTTATTTTTAGTACTATATTACAAGCATTTTCATCTCAAAATTTTTTGAAGTCATGCTTTGAAATTTCTGTATTTGGTATATAATACTAGCATATGATTAATCAATTAACCAGATATTTTTAAGAATCAAGATTTTTCATTTCTTTAGAATTACACATAATTTTTTCAATGACTAATTTCTCTTTTTTTCCCCTAATCTATCTTGCACTAGGAGTCATGTAGTCAAGCATATTTTGCTGTTTTGCTTACTGTTAGATCCTCTTTCCTAGGGCCATTCCTAGAACATAGTAGGTGTTCAATTAATGTTTGAATGAATAAATAAATACACTTCAACATCTATGGGATGAGGAGATCTGGATTCTCTGACATAGTCTCAAGGGGAAAAGAAAAAAAAATCTTTCATACTTAATAAGAAATGTGTTAGTCTTAAGAGTGAAAAAAGAAGAGAATTCTATGGTTAAAATTAATCCTCATGTTTACTGTCAATCTCAGAGCATATCCATCCATATGAGAGCACAATAATAAAGAGTTTCTATTTTTAGGTATTTGAAAGGGGATTAAATTTTCTGTCTATAAATTATTATTTTTTCAGAAATGATTAAAAATGATGCCTGCCACTTTTGAAGTTATATATAGTTTAATGTCAATATGACAACATAATCTATTTACATATCCGACAAAGCCTTCTATCTGTATAGAAGGAATCTATAACTAATGTGATTATTCTATGCATTCTGTTATGTAAACACTATATAATCTAGTGCTGTGCATAGCAATGGTAAATATAATTACTTGAACTTTAGATAAAAATAAAGGGTCTGACCAAGTGAGCCAGAAAGAATCACTAAATGCATTTTGTTGAATGAGATAAATGTCCCTTATGACCAACCTAGCTTAAGTTCAACAACCCATTAGCAAGGGAAGTTCTCACATGGGTAGAATTTGCTTTTGCTGTTTCCTCTCAAAGGTTTAGTTACATGAATGCCAGTTTCCTAAGAAAGTAGGTCAATCTGGTCAAGAATATTTGAGTGAAATAGAAAAGCACAGTGGTGCCTATTGATTAAATGTATGGTCTCCGTTTTGCTTTAGGGAAAATACAAACCCTGAATGCTTCCTTAACAAATCGCTGAGTTCCGGCTCATATAACTCAGCCTCTAGAAACACAACTGAAAGTATTAATTATTAGAATCAACTAATCTACACTGACCGAACCATAATTCAACTTACAATTTATATGAATATTTGAATCTGTTCCTCTACCGTCCATAAAGATGGCTATAAGAAAAATTGTTTTAGTCATTCAGTTGGATTTTCTGATATGCATAGAAAATGTTCAAAATAATTCATGCTTATGGCTGTCTACTAGATTTAGCACAAGAATATGTTTATTGACCTTGACACAAAATATATTCCATGAAATGGTAGGTGTGAAAGGAAATGAAAAATGAGTAAGAAGTGAAGAAATGAATATGATTTGTGAAAAAAAAATTCAGTAAGTTTATAAATAAAAATAGTAGAGAAAAAGTAATGGTGGAAAGTTGTTGCTGTTGTTTTAAAATTTTGTTTTAAGCTTTGGAGACATTAGAGTGTGTCTGTGTGCTTATGGGGATGGCCTATGTAAGAAAAAGGAAAGGATATATGGGAATTCATCCAAACCAAATGCAGAAGAAAAGCAGTCTCTGCTAACTCTATTTCATTTAAATAATGTAATAAAGTGCTATGAGGAATATTAATTTCAGTTAATAGTATGCTAAAGATAAAACCAAAGAAAAGGAATCTAAATCATTTTTAGTTTGAGGAAACATTACCATGTGGTGACATCAATACTAAATTAAGAAAAGGAATATATATAATTTTTATTTTAGCATTTAATATTATATTTTATAGTTTCAAAAAGAAAGACAAAATAATTGAATAACTCCTAAATGTTGAATTGTCTTATTTATTTAATAAACAATTATTATTTATTAAATACATGTGTTAAATTATTTATCAATTAATTTTTCATATTTTATTTCTTTTATTCCTCTAGATAAAAATTAGAGGATTCTCATTTTTAAATAAAGGGCTCTGACAATATAATGTTGAAGCTTTAACAGGATGAAAATTCAGGTCAAAAGCAGGATCCTTGGTAGATTGTTGTAGACATAGAAAGTAGAAAACTATTTAAATATAGGCACAGGTCACAAATCCTCCCTGAAATATCTTCTGCCACTGATAGGATAAACCTAATAAACTAAATATTATGTCACTATTCACAGCAATATTAGCAGGGGTGATGAGAGCATGCATCAGCAAAGGACCTCCTGAAAAGAAATTTGGTCTTAAACACAGGTGTTTTAGAAGGTTTTAACTGAAATGATGAAACTGAGAAATTTCACATCTTGAATCTGGTCTAGGGTCGTGCTGGGAAAAGATTATCCATGAATATTTTCACATTTCTGCACACAGTCTAGGCTTGATGAGCCAAGGGCTAAGATAAAAGACGACTGAATAGCAACTATGCCTTGGAAGTTAGTGATAGTGAATTACTCCGGGGAGATTCAGAGACTTATCTTCCCAGAGCCATTTGCTTCCATTCCAGGACTGTGAAGCTAGAGAGCTTCCCCTCCCCTCTTCCTCCCTTGCTCAAACATCTGTTTATATTCCACAGCAAACTTTCTCTGTCTCTGTCTCCTTCCCTTCATCTCCCTCCACACTTCAAACAGAAGGGGCAGCTCCGCCACCCAACCCAATGTCATCTCCCAGTCTCATAATTTCAGCCTTGGTTCTATGTTGCACCCCACTGCACACGCAGGGTACTATTAACTCCAACATCCATGAAGATTGGGCCTCCGGGAACAAACTGATGCTAAGATGCTCGGTCAGTAATAAGTTATCTGTTCTCTGATCCAGAGACCTGATGTTTCCTGTCAGAATATGAATTGCAATAAACAGTAATTTCTTGGCAAAGGGCATCAGAGAGAAAGGCTCAAAGTTATGGGACTCAATTTTTGCTCAATGAAGATCTTGCTTTTGAATGAAAACACCATTACACAAAGATGCAAGCGAACATCTTAACTTATTTTTTTCTTTTTTTTTGACTGAGATTTCTCATTCCCTGTAAAATTATATTCAAGATACATCTATCCACTCTTGAGCTGAGCCTCCACCCAATACTCACTGGTTTAAGTGCTATTTGTACCCTGTCAAGTCATTTCTAGAGCTAGAAAGCATGTGAACGTACATGTCTCATATGATTTTGGTCTGCATTTAGGAAAAAGTAACTGCCTGGGTGCTTGGATTTCTGGATATTATGTTTTATTCCCTATTCAGAGTATTCTTTCTCTAAATGTTTCTACCTCTGTGTTGCTAGAGATGGAAATACTTATGGACTCCTATGTCATTTTTCTATTCTCCTCTTGCTAATTTAATTTATTATTACTATCCCCAAACCTGTCACATTCTTGACAACAGCATTTGGCAAAGCTTTCTTTAAAATAGTTTTAATGTATCATCAGATGAGGTGAGTATTTTAGGTAGTGAGCATCAAAAAAATATATATATATAATACATGGTGTGAGATATGATGTTAAAACTTACGACATTTAAAAATACACGTAATATTAGGTTCACACTAAATTATAACAATACATGTTTTCAAAATTAAAACAATGAATTGAAATATTTTAGTCATCACAAATAGGTGAAATTCTTTTTACAGATTTAATCTTCATTTTAAATATTTATACTTATAAATACAAATTACCATTTAGTTTTTCATTTGATAAAATTGATTGCAACATTTTAGAGCTTATTAGCACAGACCTCATACATCACAGTTTCCTTAAATATCAGTGGCATGAATAAAGCTGACAGATACTCTTCCTAATATTCACAAATGCTGTTAATAGCTGTGTCAGCAAAGCTGCTTTGCAAGCCTAACAGGGCCTGTTTCTGGATGTGATACTGTCTTGATGTCTTTATGGCACTTTCATGAGTTGTATTACCAATCTCTGGCCCACATGAGTGGACACTTTTTATGCTGTTTGGGTTTGGCCAGATCACCCTGCATTTTTCACATGTGTTCACACTTGGGACAAAGATGCCTGAAACTTTGGAATGAGTATAAATAGTGACTTTGAAAGTCTAACCCCTGGACCCAACAGTACACAGAAAATAGAAGTAAATTATTTAATTTTATTTGTGAAACACAAGATGAAGGCAAAGAAATGAAGCAAAGGTAATATTGATATTAGTCTATCAGCATGGAGGGGCGCATTCTAAAATTTGGATTCCCATGGTTGTAAACATTCATCCCACCCATGGAGAAGATGGTTCCTTTCTAACCCCAAATATCACACCTTCTGCACTTTGGTATCCATACACCACAGTATCCAAATGAGAAAAGGTAAGATGGTAAGAACAGCAGCAACCGCATTGCAGAGTGTGAGAAGCAGCTGCCTACTCTGCGCAATTTTAGAGACCCAGGCTCCGGTCGTTCTGGTGAAGCTCCTGCCATTCATGAGCTCTGCTGCTTAGCTGCATTTGCCACTTAAAAAACAAACAAACAAACAAACAAAAAAACTATTTTAAGAATATTTACACATATTAACTCATTTTAGCCTCTTTTTTTTTTTTTTTTCTGCAAGTTTTGTAGGGCAGATTATTTGTCTTATGTGAATGAAGGTCAGTGAGAATACTGCAGAATCATTAATGACGGAGCTGGAGGCATCACTATGTCTGATCTAGTGGTCTTTAAATTACTTACACAGGAGAAGCAGTAAAAGACAGGAGCTATGAACACCTACAGTCCTACGCTGAAGCCCACTGCCTGCGTAAGAAATTATGCAGGTCTGTTCCAGGGCATCGGTTTTCCCTTTTATGCATGCTGTATGTCTTCATGGTGATGCTTCTTACTCTAGTGTTTTTCACTTCCTCTTTATCAATCCTCCTTTCAGATACCCCATTCACATTTACATTCAAATTTCTAAAAATGGAGAAACTCTGGGTGCAGCATATAGCAAAAAAAAAAAAGTTACTGTGCTTTGGTATAAAGAATAAGAAACAAAGACAAGGACATAGGATGAATATGGATACATGTACGTGGGCTATTCTGCAAGTAAGCAGGGTTCTACTGTGTACTGTGGTTAAAGGTTGAGTTCAGGCAAGGGGGGCTGATCAGAGTGATCATATCAGTATATATTAAAAGGGCTTACCTGAGAGGATAAGGCAACTTATTTAACTATTAAATGAAAACTCCAGATCAAAATTTTAGTTTGTCTCCTCTTTCCTTTAATGTCTCACTTAGGAATATGCCAAGTACTGATGTTGGCAATTTAAAGATTCTTAAATAAGTGTGCTTGAGTTGACTTTATGATTTATTCCTTTTCTTCTCTATTGGGACTGACTGTTGTATCTGCAATGTCAGTTGAAGGCAATATTTTTCATTCTTCATCCTTCTCAACTAATACTTTTGCTTTGGGTGGTAGATGTGGTCCAGTTTGCTATATTGCTTTTTCAGGTAATAATATTCTTCAGTTATGTTAACCTGTAAGTTCATTTTCCCCAGAAATGTACCTCTTAGGATGGTATTTTTTATTGGAAGAGGGCTCAAAGTCCTGTTTTCTGAATTCAAGTAGAGTGAGGAGTAACCCTGCCCCACAGAGACACTAGACAGCTCTCCTATTCACTGTCTCCTCAGTCAGGATCTCAACCTTAAAAACCTAGGGCAGAGTAGCTTCATAAATATTGCACCCTAGCTGACAATTAACCAGCCCCGCTGGTGCTGGAGGTTGAAGGAAGAGGAACAAATATTGGAGGGCATCCACTACTCTTGCGTGAGGACATTGAGCTATGCTGATTTTTGCCAATGGACTCCAGTACAAGAGGAGGCCAGGGCTGTTGCCATCATATTTCAACCTGAAATGCAAAAGGTGATGATCTCAAGGCACTGTGGAGTAAAAGCAAATGTCACTTTGAAAACAGAATTGTTTTGATCTATCCAGCTGTCCCTCCCAGGAGTTTAAGGCAGCCGTCAGTCAGCTTAGGGTTTTCCAGTGTTAGTATTTTCTTCAGAGAGCTAAATTCTAAGGGTAATATCTTAAACCTTGACATCTCCCCCGGGTATATGATTTCTTCAAAGACATGCCCCAAGCCATGCCAGTGGGGAGAGATATGTGATAAGTCTCAGAATCTAAAATCAATTGAATCTTCCCAAGGAAAAAAAAATTTATAACCAAAGATTACTCACAGAATTCCTAAACTATAAACTTTGTGAAAAGAAACCAAAGACATGGTGCCTTAAACCTGCCATTTCAGGATGAGGAAGCTAAGAGTTTAGAAAAGTCACAAAGTGATTTCTTAGCAGAATTAGAACTATGACCTAACTCCTGACTTTTAGTCAAGTATAATTTTTTCCCCAAACCTGCTCTAAAATTTAATCTCCTCATGAAATCAACTCTGTGACAGATATTTCTGAAGTGAAGAAGTTGTTTATGATAAAAGAAAGTTCCTGTAAAAAGAATGTAATCGTTTTGCCCTCTTCTAAGAAGACAACATACAATCTCACACTTCCCTAAAAGCAAGGTATAATTTGATGGTATAAATAGATATGCAGAGGCTAATACTAAATAATCTAGTGCCAACCTTCAGTAAGGGAGCACTTCACAGGAAAAAAAATATGCATTCAATTTTTACTGTTTGTATGATTTTTCCTTCTTCGTTCTGTCAAAAGTACCTGTCATTATAAGAAAAGACAGATAATCAGATACATTTTGAAGGTTGTCTTCTAGGTTTGTAGGGAAAAAATGGTACATTCAAAGGAGTAATATTTTTTTAATGTGATGAGTGTAACTAAGGGACTACTTGCAGTGATGAGGTCAAGGTTAAAGGAACTAAAGTAAAGATGATGAAGCATACAGATCCAGCAGATTCAACAGCAGAAAGTCATTACCTCTCCTTGGCCTGGCATGACACAAGGAGGGAGATGAGGCCAGAACCTGACAAGAAGCAAGAGCTGGGATCACAGCAGAGGCTGCTCACCAGGATCTGAGGTTATAGGCAGAGGGACAGAGCTACCTCCGAGGCCAACCAGGAAGTAAAGGGAAGAATACATACTCCGACCACCCTCTCCTTGCAAACACCAATTTCCTGCCAGTACCTCCAAATGGCTAAACCCAACCAGAATCTAGAGGGAAAAGGAGGTAGAGGGAAGCAGTCTGTAAAAACTGTCCTTCCTGGGCACAGAGCAGAGCAGAAATGGGAGGAGAAAAGACCTAGATGATCAAATAGAAAATAATCACTAGTGTCACTATTACTGATGTTGTGCTTCCAAGCAGTGAATACAATTCTAACTGTTATGTCCTAACCAACACAGTGGGACAAGCACCATTCAGAAGGTATGATCAAATCGCTCAGAGGGCAAAGGAAGCAGTATTAACTCTGCCAATTTGAGTTGGAGAATGTTTCAGACAGTAATCATTAATAACAGGATATGAAAAAGAGAAAAATAACTTTAGTGGAGAGACAATCAAGGCATTATTAATGTGTAGCTTAGTTTACCTTGAACATACAATTAGTGGAGTAAAGGGGTGTTTAGAAAGTGGGGGAATTGAAGGTTATGTGGCCAAAAGGGCATGTTGAGGTTAGATTTCTTACAGTTTCAGATTAATTCTGTTACTACTAAGGGGAATACATAAGAGGATAGAGAAAGCAGACGTTAAGAGATATTGTGATAATCTGAGATGTAGTGAGCATGACCTCCTGTAAATAGAACACTCTGATGTCTTGAAGAAATACTATGTAGAATTAAATGTATTTCATTTATTGTTGGATTTGTCCAGATGTAGTGTAGTCTCTCTCACATGGTAGGCACTTAATAAATTCTGATTGTAACAGGAATAAATTCAGACTTTTGTGAAGCATGTATATAATTTGGGAAACTATGTCTAAGAAAAAGAATAAAAATTAAGGACAAAAATTAGATACATGGTTTTAGAAGGAGCTGTGTAATTAAGCGGCCCTGCAGCTTAAGCCTCATTAACTACACAGTAAATCTGCCCCTTCTCTGGACTGGATAGGCGGATGCTGTCATATGTATACACAATTACAACAAAAGTAAATTTTATAATGGAGAAAAATACTGTGTAAGTAAAAGAATCATCTGTTACTTTTTCTCATCGTTGGAATAGGGGATGGAATGAGAATTGTTTGTTGAAAATTTAAAGCCAGTGGTAGGCTGTTCAGTAGTTAATTGATTCCAAAAATATTTATGAGTGTATATAATGCAGCAGGAATTAGGTTAGAAAATACAGAGGGAAAATACATTGTCAATGCCTTCTAGACAGCACATTATAATGGGAGAAACAAGGGATTCTAAGTTACATGCTGTGGTCAATACATGACAGTGGTGCTGTGAGGACACAGAAAAGAATGTCTCCATAGCCCTGGTTCTCTAAGGTTGGAATTAGGATGAGAGATCCAATGGGAGATGTAAGCCAGAGGTCCATTGTCAGGGAACTGATGTGATCACATTTCACTTTGGACATGTCTTTGTTAGCTACACAAGGGAGGATGGATTAGTAATAGTATCAGCAGGGAAGCTACTGAAGAAAAAGGGTTGTGGGTGAGATGGGAAAGAAAGTAATAATAGAACTACAATGTAGACAATGTGTGCGAAGAAGAGAAAATTTTAGCAGACAGAATCAGCAGAACTTGATTCTAGACAGCTGGACAGTTACATGAATGAAAAAGAGAAAAGGCAGAACATACAGTTTTTGGATTAAATGGGTATTTTCTGATGCCTTTAACCAAAGTACAGAATATAAAAAGAAGATCAGATTGTGGAGAAATGTTAATGAGTTTGGGTTGGGATATATATGCTGCAACTGACCTTCCTGTGAGACATGAAGGTGAAGTTCACCAGCAGTGGAACGTACAAACCTGGAGCCCACGGCAGCATCTGGGTTCACGACAGAGATTTGGGTAACAGATATACACATGCAGTTGTAGCTACAAGCATGAGGGAGAGCACGAGTAAAGGTTGGATTACTCTCAACTATAAGTAATAATTTAAAAAAAACCCTGAATAACAGTTGTTTAAATATGATAATATTTACTTATTTTTCACAATAAATTTGAGAGCCATCTATTCCTGGTTTTATACAGCAGTACTAATCCACAAAATCCTCAGTAATGCAGTGTTTCAATGTATCTGGCTCTGTAACAAAATTACTCCAAAATTTAGTGGCATAAAGCAAACACTATACTCAGGTTGTGGGGGTGAGGAATTTGGATGAGTCACAGGGAAGATGATGTGTGTTTTTTGCCCTAGTGTTGAAAGTATCAGCCGGAAGATTCAGAGGCTGGGGGATGGATTCATCTGAAACCTTGTTTAGTCATAAATCTGGTGTTTGTGCCTCTCCATGCTGCCTGTTCAAACATGCTTTCTCACAGCATGGGGACTGAGTCCTAAGGATAAGTGTCCCAGGAGGGAAGGAGGCCAGGTAAGTGTTGTATTTCTTTTGATGCTCTAGCCTCAAAAGTCTTGCTGTGCCACTTCTAACACATTCTGTTCTTTGAGGTCATCACAGTCTCATCCGGGTTCTCTTGGAAAGGAAATCACTCTGCCTTTTTATGAGTAGTGGCAGCAGAAACAGGCAACAGCTTTTAGAACTGTACTTGAGATGTGAAATATAGCTGTGCTCCTTTTTGGAAAAAAAGCAATCGACTACAGCCTGGATTCCTCCAATGTGTTCATTTGCCATCTCTATAGTGTGATCCTTATCCTCATGGTGCAATGTTACCTCTCTAGTGCAAGTATCAGGATACAGGAAGGATGTGTCTAGGGCTCTCTGGAGGAGATTACTGAAAAGTGACACAGAAAAGAACCATTAATACCCCACTGGCCAGAAGGTAGTCACTTCTTCACATCTAGCTGTAAGAAAAGTGGGAAAATGTATTATTCTGGGTGGCCCATTTCTCCCAGCTAAAAATTAAAACACATGGGGAAAGAATCAATTAGCAATCTCTACTTTGAGAGAGTAAAATTAATAACTATATGAAATATGCCTTGTTTCTACATGAAATTTCAGAGTTGCTACATTTCCATAGATAGTTACATTGAAAGATAACTCTAGCTGCTATTTTGGTAAGAAATCAATTCCTTACAGACACATAGCTTTGACTGTAATGTGTAGACTCATGAAAATTATGATATTCATCATTTTAAAGCAAATTTTTCTTCAGCAGCATCAATTTTACTGTCTGCTAACTTGGCTTCCCCTGCTTTAGAACCCTAATTATTTGGTTTGTTTGACATTGAGTCAGATCAGTATTAAAGTAAGGATTGTTGACAGCTGCATAGGTCAATTCTGAAAGATCAATTTGAAATGAATGGATTGAAGACAGAAGTTTACTGTCAAATATTTTTTGCTCAGGCTGAGCAATGCCATCATTGATTCTGATCAGGGCTAAAAGCACGGTGCTCTTTTCCCAAATAAAGCACTTAAAGTGCAGTTTTCTGAACACTGGAAAAAGGTGTAATAATGGAATAATAAAACAGACTCCCACCACCACAGCCCTGAAAATGACAGACAGAATAATAGCAAGAGACAGCACTAGCTCTGTTTTCACCTATACACCATCATTCAGGTGGATCCCTCAGAACTCTATTTCCTTAAGGAAACACGTTAGTAAGCAATGCAACAAAATGGATTTGATACTGCGTAATTTCTCAGAACCTATAATATTTCAATGAATATAATAAAGCTCCAAGAAGAGATGCAATGTCTTCTAAGCCTATTTGTTCACAGAACTTCTTTCTCACCAAAGCACCTTGAACGGAGCGGAGCTATACTACCCTCTGCCCTGGGAGAGAAACCTTCTCCCTATCTTTGCCTTTCCCTGTTTTAGTTATAAGTATAATCCAATCACATACAGTTTTGCTTATACTCAGACCAGAATCACTCAACCATATATGAAGGTATTAAATAGCAGGTGCTAGCTAGGGTGGGGAGTAGACACATTTAACTGACACGGATATTTTCAGCCTATGTCAAGGAACTCAAGAAGTGGCAAGGGAGACACATGGGCACAGATAATTATATATAATGAAGAGAGTATCGTAACAGAGGACAGTTCAGGGAGCCAGGAGGTCACAGAGGAATGACACCTTGCCCAAAACAGGACAGTGGAGTGGGATGGAGAAAAGACATTGAAGGCTGTCTGGGGGAGATTATGCTTGATTTGAGTTTTAGACGATCAGCATGAATTTACTGATGAAGAAGACGAGGTGAGTATTTTAGACAAAATCGGGAACAAGAATCTTGGAGTTGTATAACTTCACAGGAAGCAAAGGATGAGAGCAAATAGAAACCAATGCTGCAATGATGTTACAGAGGAGCTCGTGTATAATTTGAAGGAGGCAGGGCTTCACCCTGTTCTGTGTCACTGAAGGAACTCAATAGTGATGAGGTTTGGCAGTGGAATTCAATTTTCACTTTTAAAGATCATTGAAGTCATAATGTAGAACATAAATGTACTTCTGTGTATTTATAGCTAGTTGACTAGCAAAGGCATTTGCCAAAGGATCTTAGCTCATAGAAACATTGAGATGTCTAGAGAAACAAGCTTCAGATTAAATTGATTGGAGAAATACTCAGAACTTCACCATAGACTAGGCTAGTAACAGAACCTCCCTTGATGACATCAATCAACCTGACTCTGCAAAAGAATGTCCTGACTCTGAAACCTGTGCCGCCTCTTCTGCCACCAACCCTTACAGCATAACAGACACCTCTCCACTCACTTCATAACTAGACTCTGGTCCATATGCGTTGCAGTGGTGGAATCCAGATCACAAGTCTACGGACTGACGGCATGGGAGACCAGGAAACAGTGGCTTCAGGATTCTACTGCTTGAAGAAGGAACTTATACAGTGAGATCCTATCAAAATGTAAAAGTTGAAAATTGTTCAAAAGATGGAGGCAGGCAAGAATGAAAACTATTTACTGAAAATGGGAGACACTACAAGAAATATTGAAAAGCAATCATCCAGGCAAGAAAAGAGCGCCACGGGAATCAGCATGATTCAGATGGTGCGGAAGGGAAAAGTGAATACAGAGTTGGGATATAAAATAGCTAGGAGGTTATGACTGATACAGGCCAGAGTATGTGTCTGACTTCTGATTTTTAAAATGCCAAGTGATAGGAGGCCTTTCAACAAAATACAGGATGCAGAAGAATGCAGCCTGTTTGAGGGATACTGAGGCATAAAGAGGATAAACACAGTGGAATTTTTAGAATACCAGTCTTATTTTGAACATAATGAGTCTGGGTTAGCCATGAACATCCATTCAACAAGCCCAGAAAAAAACTGATACACAAATGTGATACTCTAGAGCATTCAGGGATAAGAGAAAAGCATAAACATATGAGTAGAAGGTAAAACTAAGAATGAATGGGAAAGTCCAGTGAATGTGAACCAGCATGCAAAAATCAAAACTATTGTAAGTAATAAAGTTTCAGATGCTGAATTTTCTTTTTCTTTCTTCTTTTTTTTTTTTTTTGGATATTTACATGGTGAGCTTCACCACCAGCTCAGATGGGCATGTAGATTCACAGACTTCAGGGCAGTGTATTAGTTTCTTGTTGCTGAGGGAATGAATCACCACAATCTTAGTGGCTTAAAAGAATACAAATTTATTTTCCTTCAGTTCTGGAAGTAAGTGGTTCAAAATAGGTCTCACGAGACTAAAAGCAAGGCGTTGGCAGTACTGTGTTCCTTCCTGAGGCTCTAGGGCAGAATTGATTCCTTGACTTTTCTGGCTTTGAGAGGCTGCGGTATTTCTTGATAATTACTCCTTCCTGCATTTTCAAAACTAGCAAAGTAGAATCTTCAAATCTCTTGACTCTAACTCTTCTGCCTCCCTCTTCCACTTACAAAGACCAGTGTAATGACAGTTGGCCCTTGAACCACTCAGGAGTTAATCCCTTGTCATTTATAGTAGGCCCTCCATATCCACGGTTCCTCCACATCTGTGGATTCAACCTACCACACACCATGTGGTATCACAGTGTTTTCTATGGAAAAATATCCCAGTATAAGTGGACTGGTGTGGTTCAAACCCACATTGTTCAAGGGCCCACTGTACATTCTGTCCACCTGGCTAATCCAAGACACTGTCCTTGTTTTAAGGCCTGCTGATCAGCATTTTTAATTCAGTCTGCAATCTTAATTCCCCTTTGCTGTATCCATGTAACCTTCACAGTTTCACAGGAATTAGGACCTGGACATCTTTGGGGGAGTGGCAGCAGTGTTACACCTAACACAGGTGGCAATGGGTTTTAATCTTCGAGTAACGTCCTACTTTTTGTTTCGTTCTCCTAGTCCTTCCATCTCTTCTGTAACCACACACCAGCACTGCGTCTCCCTGAACCACCTAGAGGGATTTCTGTATTCCTGACTGGCTGCCGACTGAAATAGGAGATTGAGATCTGGATTTATTTGACCAGTGTAAGAACTTTCCAGGTAGAGGAAACAGTTGGGACAAAGTCCCTGAGGCTTGAGAGAATGAGGTGTGTTCACAGACACACGTGAAGGCCAGTGTGGTGGGAGCACAAAGAGGGGAAAGAACAGATAGAGAAGAATGGGGTGCAGATGAAAAAGCCCAGTGAAGGGCGAGGCTTTCTTCTGAATGAGGAAGCCATGGAGGGCTTTGAGCCTGAGTGTCTTCGTTTGGCTTAGAATTTGAAAAGGATAACTCAGATTACGTGGAGAGTAAACGGCAGTTGTACGTTGTAAACTTCAGGGTTCCTCCATGCACGTTTTAATAATACAGTTGCAGTATTGTGCAGTATATGGAACTGCACTCACGCTGACCTCAGCTGCTTTTTCAATCCCTGTTAGTGTCAAAATCTGTTAAATATTTTATATGATTTGATTTTTCAAGTGTTACCCTATTCATTGAACTTCATTCAAATTGAAGGCACAATATGCCTCATGACTGTCATGTTCATTTTCCTTACATGTACAGCCACATTACGTGTTAAAAGACACTCTCAAGTTATCATTTCTGTCTTAGAGTTTTTTCACTCTCTAAAAATTAAGCAAAAAGAGAAAAACAACACACAAAACAAACATAAGTAAACCCCTAAAGAGAGGATGTGATTAGCATCTAAGCTTTTTAAGCATTGAAACTTCTTTCTTATAGAATTAGAGTGATTGATTCAGCTCAAACATAGAAAAGTTTCCTATATTGTAAAAAGTATTTTTGCTAACACGTCTTATCTGAGACAAAGTTCTTATCACAGCATTTTAGAATGGCAATTTTTTTCTTCCAGAAACATTGCTTATGTGGTTATGGTTATAATTAATGGTACAATTCCATTAAGTTTCTGAAAAAAAAAAGTTTAAAAATTCAGATTTATTTTAAAATAGGAAAAGAAATGAATAGTCACATGAAAATAAATTTATTAGATACTTAGATTTTACCTCTTTTAATCATCTCAGTTATTCCATTTTATCTAAAGCACTGTACAGAAATTCAATTAAATAACATTCTATAATTTTTGTCTTCCCTATAAGGCTGTCACAAAAATTCATTAATTTCACACCATATTTTGAAAGGTGAAAATTCAAGTTAAATAGGGATTATGTCATTTTCAATATGATGATACTGATGCAACCATTAATAGATAACAAAGTATTTGAAAGGTTTTAAGTGCATTGCAAATATCGTTGGTATTAATTTTATAACAGTGTTTAACATATATTTGCTATTCTACATCGAGAATGAGTTCCAAAGTTACTTATGGATTCCCACAAAAGACACAAAGTCAGGAAAAGTAAATACAGTAGATCCCCTCTTTTCCAGACATGTGGACTGTTAGAAATACTTCTCCCAAAACAAAAATAAACTTGCCTCTAGAAATCATTTTGCTGATACACTATGTCCTGCCAGTTTATGTCCTTATCTTACAAATTCAATGTCAATTCAGTTACTGGACTTGAACTACAATAATGATTTGAACTGCATTAATACACACCTTAAATGAAGGTTTCTAAATGCTTATATTTAAAAATGAAACAATCTATATCAATCTTATATGTTATGCAAAGAATACTTTATGAAGATAATATGATGGAGTAAATTTTAAAATTCTTCACCAAAAGCTGTATCACATGAAGCGTATCATTTTCCTTATTTGCAAAGTGGGAAAAATATTAGCACTCATCCTTTAAAGTTATTCTTTATGTTTGCTTCCTATTGTTGTCTTAAAATTAATTAAATGAGAATGTTCTTTCATTGCCCCAGGGTAAATTAACTGTCTCAGGAATGTCCCACAGTTTAATAATGTATTTTTTGATAGAAATAATTTTTTAAGATGAAAAATATAGCCTTCATTTGATAACTAATTGCATTTTTGAACGTCTTACTCAATCCATTAATCTTCACACTTTTTCCTGCCCTTCTATATTAAGTAATAAAGTAATTTGACATCTCTGTGGCTTGATTATTTTAGACTGATTTCTATGATATTTACAACTTATTTTAAAATACTCTATTATATACAGTGTGGTATTTTGTGGGGGTTATCTTGGTTAAAATATAACCCTGTACAGCTAGAATGGTAATGAAGAAGGCACGGTCTATACATAGCTATTTAGCATTATTTCATCAGAACTGCACGTCAGAGATGGCTTTTAGAAAGGTTTTTAATCTGAATCGGATCAACAAACTGCATTTATAAAATAAATATTGCAAATGGTCAGAAACGGATTTTTATTGGTAAAAATAATGTTCCATCAAACAGCTTGATAAATATTTCAAATAAGCTCTCCGATAAATTTAAGTGTATTTCAGATGTGTGAAATGGCTAAAATATTTCGAATCACTTCCCACACATGGAGAGCAGTATATAGAAACCCAGTGAGGCAGAACAGGCACATGGGGATGGCACTAAAGGCTGGATTCTTAAAATGTATTGTATCCAACCATCGGCTTAGGTGGATTTGTGATGTCAACCCTAGTGATTATAAAATCCTGCCTGGCTCTGGAAAGCTGAGGGTCTACCTCACAGAACCCTTTTAAGATGTGGTCAGGACACCTGGACACCTCAAAAGACAGAACTGTCTATTTTATTTTTTTATTCAACGACAGAATGAACAGTTTGAACTGTTTTGTGTTCGCTTGCTAATAAACACGTGATTAATAAATGTTAGCAAGGTTGGCAGAGAATTTACTTTGGGACTTGCTTTTGTTATAACTTGTTGAACAGTTGGTGGGAGAACAGCTCATTTCCACCCACCTCAAACATTTTTGAAGGCTAAGTGCATTACTCTGCCAGCCTGGAAACCCAAGTAAATCCTACAACTTTCAACTGTTTCTCCTTCACATGAAGCAACATGAAAACCAACATGCAAGGATGTGTAGCAAGGAGAAAGACTGACTGGGTTAGAGAATATGTCTTTGACAGTGTCAGAGGGCATGGGTTTTAAAAGGAATTTCTACAACGATTGGCTTGAATATGAGATTATCAAATTCCCCTTGAGACCCATTTCCAAAGGAGTTTGGAATTTCAAACCCTGCCGGCATCTCACTTCTCTTATCAAATAATTCAAAGTTGCCTCAATTTCTGGGTTCCTCAGAGATCATAATTCAGGAAGAATCCTCACACAAGCTACCCAAGAGCTCTGTCCCATGAGGAGATCAAATACATAGTGTCAGTACCAGATGCACTCGGGGGCTCACCTTCTGGTCTAAGGGAGGCTTTGCTTGCTCCTTCCACGCAAAGCAAGCAGTCTGCTTCTTTCCAGAAGCCTCAGAGAGTGAGGAGATTTGCTTGACACTCTCACTGAAGTGCAGGAACAATGATTCCAGCCCCCTGCTTTTTATGGTCCATCAGGTTCTGTTCCCTGTGTTGTGGGGTGTGTAACATCCCTCTTCTCACCTCCCCCAGAGCTTAAGTTCCAATTACTCCTGCTTTTTAGGGGAAGTCTCAGCACCTAACGGGCTTTGTTCATTTCCCTTCCCCTCATACACACCCTGCAGCGTGCC
The DNA here is from genome assembly GCF_048773025.1 of Camelus bactrianus. Lineage (NCBI taxonomy): Eukaryota > Metazoa > Chordata > Mammalia > Artiodactyla > Camelidae > Camelus > Camelus bactrianus. Next base: position 101,364,523 of record NC_133539.1, read on the forward strand.
TCCCATCCTTTTCTGCTTTTTTTCACAGTGTTGTTCAGAATCCCTTTTGACTCTGTCATCTTCATGGTTCTATACCAAATCAGGGGATGTTAAAAATCATTGCATTTATTCCCAAATCTCACTCTTTAGAAATGCATCATTTGCTGGAACTTCTTCTGTTAGATTTATAAGACAGAATTTTATAAAATGCATTGATTGATGTTATCAATAAGGATTTTAGGATTTGAATTTAACTAGGAAATAAAGAGTTAACAATAATCTATTCATTTGTGGTAAAATGTGTTGGGTTATGTAGTCAGTAGATCTGTTTAGATTTTACTCCCCAGTGTCTTAAAACACATACATTAAAAAAATGCATGTTGTATTTTTCTAAACCTTTTTAGAAAAGAACAAAACTCAAACACTTAACTATAAGCTGAGAGTTTAAATATAAAGCTATTGTAATTAACAGAGTGTATAATTATTGTAAAAATAGAAAAGCAGACCAACGGACTTAATAAAATTAAGAAATAGGTCCATCCTGATTGGTCATTGTCATTTATGACACAGGTAAACAATGTAGTCAGGAGAGGTGGATAATATTTTATGTTAATCATGCTAGATCAGCTGGATACTTACAAAAATCAATTTCAGGTGGATTGTTGATCTAAATGTAAAGAGCAAAATAATAACCTATAAGATGTTTCTATAGTTGTGGTGGCAAATATTTCTTAGTCAGTAGACAAAAATTGTTAGACTCAAAAAACAATAAATTGGACTACCTAAACTTAAAGTCTTTGTAAATAAAATATCCAGCTACACAATGGGAATATATATATATTTCAATTTTTTTTAAAAAAAGGAGAAAAATTTTAAAAATGAGCAAAAGAAGTGAACAGGTACTTCACAAGAGAAATATATCCATATGGCAAATATATAAATATAAAAATAGTGTTTAACTTTTTTAGTCTTTAGGGCAATACAAATTAAAAGCATTATAAGGTACTGCTAGAAATCCGTGAGGATGGTTGATATGGGGCAAAGAGAACTATCATGAACAACTGGTGAGTGTAAACTGGTATTAAAAAAAAAAAAAAAACTCCATTGACAAACATAATTTTAGAGAGAGCATACCCCAGCCCAATCAACATACATAGAAAAAAAGTAAATAAGGACAATGAACATACCATCTTTCAAGGATTCAGCAGACTAAATAATTTGGATCAACCTTCTTACTGAGGACCAATAAGAAAGTTTCACAATATATTGTTTTTGTCTGTTTGAAGTTACTGAAAGCATCAAGACGGTGAAGAATTACTCATCTCATATCTAGGAGCACATAGAATACCAGTGAATTGAATCTAATGATAACTTTCAAATTTTGAAGCATCTCTCATTCCACAAAAGGCAACTAGGAGGCTGAGAAACTGAGCAGAACATTTCAAAGACTGAAGAATACAGCATATATAAAAACAACAGCTGGTGTTCATGGCCACTATGGACAGATTGGTAAATCTCCTGCTACAGAACAGGATTCCAAATGCTGAGTTCAAAATAGACAGGCTCTTGGAGTGATTGTACTCAATTCTGTATTATCTGAATCTCTGAAATCAAGATTATCAATATTCTTGCCAGAAGCAAACCAGAATTCTCTTTGGAAAAAGATTTTGTCCTCCTAGGGCTCAATTTATTTAAATAAATATTAAATACAATGTCCAACACACAAAGACAATTTATCAGGCACATAGGCAGTAAGAAAAACATGAACACAAACCAGTAACACCAACAGGTAAAAGAAACAGACACACAGACTCCAGATATAGGAATTATCAGGCATAGAATTTTTTTAAACTATGCTATAACATTTGAGGGGGAAAACAGGTCTTAGAATTTTATCAGGAAATTATTTAAACTGTAAAAAGAAATTTTTAATGGAGTTTAAAAATAAAACTCAATAAAGATTCTAGTGATAAAAACTGAAATTAACTTTCAAATAGATATGTCAAGCACAAAAGATCAGATAGTCAATCGCAGCAGAGAGATGGAAACTACAAGAAACATAATATGGAAATACTAAGAATTAAAAGCAAAGTAGCCACCAAGAAACACTTCAGTAGCTACAGAAAGAATCAGTGAACTTGCAGATAGATACTACCCAAACAGAAGCACAAAGAGGAAAAATAAAGAAACAGAACAACCAGGAGCTGTGGAAGAATACCAAATAATCTAACAAACAGTCTACAGCAGAAGGAATGTTTCCAGTGATAATCGCTGAGAATTTTCAAAAATCAATGACAGACACAAAACCACAGAGAACACCAAGAAAGGCATACAGAAAACACACACACACACACAGGGATATCATATTCAACTACTAAAAACAAAAATCTGAAAAAATTCTTAAAGGTAGCGAGAGTAAAAACACACATTTATCTGAAGAAAAAGAAATTATAGCAGATGTCTCATCAGAAACAATGCTTGCTGTAAAGATAATGGAGCAACATCTTTAAAGTACTGAAAAAAAACTGTTGAACCAGAATTCTATACCTTTCCAAAAAAAAAAAGGATAAATAAAGGCATCCCAGGCAAACAAAAACTGGGAATTTATTGTCAGCATATCTATTCACAAGAAATGTCAGAAAAAATTCTTCAATCAGAAGTGATATGAAAAATACTCTCTATTCAGTATATCCGTATCTTTCCAGCTCTTTCCTGACACAGTCCAGTTAATCAATGACTTCAAATAATGAATTTTCTTTAACTGAATATAATAATTTAAACTATATGTAATCAGGAATGACTCTGCATAAGGCACACATTTATAAAGATGCAGTAAAACAGTAATTTATTTATATTATTCATTAATCCATTGACAGAAAGTATTTGTTTTAGCATTTGTTACATAAGGCACACACTAGATGATTCCTTCATATACTTCTATACCCATTTATTTAGTGATTAAATATTTAGTGCCTATAACATTCCAGGCTATATACTAGCCAAGATGTGAGATATACATTATTAACATTGCATTATTCTTGTCTACATGAATCACTAGATTCTGGTTGAGGGATAGACAGATGATGATGATAGTTTAAGTCAAACAGAAATGGGTCCCATTAGAAACAGCATCATAATATTTCAAATTATCCTATCCAGATGTACAGCCATCAAGCCATTTGTACTTAAAAAAAATATATTACTTTGAATATATTACATATGTTTAGCCACTAAATTCCATTTTCTAGATAATTGTTTTGCTCCAGCTGGTATGTGTGGGTGTGCTTGTGTGTTTGTGAGTGTCAAAATTTAGATGCCCTCTATTTACAGCTAGCCCTCTCAGGTTTTATTATCCATTCACTTAATGAGTACACTTCAGATTTCTTCAGGCTGTTGATCAGATACATAACAGCACTGGCTCAAGGACAGAGTCTTGAAAACACAGAGGCAGACACTGTTCTGTAGTTCAGGGTTTGGCAAATCTTTTCTGTCAAATGACAAATGCGGATAATAAAAATTTAAGTCTGTGGGCAACATGCTGTCTGTCTATTATTTTTCTTTAATTTTTTTTTTAAATTGTAAAAAATGTAAAAACCTTCCTTAGCTCTTGGGCTATACACAAACAGGCTGGAGGCAGATTTGGTCTGTGGCCATAGTTTGCCAACCTTTGCTCTAGAATATGAGTCAGTGTGAATGCCACAACTTGTTTGAGATAGTTCAACCAAGTGTCTATTCGCCAAACTTTAAAAGCATGGAATCCATATTTATGATCTTAGACTACCACTATAAGTTTAAAAGGCTTTGTTAGAATACAAATAAATTAAACTCAAACAAATTATTAAGTTTACTAAACTAGCAAGAAGGCTTAAAACTCTTGGTTATGATCTATCATAAGTGAATATGTGTTGTATTTTGGTAACTTTGGCTTCCACATCTAAGTTGTTAAAGACCACTTGATCTGATAATTTTAGAATTCGTATAAGATTTGATCACATGCTTCTCTACACTGTATTTTCTAAAATCAACCTTTCACTTTTTCAAAAATGTACCCTGACTTCGAGTCTTGGCACAATAATTTCATAATTACATCCAATACTCTCTTTAGTACGTGAGGCAGTAATATGCCTGGGTCTGAATTTTCACCATTTTAATGGCACTCAGCATTCTTACTTTCATTTTGAGTATTTTTGACTTTAATTTTCTCTTTGAAAAAATTCTTTAAAGCTAATTCTTTCTAGCTAAAATTCTTTCTTTTAAATTGACTAAGCAGAAGGAAAACAATGGTCTATATTTTTCTCAACTATTGAGATGGTTCCTTAGCTTAAAATAAACAAAATTTATAAACTCCTTTTTTGGTTGCCTACAGTTTTACACAATCCATAGTTTAATCTGGACTTGGTATTTTTCCAGCTGTTCTTACAGAATCGTGCCTTTGTTTTATAGTATCACCACCAGCTTCTTTATAGGAAGAGACAAGAAACGATCTTAGAATAAAGGGTTTTTGAATAATAATGATACAAGGTCATACGGACTGCAGCCTAGATGATCTTATCTTTCCTTTTTTTTCCCTCTAAAATTAAAATGACCTATAAAATCTGTCCCATCAAAGTGAAAGTGGGTATTCATAGATATTTTTGCAAAGCACCTTGATGAAAGGAGTTTGTATACAAAGAGAGCTGTTTTTTCCTGACCTTCAGTATTTGCATGGATTTTGCCAGGGCAGTTAGAGAGAAATAATGACAATAATAGAAATACAGTTGATAGAGCCGATATACGTGAGACAGAAAGTCACTTCTTGAATAAATGAACAAAGAGCTACTGCCTAAGGAGAAATCCGAAAGTCTCTGCAGTAAGTGAATCACTTCCAGGATCAGGGAGCAGCCAGAGTGGGATGGGACATGGCCAGTTGGAAAGTACATCAGAAAACGTGGATTAAAACTGTCAGTAAAACAGCATAATAAAAGGAGGAGACTCAAGATCCAATAGTCCTGCTCTTGCTAAAGGGCAGAGAGTTTGATAGGGGGAGCAAGGGTTAATTATTTCACCAACTGTTAAGAAAATAAGGCATATAAATTAACACCAAACACAATTATTATTTTATAATTGCATGTTAGTTACATGAACTAAAAGAAAACTCAATATACGGTCAATGTGTGGTAGTTTGTTTGCTAAAGGCACTGGGAACACTAATTAGCAAATACTAAATCATTGTTTTTAGAGGAAATATAGGGTTAGATTTCTGCTAACCTATTGTCAACTGACCAATATATAACTTTATTCTACATGTGCTTCTCTTTAAAGACAACTTATGTAATACATATTGTTGATTCATTAACCCTGAACTCACCATCAACAGCGCTGTAACTCACACGGGATCCTGAACAAAGCTTATCTGACACGCTTGTCTCTCTCTGTAAGGCACATCACAGCTTCCTTGTGCTAAAGAAAACTAGTCAGGACTTTAGCACTAGGTTTTAGGGCCATTTTAAACAGCAAAATCACCAAATAACACAAAAAAATGAGAAAAACATGGCAATAAATGAACTGTGTAAAGGACACTTGTTTGCAATATGAGAGCTGAGACAAGAAGACAGAGTCATTTTGTTCAACCTCATTTGAAAACGTTCACCCGTGGAGACTCCATTTTCACCCTTCTGTGCCTGTACATGTCCGCACGTAAGTTACAAGTATTGATTTGGGGGTTACAAATAAATATAGGTTATTCTGGTTACATCAGAGGCACACACTACTGAGATGGATAAGTATTTTTGTTGTGTCTTCAGGAAGTGCTGACATAAATATTATGATGATAAAAAAACCACATAACTGTGGCCAGTTGACCTTTACATTGAGTTTAGAATAGGGAAAAATGAGGTCTTGGTAGAAGTATCACTGGACTTACTCCTTGAAAAGTGCACTAAATACCATATACATCAAGGAAGTGACTTTTCCTTAAAAGTCAGTCTGATCATATCTATTTGATGCCTGAGCTTAACATTCTATAAAGGTTTGTAGGTTTGTTCAAATGGCATTGTCAAAGTCTATTTAGAAATACTTCACTCTGCAAAACAAAGGAATATGTATTAGCAATATCAAGGGTTACTGCCTTCATTTTTATGTGACTTTTACAATTTCTATTGTTTTAGAAATGTTACCTAGGACAGTTTTTCTGACATTTCTCATAAAAGCTATTATGCATGAGTTTTTAATGTAAATTACAAAAAAAAAAATGATTTGCACTCCTAAGCATAATTAGAAATATACATAATCTATGAACTATTAGACTTTACACTATCTAGGGATTTACCATTTACAGATGTGACTCACCAAGCACAATAACAGAGTGGGCAGCAAATGCATGGCAGGAACCGTGGTGACGATCTGTAAGATGACGGTCTTTTCCTTCAAGCTAACTGCAATCTGCATATTCTCTGATCTCAGCTGTGCTACTGATCTCTGACATATTTACACACCTTACTGTCGGCTTTACCCTCTCAGAAGGAAAGTGAATTTCTTAAGTCACCAAAATATCCATACAAATGACTATGTGTTGATGGGTTGCTTTTCCCAAGCTATATATTTCTTCATTTACTTCTAAATGGTTCAAAGAGTTGAAGTAACTTACTTAAGGCAATAAAGCTTGTGTGCAGCAGAACAGCCATGAATCTGAGATACATACCAAGTCCTGGCACTCTTTTTCCAAACATAACCTTACTTGCCCAACTACAAGTGTAAAATATTCAGAAAGTTTCCTCCCCAAAAAGAGAAAAGCATGAATCAACACTGGCAACAATAATAATAATATAAATGCAGATTTCATTAGGGTCACAAAGAGAATTTAAAAAAATAGGTGTATATATGCTAATATAATATATTCTAATAATGTTATGATAAATGGTTATTGTTAGTATGAACTAAAAAGTATAATATCCTGTTTATATGTCTTACAGGAATATTACTCTCATAGAAATCATATTACTATTAATTAGCTCTAGAAAGCAATGTGCCCTTCACAGCATCAACTAATCAACTTGGTAATAAAAATGAGAAATTACAGCTGTTAGACTAATGGGCCTGCAAAACCACAAAGAGGTCATTGTTGTAGAATATTCTTTCAAATGTGACCCACGGTGCACAGGGATCAAAATATTACGTGTGCAAAAAGTCTTCCACTTTATAACTCCATGAAATCTTCACAACAGGATCGGTTAGAACCCAAGGCAGTCCTGACTAAACAAAGTTTTTGTAGTGAGTATCATGTTCAGTGATATGAACAATGAATGGGATAAATTAATGACATAAGAAGACATGGCTACAAGGTATGACTTAAGGAAATTCAGAGCAAGAGAAAAAGCTTGGGCCATTCAGGTCTAGAAAAATGTGTTGTAATAAAACAAAATTTAGTCAAAGTCAGAGATGCCAGGCAAAATGCAGGAATACTGATATTGTGAAAAAGATATAATTATCCTTACTTCTTTTTAAATTTTCCTGCTATGAGCCAGAAAGGGTTATAAATGTTTATCAGGTCATCAGAATTCTCATTATTAAATACAATCAATCATTGTACAGGGTGTAGCCTATCAGTGGAAATATGATAGTGCCTGTTCAAAGCGGAGATGACCAAAAAAACCATCACTTGCTATTCTAGAATAAAATGACCAAGTGAAGGTCGATATTGAAAGTGAGATGGGAGCTAATAACTTAATAAATATTAAGTAAACAAAAGGAAAATTTCAATCCTCAAATTATAAATGAATAATTTCAAAGAATATAAATTATATGATGAATGGCTATTAATTATACAGACTCAGAATTAGAGGGAGCTGTGTCATTTAGGACCCTTTACATCTCACACACTGAGTACAGTTAAAGCTAAGCAGAATCATATAATGTAGAGAACATTATTGGAAAGAACATGACCATTTTGAAGAAATTATATCAATAAACACGTATAGAAAGAAAAAAAGAAAGAAAGAGAGAGAAAGAAAAAAAGAGCAAGCAGAGCAAAAATGTATTCACTAGATAGAAAACCATGAAACTCCAAAAATCATCTAGCTTGGTTAAAAATGTGGTCAGCCAGTTCTGCTGGTTTTCAAATCCTTTCCTTATCGTGTCAATGACTTTCCTAGTACCTGAGTCAGTCCTGCCCAGGTCTTAAACCAGAGCTCTGTAAATATTAGCAACCCCTCTCTGATGCCTAGTTGGAGCCTAGAATTAGTGTCATTATCTCACTTTCACTGTACATTTTGTTTCAAGTGCACTGAGGCAGCCACATGTCCAATAGGCAATGATTTTCTTATCGTTTCTTGCCTTATATACCCAGTTGTCATAACTAGTCTTCTGTTTCTCTCTGCTGGGTAATTCCAGTCCCACTCAGAGACATGTTTTACCATGCACACTCATAGTTTAATGTTCACTTTTAAGAGACTGTTACTAATAATTCACTTTGAAACTGGTCACTTTCCGATAATTGGCTCACCCTCTTTTCTCTGATTTGTAATTACCATATAATTAACATGTTTAATTTAGGAGCAACGCTGTTCTTATAATTAACACTTTAAACATACAAATGAGAATACTTTAATCACATGGACAGATAATTTAGAAGCATTTCACCATCAGCCTCTCCATTGAACTGTGACATTCTCCATATATGTGTGTGTCATAGCTCAATGCTTGTGCACATGCCATGCATTCTGCCTGGACCAGATTTTGTCCTTCAGGATGACTTAAACATTACCTCTTTTGTGAAGCGTCTCTTGATGAATCTTTAATGGCCTCACAGACTCATTAAGGCATGTATTTCCCATTCATTCATTATAGGATTAATTAATAGAATAATTTTTTTACATGTGTGTCTCTTACACCACATTATGAGCTCCTTGAGAGCAGGGAGCCTGTCATTTGTTTCCATGATCCCATTCTTAGTACAGTACCTGATACATAATAAGTGTTAAATATATATTCTTCAAATAAATATTGAATGAATTCAAAACATTACCCGGCTCAAAAGTGGATATGTTTTTTAAGCTAAATATTGGCTTTGTTAAGAATGTGATAGCAAAGCAGGAAGATTCATAGACATGTATGGATGGAGAGAAAACAAGAGATAAAAGAGGTAAGAAAAATCAAGGAAAGACAGTATTTTTACCGTATTATATACATTTTAAAATCCCCCAAGTACTTTGACTTAATCTAAGTAATGGGAAATAAACAGTTGGAATAAAATTTTTGTTTCTTTTTGTATTGTTCTGCCCAGTATCATCCTGTAAACTTTCCCTCCAGATAAAAGACAGAAGAGCACCATTCCTTTTAAAAGTCTTGGGGCTCGTATTGCACAAAGCACTAAATACTGAACAGTTATTATAATAAATGCAGTGTATCTGTATTCCTACTGCACCCAAGTGCATATTTACATTATAATTGAATATGTATTTGTTGTACGCAAATCTGTTTGCTGAGACTACAGCAAGAGTATCTGAAAGAATACTTTCCTAATAGAATATTTTGCCTCTCAGTCCTTGTCATAACCAAGGATAATATGAAAATCCATCAGAGCATTAAAAAATGTGGTCAAGAAATGTTATCTGTCTTCATTTAGTTTAAATTATGGCATTGATCAACATTTAGAATTTCTAAATGGGAAATTAGGTACATTCCTAAAACAGACTCCAGAGAGTATTATTCAAAATACTTAATTTTAGTTCGGGTACCTAAAGTTATGGTTAAATAATTTATGAGTTTTTGTGTCCTTTTAATATATTTCCTGCATGTTCTTATTCATAAGCTTCTGGTTTAAAAATGGTAAAAACTCTTCAATTCACTATTTTATATTTCAAAAAAATAGATGGAAACTTAATTAACATTTTTAAACTGTAAGAGTCAGATAAGGAAAAGACATGTCTTTTTTATTCCACAAATATAAAAGGAATCCAAATGTAATAAATCTGCCCTGAATAATGGTTTGGTTATAGGTAAAGTATAAACTATTTTGATATGATTTTACATTTATAGTATTATATCTCATGAATTCAAATATAGTATTTAAAAATAATGAACCTGGGTAACTGACAAGATGGAAACACTATGAAGAAACAAAGGGTTTAGTGCAGAGATGAATTGCTCAAGCTGTGTCTTGATGAGTCAAGGTACTAGTGGCATGCTCAAACGGAAATATTTGTTAGTTTGAAGATTGGTTAGATGGGCAACACATGGAATTTGATTGCAACTAGAAGAGTGAACTATGAGAGTGAAAACATACCAGGGTGATTATCAGAGTGTGGAAAAAGAAGATGAGTGGGGCAAGAATGGAACCAGATAAAAGCAACATTTGAAAAATCATTCTCAAATATTTTCCATACTACTACACTTGAGAAATGGCATTTTCACATGGAAATTCACATCCAGATTTTACTGAAACTTTCCAAACATATTTGAAGATATGAAGCACTAATACAATTAATCATGTGCACATAGCAGTGTCAGCCCCTGTAGATCATGACCTAACTAAATCGGTTTCAGACTATGGGCAAGTACCAGAGCAAAGCTGTACTACTAAATTTTTCAAGTAGCGCACAGGAATGCAAGTGAGGGGGAATGACATTTTTAAAGTGGCACTCCTAAATTCTAATTTACTTTCTAAATTGATAATTTTAGGCAATTCGGAGGCCTATAATGAGGACTTTAAGACCTCACATCCCACTTCAAACACTTTGCTAAAATGGAGGCTATGCCTCTGTGACTACATATGTACATGATCTGTGCAGACTACATCATCCATATCAATGACTAACAATACATTTATAGAGGTTTAAAGAAGATATTAAAAAAAAATCCTCAGGTGCCAGAACCAAAGATATACTTTAAAATCAAACACAAATAATATAGTCAATCACAGTAACACGAAAGAAGGATTGGGGTGAAGTAGCAGAGTTAAAGCATTTTTTAAAACCATACTAATAGAGAAAGGAAATAGAACTAGTGGTAACTTTAAACAATTTTAGGCCAAAGAAGCATGGTAAATACTTAAGAGAAATTAATGTAGGAATCAAAATGAATCCAATTCCAAAACAGCAGAAGGGCAAGAAAAGATAGTCATTCCATGAGAGAAAAGAGAGAAAAGAAAAAGAATAAAAATAAAAGGAACTTGATAAAAAATATAAAACAAAGTAGTACACAGAGATCCAAATCAAAGAGAGAATAATGGAAAGAAATTTCATGGTATTGAAAAACACAAAACAAGGTGTTACAAATAATTTCAAATCTATCAGTAATCAGAATAGTGATAAATGGACTAAACGGCTAGTTATGAGACACGGACTTCCAGACTTTAATAAAAAAATTAACAAATATACAAATGTGTCACTATGCAGTTTTTTAAAAGGTCACTAAAAACATAACAAGAAAGATTAAAAGTAAAGAATTAATAAAATATAGACCTTAGGGAGCATAAAACACAAGAACAGTGATAGAACCATATTAACATAAGGAAAATAGATTTTATGGCAAAAATGATGGCTATTCTTTAGTAAGTATATCCTTATTCATAGATTAAAGAAACAAGAAATAACGATCCTGAACCCGCATAGGCATAACAAATTATCTTAAAATATGAATGTAGTCAAAATGGCTGAATTACTAGGTAAAATTTAAAAGCCACAATCACAGCAAGGAAGCTGACCACTTTCTTTGCAATTAACAGATCAAGCGGGCATTTAAGCCATACAATGGAAAAAGAAAGGGAAAAGAAAACATCTACTCTTTATTAAATAAACACAATATTTATTTTCAAAAGTCAGCATAATTTCACAAAGTTTCAGTTAGTAACTAAGAATCAATAGTATATAACTCATATTATTTGATTCAAGTCATAAAATACAAACAAAAACCGATACCTCTGCTTCTGGCTATAGTAGTGAGAACTGCAGCAGATACCCCTACTGCTGTGGTCAGGTAACTAGAAAAGCCACATAAAATTTAAAATCACATGGTTGAAGACATGGTACAGCTGCTGAGGCACCAGATGTTTTATGCTGGTTCATGGATTCATTCATTAGCTCATCAAAGAATTCTATGAGCTAGAGGTTGTTATAATCCTCCTTTTATATATAAGAAAATTGAGGCTCAGATAAGCCATGAATAAGTGATGGATCTGGAATTCAAACCTCTTTGGAATGCAACCTTGAGCATTTTTAACATCTTCACTATTTTTCCTGACAGCAATAATAGCAACAGTAAAATTGTTAATTTTTAATCAGCTATTTTCTAGGCATCATTCTAACCATTTTATATTTATTAAATCATGTAATCATTACAATAGCTCTATGAAGTAGGTACTGGGGACAAAGGAGGGGAAAGAAAGACCACAGAAGTTGTGGAAGAAAAAAAAACTTCACATAAGGAGAAAATGATCCATAATATCAAATGAAGAAAGGATGTCCAATAAAATTAAAAATTTAAAATATCTATTGAATTCGTTGAATTATAAATCTATAAACTAGTTTCAGTGAAATGGTGGCAGTAGAAACACTATTGTAATAAGTGAAAAAGAAGTAAAGAATTTGAGATAGAACATGCAAGATATCTGTAGCATAGTAAGAAATATATTCGATCTCTCTCTGTTTCTTGGCACAGATCTCCTAAAACCCTCAGAATTTCCTTAGTGATAGGAGTGTCTTGGTTTTCAAATGAGGACCCTTTTGACCACACCTGAGTTTATGCTAATGAGGTGACTTAGGGTGGGGCCCCTAGATAGCCTTGGGGCTCGTCACCACAAACACCAAACATGTAATTAGAAGGCAGGAATTCTCAGTCGTAAGCTGATCTCAAGGTAAGGAAGCAGAGCTGGAGACTGGATAATAAAAACTCTTGAACAACGTTTGCAGAGCTGGGTGTGCCACACACCCTGACTCCACAGGGACATTGTACTCAAGGGCCTTTCTAGGCCTTGCCCTATGTATCACTTCACTTGGTTGTTCATTTGTAGTCTTTATAACAAACCAGTAAACCTAAGTAAAGTGTTTTATTTTTTTCTTTTGTTTTTTGTGTTTCTTTTCTTTTTTTTTAATTGAAGTATAGTCAGTTACAATGTGGCAGAAAATCACAGTCATGCATATACATACATATAACATCCATTTTCATATTCTTTTTCTTTAAAGGTTATTACAAGATATTGAATATAGTTCCCTGTGCCATACAGAAGACATTTGATTTTTTTAATCTATTTTTATATATAGTGGTTAACATTTGCAGATCTCAAACTCTCATACTTATCCCTGATTTATGATGTTCTGTGAGCCATTTTAGTAAATTATTGAACCTGATGATGGGGGGTCATAGAAACCCCTATTTATCACCAGTCAGTTAGAGGTGTTAGTGGTTCAAGAGTTGTAACTGACATTTAAATTGCTGCAGTCTAGGCAGTCTTGTGAGACTGAGCTCTTAATCTGTGGGGTTTACATTAACTCCAGGTAGTTAGTGTCCGAATTGAATTGAATTGGTGGACGCCCATCTGATGTCAGAGAATTAGTCAGTGTCAGAAGACACATCACAGTATCCTGTTGTAAACAAAAAATACTGCAACCATATCAGTAAACAAAGAATGCTGAAACCATCAAGTCATCAGTGGGCTGCCACCCCCCCCCCCAGTGAAGACTAGCCTGCAGCCCAGACTCTGCAGCCACTCACAATGGTGCACCCGGAGGGGACTTATAATAAGAAAGGACAGGATACTGGCCCTAGATAGCTAAGTGCTTGTCAAAGGAATGCATTCAATGAGCCCAAATGTTTGCTTCCTCCCATACATACAAAAGCACTAAATTCTTTATCTTGAGATGTCTAGTTTTCTTTAGATAACAAGTAATCACTTACTGTTCCAACTACCTACCTGGTCTTTGTTGTAAAGCTCCTGTATATCCTAGCTCCTCCCCTACCTCTTCAGAGCAGTCCCTCAGAGCATCTGAGAGGCTGTCATCCTGGCTCAAGTCCTCCCACCAAATAAAACATAACTCTCAACTTTTAGGCTGTGCATTTATTTCAGTTGACACCGTCAAAGAAGTTTGTCTGAGATAAAGTGAAGAGAGGCCAGTTAGTAACTGGAGGATCAAGGGAAGTTTTTTGTTTGTATTATAGAGAGCTTTGGGAATACAGGAGACCCTTGAACAACAAGGGGGTTAGGGGCGCCAACCCTCTGTGGAGTCAAAATTTTGTGTGTAATTTTACAGTTATTTATTCATATCCACGGTTCCACACGGATCATGGAACTGTACTACATATTTAGTGAAAAAAAATCCAGGTATTGGTGTACCTGCACAGTTCAAACCTGTGTTGTCTACTGGACAACTGTATTTTACAGGTTAAGGGAGTATTTAGGAGGAAGAAGTTAATTAGGAGACATTGTAGAGTGAAGCCAGATCACTCAGGAAGTGAAGAGAAAGTAGTCAAGGGTAGATTGAAACTTAACCCTGAACCCATAGTGGGAACAAGAAAGAATGTGATTGTTGTTACTTTTGTTACTTTAAGAAGAGACAACAAAGTCCTCTTAAAATGAAGCAGGACTCTGTGGGGTCCTCCCTGGTACAAATCCAAGTCCCTCAAGTTTCTTGTTTGTAGGAAATAGGCTACATTCAGCCTCCTGGACCTTCCCTGAGTTCCAAAGGACAGATTCAAACAGTTGCTCATCAGGGAGGGGAGAGGATGCAGAGACAAGGGAGAAACAGTCAAAAAATAACAGTGCAGCCCTGGGGTGGGCCTTGGTTCCTCCTCAAGGGATATACACAACATATCTTTGAGTTATTTTGCAGGAACTAAAGCCCTCACCCAGGTGGAGGATGGCAACTTCAGGCTGAGCACAAGATTCTTGGAACACTGCTCTGTAATCTCACCATCAACCAATCAGAAGAAAGTCACACACCCTGCTGCCCTCACCCCAAATTTTGCCTATAAAAACTTTTCACAGAAAACCATCAGAGAGTTTGGGCGTTTTGAGCATGAATCTCCTTGGCTGGCCCTGCGATAAACCTTTCTCTGCTCCAGACTCCAACATTTTGGTCTGTTTGACCTCACTGTGCAGAGGGCACAGAAACTTTTGTTAGGTAACATTCTAAGTACATCTCTGATGTCTTAAAGGTTTTGTGTAACCAAGGAAGTAAGAACTTCCACTGAGAACAGGAAGTCCAAGACTAGTTAAGAGAAATGAAGTTTACATAGATATTCAGGAAATGAGACAGACGATGGGTAAAGAAAACAACTGAGTGAAATCCCCTCTCTTCACATTTTTCTTTAGCCAACACAACTGAAAATAAAGATGTCTGAAGGAAAATCAGAAACTTACTTTACAATAGCTTCTCTAAGGACAGAGCTTATGTGTTTATAAACACTTACAGGGAGTCTAGAGGGGAAATGGGTAGTTGATATGGGTACAGAGGGAAAATGTCTTGCTGACATTAGCCAATGGCTTTATTTTGCCCCAACAGATTAAACTCTCAATTTCTACCAAAGGACAGTTTCTACTATATTGCGGTATTTAATTTGAACCTTTGGGTTTCACTATGTTGAACGGATTTTTATTGCAATTGATTTGTATATATGGAATGATGTATAAATTCAAATTGGCATTACAAAAATGTATCAGAGAATACAGTAGTTTTTAATCCACAATACATATCTTTAGAGAGCAAACATTAATATGTATTTGTTAAATAAACAGATGTATCTTTAATACATAAAAATGTGTAAGTTTTGGGAAATAAACTACTTTGAAAAATTTTCAATCTGTATGTAATTTATTTTTTTTATATAACATAAATTAATTTGAAACTTTAACTCCAGAAAATAATCTCCTGGAGTTGTAATTTAAAATCATGTATAAGAATTGTTATGAAAATTATAACCATAACTTGGTCTGACCTATGCTTAGAATGAAAAATTGCACATAATATATTTACTCATAAAAATAAAATATCTGGCATAGTTTTATGTTTCTTATACCTCCAACATAGAATTAAGTTTATTTTATTCCATACACACAGGGTATAAACTATTTCACTGTTCAGTAGTTAAACAGCATTAAAAAATGTTTTTGTCCTTCTGTTTTCCTTTTTAATGACTCCACTGTTTAAAAATGGCAGTTTGATTTTAATATTTACTCATCTTCACTTTGAGAGAGGATGACCTTCAAATAATTAAAAATTGGAATTAAAAACATTTAAATCTTCATTAGCTTTTAATTAGAGCACTCAAGATACTTTTTTTTCCAAACTTGGATTTTTCATAACAACCATTATAGAGGCCTTATTACTCAATACTTAATTTTATACTTAGCTATTAACTTAAATTAAAAAAGAAACAGCAGAAAATACATTATATCTACAAGTGCATATTTGTGAGATGTTGGAAATGAACATCATCAACATTTTTAGTGGATCTTTTAAGTGAATTAAAAGATTTGTTTCATGAAAGAGAGACTAAAATAGAATTACTCAATTGTAATCTACAAAAGTTCTGAATTAATCAATTCAGAATTGATATTTAATTATATGAATGCAGAGTTAAGTGATAGTTGATATAGTTATTGACTTTAAATGCCCGAGGAATAAAGCTATAACATGGTGAATGGATGTGAGTCGCATATATTTAGATCATTG
This sequence comes from Camelus bactrianus, assembly GCF_048773025.1. Lineage (NCBI taxonomy): Eukaryota > Metazoa > Chordata > Mammalia > Artiodactyla > Camelidae > Camelus > Camelus bactrianus. Next base: position 101,381,145 of record NC_133539.1, read on the forward strand.
AGCTCAGCACAATTCTATTTGTTAGTGTTTTAGTTTTGTATGCACATATGTGTGTGTGTACATATATGTGTATATACATACATATTTTTTTCAAGTATTCGGTCTCCCCTGTAGTGACCAGATTACCCTACTCATGAGAAACTTGGAAAACTTACGAAAATTAAAATTTATAAAAAGCATTGAAGAGATTAGCAAAGCAATAGTGGTGAATTAACAGATTATGCCAAAAAAAAAAAAAAACTGTAAGTTAAAAATCAGAACTCTTCCAAAGTTTACTTTTAAAGTGAACCTAGTTTTCCCTCTGACTTTCCATTAAAACATAACTATAAAATAAAATAAACTGAAAATAAATGAAATGAAGCTAAGAGACAGAACCATGTTCCTCTCAGTCCCTCTTGGTTTTTGGTGTTTTTCAACTCCAGGCTGCTTTTGAAATGCCTTCCCCTATGCAAGTTAAGCATGATGAGTGTGACCTTCAAATAACTGAAAATTGGAACTTCACCCCAGACGTGCCCATAGCACAGCAATAGAGTTCTCATCACATATTAGAATTAGAGAAAATCCACACTAATGCAGCATATTACCCAGAAGGGACTAGATAAAAATCAGGAAAAATTAACGTAATAGCAGACAACTATGTATGTCTAGGTGGAAATGGCAAGAAAGGGTTATGTAAGACCTGAGATCATGTAATCTCATACTGTCAATATGTCCATGTACTTCCCTGAATGGATTCCTTCTTTTTATCTGGGCAGCTCAAGAAAGAAAAGGAACCCATATTTATAGAACATTAGTAGTCCGGCAGTCTATCTTTGCTTCACAGATGTTATCAGTTTTATTCCTCATAGTAACTCTGAGTGATAGGCATCATTCTCTACAGTAAAAGTCACTGAAGTTCAAAGATGGTAAGTTTCTTGCTTTAAGTGATAGAACTTGAATTGAAACCCAAGTTTTCTGCTTTGAACTGGATTTTTTTCATTATAATCATGTTTCCCTTGTGGGCTTTTTCATTAAAATACTCTGGAAGTTTAACAAAAGACAGGTCCTTGAACCCTACCCCATATCTACCCAATCAGCTTCTACAGGGGAATTCTGAGAAATTCTTACAGCTAAAAAAGATGTCAGGAAATTGTGCACATTCTATAGATGCTCCTTTTTGCCCCAAATGATGTAAACTGTATAAAGAACATTTAAAATTTTAAATCAACCCATAATCAGGCTGGAAAAGAAAAACAAAGAAACAAAAAAAGCTCTAGTGAATTAAAATTGTGAAAAGTCCTTGAAAGAGAGAATGTAAAATAGATGAGATGGAAGAAGAAACTGACTATGGAAATAGAAAACACAAACTTTAAACTACTATAATTCACCCTTGACTGAAGTTTAAATAAGCTATAGGTAATAATGATAACTGAGAAAATGTCCATGGAGAAGAATCCTGCCATATTGGATACCATGGAAGTGCTAAGCTAGTCATCAAAGAAAAGACAGCATTGTAGAGAAGAGTATTGCTCTTACAGCTTACTTACCTTCTGATGTCCTTGGGGTCCAGGGAACGAAAAGGACAGATGTATACGAGAGTTTATTAAAAAGAAATTTTTACACAGGAGTTTCTGCAATAAAGAAATTGCGTTTTCTGAGATATTCACTGGTGTTTCCTGAGCTACTTGACACCAAGTTCTTCCGAGAAGAGTCATTCCCCGTGAAGTGCTAAGGTGCTGGAATCTTGATGTATGTAGGGCAATGTAGGGAAAAAATATACATTGTATTTGCTAATTTAATTTGTATCTGGTGTGTTTTATTGAGATTTATTTTATGTACATTATGTATATTTTCTTTCATGTAGCTGATGCCGGACCCTCAAGTATGGTTTTCTCCATGCTATCTGGGTAAGAAAAATTAAAACCACAGCTCAAGTAGATTAAAAATTCACCACAACAAAAAGCCTTGTTTACTTGACATCAAGGATCAGTACTGCACAAGGGAATACTAATTTGAAGTCGACTGTATATAAAAATGTCAAAAATGAAAGGGAGCCTGTAGGCAAGCCACAAAACTGTTATTTGGGGTGCCACAACATGGACAGGGAGATGTTTACAACTTATCCCTAGACTGGGCCACTTGTGACCTAGGTATCTTTGTTCTCTTTAGAGAATAACTGCGGTAAATTGGAAAAGAGAGAGAAGATGCTGTTCTAAGTAGATGGCAGAGAATAGGAAGAATGTGCAGCTTCATCTATACCCAGGGGACTAGGAAATACTGTCTCTTAGCAACAGTTGCCCTCCTCCAGCCTCCCTGAAAGCAGGCTAGTATAGCTAGTATACAAGCCATAGTAAAACTTCCTATCCCATCCTGAAAGGGAGACTTACCACAGTCTAACAAGAATTATAAACTAAAAGATTCAAAAGCACAGTCAAGAATTAGCTAATGGGATGCAGGCCAATACTGTGATAGAAACAAAAATGCAGATGTCCTTTGCCAACTTTTGACCCCAGGATAGTGTAAAACCAAAGGAGCAGTCAGTGCTTGGGGAGATGGACAAGAGAGCAGCACAAGCCCTGAGAGCTTGTCAGGTTTCCAGGTGCCCTGAAGAGTGGTCCAGAGGTGGAACATGGCCCTGGCTGAGCTAGTGGACCCCACTCCTGTGATGAAAACACACGCCGAGGAAATGTTTAGTGGCGACTCTAAAAGTGTGGGGCCCAGTAAAGGAGTACCCCCTGCTCAGACCTAATGTTATTCCTGGTCCAGATCATCACCCAGGAATGAAGAAAGTCGTGAGTCCTCAGATTGGTAGGGCCAGTTAAGAGTCGAAGGGGATAACCAAAATAAATCCACACTCAGAAGGTTTTACAGATAAGTTATATCAAATTTCAATCTAAAAAGCTAATTCTTTATGCCAGATTAAGATGTCTATTGGAAAGAGATCCCTGAAAAAAAAAAATCAGCTGTTGTGAATGTGGTAATCCTTTGTGCAAAGCTCATATTCATGAATGAAATATTGAAAAAGAAAGAGAGGTAAGGAATTCTATTTTCTGGTTGAATCTAAATATTAGGCTGCTATTGTCTATCTTACATTTTACCACAGGAAATCTAATTTCCTTCAGGTATTGTGAGGACTTAATCTGTATCCTACAGTACTAAAACATGTGAATCCAAGTTTTCTTTCTGAAATTTCCTCATACATGAAACTGAGATAGAAGGGAAGAGGGCAGGGCCCAACTATTATAAAAACAATACAGCCACTGAGGATACGGCATAAAATAGTTAGAACCAAGGAGGCCCAAGATGACAGAAGATTTGGCTCCCAGTAGACCTTGAGGTTCGTTGTAATATATTAGCATGTTAAATGGCACACCCATAGGCACCATAACAGTTCCCAGGCTGACTATACAATGCCCAAAATTGGACGGGGGACCAATTCTTGGAAATCCCCACCCCTTCCCCAAAATAGTTGGAATAATTCTCCCACTTGTTAGTATATGAAATTACCTAGCCAATAAAAACTAACCACACCTTCACCCGAGGGCCACCTCTTTTGCCTTCTGAGACAGCCTGTGCCCTGTCTATGGAGTGTGTATCTCCCTGAATAAATCTACTCTCACTTTACTACGGAATGTGTATCTCCTAAGGCTGCTCTCACTTTCCTAGTTGACCCCATGCTCTGAGGCTGCTCTCCCTTCTGAGATGGACTGCATTCTGTCTATGGAATGTGTATCTCTCTAAATAAGCTTGTTTTCACTTTACTATGGCTTGCCATTGAATTCTTTCCTATGTGAGACAAGAACCCACTCTTCAGTAACAAAATTACTTATGTGAGTTTCCTCTAGAATTCTTCCCAGGCTTCTCAAGCAAAATATGTCCACAATCAAACTCTTAATCAATCTCTAAAAAATCTACGTCTCCTCTGATCTTCATCTGAGGAAACAGTACCATCAATGGCTCAGAAGAAAAACGTGGAATCCCCTTGATCCCTCCAGCTCCACCTTGCCCTACACGGCCATCATCCAGTCCTATCACTTCTATTACAAAATGCACTGTAAACTTTGTCCACCTTTATGGTCTACTCTGGAGTACTAAAAGAGCCTCCTAACTTGTCTGCCAGCTTTCACCACTGCCACATCCTATTCTGTTCTCCAGGTAGCAGCCAAGATGAATAATCTTTTTTGTAGCACAGCAGAAATCTCATCACATCACTCTCCTGTTTAAAAACCATCAATAACTTCCCATGGACTTAAAATAATACCTAAATCCTTGCCATGCCCTTCAAAGCTTATTTTATCTCTTCCATTCCTGTTCATTGCCCTCTAGCCACAGTGGTATTTTTTCCTATTTTTAAAGTGTCAAGCTATTTCACACTTAGGGTTTATGCATCTTATAGTACAAGTCCTTGACATCAACATAAATGACAATTCTTCTATAAATTCATCCTTAGCCCTTGAAAATAAAGATCATCAAATTATTCTCTCTTATATCACTCTGGGTTCTTTTCTTTTATAACATTCATTATTAGAGCTTGAAGTTATATAAATATCTGTGACTTAATTTGTGAGAAGCCCTTCTCCTCTGTAAGTTTTTAATCTACACTACTGAATCTTAAGTATATAGACTACATCTGATATTTGGAAAGCATTTAACAACTATTTCTTATAGTAATGGACAAATGATAGTGTATTGACAATTTTTCAAAAGTCCATACATTGAGTGCTAAGTAAAAAAACAAAAAAGCAGAAAATTAGCAATATAATCATATATTATAAAACAAGTTACATAAAAATGTCAGTTTAATTTGCAAAATTACATTTTGTTTTTACTTTAACTTTAAAAGTTAAATAAACTAAGATCTACTTATTTTTGCTTTTGCTACGTATTTAAGTGCTAACTGAATCTTTCAACCTGAGAAAGAAATTCATCATAGCCATCACATACAAGTCCCCATAGATAGCATAAAATATTTAAGTATTCAAATTAAATAAGATATTTAAAAACCATCAAAACTTAATTGCCAGTTGACAGTGCTCGAGTACATTCTTTGAAATATGAAAATGAAGCTTTAAAATAATGAAGACTAGTCAGAAGCCCTCATGTGAAAAATAAATATGAGCCATTTGAGATGTTTAATCACAGTATTTCAAGAGGATATTTTAAATCAATACTCTATAAAGAGAAGTCATTCAGTATTTTAGAATATTTTAAATGAAAAACTGAAAACCACCAGAACTCAGCAAGTTCTTAAAAACAAATCCTTTGAAAGTGTGCATCATTTGTATTTTTTATGGCCAGATTAGTTTCTTTTCAGTTTTTCTTTTTCCCCTCAGGTTATGTCTCAAAAAAACAAAACAAAACAAAAACAAACCAGAGCCTTCAAAGTCCTGATACAATTGTAACAGAAATTCAATGTAGTTTTTCTTGTATTAAAGATAAATCTAGTAATCAAAGTGGCAAAGTCTGTTTGTTATCAGTCAGTCTGCAGGCAGTGTAAAAGATCAGAGTCTGGCACCAGAAGAGCTCAGGACTAGAAAGCTTGAATTACTTCTGTGGAAAAGGTGACACTCTCTGGTCTATGTGGAAAGAATACATATCTCCCAGTACTGCTGTGTAAAGCTGATACTTGAAAGGTGCAAGAAACAATATATATATATGTGTGTGTGTGTATTTGATCCATTATAGAATGCATTCCTGTATACCAAATATTTGAAATAAACAAAAAGCTCTAACTATGCATTTCCATATGAACAAATTACTTATTAGAAACAAACAGACCCAACACTTTTACTTGCTTGTCACAGAGACAAGACAGATAAATTTCTAGGAGTGGTATTTTAGTTTCTGTCCCTTAAATCACAAAGCTCAGTTAATTTTAAAATAAGACTTTCATGATTCTCTGATTTTAAAATCAATGTTTGTGTCTAGTAATAGCTGAAGGAATTTATTGTGAAATTGGCTGGGCCATTCCACCCTCCAAATAAGGTTGGCTAATTTCTTGCGAGAGGCATGGGCTACATTTTCCACTGTCCCCTTTATACCTGTACCTAGAGTGAAACATTTTCAAATTTAAAATAATAAAATCTTTAAAAACACAGACATCTTATTTAAAAAGTCATAAAATAAATGATTATAAAAAGAAAAATGATTCAAAGCAGCAGTTCTCAAAAGTTTTCGGATTCATGATAACTTTTACTCTCAAAGTTATCAAGTGATGCCCCCCCCCAAGTTTGTTTATATAGATTCTATCTCTATATATTTACTATACTTGAATGAAAACAAAGGAAAATTAAATATTTATTAATTTGGTTTAAAATAGTAGTAGTAAACCCATCACATGTTAATGTAAATAATGGCTGTAGTGAAAAATATTTCCCCCTACCCTAAAATTAGTAAGAGGAGTAGCATTGTTTTATATAAGGCTTAATAAAAGAGAGCTGGATTCTAATATTTCCTTCTGAACTCAATATTTAGTTATGTATTGCTTTGGTTGAAGCATATGAAGAACATTCAACATTACATTTGTAGTTGGAAAGGAGAGGAGGATTTTAATAGACTTTAACAGATAAGTGTACATATCCTTCTTTGATGGTACACCTAAACTCAAGTGGTAGGCTTTTTAAAAATTTGTTTTATTTTTTAGATTAGTTGAAATTTGGGATCTAAAAACCAGATCAGGGAGCTTTTCATACCTTGCTACTTTCAAATCTCATTTTATTTTGCATTTTCAATGGATGTCTTACCCAGACATGATTTTGTCACATTATATATTAGTCACCTGGAAAACATTGATTTACTGGGTTATGTGAATCTTACGTTGACATGTTTGAGTAAACAATGTAAAAAAACATCACATTTGTTATTACCACCAGTCTCATCAGAAAGTCTTAGCCCATGGTGGCTGATAAAACTGTTCTGAATGTCTGATTTTCACATAAAAGCTTAAATCGTATTATTGACAACTAATATTATCAGTTGTTTTCCTTAAAGCTACAGACTTAGCTTTATGTTTGAGAAAGTATCTGCCAATAACTGAAGTCTGAATAATCATAGTTTGCTCCTCAATCATTCTTTCCAATGTGTACCAGGAACAAAAGCTGTTCAGCTCACAACTCAAAAACAATAACGAAGTGTTTTTCCCCATTGCAGTCATTGTAATTTGATATATGGCAGGGGTACTTCGTGGAAGCTTCCTATTTTGTCACACAGAATAGTAAAAAGATTATTTCTGAGGGTACAGATTTAATAAAATTAATCATTCTTATTGATGTAATAATAATTTTTTCATGTGAAACTGACTTTTTATTTTATTTATTTATTTTTTTTACTTCTCAGAGTGATGAAGAATACACTGTTGGGATTCTCTTGATTAGTGTTAAGGTTCCAGCAATTTTTCCTACCATATCACTTGCACTATTAGTGTAAATGTCACCACAGTAAAAAAAAAAAAAAAAAAAAAAGGCACATATGATCATAGTTATAAATACTATGACAGTAGTTCTGACTTTATCAAATAGTTCCTTTGATAAGGTCTGGGAATTTAGGGGACCACACAAACTATCCTTTGAAAGCCAATGAAAAAAAGAATTCAAAATATGGCTAACTCAAAGACATAATGGACACACATTAAAAGGAAACAAAATAACTTGAAGGGGAAACAGCTGGCTGAATCTGGGAAAATTTGAGCAACAAAGTAAATAATTTTTGTAAGTAATTACAGTCCACTGAGTAAGAATTCATAAAGTCACACTGATTAAATACATAATTTAATAATTGAAAGAGAAAGAAAAGCTCTGCTTTACTATAGAAAGCCAAGAAAGCTAAGAAAGCCAAGTAACAATGTAGGAGGAATAACGGAATTAGAAAATCATTTGTCAATCATCGCAAAAGTAACTATGGTACTCAGAATCCAAGATGGCCTCCAATTATCTCACTTCCTGATATTCACACCCCATGTACTCCCCTCCCACACTGAACAGGGTTGCCTGTGTAATGGATAAGATATAGTAGAAATTATGGTGTGTGTCTTCTGAGGTTAAGGTATAAAACACATTGAAGCTTCTATGTTATTCTCTCTCAGATCATTCACTCCAAGGTTAGCACTTACCATGTCAAGAGGACACACAAGCAGCCCAACGGAGACGCAGGGGAGAAGAGCTCAGATCATATGCCAGCCAGTGAGGAACAGAGGTCACCTGTCTATAGTCGTGAGTCAGCCACCTTGAAAGCAACTCCTTCAGTTCCAGCCAAGTCTTCAAATTGACTATAGCTCCAGCCAACATCTTCTTTGCCACCTAGAAGAGATATTGAATTAGAACCATTTAATGAAGCAGTTTCTGAATTACTGACCCACAGAAACTGTGAGATAATAAATGTTTACTGTTTTAAGATGCTACATTTTGGAGTAATTTCTTTACACCTCAAAAGATAACAGTAGTCACTTCATGCAAGCTTATCAATGGATTCTAAAACTAGAGGTAAAAATCTGAAGAGTAATGGGATATGTGCATAGGTATAAAGTATCATCACACAAATTGTATATCAATTACAGGGAGAAAATAGCAACTTTACAGGAGACACAGAGAGAAGAAGGGAGAAAGAGAAGAGAGAAAAAGAAAAAGAGAAAGAGGAGGAAGAAGAACAACGAAAAGGAGAAAAAGAAGGGAGGTGAGGAAGGCAGGGAGAGAGAGGGAGTCTTGCAATTTTTCTATAGGATTGAAACTATGTCAAAATAAAAAGTTTTAAAAAAAGGAGTCCATGTATGCAAAATACATTACATGTATATCTATACTTAGATATTTTATATAATTATGTACATATATACCCCATTTACAATTCAGAAAATAAACTGGACCTGTATTTTATGAAAATGTAACTTCTTGGATCATAAGGGAAATTAGTTATATTTTGCTCAAACAAAATATTTGTTGGATTAAGATGTTGTTTTACCAAATACATATATATTTCTCTAATATATTGATGAGAATTATAAAAAATAACTAATGTAAATTCCAGAAGAGAGACAGACTCATGAACATTAACGTACAAACTCTAGAGGCCAGGTATCTGGTAGTTAAATGAGTTAATATACATAAAATGCTTGGGACGTTGCCTAGTACATAATGAGTGGTGTGTTACCTATCAGGTTGCTTTTTTATTTTGTTTTTTTTTTTAAACAAATAGAAATTTTTAATAAAATTCAGGAAATGAGAATAGATATTCCCTATGTGCTCACTGAATGTTTTGGAATGCCTGGCAAAGAAGCTTTGTGTACTAACTCTGACTGACATCCATTCTTAGCATTTGTAGAGAAGGACCAATCAGGCTTAAGGAACCCCAGTGCAGCACACACCCAGGCTAAGACATCTTCCTTAATACCTGATCTTTAAGAGAGCAAGGAATAGACTTAAAATGACTTTACTAAGTCCAGATTCTACTTCAGTAATAAATACAAAAACACCTTTGTTTCAAACACTACACTGAAGAATGAATACTTAAATACTTGTAGGTATTTTGAAATAATTCCAAGTACTTTGGAAACTATTATAATTTATTTATATCTTATAATTAGAATTGGAGGATACATGTAGAAGTCTTGTTTACTAAGAATTAGCATCTATAAATATTGATACAGAGCAGTAGTTCTTTCCTGGGGGGAATTTTTTTCCCCTGAGGATATTTGGCAATGTCTGGAGACATTTTTGATCATCACATCCTGGGATGTTCTACTGGAATCTAATGGGTAGAGGCCAAGGATGCCACTAAACATACTACAGTGCACAGGATGACTCCCCACAACAAAGAATTATCCACCCCAAATGTCAATACCGCTGAGGCTGAGACACCCTAACGTAGAACATACAATTACAAAACAGTGTTTCTGTAATTCAGACTAAACAGTCTAAAAACACTGTATTAACAAAATCTCCAATGTTTGCCTTTGTTTTTAGAGACATTTTTAATTTCCTGAGTAATTCTTAGCTGTATGGTGCTTATTTATATGGCTATTTTTCATACATTCCCTTTTTTCCTTTTATTTTCTTTATAGGCAGGGAAAGCATCTTGACAAACATTTTCAGTTCCCATATGTTTTAGAATAAAGCTTTGTAAACCAGTAATCCTGGGTCTGCTCATAATAGGCAAAATTGTTATCCTCTCTGAACATCAATTTCCTCTTTTCTCAAATAAGGGAAATCTGATAGGATTAGTGGTTTCCAAACTGATCCACGAAATCTAGGTGGTGTTTTTAAACTGCATTAAGACCAAGAAGCCGGCTTAGCTGAGTGGCCTTGAATCTTTCACTCCTGCTTCAACAGGGGGAGCTGTTCTACACGTATCTGGCGTCCATGTTACTTTCCACTTGGACAAACCAACAGGTTTCTCTGCTAACGGATAATATTTTCAAAACCACTGTAAACAAGTTCTCTGCAAATTTTAAAACAGATTACAAGGTTTTACAGGAAAGCTTTACAGATAAATATTTTCAATATGTTTCAATTTCATTATCTTTTGGAAACACCTTTACATTCAAAACCCTACTAAGTGATGTACTAACTTAATTTTTTGATTGATAAATTATTTCACATATATTAATAGGCATGGGACATTTACTAAGCTCCTTCTTTGTATGAAGTCTTGTACCAGACATTGCCGAGGATATGATATTCGTTCTTTTTTTTAAGAACCCGACAACAGTGAGAAATAAGACTTGCCCACAAATAAATGAGATAGAAGTTGGCAGTATTTATAGGAATCCATATGCCTTCAGGAAGGCATCTAAAGACATTCAGGAAAGGGGACAGTTCTCTTGACTCAGCTTATTGCCACATGTAATGTGGGCGCAAGCCTGTCAGATGGTCTACCTTTTCATGAAAAACGTAAAATAAAGATGTTTTATACAAATTATTCAAATTTTTAAATATTGTCAACTTAACCCTTGTTTTAATTACTGCGTGGGCCAAACCAAACACATCTATAGGTCATTATTTGGTCTAAGACTGCTGGTTTGAAACTTCTGAATTAGAAAGTACCCTCTAACCATTGTTTAGAAAGTTAGGCTGTGGATGTATCATACACTGGAGTCATTACGCTGATATGTTTGTTTAGATGATTTCATTTCAATATGGCTGTTATGATGGTTAGGAGCAAGAGGTCTTTTAAAATGGAGGCGAACTGCATGGTAGGTTGGTCTGCTGTCCTTACTTTCTTTGAGGATTTTGACATACAGTGCACATCATTTTTGCATCTACAGTTAAGGAGCCATTTCCATGAACTACTGAAGAGCTATGACCTGCCCTTGTATCTACTTGTTCCAATCAGCTGAGATGCTTCTCTCACAGATACTCCTTTTCCCTGGGGTCCTCTCAGTGACCACCTAAACGTGTTTTAGAATTCAAAGCAAAATCTCTTGGCTGTCAAAAATAAATCCTTTATCCATTTTCATTCCTTTGTTCAGTTTTCTAGTTCTGAATTGTAGATTATAATAGCACTCACAAAAAGGTAGTTCTATTCAAAAGCAATGAATTGTGGTAAATTGTCTGGAGTGGGTTTTCAATTCTTTCCTTTAAATGAAAAACTGATTATAGCTTTAATGTTTCAGCTACATATGAGGCAGTCACAAAGGAACAATAGGTTAATCAATATATCCAGCAACTTTATCTAAAAAAAGAAAATCTACTCATAATAATTACCCCTGGAGGGTTGTTTAAGATATGAAATACAGCGGAAAAGATGTTGATTCATTGCTATGAATTTTTGGCAGCTGTATCCCTTGAAGCATGAAATACATTAGCATTGTCTCCTAATGCTCTCAATAATTGTTCTGAGTTGATGTTTGTCTTATGAAAAAGGTGCTTGATTTATTCACAAAACAGCCGGTGACTGAACAATTTAACATGTACAAATAAAATGACCTCTGTATTTTCAATTGACACTTAACCAAAGGACAATGTCAGAAATAACTTGCACTATACATAATTGATAAAGGTGTAATTTAATGTTCATTGTTGAAATACTTTTGTCCTTTACAAGTTTTTAAATATTATCAGCTTCCAGTAAAATTTATTGCATCATTATATTTGCAGTATAGAGTCTTCCATTGTAAAGAATAATCACCTGCAGTTAAAGGAAAATAAAATAGTGCTTCTTAGGCACTGCATTTGATTGTTCAATGAAAAGTTCTGCCGAGTACATTGTGCTGACTTCTGTTTTCTGGTTGGTGTAAAGTTGATATTCATACCACAAAACTTCATTTAGGAACTTGAGAATGAAGGAATCACTAATGTCTGAAAAATCTGTCATCTATCTTCCTAAATATCTATATGTATTTCTATCTTACAATCCTAATACCACTGCGATGTTCTAGGCACTGTATTAAGTAAGTATGTATAAAAAAATAAATATTTTAGATAAACAGGAATGTACCTCTTTTACACTGGGCAATTTTTAATTTCTCATTTTAAATAATTTCACATTTTCCAATTATTAATAATGAACATGGATGTAGTTATTAAAAGTTAAGGATATCAAGATAAAAAGAAAAAAATGAGTGTCTTCAATTTGCTGTGGTCTGAATATTTGTGTCTTCCCCAAATTCATATGTTGAAATCCTAACCCCCAAATGTAATAGTATGGCCTTTGTTTGCTTAAATCAGTAGTATGGAGTCCTCATAACTGGGATTTCTGCCTTATAGGAGATTCTCCAGAGAGACCCCCAGCCCCTCCACCATGTGAGGACACAGTGAGAAGGTGCTGGCTACGAACCAGGAAGAGAGCCTTTACCAGAAGGCAGCCATGCTGGCACCTTGATCTTGGATTTTCAGCATCTAGAACTGTGAGAAATACATTTCTGTTGTTCATAGCTACCTGGCCCATGGTAGTTTGTTATAATGGCCTGAATGGACTAAGATACCAATCTTTGTGAGAAGTTGTCATTCTTGTCAGAGCTCAACTGGGAAGACCATAGTCTCTGAGGAAAAAAATAAAATCTAGCTATTGCATACCAGCCTCTCTTAAAATCTGAAGGACAGTAGGATTTAACTGTTGAAATAAGAGCTTCATATGATTTTGTTCACTTTTTTAAAACTTAGCAAGATCTCTCCAGCATTTGGTTTCAATTTAGTGCTGTAATTAAGACTGAGAGCTTAAAATTATTCTCAACTACACGATGAATAAAACAAAGAAAACAGCAATACCTCCTCCCTCAAAGTGTTGTCTTAGTTATTAGATGAGATACTGGAAGCACAGAGCTTAGAGTAATGTCTGGCACATGGTAAGTATTCAGTAATTATTAAACGTTTTATTATTAATATTATTAATAAAATTTCTGTTTCAAAGCAATAATTATAAATACTTCTTTGGAAAAGGAAAAAAAGAAAAAAAACCCGACACATGGCTTTGTTAAACCTTGACAGCCTAATTTATCTGTAGGAACAAGAACAGATGGTCATCATATTTGTTGCATCAACCCTGTTAGGATTTTCTACCTGAAAATAGCTTTGCCTGAGAACAGTCTGGCTGGTTCTTTCTTTCTTTCTTGATCTACTCAGCAGTCACCTAAAAATAGTCTCCTTTATTTAACTGAGCATATGCTTTTCTGTATAATATTTCCTTCTTTTAAAAAACATGTTTATTTTCCTAAAAATTATTTTAGTGCTAGTGAAAATGTCATTGATTTGCACAAATTCTGTCCACTTTAAAATACTTATTTTTGTAATGAAGATAGTGTTCAATTAAATGCTGTTAATCAGTAGTTTCATAAAGTTTATTTATTTTAATGGAGGGACTAGGGATTGAATCTTAGGACCTTGTGCATGCTAAGCATGAGCTCTATGAGCTATGCTCTCCCTGCCTTAAAGAAAACAACCTTTGAATAATTTATAGAGGAAGAATGTAAGAACTTCAAGTAAAAAAATAAAAGTATTATTTAGTAAAGATGGTTATCTAATCTGAGCCTATTTCCATACAGAAAATAAATAGATTAGATTAGATTATCTCTAAGATCTTTTTCAATTAGAAAATGCTATAAAATTTGGTTTTATAACATTCTCAGTGCTCAGGGTTTTAATAAGGCAAGGGCAAAACGTAGAAATGCCAACCAAAAAATACTGAATCTTGTTTTCTAATCCTAAACATATTTAGTCAGCCTATTTATAAGCAGCATTAAAAAAAAAATCAAATTATAATGACCAAAGCCAAAAATCAGGGATTCCAAGCCCCTGGATAATGACTCTTTTTAGAGACTAAATGATTATGATTTCAGTCCAACTTCTTCTACATCAAAGGGATTAATTAAAACACATTTAAGTCATCACTATCTTTGATATGATTCTCATCAAAAGTTAGACCCCTAACATTCTAGGCTTCAAGACACATAAAACCTACACTACAGTATTTCCAGAGCATTTTTTTCTAACTTCTCTGCACTTTGAAGTAAATTTGTAACTTACATAATAACAAAAATCAGGGTAATGTGCCAAAATAAATTGCATAGTGTTGTTCGTCACTTTTTCCTAACAAAGAAAAACACGATGTAACCTGTTTTTGTAAACTCATTTTCAGGTGAAGGTGGAAAGTACAGAGTTTTTTAAAACCTTGCATCTTGATACCACATATTAATACAACAGTTTGACCTTTTCTTTGCTTTCTTTGTTTTTGATAATGCACCACGTTACACACAACATTTTCAGACTTGAAATGACAAAGGATCAAGTTTGCATCTATTCCTGAACTTCAGCTCTGTCACCACTTTCCTTGTACATGGCAAGCTTATTTTATGTTCTCAAATTTTGGAAAAAATTAATTATATTAAAAATGTTATTACTTATAAAATGAGCTTTCACATTGAGTCTAAGCTTTAGCTTATGATTTTTTACACAATGCTTTAGAATATGTTTCCATGTTCTGGGAGACATGTTAAACAGATTAAAATCTTACATACATTTTTAACGCATGGGGATTTATGCTTTTGTCTACTTTGGTTTATATGTGTATACTAAACATATACTACAAATATTTAATAATAATGAACATTAAGTAGATATACCTGTATGTTCTCATCCAAATTACTAAAAGGTGGACAATATAATAAAAGCTTTTACATTTCAGAAATTCTCTTATTTCCAAAGAAAAGAGTTCAAAATAGGAGTTCCTTCATATTATCATATGACTTCTATAGGTACTCTTTTGTCATTTTATTTATTTTAGTTCATTAAATTATCTACTTCATATATTAAATAGTCTACATTTTATATATAGTGTTGCATTAGAATATAGAAATATAAGAATTGAATCGTTTGTATAATCTATTTTACCCAACTACTTAATCCCATAGAAATGAAATTTTCCTTTACTTGAAAATATTGGACACCATAGAGAAGAATATTCCATAAAGTACTTAATCCATGAAAATAGGCAAAAGACAGAGGCTAAGTTTCTTTTTTAGCACTAAGTTAATCAGAGGTATTGACTGAATACACCTAATTCATTACGTACTCACAGCACACCAGGGCTGTTTTTGAATTCACTAAAAATTAACGTATATACTCCCCCACCTCTGCTACACAACAGGGATATGACTAATCTTTAAAATATTAAATATATAAATAAAATTACAGTAGTTAAACTAATGGAGGGCTGTGTATATTGATATAATTAATATTTTATCCTTAATTTTATTGGTTTAAACATCTTCATTTTGCTGAAAATAAGAACCAAGGAGAAAATCTCTGAATTTAAACATTCTCTCAAAAAATGCATTTATTAGTGACATGGTGAATTTAAACATGGTTGGGAGAAAGAATTGCTGTATCTGTTATTGTCTGGATTTCTTTCTTCTGTTTCTCTTCAACTCTCACATACATAAACTCAAAATCCATTTCTAAGGCAAACTTAGAACTTCTCCATGTAGCAACTCATTTATAAGATTAATAGGTATAGTTTATTTAAATAAACGTGGCTAAATTGTAAGCCACTAAGCTATTATAAATTTTTGCAACATCCTCATTAAAAATGAAGATAGGTGTTACAGAGAGTTTGTTGATTTAACTCATATAAGACATCTTCACTCCAATGACTTTAGAAATAGAAATAGGGGACTTGCATAAAAATAAAGAATCTCAGAATGATTATAGATTTTTGAAGATGTAACCTAAAAAGTGTTGAGAAAAATGAGACTTTTTATTTTGAAAAGTCAGACACGAAGATTTCCTTAATGAAACCTTTCAAAAGGCTTCTTTGAACTCAAATAAATAATTAAAATAGTTTTGGTAAGAGCTAACTCTATGGGAATCAGAAACATATGGATTGTAGAAAAACTCCTTTAGGCCAAACTCATTAAAGGTTTTGCTAATGCAAAACATTTGAAAAACGGAGCATAAGCTGGCTGAATCTAAAACAACTCTGATTTTCACTAGATTTAATTACTGAGCAAAAGGAGTCCACATTTGCTTCTTTATAACACCACCTTTTTCTTTACAAAACCATACAAAATATCGATTAATTCATTCCAGAAACATTTACTGAGTATCTATTTTATACCATTATTGTTTTAGACTTTGGATATACAACATTGAATAAGGCAAAATATCTGCCTTAAGGAGCTACATTCTAGTGAAAAATAAGGAAATATCATAATATCAATATAACACAATTTAATATTAGTTTGTGGATTGTTTTTCATATGGATTAATTTAATGTATTTCTATGGTCGGCTGTAACACAAAAATCCTTAAAGAGGAAACAGAAAGAGGCAGGACTATGAGGAATCCTGTAGTACCTGTAGTACTTAGAGCTTCCAACAAGTTATTTTTGACAACCCTTAAGTAACCAAATATATTTTTGCATTATTTCTTCATTAATATCTGAAAGTTTTTGCTCTTAAATTCTTGTACCTCAAAGAGGGAGTTCTCTGAACTATTAAAACGTCAACATTTCTGCTCCAGAAAAAGTTTGAGTAGCATCATCTCCTGAAAACAATCTGGCTGAGCTAAATGTGGTTTGGGATGCAGAGAATATGTCCAGGAATGAGAAAAGGAGCCCGTGTTTCAGTTCCTTTTAGCCTATGCAAGTGTTACATTGTTTGATTTGTAAGACCTTATCATGTTCAAAGGTATGCATGAAATCCCATTTCAAAGGCAAATCTAAGTACTTTAAAATTAGTGCTCTCGAATTTCCCTTTAGAAATGCATGCAAGCAAAAAGTGTTGGAACTATATTAACATCCTGGTCATCGTTTACAATATGATTTTTAAGGTTGATGATTAAAGTCAGAATCAAACAAAATCCAAATCAACACACTTTTACTGAGATGCTGTGTTGTTACAGTGTGCCGGGTGCTGTGTGGGAAACAAAAGAAGCATAGTACGTACATCCTTCCTTCCAGAAAATTAAAACCACACAAGGCGACATAGGGTGTAAAACGGTGCAGACAGTAGCTACTCCAATCCTTCCTGCTGTCATGACACTTTATGTTTATCTTTGGGCACTTGGCACAGTGGAATTCAGTAGTAGAGAAGAAGCTAGTTTATATTTATATTTATAATGCCAACTTTTCACAACGTGCCAAAGTTTACTAACCTTTGAATAAATTCTTTCAAACATTGATGAGTCCAGGCCCAGAACTAACACAACTAGAGTAACTGGAAAATGCTTTACAGGGAAAATAAACAAATAAACTATGAGAAAAGGCAGACATGGGAAGAGAAAATGAAGGGATAAGTCAGTAGCAAATATACCACCAAAATGTAGACACAGAAATGGGCACGGTACAGTCACGGATTAGTGAGGACTCTGTTCTGGCAGGAACAAATGGTAGGGAAGGAGTCAGGAGATATTTGGATAAATAAGTGGCTTAATCAACGAAAGCCTTGCTGGCCAATCCAAGAAACTTTGACAATTTCTGGAAAGTAATGTGGTGTCACTTGAGGAAATGAACAAGGAACATGAGGAGAGGAGAATTTTTCACTACAATGAACCATGCTGCAATTTTAAAATAGCAACAAAAACAACAAGAAGAATGAGAGACGGCACAATAGTTTGAATATAAAGACTTGGCCAGGAAAAATCACAACAGGAATGGAAATGAAAGAACTGACAAAACAGTTCATATTTTACAATCACAGATTTTAAGATGAATTAAAAATAAAAAGTATCATTCCATAGACTTTGTTTTCAAGACGAACGACACAGCACATTTGAAGGCAGGGCTATATGATGGAGATGGTGGAAAAATCCAGGATTACATTAGAAAAGTAAGTATGAGGTGAGGCATGAAATATTAACTTGAAGTCATTGGTGTTGAGTGACAAATAAATGCATCCTCTTAGATCTAGGCTCAGAGATGAAGGTCTTAACTTTGCGCGTAATCAAGTAAGACCCAGAGCGTATCCGGGAAGCTTGGATGATGAGTTCTGGATGGTGTTCAAATCAGGGAACAGTTGGAAAAGGAAAATATCTTTGCTCTTGTCTTAATAGTTCAGTTCACAGTTTGGAGTGAGGCAGGAGTCATCCTCAGGTATCATTCTATAAGCACCCATTATATAGTAACTATTTCCAGGCATTATGTAGGCAGGGGAAAGAACTGGTAAAACATAATCCCTGTTTTTGAAAATCTTACACTCTTGTCAGAGAAAGAGATGGCAAGTGTATTAATGGATAAGTACTTAACCTTAATTAGAAGTATTAGGAGGAACTTAAATGAAATTATGACTGTTTTTGTTTTGTTTTGTTTTGTCTTGTTTTGCTTTTGTTTTCTGAGTTCTAGGGAGGAGAGAAAGAGAATATCACAGCAGGGAGCTGCCTTGTGGGGCTAAAACATGCAGAAATGACAAGACAATCTGTTGGAAGAATTTCAAGTTGTTCACTATGTACAAATCTCTACTGTAGTCTATATAACTGGAGAGTGATTAAAGCAAAGAATACCTGGTTATATAAAACATAACCTTCATATTATTGGTTGTAACATCTATTTTTAAATTGCTTGTAATAAATGTAAAAGGAAAATAAATGCTACTTTTTTCATTATCCATATTACTTAAATAAAAGAAAATCTCATTAAACCTTAAGCCAGTGGGATTTTCTAATTGACTAAATAATTATTTAATAAGTGATCATTTGTTTCTGTGGAATCTTCAGACAGGGCCAATAGAAACAATTAAGTGTTTATCTGTGGGGGTGTGTGTGCACCATAGAGTCAAACCTGGGGGCAGGAGCCGCTGAACATCAGCCATGGTCTTGCTGTTGACAGTCCACAGTACCGGGTAACTATTAGAATGAACTGATAAATAATAGAAGGATATGATAAGCAGCCCTTTCAGACAGAGGAGTGGAGAATGCTGCTCAAAGAGCTAGTCATGGCTTCCAAATCCCTATATAAAAGAGGAAGCTGTTTTCATTGTGACCTGGGAGGAAAGAAATAATGCCTGGCATGTATTTAAAGTGACATAAATACAAACTTGTGGTTGCCAAGGGGGCGGGGGGTGGGAAGGGACAGACTGGGAGTTCAAAATGTATTATAGATAAACAAGATTATACTGTATAGCACAGGGAAATATATACAAGATCTTGTGGTAGCTCACAGCGGGAAAAAAAAGTGACAATGAATATATGTATGTTCATGTATAACTGAAAAATTGTGCTCTACACTGGAATTTGACACAACATTGTAGAATGACTATAACTCAATAAAAAAATTAAAAAAAAAAGTGACATAGACAACCATAGGTAGCAGAAAGGGCAATGCTCTTCTTCTGAGGAGAATTTACTTGCTGGAGAGAATCATTAATTATTGGTAAGCAAACAGAGAGTTACCACAAGTACTCATTCAGTCATTCAGTCATGTAGGAGCTATTTACTGAATGAATGTGTACTTCTAGGTGTAATTACAAAGAAAAATCAGAAAAGATTCTGATGAGGGGACCAAGGGAAATAAACCCAGGAGACCGCAGGGAAACTGAGCTTCTCTGATTCATGCACTAATTTACATCTGATGAAACATTCTGTCAATGCCAACATGAAAGTTAGGAAATAAAAATTTCAAGCCCTATTTTAGTCACTGGAGATAACCAAGGTAGCCGAGACATGACAGGCCACAATCCTATTTATAGATTTGATTTGTTTTTTAAGAAGTAAAAAGTGATTCTCCTAAGTCATCTCTATGTCTAGAATCAAGCAGTATAGAGGTCACCAGACAAACCTGCAAAGAACCAGGCACGGATTGTTCTCATAACATTGGAGTAAAAGCAAGCCTCTGGTGAAATTTAATGATACAATCTTGGTATTTAAATATTTATAAGCAAATAATATTACTTCCTTATTAATGATCCAAAATCCATTAAGAATTGTCTCTTAAGGGAAACAAAAAGATCTTCAGAATCTAGAAAAATAATAAAGTCTGGACAAGAGTATTCCCTTATCTGTAATGAAGGGTTATTATGAGTCCCTTAGAAGGAATAAACTGAAGATGGAAACAAAATTCACTGTAGCATTTGTAGATCTTTAAGGCAGAGGGGTGGGCAAAGGGCTTTATTTTAATCTCATTTGATTCCCATGTCAGTGTTGGAGTTGATGGACAAGCTGAAGTTTAAACACAAGTATTCTAATGCAAACATCAAATTTCTTTACCACTATATATACTATAGCATTTATCAGTCTATGCATTTACTTTTTGCATAAAATTAGTAGTCTTCACATATATCAGTTAAAGTTGTGTATTTCACATATTATAAACACATAGATATCCGGGCTGTACAGATTTTACCTATCACAGTGACCACACAGCATGGAACTGGAAAATTAATTTCCACTCTACATTTTTGAGTCTTTGTCTGAGAACTCTTGCAATAAAAGACAGATTAATAAGAGAAAAACAAACAGAAGTTTATTAACATGTATACCTCATGAATACATGGGAGATACCCAGGGAAAGCTAATAATTCTCAGAGAGGTAGCTTTAGAATTCAGGATTAAATATCATCTTCAGAGGGAAAGGGGAGTGGGTATGTAGGTCTCTTAGGGGAGAGAAAACGATTTCTAGGAAAGAGAAATGGGACCTTAAAAGAAGAGTAGGGAGGGGTGATAGTTTGTGTGTGACAGTTTGTCAAGGTGTGGTATCAACTTCTCTTCTGTTCTGTATAAAAGTCAGTCTTCCCAAGGAAGGCACCTATGACAACTGAGTTCCTTTGGGAAGAAGTGCATTTAGGCAGGGAAGAGGAGTTCTGAGAAAACCTCTCCCTGTGTTTGCTGTTTTGCAAATGCCTACAGCTCAAAATAATCAATATACCAAAGCGGCACATTTTGGGGTGGCCCGTCCTGAACTCCTGCAATCAAAATACTTTAGGGTGGCATATCCTGCGACCCTTCAATGTCTACAACTAGTTCTACAGAGATAATTGATATAAAATATTAATATTACTAACACTGGCTAGTTCATGAAGATTTTCATTTGGTAGGGAACTTGTAGGTAGGTGATGATAATTTTCATTCATACGGCTCCTTTAGAGTATCTTTTCGGTTCACTCACATTAGATCAAAAAAAATTTTTATTCACTCATGTTATTTTTATCACTCATATAGCTGATACCCTTGGTTGTTACTTAAAAAGTAATGCAAATTTCCCAGTTTTTATGTGAACTTTCTGATTTTTGAGAAGTTCATAGTAACACTCACTCCGTTAGAAAGAGTTTAAATAAAAATCTGAGTAAACCTATACCTGGTAGAATTGGTCCTCATACCATGTTTGTGACAAATGTCTTTTCCCAAATAGCTTACAAAGGCTTAAAAATAATTGCCTTACTTTCCTCAGCTTTACAACATCCCATAAACCTGCCGTCCCACTGTACAAAGCTGAATAAGCTCAAAGTTGAATACAACGTGTAAACTGTAGAGGGAACAGAAAAATAATATACAATTACTGAGAGATTTAATGGGCATATGTAATGTATGACAGTGAATCTTTGCAGAAAGAACAAAACAGCATTATGAAGTCGGCATTATGGTGTGAACCTCACAAACGATTTCTATAGCAGTTAAGACGGCATGAACAAAAGCAGCAGTTTGGGCCAGCATGGGTAATGCAGCTGC
Organism: Camelus bactrianus; assembly: GCF_048773025.1. Classification (NCBI taxonomy): domain Eukaryota; kingdom Metazoa; phylum Chordata; class Mammalia; order Artiodactyla; family Camelidae; genus Camelus; species Camelus bactrianus. The sequence continues at coordinate 101,403,200 of NC_133539.1, forward strand.
AAACCTCCTCTTCTTTATGAGAGAATAATACATTTGTCAGCCAGTTTGCCTCAAGATATTAGAAGACATAAAGCATGTCACAGCGGTATATTTTGCTTTATGACAAATGAAAAAATTGAACAACGCTTGCGACATAAAGGTCTTTGGAGAAAGATCCATTTTGTTAAAACCTGTTATTATTTTCACCTTGAACCTGCAACATGTGTATATTGAAGTTTGTTTCAGTCATTGTTCATATGAAATATTCAGTCTACATAGAAAAGTGTAGGTTAATGCTGATGCAAAAACTGAAATTGAGTGTTTCTTTACATAAAATAGTCACATAATAGTAACAAATCGTCATAGACTCATGAGAAAGCACATTTAATACAGGGATTTTAGTGGTTCATATCAGAATATTTACTGACACTCCTGTGAGACAAATCATTTATAACTGTGGGTACATTACACTACGGAGAGAATAATGACCTCAGCTCAACAACATGCACATCTAAAGTGTTAAAATAAAAAACAAACACAAACAGAAGTTAGAAAATAGCATTAATCTAGTGCAGTATTTCTCTACATGCAATGATAAAAATTATCTAAGAGCTAAAATGCTCTACAATTATTGGATTTGATGGTTATTAAATATACAGTTCTGTGATAATTTCACTTTCTACCACCTCCTTCCACACAATAAAAAATTTTCTTTCCCAACTACTTTTCCTACTTTTAGTTTATCTATGAAACTCCATTCTGTTAATCAGTCCCTACACTTCAACTGACTCATCCACTTTTCTTTTCATTACTTACAGAAGTCCTAAAATCAAACTGTGAAAATAAAGGAATATTGTTTACTTCATTTAAAAAAATAACAATTAATAGTCTCTCAAGGTTCTTGAAATGCTAAATGACTTATTAACATTCCATTTAAACTCCTGAATTTGTCACACCTACTGGCATTCTGAAATACTCCTTCAGTGAGCACTGAGCTCTTCCATGAATTCTAGCCCCCACCTCATGCCCAGCTCCCATGGGCACCCACAGCGTAGCTAACAAAAGAGACTGAAAGGACCACAGTGTAACGAAGTATTCTTTAGAAATATAATTTAAATTTTATTACATATTTTTGAAATAAGAAACTCGCTTGTGGGTGGGTATAGCTCCAGTGGTAGAGCACGTGCTTAGCATGCACAATATCCTGGGTTCAATCCCCAGTAACACCATTAAAATATGTAAATAAATAAATAAACCTAATTGTCCATCCCCCCAAAAAGACTCACTTTTTCTGTATATAGATATATGTGTTTTATATACATCTTTACTTAACAAGTTTTGTCATAGTTACACATTTTATACATCCATTTGATATTTATATACTCTAATTATATGCTGCCTTTACATTAAAAAAAAAAAGAACATGATTTGGGCTTAACCAATAATATTAAGGTTATTATGCTCTAGATTATATGGCAAAGAAAAATAATTCCTCATTAAAAAAATCTGAAGAGTACTATCTGCCTAGATAACTGAATTAAACTTGTTAGTTTTTAGTTTTACTCAGTTGATACCAACTTTGGCCAATATTTGAAATTTGACCACATGTATTGTCCACTTAAAATTTTGAATACCTACGATGGAAAGGAAGATGTTAAGTACTCAGAGATAAAAATGACAACTTTGTTGCCTTGAGGGCTTAATATAATAGGGAGATAGTGGCAAAACAGTTTCACTGTTTTGGAGAAAGTAGAATGGAGACACACACAAACTGGCATACGAATACCACTGAAGGATTAGCTCTTCTAACTTCAGTACAAAAGTTGTGGCAATCTAAACAAAGAAACTAAAGCTAAGCCTGTCCCATGCAAGGATATGAGAAACAAATTTATACTAACTTTGAGGCATGGGATCAGTCACACAGAAATAAACAGATAACTAAGCACCACAGAAATTCCTAGGGCTTCAGAAAGCAGCAGAAACAAAATAGCTGTGTGGTGAGACTTTCAGAGTCCAGGGCATACAGGGATCCTGCAGAAATAACAATTGAGGCAATAATGACTTAGCATCGGACACTATAAATCACTGAATAAAATCCCTATGAATGATAAACTAGATACTATACAACCTTAGAACTATAGATAACAGAAAATTTTCAAATAATATTTTTTGAAAATGTTTATTAAGAAGGATTAAAATAATACAAAAGATAATGCAAGTAATACTGAAAGAACAGGTCAGCCAGGAAAAGCAAGAAGCATATTTTAACTAAACCCAAGTTATAAGAACTTCTAAAAATGAAATTTAGGACCATTGAAATTAAAACCTTATTTGACATGATAAATAGCACATTACAATCAACTAAAAGGAAACTGAGTTAACTGGGAAATAGATTAGGAATAAGTATAGGGAACAATTCATACAGCATATAAAACAGAGACACAGAGATGTAAAGAGATGAACCTATTCAAGAGAAAACAAAAGACACAGAGAATAGAACAATAAGGTTTATCCTGTGTTGAAGTGGAATAGAAAAAAAAAAAAAAGAACAGGCAAAATACTGAATAGGAAAGAGGCAGTCCTCAAAAATGAATGACGCAGAAGAGAAGTCTCCCAAGTTAATTAAATCCATAAGTATTTAGCTGAAGGAAGCAGAGTATTGTACAGGATAAAAAAGAACCAATCAATACATTTATCATGGAATAATTTCAGGACAGCAGGACAAATTGTCAAAAGGCAAATCAAATGAACTGTAAACATATTACAACTAGACTCACTAGACTTCCGGAAAGCAACAGCAAACACCTGAAGCTAGAGAAATTAATTCTTCTGAGTGCCAAGGGGAAATAGCAAAAAGTGTAGGAGTCTATACCCAACATATCCATCAATCAAGAATGAAGGTGACATAAAATGTTTTAGACAAAGATTGAGAGAGTTTCTCTCTTAGTCCTTCACCAAAAGAACTTCCAAAAAATCTGCTTCAAAAATTAGAGCCAAAAAAAAAGTGGAATGCTAAACTAAGAAAAGGGTAGATAATTGCTTAAATAAAAACATGTGCTTATTAAAAAGACAGAAGAGACTAAGATTAGAAAATGATTCAAACATAATGAAACGACAATTCTAAACAACAACATAGAAATGATATTGGAGTTAAAACATTTCAATGAGCTTGATTATACAGCAGGAAGTAAGTGATTTAAGTGATTTTAAATTTTGATTTGTTATATCAAATATAGATGACAAAAGCTTTAAAGAAAATTACTAGAAGAACAAAAGTCAAATGTAAATCTGCCAAACCAATACAAAGAAATAATGACTTAGAAAATAATTGGGTTTAATTTAAATCAGGCAATAAAAACAACAAAACAAATAAGTGTTTTACAAAATAAATATTTTGTGATTTACAAATAAATGTTTTACCAAAAAAAAAAAAAAAATGAAGATAAGGCATGGCAAGCAAATGTAGCATTTGTTTGATCAAAAAAGGTCTCAGTAAAAGAGTGACCCAAAGATTTTAGTTTGGGGAAAGATGGTTTAATCATTTAACCAACACAGAAGTGAAGATATTTTCTACATATTAGGATAACATCTTTCAGAGTATGCAAAGTAAGGGTGATATAGTTGTGATAACACAACTAAAATAATAGAAAGCAACAAAATAATTTGGAAGAAAAATTTTAAAGTCTGATTAATTCTGTTATAACATGGAGTGCTAATTAATGGCTTATTGGCTGTTAAGCTCTATTAGTTTACCCCAGGTATGGCCACTATAATTTTTTCTATTTAATAGATGAACAGAAATTAAGGTGATGAGAAGTTCAATGGCTTGCAAAGACACAGATGGTAATTAATGGATCGTGGACTCAAATCTAGTTATTTCAATTCAAAAGAATTTTTTAATGGCAAAATATTAATTAAGACGTATGAATTACAGAACTTTATGATTATTTGATTTTCAGGACCAGCTCCTGGAAATAGCTTGACAGATGTCACTTCTGTCTTTACAACAAGATAAAGCTGGAAAAAAATTAAAACAAATGACTTTTCTTTGACCCATTAGAGAGAGAACTTATGCTGCAGGGCAACACCAAACCTGGAGATACATGCACACCAGGGAGTCACAGGCAAGATCTGCTCATGTGCCTACCTGGAACAGAAGTTACTGGAGTCATAAAGTGGTAGAAAAATGTAACTGGTAATTTTGACAAATTTCTGGAGACTGTGTATGAATTAGCTTTAGAGTAACAATATTCTGGGGGCTACAGTCATAAGGGATCCCCAATATATTCATAGCTCTATCTCCAGATTCTCAAGGTGAGGATCTGAGGAAGATCGTCTCCTGGCTCTGGCAAGGAGAGAAGAGTAATTATTGTGAGATATGCACAGAGCATTCTCCATATTATATAGACTCCAGAGGAAGAGATTGAGCAGAGCCTTATCTCAGGTGGGGCAAAAGGCATTTCTCCCATTCTCACTCCCTCTAGCCTTCTTGTCTCACGAAGAGGAGGTAAGCTATACAACTGAAGAAGGACCTGTGGAAAAGCCCAAAGGTACAGACCCACTAAGAGATGGAAAGTTAATAAACTTGCAGAACACTCGCCATTCACCACACCTTACCACCACACCAACAGGGCCCCCAAACATACTATGAATTACAGCTGAAAGGGTAAATACAGACTGTCTCTGGTAAGATGTATTTAAGGAATCCCAAAGCCAAGAGGAGAGATAAAAACAAGGACACTAGGGGAATTTGAAGTCTCCTGCACATGCTGCTATAGCAAACATTAAACACAGCCTAACTCCTAGCCAGGTTAAAATAAATCCTCACAGTAATATACCTTATTTCCTGTTACCCAACACAACACGTCTAGTTGTCAACAAGGCAAGAAAAAGCATAGTCTGAAAAGACAAACTTAGCAGCAGGACCAGATTCAGATATGACACAGAAGTTTAAATTATCAGATGCAATTTTAAATAACTATGATTAACATGTTACGGTCTCCGATGGAAAAAAAAGTGGACATCATGCAAGAGCAAACAGATAATATAAGCAGAGAGACGGAAACTCTAAGAAATGATTTTAAAAGCAAATGAGAGGAATCCAAAACACTGCAATAGAAGTGAAAAAAAAATAGTCTTAAAGGGGTTCATCGGTAGACTAGATACAACACAGGAGGGAATTAGGGAGCTTGAAGATAAGTCAATGAAAAGAAAAAAAGGATGAGAAGGAAAATGGACCATCCAAGAATTGTGGGACAATTTCAAGAGGTGTAGCATATACACAAAAAGAAGAGAGAGGAACGCAAAAGAAATATTTACTGTGATAAAGACTGAGAATTTTCCAAAATTAATGACAAACACCAAACCAGAGAGAACACCAAGCAAGATAAATACCAAATGAAGTGCATTTAGACATATCATTTTGGAATTGAAGAAAATCTTAGATAAAAAAAAAAAAATTGAGACAAACCAGAAGGGAAAAGCCACCTTTCTTATAGAGGAAAAAAAAGATAAGAATTAGAGCACATTTCTCACCAGAAACCATGCACACAAGAGGATGGTATAAAATTTTTAAAGTGTTGGAAAGAAAAAATTAATCAATAAAACACCAGCCTATATCCAGTGAAAGTATCCTTCAAAAGTAAAGGGAAAAATACAATCAGACAAACAAAACTGAATGAATTTGTTGCCAGTAGGACTACCTGGCAAAAAATGTTAAAGAAGTTTTTCAGGCAGAAGGAAATGACATAGATCAAAAACCTGGATCTCTCTTAAGAAAGAAAGAAGGTTAGAGAAGGAATCATGGGATACAAGTAAAATATCTATTTTTATATTCCTAAGTAATCTAGAAGATAACTGTTTAAATTAATAAAAGATACAATATATTGGTTGATATAGTATATGGATAAGTGAAATAAGTAAGAACAAAATCACAAGGAGCTAGAAGGAGGAACTAGAAGTACTCAGATTTAAGGAAGCCCTAATTATACTAACTAAAAGATAGAGATTGCCAGAGTGAGTGAAAAAAATGTGTTAACATATTCTTTATAGGAAATCTACTTAACAATATAAACACTCAGATGGCTTAAAAGTAAAAGGTGGAGAATAGGAGAAATATATGCATGCTGTAATTAATCAAAAGAGTATCACCTTATTAATTTCAGAAAAAGGGATGTTTAAATGAGCAAGATTATCAGGGACAAAGAAGGGCATTACATAATGGTAAAGGGTCAGTTCTTGAAGAACACAGAAGAATCCCAAACATGTATACATGGAACAACATAGCATGAAAAGCATGAGGCAAAAACTGATAGAATTAAAAGGAGAAATAGAAAATTCTACTATTGCACGTGGAGAAATTAGACCATGAGTAATTGACAGATCCAGCAGGCACAAAATTAGTAAGGACACAGTTGAGTTGAACAGCACTATCAATTGACTGGATATATTTGACATTTACAGAATATTTCCTCCAACAACAACAAATTACACATTTTTCTCAAGCTCACATAGAAAATTCGTCCAAATTTTTTTTCATTTCATTTGAAAAAGATGTCTCCATTACTGGTTACATTAAAAGAATAATGAAGAAAAACTATGATGAGCTCAATGCCCACAAATTTGATAACTCAGATGAAGTGGATCAATTTCTTAAAAGACAAAAAATAGCAAAATACACACAAGGGAAAATAGATAATCTGAATACCCCAATATCTATTAAAGAAATTGAGCATTAATTAATAACCTTCCAGGAAAGAAGAAGGAAGGAAGGAAGGGAAGGAGGGAGGGAGAGAAAGAGAGAAAGAGAGAGAGAGAGAGAGAGAAAGAGAGAAAGAGAAAGAAAGAAAGAAGGAAGAAAGGAGAGAGACAATGGGAGAGAGACTTGAGGGAAGGGAGGGAGAGAAGATGGGAGAGAGAGAGAGAGGAGAAATACAGAAAGATAGGAAGGGTTTATAGATTGTAAAGGAAGAAATAAAACTGTTTTCTTACCCAGATAATATAATCAACTATGTAGAAAGTTCCAAAGATGCTACAAGAAAACTCCTGGAATTAATAAGGAAGTGTAGCAAGTTTCCAGTATATAAGATTATACAAAAGTCAATTACTTTCATATACAGCAGTTCTTCCTTATCCATGGTTTTACTTTCTGAGGTTTCAGTTACCAGCAGTCAACCACAGTTGAAAAACATTAAATGGAAAATTCCAGAAATCAACACTCCATAAGTTTTAGATCATATGCTGTTCTGAGTAGTGTGATGAAATCTTGATTTGTTCTGCTCTGTCCTGCCCAGGATACCCAACTGTCAACATCTTCTGCTCTTGACATCAAACCATCGACATCTTCATAGCTGAATAAACCCCCTTCTGACATATCATCAGAAGGTCAGTAGTAGCCTAATGCTACATCACAATGCCTGTGCCATTCATCTCACTTCATTTCATCGTACAGGCATTTTATTAGCTCACATTATCACAAGAAAGGTAAGTACAGTACAGTAAGACATTTTGACAGAGAGAGATCACATTCACATAACTTTTAAGCACGTTGTTATAATTATTCTACTTTAGTGTTATTGTTAATATCTTACTCTGCCTAATTTATAAATTAAACTTTATTGCAGGTATATGCACAAGAAAAAACAGTATATACAGGGGTCAGTACTATCTGCAGTTTCAGGCATCCACTGGGAGTCTTGGAATGTATCCCCCCAGATAAGGGGGGCTACCATATACCAGCAATGTAAAAATGAAATTAAAAAATTTTAATATCATCTGCAGTACTTCCCTAATGAAATACCTAGAAATAAAGCTAACAAAATATGTATGAAATTTGTATGTAGAAACTTACAAAATATTGATGAAAGAAATCAAAAACCTACATGGACCCATATACTATGTTCATGGATTGGAAAAGTCAATATTAAGATAACAACTTTTCTCAACAGATTCATAGATTCAATGCTAACTCAATCAGAATTTCAGCAAACTATTTTATAAATATATATAAACTGACCTAATTTTCAAATGGAAAAACAAAACATGCATATAGCCAACAATACCAAAGAAGAACAGTTAAGGAATTCAAAGGACCATTATATTGGCAAAATAATTGACATATAAATCCAGAAAACCAGATAGAAAGCTCAAAACAGACTCAGATAAATGTAATCAACTGATTACTTTTTAAAAGGTGCACAGGCAATTGGATGGAGACAGAATAAACCTTTCAACAAATAAATATCCATATGCATAAAAATGAATCTAGACACTTAACCTTGTGTCTTGCAGAAAAATTTACTTAAAATGGATCAAAGACCTTAAATGTAAAATGCAAAGCAATACAATTTTTAGGAGAAAAATCTATGCAACCTTGGGTTTGATAATTCTTTTTATATTTAGTACCCAAAGCACGATACAGGAAAGAAAAACATTGACAAGTTGGACTTTATTAAAATTAAAAATTTCAGCTCTGTAAAAAAATGAAAAGACAAGCCACAGACTGCAGAAAGTAATTGCAAATCACATATCTGATAAAGGACGTACAACCCAAATATACAGAGAACACTTAAACCTAAGAGTAAGAAAACAAACGACCTAATTTAAAAATGATCTGAACAGGCAACTTGCCAAGTAAGATATACAGATGGTAAATGATTATATGAAAATATGTTCACCATCATTTGTCATTTGAAAATGTAGATTAAAACAACAGTGAGATACCACCACATCCCAATTAGAATGACTAAAGTCCAAAAAACTTACAATATTAATTTCTGGTCAGGATTCAGAGTAAGAGGAGCTGTCATTAATTGTTTTTGAGAATGCAAAATAGTTCAGTTGCTTTGGATAACAGTTTTGCAGTTTCTTACAAACCTAAACATAATCTTGCCTTAAGATCTGGTAATTATGCTACTGGATATTTACCCAACTGATTTGAAAAAGTATGTCCACACAAAATCTGCCTGCAAATATTAGCAACTTTATTTGCAGTCACCAAAAGATGGAAGCAACCGAGATGTTCTTTAATAGCTGAATGGATAAACAAATTGTAGTCATACATACAGTGGGATAATTTTCGGAGATAAAAAGGAAAGACTTATCAAATTATGCAAAAAAGGATGAATTTTAAACATGTTTTGCTTACTGAATAAATCAGTTTTGGTACATACTGTACGATTCCTATTGTATGACATTCTGTAAAATGCAAAATTGTAGATATTGTGAAGAGATAAGTATTTGCTGGGGTACAGGGGGAGAGGTAAATAGGTGAAGTACAGTGGATTCTTTAGGGCAATTAAAATATTTTGTATATACTGTGGTGGCAGATACATGATACTATGCATTTTGTAAAATCCATAGAACCTTATAGTGCATGCAAATAGTGAACTTAATGTATACAAATTAAAAGAAAAATCATGTATTAGACCAGGGGATTTCAGGATGGAAAGCAAAGTATGATAAAACAACCTAACTGCATTACAAAGATGAGAAGTAACCTTAACCTTACTGAATGGGGTAGAGGAAAAAGATGCTGATCTAAATAACTATGGAAATGAGCAGAATCCAGAAGATTAAAGTAAAAGGAAGTGTACTTAAGCACTGAACTTGAAATGATACAATTTTCCCCAAGCATATATAGATCAACAATTCTGAAATGACTACACGTGTAACATTTACTTGAAGAATTAAGTACTTGGGTAATGAATGGTGGCAGTTGTGTTCTTCACTGTTGGGATGAGAGGTTACAGAGAAGCAAGAGAAGGAGGCTAGAATGATTCATGTGGTAATAAATCTGAGTTGGAGATGTCAGTACAAACTAATGTTCAGCCTAATACAGATATAGATAGTTACACATGGAAATACTGATTTATGTGTGTGTATATATACACAAGGTAGTATGCTCATATATTTCTTTGCTCTCTCAACTAAGACCTAGAAACAATGATACGTCTGTGAAAATGAAGACACCATGCAAATCTTGATTTCCATGCCCTCTTCCAATAAAAAGTACCAGGGTTCCTCGCAGAAAGGCTAATTCTAAAATTGGGGTAGGATGTATACAAGATGAGCTCAGAATTTCCTATAGTACCAAAAAGAAAGAAAATACAAAAACGTACACACATACACACACACACACACACACACACACACACACAATGATGGGGTGTATTAAAAGAGCACAGGAGTTAGCTGAAATAATTCCCAATTTTCAACCCTGGAATGATTTGAGAAATAAAGTAACAAATAAATTACAATTGGATTATAACCCAAAGTTTATAAAATTATTGATGAGGCAATACCTGTATAAATAAATGCTTGAATATTTTTTAAATATGGAAAAAACAAATCTATGCAATAGAATGCCTAGTAATTTATTTATATAATTCACCCTCAAGGATTTGGGATGTAACTCCTCATTCCTTCATGTGGGATGTGCATACTTATTTCCTTCAAAAGGGTACAGCATGGTAAGGAGGATAAAATAATTTTACGGTGGAGCAATCTGAGAAACACAACCTGAACCAAGTGGTGAATAGTAACATCGACAGTAATGTCACACTGATATTATGTGACGCAAGTGGCGTTTTACTTCCATGATCTTCTTCTCATGACCATGTAACTTTAGACTAGTGATGATAAAAACATCAAACAATTGTCCCTCAATGGACATTCTACAAAATACCTGGCCAGCAATCTTCAAAACTGTCAAGGCCATCAAAAACAAGGAAAGTCAGAAAAGCTGTCGTAAGCCAAGAGGAGTGTAAGGAGACATGAGGGCTAAATGTAACATGTTATCCTGCGTACTATCCCAGAACAGAAAAAGGACATTCACTACATGCAAAGGGTAGTCGAATGAGTATGGACTAAAGTTAGGAACAATGTGTCCATATTGGTTCATAAATTGTGACATATGTACCATAATACAAGATGTTAATAAAGGTGGAGCTTGATTGTGGCATGTGGTAGACAGAGCAACGTTTTCCATAAAGGTGTCCACATCCTAGTCTTCAGAACCTGTGAATATTCGACTTTATATGGCAAACTGTTGATGCGATAACATTTAAGGACACTGAGATGAAATGATCTTGTATTATCAGTGTGAGCTCAGTCTTACTATATAACTCCTTAAAAGTCCTAACTGTGTTGAGAGAAGTAAGACAACAGAATAAGGGCAGGAGTGGTTTGAGGCATGAAAGAAACTTCACCAACTATTGCTGGCTTGAAGAAGGAGGAACAAACAGAACCATGAACCAAGGCATATATGTGTCTACTAGGAACTAGGAACGACCATGGGATGCATTTTCTCCTAGATCCTTCAAAACCAGTTCTGCAGACACCTTCATTTTAGCCATGTCAAACCAATGTTAGATTTAAGGACTTCTTACCTACAGAACTGTAAAATAGTAAATTTGAGAGGTATTTTTTTTAAGCTGCTAAATTTGTCATAATTTGATATAGCACTAATAATTATAATTTTAAAAGAGCAAATACAAGGTTTTACGGGAACTCTCTGTACTATTTTCACAATTTTTCTATAAATCTAAAAGCATTCTAAAATAAGAGGCTTGTAGGGGGTGAAGGTATAGATCAAGCAGTAGAGTGCTTACTTAATGAGTACACAAGATCCTGGGTTCAATCCCCAGTACCTCCTCTAAAAATAAACAAACAAACCTAATTACCTCCCCCCCATCAAAAAATAAACAAATAAATAAAAATTTAAACATAAATAAATTAATTAAATAAAATAAAATAAGAGGCTTGTTAAAAAAAAAAAAAGTAATGTCAGTAAATATCCTGAAGCTAAATTAAGAATAAACTTGAGCAGGAAAGCTGTATTATTTGCATGTAATGTATTTGCAAGAGCATTGAGTAAATAAAAAGTGATTTACTTGAAGTGCTATAAAATCTCACTGGTCTCAGTGACAGAACAGCTTAATCTCTTTCATTGCATTGCCAATTTTCATTTTCCAGAAACTTTTGCATTAAGAAGAGTAAGCCTCTTGCTTAAGTGGTTTGAAGTCTTCCACCATTCTGGGGTCACCGTCCCTAACATATGTACATAAAATAGCTGAATGCTTATCCTCTGAGGCATAAGAAGTCCAGAGACTTTCTGTTTATCTTCAGGGGACTTGAGGGGAGAGTCATCTTCTGATTTAGCAACTGCTGCAGCCTCTGTCTAGACTGCCTGCCCCTCCCTCCATCAGACTCCCTCCTCCAGCTTCTACTCTCCTCCATCTCAGACACAGTTCCTCTTACTTAATTTCAGCAGAAGCAACACTAACAACATTTTCCTTTGTACCACATAGTAGAAAACAAAAAGCAACTTCAATTTCAGAGTGCCTAGAAATTGCCATCTATTCTCTGTCATGAATTTCTTAGAAGCCAACATTTTCTTCCCAGGCCAAAATGAGTAGGTCATAAGATCTCTCCCTTGCATTTTTGGCTGTCTTTTCCTCTGCATTGCAGGGTTGATCATAAAATCTCAAAATTCTTCTCTTTATATTATTCATGGTAATACACTTCTCTTTTTGTTTTATTCTCTATTTCAGAACAGTCTGAAAGGGAAGGACATTCATGTTTATACATCCAAATACATTTATCAATGTTTTCAAAAGAAAAAAATCATCTATTCCTTTTTTGGGCGGGGCATAGTAATTAGGTATTTATTTACTTATTTATCGATCGATCAATAGGTTATCTATCTATCTTTAATGGAGGTACTGGGGATTGAACCCAGGACCTTGTGCATGCTAAGCACACACTCTACCACTGAGCTCTACCCTCCCTCTCAAAAGTCATCTATTCTGACATGAACCATGCTGCTGCAACAATTAGAAAAGGAGGAAAGGAGGAAAGGAAGAAAGGAAGAAAGGAAGAAAGGAAGAAGGGAAGAAAGGAAGAAAGAAAGAAGGAAGGAAGGAAGGAAGGAAGGAAGGAAGGAAGGAAGGAAAGAAAGAAAGAAAGAAAGAAAGAAAGAAAGAAAGAAAGAAAGAAAGAAAGAAAGAAAGAAAGAAAGAAAGAAAGAAAGAAAGAAAGAAAGAAAGAAAGGAAAAGAAAAGAAGGAAGGAAGAAAGAAAAGAAGGAAGGAAGGAAGAAAAGAAGGAAGGAAGGAAGGAAAGAAGGAAGGAAAGAAGAAAGGAAAGAAGGAAGATAGATCAGATAAATATAATCACTACAAAAATAAAAATAGTGCACCTATCCTTAAGTGTCTCACCTAATATATCAAAACTAATATTTGGTACCTGTGTATGTTAGATTTCAATTTATACACTTTGAGTTATTAGCTCTGCTTAGACCAACTTCCTTAATTTGACCCTCAAATTAACCCTGCCTAACTTAAGCAAAAGGTATATTTATTGAAAGGACAGTGGAGTAGTTCAAAAAATTGAAAAGAGATAATCAATGAATCCTGAGAAGCTAGGAAAGTTCTGAGGCAGAAGGCAGTAGGAGTTAGGGATGTCACCCAGGGGCATGGCTACTAGGTAAATCAGCTTCCAAGTCTAATTTTATATCTCTCTGTATAAATCTCAACCCACAAGTGAGGATTTATGATTGGTTCAGTTTCTGACACTAATGCTGAACTTTGGAGCATTCAGGCATGGTCATGTATCATGGGGATGAAAGGGGCTCTTAGAAGCACTAACACGGCCACAGGAGAAACCCCTGGGAGCTGGGGATTTCTACTCTGCTGTCTACTCTCCCCACAAAAATGACTGTGATAAGATGAATAACAATATTTGTATATACTTTAAGATTGTATATGAAATTCATTCTATTGTTATTACAAGGGAAGAAATCACTTTTAGTGCAATAAATTTTCATTTAACAATAAAAATGTAATTGTGTGAAATAAACATTAAAAACTCCAGCTGGATCTGAAATTAAGGGTTAAAGTGGGGCACATAAGAAGCAATGTCAGACTAAACTTCCTGATGAGCATATTCAAAAAAACCCAGCATGTATTAGTTTAGAAAAGGGAAAACTGATGTTTTTAAGGTTGGCGAAAGACAGGAGAAAAATAAAACAAAGTAAAATATTGTGAGAACTAACTGTAGCTTTCAACAGAAATGAAGATACAAGTTTTAGATTAGCAGAATACTAGGATTCATCTGACATTAATATAAAATATTCTTATACTTTACCTTTTTCTTTCTAAATACTTAAAAAGAAATATGCCTAATTATGAAGTCTGCATTACATTTAGAGATATGTGTCCTGGTTTTATTTAAAGATGTCCTTGAATAATAGCAAAATAAACAAATCCATTTTTCATTGACATACAATGAGTTTTGTGTAATAAATTGAGTCATCCCAATTATGCACATAAATCACAGTATCTGTCTTCATATTATCTTAGACAGATTTGACTAAAGGAAGTTGTGAAGCTGGTATATATTTATATACATATATAATGTGTATGTGTCTATATATAATTATAAAAATAGCAATTCCAATTTAAACAGTAGCTTCTGAGGACTAAAATAACTTTAAGTGTGGGTTCTAGTTTGGTATTTATATGAATATTTTGAAATTAAAATTTTTAAAAAGATAATTTGTTTAAAATTTCAGAAATAGAAAGGCAATGTATATGGATATTTATAATTATAACCATAATCATATTGATGTAACTACATTGCATCTGAATCATGTATAAATACATTAAAGTTTACATAGTGACACATTATGGACAAAATATATTAGAACTGCCATGAATAGAGAGATTTTGTTTGTTTTTTGCTATACTTCTAATGGAAACTTTTACTAATATAAATGAATGATCAATGCATTATAGTAGCGAAGAAAAATATTAGTTTATACATGTTTTGTGTGTGTGTGTATATATATATATATATATATATATATATGTATGTATGTATGTATATATATATATATATGCCCTTAGAACACAGAAAAGAAGGAAAAATTCACATTCAGAAATAACTAAAAAAAGTTGAGGTCTATTCCAAAGGGGCTTTTTCTATATAGATCTACATCGTTGGAAACACCTCATAGAGTAACTATGCGGTTTCCTTTATTCACAAAACTATATATTAGATCTGTGGGAAAGACTACAAGACAGAGCTGCTAAATCAACTATGAAAAACCTAACAGTCAAACGTTTTTTATCTTAGAAAAAAAAAACTAAAAAAAATTTGTCACCTTGACACAAAGTTATTTCATGTGTGTAACAGACGATTTAAGAAATAAAATAAATTAAAAATTTGGCCATTAAACTTGAAATTATATCTTCATATGAGAAGTTCTGTCTTAAAAATATTGAATTTAATTAAGCATCATCAAATACATGCAAAACCAAAGAATTTTAGAAGGGCATGGATGCATAGGAGGTGGCATTAGAGGGAATATCTTAAATATTAAGCTAATTTTATCCACATTAAAAAATATTTCAAACACTTAAGTGATATATATATAATAAAGCGATCCCTGTTTCTAAGTTCACACATGTGCACATATACACATACAGATCATTAGAATTTAAGAACTTCATTTATATAGAATTCTCTTTTAAATTTAAAGTTACATTTTCAATGAACATTTAACTATCTGCAGGCCTACAGTATACTAGGATCTATGAGGGAAGTAAAAAGAATGAGCTGTATTGCTTTATTAAGTTAAGTAGCTTGTTCTACCTTAAACTAAAGTCTTGAATGGTGAAAATTTTTATATATTAAGTGCTTATGCCTCATGTTTATCAGAGTGATCAACACAAAGAAACTATTCAATGTATACTTAAAAAGTGAATAAATGAATGAACAAATGAATGATTGAAGAAAATTAGCAATATATTATGCAAGTTGAAGACTACACATACATAAAGATAGGTAGGTGTGTGTGTGTATTTAGATACATAAATGTGTTCTATGTGTACAATGTTAAATTTTTCTAAATTATACAAATTTATATTAAAATAGAAATTTAACTTTCAGCCAGAATGACATTTAAATCCCCACTCAATCACTTTAGTGATTACAAACTGGGATAAATCAAAACACATTTGAACAGAACTTATAATTATGGTCTATGCGGAGTAACAGGTCAAGATATTCCTACCTGAAAAAACAAAACATGGCTAGGACACAAGAAACAACAGTTTTCAAGACAATGCATATCAAATAATGAAGGAAAGTGGTTCCTGAGAGGCAGGAGACCAATGAGATATGCCTAATAACTGCCCCCAGCTTACTGGCTAGAGAGCATGTCCAGTCCTGTGAGGGGGAACGTAGGTGACAGTGAGGACAGAGAGCTGAGAGTCTGTGACACCGAGTTAGTAAGAGTCCACGTGCAGAGTACTGGAGAAAGTGAGCAGAGACAGAAATTCAGAGATCTGCAAAAGGTCCCTGTCTAGGATCCAGCAAACGTATGTTAGAAAATAACGTGAGGCCAGAGAGTAACTGCCCTCAGAGAACTAGAGGTGGAAGTGCCCCGGGCCCACATAGAGCACGGGAAAATGCTTGTTCGTAACAACCAGAAGTGAAAAATCCAATTATTCACCAGTGTTTGGGAGGAGTATACTTGCCTCAGTATACAGAATAGTTACCCCTGGACTGATTGCTACTCCTGTACTACCTAAAAAAATATTAAGTAGCATCTGAAAGGATCAAACTGTTTCCAGCTAACTTAACTGTATTTCAGAATGATGTTCAATAATATATATAAGAAAATAAAGTATCCACCACCTGGTGAGTTAAAATTCACAAAGTCTGGCATCCCATCAAAAATTACCAGGCTTGCCAAAAAGGCATGAAATCATGACCTATAATGAGCGGAAAAATAATCAATAGAGAGCAACTCAGAACAGATGTTGCAATTAGCAGACAAAGACATTAAAACACTTTAGTGGGGGGTGCAGGGTGGGTAGAGCTCAGTGGTAGAGTGCATGTGCTTAGCATACACAAGGTCCTGGGTTCAATCCCCAGCACCTCCTCTAAAAATAAATAAATAAGTATACCTAATTACCTCCCATCCTAAAAATAAAAACAAAACACTTTTGTAAACAATAGTCTGTATATTCAAAAGTTCAGTAAAGACGCAGAAGCTACTGAAAATGTCTGAATTAAACATATAGAGAGGCAAACTATGATGCATAAGATGAAACATAAATGGAATCAATAGCATTAAAAGCATGAATGAACTTTATAGCATAATAACTGATACTATTCAAAATAAAACACAGAACTAAAAGGGATTTTTTTTTTTTCAAGAGTATTAGAGAACTGGGAGACACTTCAAGTGGCCTGATATACACATAATTGGAATCATTAAGGAGAAAGGAAAGAAAGGGACACAGAAAAATTTGAAGAACTATCTATTTGAAGAAAAATCTTCCAAACTGGATAATTATAAATCCACAGATCCAAGAATCTCAACAAATTCCAAGAAGAAGAAGCAAAAGAAAACTATCCTAAGATACACCAAAATGGAATTGCTCAAAACCAGCCCTTAAAAGCTGCCAGAGACAAAAAAAAGTGTTACACGCAAAAAAAAAAAAAAAAAAAAAAAAAAAAATAGATAAAGACGATAGCGTATTTCTTGTCAGAAACAATATTAGTGAGAAGATGGTGGAGTAATATGTTTAATATATTAAAAGAAAAATGTTGTTAATCTAGAATTCTATACTCACTCAAATAATCTTTCCAAAACATAAGAAAAGGAAGACTTTTGTACACATGCAAAACCTGAAAATATTCATCACTAGCAGACTCACGTGTCAAGAAATACTAAAGGAGATCCGTTAGGTTACCAGGAGAATCAGATAGAAATGTGGATCTTCACAAAGGATAAAAGAGTATTGGAAATAATAACTACATTGTTAAGTACATAAACATTTTCTTATTACATAAATCTCTCTAAAACATGATTGACTATTTAAAAAAATAATAACAATGTATCATGAGTTTTATAATATATGTAAAAATAAAATATATTATCATGACAGTATAAAATTCAAGAGGGAAGAAATTGATACATACTATTGAAGGTTTCTTATACTATAAGAATCTACTCTTCTTATATCAGACAGTATTTATAATCATTTTTATGACATAATAGAAGTATGTTTCAAATAATAATAATACTCTATAAAAGTAAGATGTAGTTAATGGACAATATATGTTCTAAAATTTGTCCAGTGGAACAAGTAACCCCCTGAACCTAGAGTGGAAAGGACATGCTTCGTGAAAGAGAGAGGATTTTAGCCAAGACTCTGATGAATGTTTATGATTTTAGTGGGAAAAAAAATACATGCTCAGAATACCAAGAATGAAAATTGCTACAATTTACTAGTGTATACTATATGCCAGTTATTGATACCACTTTTAAGGTTTATTTTTTTAATCATCAAGCAACAGTTTGACGTAAATATAATTAGGCAACTCTTACAGATAATAAAACTTATACTTGGAAAGATTAGAGCTTGTCTAAGGCCACACAGTTACTAAGTCGGTAAGTCTATCATGGATGTCTTAACACAAACCCTGTCCTTCTCAGCTCTCACAGTGATCCTCTTTAGATGACTAATAGTTTGGGAGATGGAAATGTATTTGGAAAGTCTGGGAGATGGAAATGTATTTGGAAAGTCGTTAATAAGCTGGCCTCACAAAAGGAAAGGCCAGTGAGTAGGAAGCAAACAAAGCAAAGGCATTAACATAAAAAAGAATAGAGATAGCAAGGAGTGGGAAGAGAATTAGGATGATGTATTTCATTAAACCTGTGACAGGAGAAAGCGTCGATAAGGAAGATACAATCAGGGTCAAGGTTTCCAGAGATAGCAAGGGAAAAAGAGACTATAAACACGCTCTTCCATTTATCGTCAGGAACTCAGTAGTGTCCATACTCACTGAGAGCAGTTCTTAGTGTTTAAATAAGATTTCTGAAGTTACTGAGGGGAAAAGACAACAGAGAAGAAAAAGAGAGAGAGAAAGAGGTAAGGGAATGGCTACAGGTATTGTAAATCTTAATTGAAAAGTTTGGAAAGGAGCAAAAGTTGGATGATTGCCCAAAGGGGCAGAATATTCATATAAGTTCAATTTTGTTCTGTATTTCAAAAGAGATAAATTTTACATGTTTACAGACATAGGAAAATTGAGTATTGAAATGAAGATGGAACACGGTGGGACAAAGAGGAGTGGCTGAGATGTAAGAGCTCCACGAAAAAGTGAAAGGAAATGGGTTTCTGATCATGGTGAAAGTTATAGTTTTCAAAATCATAATTATGTTTCTGCCTCTCTGCCCTAAAGGAAAAATAACAAGTTCTTTAACGTATCTTTACATCCCGAAGTGCGTAAAAAGTGGCTAGGCAGACACTGGAGCTGTAGATGGTGAATAACAAGAGAAAATGTGATCCTTGGTCAGAGCTCATAGTATAGTTGCTTTATTTGTTAAGGAAAGTTTATTCATGCTGCACTTAGATACACAGAGAAAAATGTCCTCTTTATTTCACTATAACTAATCCTTCTAGTTAGTACCTAACCTTCTGCTGAGGGGTAGGGATGTTTTGGTGTTGAGGAAAACCAGATGGATTCTGATCTGATAATCTCAAGCCAGTTCAATAATTTGGATGATTTCTCTTGAAAGTTGGCATATGCCTAGATGGCTGTTTAAATGCACATTCTTTCAGAAGTATTCCTACTTCCACGTCTCCTCTTTAAGACGTTATCTGGCTATATGGAGGAACTGTGGGTATGCATGGGGTATAACCACATGAAATTTAATGAGGGGAGCTACTGAGATCTGCTCATCTCTGCTGCTAATCTCTACTGAGGTGTGAGAAACTCATTCCAGAGACTTTGGCTTCCACAGCTCAAATATGATGCTAATGCAACACATGGTCTATGTTCTTAATTTAGACTATGCTCCTGTTGACTCATCCATCTCCTTCTGCTGACTGATTCCACTGATATTCCTATGTGCTCTGATTTTTCTCTAGCAGCTGGTCTAGGAAGCTCATCCTTCTGCTCTCATCTCTAGGGCATTTAATCCCTTCAACATCTGCTTCTGACATTCTCGAAAGCCAGCAGGCTAGGTTATAGCCGTACTACCTGCCCTGTTTACACGTACACACACGTGCGCACAGATAACACATACACACACCAGGATCGTGAGGCAACCTACAGGCCATCTTCCCACAGTAGAGAGCCAGGGAGGTTAAGGAGAGTTAAATAGATTCCTATGTTCTTCCTATACAAGTCAAATACTGCTTTAGTATGATCACATGCAAAGGGGACTTGTTAAAATCCCAAATAGAAGGTGAAATAAAAGATCCCTTAACCTTGACTGGTTGGGAATCCCCCTAACATGACTCACTTCTCTGGAACTCTGGCCAGAAGTAGTAGTCAGAAAATGTAGTTCCACACAGATTTATTCCCACAAAACATTTTTAGGGAAATTGGGGGATTTTTCTCCCTTGTTCTCATAGGTCTGAGACGTAAGTGAAAAAAAAAATAGCTACAATAAAGTTCACTGACCTACCTTTAGATATATTAAAAGAGAATAACAAAGAAACTCTTGAAATTTTTGTCTATCAACTACATGGGCTTTTATCAAGTATTATCTAGTTAAAGTGGTAAAGAGTACCAGATTTGAGACAAAACTGAACAACAGCTGACCTGTTCTTGGTGGTTCCTACCTTTTTTCTTCCTCAGGGCAATACATTTCACTGCTCTGACTTGGAAATAGAGAATTGAAAAAGACATTAAAAAGGATATTAAAAAATAACATTTCCAAACATCATATGCAGTCACCTCATTTGTAAGATTTTTATATGCAGTCACTTTACCTGTAAAATTAAATTAATAATAGTGCTTACCTTAGGATACAGTAAAATTAGCTAGCATAGTACTTGCAGTTAATAAGAATAATAAACAAAGTAGAAAATAAGGCTATTTACTGAAAGCTGGTGGAAATGGAGGGGCTAGTTGATAAAATTGGAAATTACGGAATTATTCTTGAGGAAGATATTAAAGTATGAAAAAGCCATGAAAAATAGGGTTGTTGTGTAACCTCAGGGAATCAGTTGGAATCTGACATCATGACAGCAGAGCATGGACCATGTTTTTATAGTCCTTGTATCTCCTCCATATACTTTATGTATAAAAAAAACAAAGAAATAATTTGGTGGCACTGGCCTACATTCTGGAAACAGACCACAATCACTAGGGAAATTTAAGGATGGGGGACTGTAGGGTATTATTGGAAGAGGGCATAAAATTAACAGAATCTGGAGTAGGTGAGAGCACAAGTGAAGCCAGAAGGATTCTATGTCATATTTTAATCCAGCCCATATTGGGATTTGGGGAAATTGAGTACAACTGTTCTTTGTCACTAATTTAATTACATTTTATGGATTGTGGGGAGAATTGGGAATAAAAATGATGCAAGTCTCAAAATTCCGTGCAGGCTGCTGCTGTATTCTGAACCACAAGAACTGAATGAGAACTGTAGAACTGCACAGTGCATCTATGCTCTTAGCACTTTTCAGACGAGAACACAGATCAGAAATTTCCTGTGTCCCCTGTGAACTCTTTTAGTGACTGTTGTCACTGATCATATATCAAGAATGTGTTGTGTGTACATAAGCATATTTACAGAATAAACAGTCTTCAGAAATCAGCCCTCTCTCATGCTCTCTCTGGTTTAAAGATATGTTCATAATCGTAAGACAGTTTTTTTTTTCTTTCTTCTGTTGGTTTGTACATCACATAGATGTCAGGGAGGCAGCTATTTACTCACTCTGTATGTTTTATCTAGATTCTTAGTTTGTCAAATGTGCCCCTGTATCCTTTCTCTAAAGTCTCAGAGACGAATTAAAACTAAAAGAAAGACTTTCTCTTATTTAAGAACCATCTGCTGCTAAAGAAAAGAGGATATACCAGGCAACATTCTACACTTATAAAAGGCAAAATTATCTAACCACTTTAATAGGCATTTTGCTTGTGTAACAAAATCAAAGTTTTCATCACAGATTTCTATTTAAGCATTTGAGTCTATTTGGAGAATCAGCAACACCAAGCCTCCTTTTCCCAATATTTCAGGCTAAATTTTGAGATTCCTACCGAGCACTGCATTTAATGATGTTCTTTAGATGCTCCCAAAGTAAACTGTCTGTTCACGAAAAGAAAAAGCACTACTTGAATTACAGCTATAGAAATTTTTTTTCAGTAATTCCTTGTTACATAAGCACATTCTCTCCCGAATCCCTAATTTCAGAAACAGAAAGACATCTGATGATACTCATACAATGGAAACTGGTAATATGTGCTCTTTCTGTAATTAACACTCGACTTGAACTTAGAGCAGCTTTCCAATGAATGTATTTCAAAAACCTAGACAACCAAGGCTGCCAACAGAGATCCATTCTGCATCTCAAGGACTTAAAGAAAATCACTCAGGGTTTTACTGGCAGCCAATAACTGTTAAATATCTGCAAATCCTACCCTCTGCCCCTTGTCCTTGGAATTTACATTTAAATGGTCAAATTCATAGCTCTGATATTCAAATCACAACAGCAACCCACATACATTTATTTCAGAACTTCAACTAACAGAGTGATGCAAGTATTTAGAATAGTTTTGATTATCTGATAAGGAAGTAACTGTGACACCTGAATAAAGGATAGAGAAAGTGGTGTGCAACGTCTGAAATCTGTAACGGTTAGGGAGAGGCATTGATGAGAATACTAGTAGAAACATGGCTCTTTCTACTCCCAGAGCAAGGAAACCGGCAGAACAGAGAGATAGGCTTGAGGTGCAAAAAGATGGTAGGCTCTCTGTATACCTGATGAGTGGCACATACAAAAGGTAAAAGGAAAGATGAGTGGAAACTGGAACATTTTAATTTTTAACGTTAAGCCAATTAGTGTGAAAAAAAAATCAGGTATCTCCAAAAATGTTTACTCACATGTTCAAAGAGAAATTATATGCAATTGATTTAAATATGACTGTGGTATTATAGATGTAGAAATTCTAAATGGCTCCTTCAATTTAGAGATAAAATCTAATTAGTTAAAGACAGAAGATACTCATATTGCAGCTCTGTCTATACACTCAATCTCATCTCTCACTACTCTCCCCTCACACATCCCACTACCATTTCTGAGTGACATGGAGATCCTTAAATAAATCGCATTTTCTAATACAAACCCGACTTTTGAATATGCTACTTCTGCTTGGAATGGTCTCCTTCCCTCTCTGACTCTCTTCCTCCAACCTGAATCTGCCTGGATAATTCATCCTTTTAAGCTCAGTCTTCAAGCACCGGTTTTAAAACTGTATCTTCCTTAAGACTGTTACTAATATGGTCCCTTTCTCTTGGGCTCCCACTATGTGTCACACACAATCTGTAATAGACATTGTCTCACCTTATCACTGATAGCTGCCTGCAATTTTGCAGCCCTGACCATGGCATCTTGAGATTAGAAACCGCCTTTCAATCTTTGTGTCTCCTAGCAAATATGCATTGAAAATACATTTGCTAAATGAATGAATGTGCTGTTCTGAGTAGTAAAACCTTTACTGAATAGAATTACTAAACTGAGGGGAAATGTTTCTTACCAAGATCCTTACAGAAGTGTTTTTCAATTACATTTTAAATCATCAAAAATGTGTGAGAAATTTGCTATATTTTACTATATATATTTCCATAAGGCTCTAGTCTCACGATGGGGGCAGCCGCTTTTATCCACTTCTCTCCCGGCCAGGAGGCAAGCTGCTTTTGTCATGTATGTAGTGACTGAGACGATAAAGATGGATGGCTAAACACTGTAGCATATTTTTCCCATCTACCATAAATATGTATCCCCATTTCACTGCTGGAGACCACTAAGATTTAATGGCTAATTATGGTATTACAGACATCTTGGATTCAACTGCATTTACAAAACATACAATTTTAGTCCACAGCCCAAATAATTAATGTTTAGTACAATGTAAATATTATAAGCAGGTTACTAAATAAATATGCTAACTTAAACATCATTTGTATATAGATGATTTTTTAAAATTTTATACTGTGTTCAGGCAGAAAAAAGAACTGGTAAGTCTGGCCTCAGGGATATTTTTCTTTTTTATCTTTTCAAGACTTCCAGAAGAAAATAAGAAATAACCCAAATGGAAAAGCAAAATTTACTTCCATGTAAACTGTGGGGAGTCAAGTTTCAGTTTGTTCTTTCCATTTTAACATTCTATGGTCAGAATTTAAGACTCTTGTTACTCAAAATTTAGTCTGAAGACCAGACGAATTATCATCACAAGGGAACTTGTTAGAAATATAGAACTACAAGACTCATCTCAGACCTACTCATTCAGAATCTGCATTTTAATAAGATCCCTAAGTGATTCCTCTGCACAGTAAAGTTTCAAAGGATGGTCTAGATTATCATTCTTCATACCTGCTCGACTCTGCCTTCACCTTAAGGGGCATCTTTGTTATCCAAGTATTTTTTTTTTTCCTCTCTGAAATAAAGCCAAAAGCACTAGACTAGAAATAATGCCTGTTGCTAGGACTTATCTTTAAGTGTTTCTGTATATGTGAACATGCCTAAAAAATAAAAACCATACACATATGTAGACTTTTGTGTTAAATACATGAGCTTATATTATTGGATGCCTTGTCCCAGAAGTGAGAAAGAGAGTTTCTAGAGGCAGAGGGCTTACCTCACAGTTTCACCCACCCAACTGACAGTAATCAGGGAACACTAATGGAGGAAAAGAGAAATAAAGCATATAAAGCTTATTTCAGCATCCTACAATTCTCCTTAAATCACAAGTCCCCTTCTTTCTTCTGTCGGAGGATGGGGACCGCTTTCATCAGGAGCTCCCAGCACGGACATCAGGCAGCAAAGGCAGGAGATCTTTATGCAGCTCTCTAGACGAGGGCAGCTCCTCCCTTTCCAGAAGGGCACTGGAGTGTGTGGTTGTGGTTCTTATCGCCTGACACCAGATGTGCTCAGCTGTTTCACTCTCCACTTCACCTCAACCAATCAATTAACCTTGCTCAAAATTTAAACCAACACTCAAAACATTCAACAAAGTGCTTATATTTCTATGCTTATGGCTTCTACTGATTTAGCCAATAGTCCTGAGAAGCTCTAAGACAAGTTTTATTCCCTTGAAATAGACTCAGAAAGAATTATTAGCATTTCCCCTGGCACAGTCATAAAACTTAGAGTGACTTCCTTACTATCTTCCTATCTCCGTAGGCATCTATGTAAAATAAAGAGAATGTCGCACTGAGTACCCCAAATCTTCGGAGATTATGGCATGGAAGTTACACTCCTTACCCTTTAACAATTATGCCATAATGTCACTTTCAAAAAGAACATTGAGTTGGATAATACATGAGTTATACAGAATAGCATTTCAAAGGGATCTTATAAATAGTATTTGCAAATTGCCAAGTAAACTACAAACTGGATTTACACTCCTTATATTTTTTTGCACGTATAAATGTCTCTAACTTCATGAAACATACTTCAGAGGGAATCTCTCTCACAAATTTTCTCGAAGATTTACTTCTATTTTTTTAGTAACTATTGTTTTGTTCAACTCCACCCCCAAATAGAATAAATAAAATTAAAAATACAGTTTCGTAGTCTAAGAGTAAGCCTGGTACCTCCGCTATAAGCATCTGGGAATGTTGGGACACCTCAGTCCCAATGATGAACATTGTTTTCCCTCATCAATGTCATTATGGACCAAAGAACACCTGCATCACTGTGGTGATTCTGCCATCAGCTGAATCAAACACTTAAAGAGATGTTTTAAGATATCATTTTCAAAGTGAATGATGCAAATGTAACATTTTCTTTTCAGTTGCTTAACTTACTGCAAAACCACTGCAGAATTTTGTTGCTCATAGGCATGTCAGCTTTTAAGACTGACTTACATCTATTTTTAGCTTATTATGCATGCCTAAGAGCTGGAGAAGTTTTCAAAACTAATTCGTATTTGAGAAATCTGGTAGGTAAAGCATAATTTAAAAACTCTTCCTTGCTAGAGTGAATCTCTTCAAGCACTAGACTATAAAATTCTAGATTATATGGTCTATTTTCCAGATTTGAAACTTAAAAAAAAATTATTAGGAAGTTTGGTTGTCTTGGGTAATACCATAACAAGATATAGTAACCCCTCCTGTGTTATACATTTCAATGCTCAGGATAGTTTTCTGCTAGCCTAAGTATAATGTATCATTACCCCAAGTCTCTACTTTCTCCAATTTATGTGCATTCTGGTGGTTGAATCAAGTTGATGAAATGCCTATTTTCTCAGAACATAACAAACATAAACCTTTCCAGGGCTGCAAATACATTTAAGATACTATATAAATCATCACTTGTCAAAGATTAAGACTGCTTTAAGCTCACTCTCTGAAAACCCTTAAAGATTTTTTTTTAACAATCACTATTAAATAATGTATCTTGTTAATGAAGTTTAATCAGTTCTTAACAAATCAAGGCTATAAAATGGTCTAGGTAGAAACAGCTTTGCGGGGTAAGGCATGGAGTGGAATAGTAATGGCCTTTCTAACTCCCCTGCCCTATTTATAGTCCACAAAGATATGACCTTGAAAGATGAATTGAAATTGCTTTTATTAAAGGTGTATAATTCATTTTAGTATTGTTCAGGAGCCATCCAATATTCTGGATGGAGTAACTGAGTCTATGTATACTCCAAAACTTAAACTTTAAGTAAAACGTGATCAATTGACTTTTTCTGTTGAGCATTGTCAGATTTGTTATATTTTGTCTCCTTGTCTTATTTATTTTCTTTGGAAAAACAAACGTGTATTATTTAATATTTGAGGTATTCAACTAGATACCAAAAATTTGGCTGATTTGCTGTGAATTTACAGTGACTCAATCTCTTGCCTAGAGTATTTATCCTCACTGTTATATTAGCTGACTTAGCCAGGTGTATCATATACTTTACATGGTAAGGATAGAAGGGTATTAATATTATCATTCATTCATTTATTCTTCCAGAGGGCAAGAATTTTGCTGCTACTGTACATCAGAATTTCTTTGAAAGATCAATGTTCTCATTCCAGTGATGTCTATGGGGCAGGAGGCATAAAAACTTTGGATTATCCATTATTTTTGATGTATGTTTGGCAACAGCAGGATAGAAATTGGATGCCAAAACTCAGCTACTGAAATATTAATTGAAGACAGTATTTTATGTGTGCATAAAACTATATTGTTTAGTTATCGTATGTATCAATATCTCATATATATATGTATCTGCTTCAGTTCAAACAGGCAACTGCCTCAGATGTATACAACTTAAGAATCTGCATTTATTCTTGATTCATTCTTTCTTTCTGAATTATTATAATGTCAATTTCACTTCACACTATTCTTTGACAGACCCTCTCATGGTCTTTTTCTAACCTATTTCAGTGTCCTACTAAATACTCTCCACTAGTTTAGTTTATTTGCCTTCATCAAACAAATTTCCTCTCGCTTCCTCTTTCTTATTCTTACACACACACACACACACACACACACACAAACAAACCAAGGTAAAACATAAACATGGTCATACCAGTCTGCTACTTAAAAACCCTCAGTGATTCCTCATACTCCTATAAGCTGAAATTCAAATACTGGAGCACATTCAAACTCATCCCAACAAACCTCTCCAGATGTATCTGTGGTTATTCTTCTGTCCTTCTCAACTCTCTACACATACATTTTCATTCTCTTTATGTTGTTCATCATAGACATGGGAGTATTAATGTTCTCTAATCCTTGTCTATTTGATGAATATCAAATGTATTTTAAGTTCTTTCCCTGGGGAGAAAAATTTTCCCTCAAGAAAATATTAAGAGATTTATTATTTCTTTTCCTACAAATAATTTATGGGTTAATTTATTCAACCCATCAATTACACATTCCCTAATTATTTATCACGTGACGTGCCTATAATGTGTCAGACACTACTGAGCTCTAGCAAAACCTCTACTATCACACAAAAGATACGATAACTCTGCCTTCCTGGAGCTTAGAGTAAAATAGAGAAGAGAGGCCATAGGAAAACTAGCAAACAAAAAATATATTATTGAAAATTACAGTAAATGCTATAAAGTAAAAGAGCAGGGCCAGAGAAATGAAGACGGGCAAGGGAAAATCCACTGTATTTGTTTATTTATTTGGTGGGGGGAGGGGCACAATTAGGTTTTTATTTATTTATTTTTAATGGAGGTTCTGGGGATTGAACCCAGGACCTTGTGTATGCTAAGCATGTACACTACCACTGAGCTCTACCCTCTCCCCTGAGAACCCACTTCAGACTGGGAAAGTTTAGGCTATTCCACGTTCATGCCACACAAGACAGGAATAAACCTAGTAAGAAAAGCCAGTTCAACTAGAGCAAGATTCCAAAAGGGAAGAATATCTGAGATAAAGCTGGAGAAGATGCAGAATCTGAGGCAGTGAGTCCCAGCAGAGAGTGTTATATAGAGTCCACCTCAATGTTAAAGAGTCTCATTTGGAAGGTGGTGGAAAGACACCACAGGTCAAGGAGAATAAGTAGATAACTTTAAAAAAAAAATCTGGTTGCTATGTGGAAAACAGGATGAATGGAAGCAAGAAGGCCAGCAGCCAGTCAGGAGAGAAATGCCGTTGTGTAGGACGCAGATAATGCTGGCTTTCGCAAAGCAGGTGGAAGGCAGTGGCGATAAAAAAAAAGGAGAGGGCGGGGACAAAGTGAAGCTTTCACTGAGCAATAAAAGTTTGCTGAATTAAACTGAATGCAGAGACTAGTAAATAGATTTATTAAATACAAAGATGAGGTGTAAAATAAGAAGGGCTTGCCAAGTTCATTTTAAATACTCTTGAGCTTCAGAGATGTGAAACAGAAAGTGGAAATACACAGGTGAGACCTCTTTGTTTCTTTTTGTGTTTGGACAAAAAGTCATGGAAACAAGCAGGGAAATCATGTATGTTTCAGCTTATGAGTTAGATTTACAGTATACCTTGTGCTGAGGAGACAAGGAGCCCTTACAAGCACTTGGGCCAGCCAGGAAGCACTCACTCAGACAAGTAGGGTGACACATCCCTACACTGAAAGGACTACATGTGTTGATTCAGTGACTTAAATCAGTACAAAACTTCAGACCCCAGCTACAGATAGAAGAAGATAAATTGTCCAATGGAGAGGATTACAGAAAGTCTTTTTTTTTTTTTAAGCTTATGTTTCTAATGGAGTTGCTCTAAGTATGCCAGAGAATGTGGGCAGATGCAGTTCTAAAACGTTCCCATGGAAGCCTGTATTTTTAGGTTGATATCAGATCAGATGTTATAACGAGTGTTACTTGGAAGAAACGTTGTTAAGTAAATAAACTTTACAGTCCCACTCTTTACTGTTAGACTACCTGAGGAAGTTCACCTACAAGTTCAGTCCCGAAGGTCAGCTTCTGCAATTTCAAAACTACTTGCTTTTTCTGGTTCACAATGTTATATACAAAAGGCATGTTCCTCCACATCATAAATCACAGGAACTTCTCTTACCTTGGCTTCACTTCTGAAGCACGACTACCTATCTTGCTGATGTGTCTTCCAGTGACCCCCCCCACCTAACCAAACCAGGTGAATTTTTAAAATAACCATGGCCTATATTTTAATTTATCATCTATATTTAGTTAAACTGAATCTGGGTCATTTAACCCTGATGCTGAAATAAATTTGATTGGTTGAGGAAAATTATTGCATGTGCTTTTTACAGTATGCCTAATCAACTGGAAATATTAATTTAAATATATTTTGTAGGATTGTATATTTTCTTATAAAACATGACTTTTCAATTATAAATTAACACTTTAGCCAGAAAAGCCATATAAATCTTAGTTGCTAAAAATAAAAATGCCTCTGCCCAAATAGCAGGTGCATAATTATGAAAAAATTAAGAGACTATGAAGTATCATGACCAGTTCTATCTTGGACCACAGCTCCAAATGCCAAGTGTTACTGTCAACAATAAGCTGAGAGGCTCTCCCTCTTGATCAACAGACCTGCCAAGATTAGGGTTGGTTCACTCTTTCTAGACAGACAAGCTGATAAAATTTAGGGTGACATATCCAGATACGGAAGCCCTAAAGCAGCCGACTACTGTATTGCCTAGTTTGGAACTTATCAGGCTCATTCCAAACATTTGCAGGCTGGGGCCAAGAGCATAAATGGAGGCCCACATACCAGGGGCCTAAATAAACAGTTATAAGTCAAGCCAATGAACTAATTAATAATTATGCTCTATCCTCCTACCTTGATAAAATATATTGTCATAATTTCAAAATTTTTATTTTTATTTTCAGCTTTTACTCTTTTCTGAGTGTGTCCACTTTCATATTTTTTACTTCTCCCTAATTCTTGTACTTGTTCTTGTTCTCAATGATTTATGGGATTAAACATAAAATGTAATTATATTCAAAGGGTAAAAACTTGGATATATCTTAATCAAAAAAGAATAGCATAGATAATTTAAAAATGAAAAATTAAAATTATTGTCAATATTTAAGATATTTTCTTCTAAAATATTCAAAATTTTATTAATAGGCAATATAGTAATTATAATTGAGAAAATAAAAATTTAAATTATTCACATAAAGTTGAATTTTATGTCATTATTAAGATTCAATCAAATATAATTAAATATCTTAGAAAGGTTATACTATCTATGATTTTAACATTCTTTGTATATCTAGTTACCAATATAAAAATTAGTAACATTCTACAGGTACATTCAGGGATTGCCAAACTTTTTATGTAAAGAACTAGATAGTAATTTTTTTTTTTTAATTTTATGGGCTATATTGTTCTGTTACAACCACTCAACTCTGTCAATGTAGATGAAAGTAACATATATAATATATAAATGAAGGGGTATGACCGTGTTACCAAAGAAAAAGTTTTTCCAGAAACAGACAGCAGGCTGGATGTTGCCTGTGGGCTATGGCTTGCTGATCCCTGGTCTAGAATTACCTATACACAAATGTAAGATTAATTTGAATCATTTAATATTGGAACATCTCTCCAACCATCATATGCAATCATTGAAATGCTACAGTAATTCATGAATACTTCCACAACAACAATTTGTTACATGAAGAGTTAAAAGAAGACAAATGGGAGAATCTGTTTCAATAATATTACTCAAATTAAAGATTTGACAGGGCAATTAATTTGACTTTTCTTTTATAAGCACTTATGTGGTTCAAATCCTTTCAATGTGTCCCTGATGTAGAGGTAGCAAACATTTATGGTATTAGGAAGCAAGCTGACTCTTGTCTGAGGATATATGCAGGAGAGGTGGCGTGTTTTCTTTGAACGGTGTCGGTCACAACAGCAACAATTTAGTGTTATTGGTAAAACTGTGCCAGCCCTATGAGCCAAATCCTGAGTGACCAAGGTTCCCAAGTGTTTGTTAAAACTTTGTTTTTGTGTATGTGTCCACATGCATTCTTCTTGTCTGCAAGTGGACTCAGCAGCAGTTAACATATTTCCAGAAAACAGCCTCATAGAACTTTGATAGTATCTAGGTTCTTCCACATGTTACCTGTGTGACCCTGAGAATGTTCCTTAGAATCAAAAGACTCTGAAAACAACTTAAATACCGCTTGTTCTGATTCAATGTACACAAAGGGCTTGCATTGGCCTGAAAAATAATAATTCAATACTTATTTGTTGAAACAGATATCTCCACTCTCCAATCCATCATTTAAAAAGCTGACAGATTAGCTTTCTCCAAACACCGTGTTTTCATAATAGCAGAGTGGAGAAAATAAACCTGGGACCATAAATGTAACAGAAATTCAGGCTCTTTCATCTGAAATGTGATCTAAAAACAAGTTATATGATATCATTGTGTGGCATTTTATGCACACTTCTCATACCACTCTGGGCCTATATAGAGTTGCACTTCTACTGATGTCTGTGATTCAAACTGCATTCCAAAATATCATGCTCTCAGCTGCTATGGATAAAGAACCACAGAGATAACCACCCAAGGGTAGGATAGCACATATGGAAGGAATGCCACAGCTATGGAAGTTTTCCATTAAATACCAAAATGTATGCAAAATCATTTAAAATTATTCATGAGATGAAACTAAGTTTAAGTAACAGACGTTGAAATGTGGTGGGTGTCCAGATTATAACTACCTTCCCTCCTGAATCTGAAATTACAAACAAGAGCGAGATCTCACTGCTGGTCATGGTGACCACCAGTTCCAGGAGACCCTCCACCTTGATGCAGAGGGAATATTACCACATGCCAACTATCAAACTAGTTGTCACTTGGTTTATTCTTCTTCAATGCTAACAGCTATCAAGTATTATCAGATTGGAAAAATGAGGTTCAGAATGTTTATTTCTGTCAAGATAAAAGTCATTAATCCAGATTTGTCTAAATCTGAAACAAATACTGCATATCCCATACTATAAAGCAATCAATGAACTGAATGAATGAGATTGACTTGTGGTTGTAATCTCCTGCTACCCCTAGGAGCAGAACCAACTTCAAGCTCAGTATGAAGTGGTCAGAAATGTTCCCCTCTACTCTTTACCCTGCCCTCCTTATTCCTCTGACTCTGGGGTCCAATTTCTTCCAGTTTGCATGTTGTCCCATTCAAACAAATACAGATTCTCAGTTGACTTGCGGTGGGGGAAGAAAAGTTCTACTAAACTGTTATTGACTTACTGTGTTGCTCCTTTCCTGCTTGTAAGCTAGGTTACTTTCGGACTCAATTTTATAAAGATTTCCAGAAGATATTTAAAAAATTTCCTCTGGGATACAAAGAGACAAATTACTAATAGTGGAATTAAAGGAACAGTGACATGACAAGGCAAAATTTGGGAATGATGAGATTTCCTTATATATCTGTATTAAATTTATAATATTCAGTGCACTCCTTAGAAGGGAGGATCAAACATGATCTCACATTAGATCTGTAGCAGGTGTTTGGAGTAGGGTGAAAAGAGTTCCCATTCTTAATATCTTCAAGAGCTTGGCAGTTTTTAGCACTATGAAATGCATGTGGCCTATTCCTAGATACTTTGTTTATCATTGTTTTAACCTTCCCACTGGAAATTATGTAACTCTCCTAACACTGAAGCTATGTTTAAAAGATCTGTATATGATTACAGTCTTTTGCAGGCAAGGTGAGCTATAAATACTATCCCTGCAGTTTAAAAAGTCAAGTACTAGCAATAAAAAAACTTTGCCATTGTTTCCACTGTTAAAAAAAAAAGTTACATGATCTGATGGTTAAGTCAGATTCTGGATTTAATATCTGTTAATTCCATGAGAGACAGTACTATTCCCTGAACTGGTGAAGATCAGATTGATAATGTGAGAACTTCTCTCAATTGTGCCTTTCAATTTGAGAAAGTGTAGCCTCTCATGTGTCATTATAAAGGGCACCTTTAATTCCCTTTCCCATATCTTCTCGGTATTTACATTAGTAACATTGCACCATAATTGTATTTTATAAAGCCCAAGACTCATTTAAATGCCAGAAAATTATGCCAAAGAGATTTCATTTACCACTGGCTGTGTAGGGGATAGAGTTATACAACCCCTATTAATGCTAATGGGAGTTCATGAATAAATCTTCAAGAATACAGAGAAAAATGTATCCCAAGAAGGACATGAAATGAAGACAATAGGCTCACTAGAGCAAAGTTAAATGGCAGTTTGATTTTCTGAGCTAATACCTCATAAAAATAGAAGTCACTTGCACTTAAATTCACTTAAGAATAGTGCTTTCTTTAGTAAGAATTCACTTATCTCTCTGACAACTCAACTCATAAAATTTGCACAAATAACGAATTTTATTATTGGCAATTACCAATCATTTTTCAGTATGTAATGACCTGAAGACCATTTATACAGTATCCTGGCTCCTTGTAATTGTCATTGAGTGAATATCTAGGTGATAAAACACAGTTTTAGAAATAAATCACCACAAAATTATATAATTGTAGTTGTAATACTACAAATTAGAAGATACTACCTACATGAACTTCCATAGACACTAGAAGACTGAAATATTTTTGTATGGTTTACTGGCAAAAGATGCAGCTATTTTTTAAAATATGGTGGGAGTCTTTTTAAACTAAAATATAATTCTAAATATTATACAAGGTATTATCGTCAGGTTTTTTAATATGTTAAAAAGCTATGAACTGTTAAGATTTAATTTTGGGTGATTCTTCTGTTTACCTTTTTTTTCAGTTTAGAGCCAAATTGTTTTTGTGGAACAACTGAGATTTTTTTTCCATAGTTAATTTTGATGTTTCATTATTTTAACAGAGTAGTCTTCATATATAATGAAAATGGAAGTGTAAGTATGTTTAATGTCAAATGTATACATATAAATGCAATCATATTTGTTGAAATTGGTTCTATATTAATTTACTAGCCTTTACTTATATTGCATTTTCTAAATATGTCAATAAAAATGAATGACTTCTGACTATAGAATACATTTTATTAAAAAAAAACTTAGGTCATTTAATTTCTCTCAACATAATGGATAATTTAATATTTCAATTTTTAGGGCTATACAGATAGACTATCCATTTTCCTATTCAACTTGCCCTTAAGAGATAGACATTTGCTATATAATACACTCAAATTTTAAATGTTATATCTATAAACAGATTAATAGTAATTTATAAAACAGATCAGGTGCAGAACAACTTTATTAAAATATATCTGTCAAGATGAGTTTTTTAACTCAAATGACAACAAAAGCAACAACAACAAACATATTTCAACTGCAAGAGCACAGTACAACATACTTTAGGCTTGTATTTTTGAAAATATTATTTGTGGGGGAGGGTATAGCTCAGTGGTACAGCCCACGCCTAGCATGCATGAGGTCCCGGGTTCAATCCCTAGTACCTCCATTAAATAAGTAAATAAATAAATAAACCTAATTATCTCCCTGTCCCCAAAAACAAATGAATAGAAAACTAAAAAAAGAAAAAAGAAAAAATATTATTTGAAATTTTGAAACATAAATTGAACTTATCACTGCACATATACATTAGGTTTGCTAAGATTCACCATTATCACACCCACTGAGTTACTTTTTAATATAAGAGAAGCAAGTAATAAGAGAACAGGGATGTCAACTGGTGCCACCATTCATGCGACTTAAAGCTCAAAATTTGACAACTCCTAGGTCCCTCACACCCCAACTTTCCATGAGCCAAACTCGTTGATGGTACTACAAGTTCCAGGGGAAGAAAAGGGCATTATATATAAAAGACCAGTTAAACACGTCTTATCTGATATCTAGAACAATACAGAGGGATGAGAAAAGGCTTTAGGATCAGATAGCCTGGCTTGAATCTTAGATTCAGTACTTAGCAGCTGTGTCACCTGAAGTACACACTTAACACTTGCTGAGCTTCAGTTTCCTCATCTTCTGTAGTAAGCAAACAATATCTACCTTATAAGGTGATTAAATATATACATTATTTGTTAAAAGCTTCTGATACAGGAAGTGACCATTGGATAACAATGATTATTCAAGCATGTGCTGACTGCACGTGTGTGTTGATGGCGGTTGGATAGTATCAACTTTCCTAATGAAATCAATACATAGCAAATTGACATCAGCTCTGTCTGAATTCATGGAGTTTAAAATTTTTCCACTTTAATTTAACAATCTGTAACACCTCTGACTTATTCAATGAGATCAGCGCCTGATTCACCAACATTGTACAGGGCAATCTTCTCTTTGTTGTTTCCAGAATCTTATCTCCCACCTGAGTTTTGAATGGCACCTCAGATAGCTAGAGGAATAGCCACTTACCCTGAAGCTCCCTAATAAGTACTTTTGGCATGATCAAATCGAATACTCATTGCACTCGAACTGTTGAAATTAATGACTATCAGTATAACGGAAGAAAAAGAAAATACTCAACTATTTATAGAAATATAAAACAGTGAGCTATTTTATAGAAAATCATGAACAGTCATCTAGCTCCAAATCTCTCTTACCAAGAAAAGAAAGAAAACGAAAAAACATTTCCCATCTTGGAACCCCAGACACCATACACTTTAACTAGTCCAAGTGTGCTCGCTTAAGATGAATAAGGATAGGTAGTGGTTTCCTTGAAACCTGGTTTACCCACTGCAGAGCTACTTCAGTATATTTTTTAAGGGGAGGAACCAGTACATTGGGTCTGGAGTTAGCATTGCTTAGATAAATGGAATGTCCATAGTGGCAGTTCCCACCTGTTACCAAGATGTTATTCGTACAGTGGATCTCACCTAAGGTCATCACCACCAGTGGCTGTCAGTGCACATGAATCCATCTCCTAATGGGTCTTTTATCAGCACTCTTAATTGCTTTATCATTTCTAAGTCCATTTAATTACAAGGGTGAGGGATTCTTTTTGTCATTAGTTTGACTGGTTTGTGAAGCTAGGTTTGGAACCCTGAAATACCAGAAGGAAATAAGTAAGTAATAATGCATAAAATTTCATCCACAGAAGAGTATCCTTTACTAACCAAATTTTCATCTTTCTCATGAGTCTTGTTGCCCTTTTTCCCAAGAAGAGAAAATCATAACAAAATTCATTAAGAACTCTCCTCAAACTCTTTGATGTAGGAAACAGTCCAGCTGCAATTTATTCCCTCTTCCTTTTATCTCCTGGGAAAAGGAGAAGCTGGCTGATTTAACCTAGCCCTAGCCTTTATCACAGAGAAAAATATGTGTCCTAAAGGATGAAATAAGGGTGATGGGGAAATCTCTCCCTGAAAGATGATGCAAGAGTCTGTCTGATCCTTCTAAATATCATATCTAATATATTTATTTTACAAAAGTCTGTAACATCCCAACACTGTTTTTTAGATTCAACAGAATAGGCTTATCTTCTTTACTGTGAAAGTTTTAATGCAAAAAGGAATATAATGAGATCCATCTCCTTGAGATCACTGCTTGCTTCACACAGATCATTATGCTTATAAAGGGATAGTGGCTGGGAGCTTGTATCAGAGTCATACAAGAAAAGCTGTCAAAGGGGTAAAACAGTTGATTTATGTGTTAGCAAAGCAACGGGTGATGAAAGCTGGTGAGAATGTACAAGGTTTAGGCCAGCAGCACTGGCAGTAACACATGCAATCAATAGTAGAAAGTGATCATGTGCTAGGTAATCATCTTTTTAGTTCAGTCACCATCTTTTCAATCATACTTTATGGATATAATCTCATTTTGTTATTTTTAATTTGCTTTATCTGTGTTGTAAGAACAATGCATGTACTAGGTAGCAAAAATCCAGTCACTAGAGAAGGATGTAACATGAAAATAAGTCTCCTCCCTTCTTCTCAGAGGCGTTATTCAATAGTCTGTTTTTAGGACTTCAGTTAATTATCTCAATAGCTATGAAAGTTACATGCACACATCTGTTAATTAATTTGTCAGTATTAAATAAGATTTATCCTTCCCATAAAGTTGACATATCTTACTACAGTTCCATCCTTTACTTCTATACTCCTAAATCTTTGCTAACTACATATATATTTTTATTTTTATTTTTTATCCTAGTATAACCTTGATATTTATGTGTAACACACTTAAACATCTATTTCTTTACTCAAATACTTTTTAGAGAGTTATATTGAGTTTTAAAGGAGAGAGAGGGAGGAAGAATATTGGATCTATTTATTTTGCATATTCTTTATTAATACACTGGCTTGCTCATTTGTTCTCTTGTGTACTCTCTATAGCTACCTTCACTTTATGCCTAAGGCCCTCTGGTTACTTAATTATATATTTGTTATAAAGAGCCCATTTTTTAAAGGTATTTTTCTGGAAGTTCAAAGAATTCCTATTTTAATTTGTACCAATTGCTTTCTAGGCCAGCGTCACAGTTTTCATCTTAGAATTGTCCTTTCTTTTGATTTCATGAGCCAGGCCCTATTTCTTGGAGGACTTGCACCCCTCACAACAGCTATACTACTTCCTAAGTCAATTTAAGAAAAAACCTCTTAGTAGTGGCACCATATCTGAGCTCTTGCATGTACAAATTAAGTGTTTTACTCTCACGCCTGCTGGACGATTTGGCTGATATTCTGATTCCTCTGTGTTCTGCTTGTCCACAGTGATCTCTGTTTTTTTGTTGCGTTGTTCTTCGGTTGTCTTTAGTCATCCATCCATGTTTGTCAATGAAGGATTCGGTTACTTAATAATATTCACTAGTAAAGTGGGCGTTCTCTCTAGCAATGTATTTTATAGCTATTAAGATTTATTTGTTTAAAATATCTTCCACTTTGAAATCTCAATAGCTCTTAAAGCCCTTTTTTCATAGCAGTGTGTTTTATGACATGCTATTTGTCATTGTAAGATTTTGCAGAAACATCCGTATCATTTTATAAAAGATTAGGTTACATCTTTTTTTTTCCATTTCTGCTGGGGCCTATACCCTGTTATCAGTGCTCATAAATTCCTGCAGTGATTGTGAAATAGCCTCTTCCCTGGCCTCTTTGCTACTGGCCATCCATTTATTTCAAATTAGAAAGTAGTTAGGCGTTTTATAAAATACTACATTGAGCCTGTCATGCTCATTCCTGTCTAGAAATAAAAGGAGCAGACGAAAATGCCATTCCTTTTTCTCACATTAACTTAAATGCCTTTGGAATCCTTGCACAGATTAATAAACACAGATCCTTAAGGGATATTGACCCAAGATCCGTGTCATTGTTTAAAGCTTTTCTTTTTTTTCAGACATGGTTTCAAGTAGGAAAGGCTGGCTTTAAAAATGAGAATCTGTATGTTGGGAAAAGGTGCGTTATAGCTGCCCAGCTAACCATGGTTCTCCACTAGGAAGAAGCGAAAGGAACTAGATGCTTAAGTAACTGCTTAAATGGATTTGGTTCCTAGTAGCCTGAGGGGGTGTTGTAATTACCCTGTTAGGGATGTTCCATTGGAAGACTACAGAATTTTACTCAGGTCTGTTTCCAGTGTAATTTTTGGATTTAAAAGTAGAATAACTCAGTAAGTGTTGTTCTCACTGGGAGTCATTCCAGTTCCCCCTGAGCCTCCCTGTAAAGACAGGATTTGGAAAACAATGAATATAGTAATCCTTCTAATCTTTCTCTTGACTGGAAGTAGTTCAGTGTGTTCCAGAGGCAGATTGCTGTGAAATAAATTCTAAGTTAAATTTCTTTAATACGTCTTGCTCCTGGGATTTCTGGAAATATTTTCGAACACTGATTTTGACATGTATTGGAATGTACGTGTGTTGCTTTAAACCACCCAACATCTTTGGTCTCTTCTTCTGGTAATAACATCTCATTTTGTCTGGGGGAAATGCTTCTCCCCACACCAGCAAGGTGGAAGGCTCCAGCCCGACAGCCTCTTGACCCCATCTCAAAGGTCATGTAAGTAGCTGAGATTGTACTATCACTGTGTGATGTGACTCTGGGTCAGAATCTTTCCCTGGGATTTCTCATAAGTCCTCTTTGGTTATAGAGACATGCGTACATGAATACAAGGCATGACGGTTGAGAGACTGAAAACAGAACTAAGAGGAAAGAAGAAACGTGAGGTTAAACATGGCTGGGCTGGCAGTAAGCCATGTCTAGACCTCTCCAGCTTTGGGGGACTTTCTGCTTCTCCCAAATCACTCTTCATTGCATGAATTATCCCAGTTTCCTACCAATAAATCCTATATTTTCTAAGACTACTGTGATTTTCAAATAAAAACCCTTTCTAACACAGAAATCATACTGCTTAGGCATCTCCTATGTCAAAAGGCAGCTTGATGGAGAAGGAAGGGCAGGGGTTTAGAACGTACACATCACTGATGGGACTGCAGGCTGCCACTGTCTCCTCAGAAAGCTGCTCTTCTGCTTCATTGTCTTTAAAAATGTGTTAATGCTTATTTTAAAGAACAATACATCTCAAAATACTTATGAACATCACCAAGTATCTATGTTCTAAGGCACCACAGACGCAAATAACAAAAACACAATGGTTACCATAAAGTTGATTACACTGAAGAGTCAAGGAAGCAAATGATTTTAATATCACCAAAGTGCTGTGGGAAAATAAATGAGGCACCGACTTAAACCTGGAGCTATGAACATAGGCATATTGAAGTCTATAGGTTAAGGAGTTTTTACCAGACAACAAATAGCATTACAGGTACACACTGACATGAAGAGGGTGAGAACACACATGCACACGTACACACACACGACGCTTACAGTCTGGGGAAGGAAGAATGACTAGAAACCAAGGGAAGAAAGAGGAAAATGAACCAATCATAGCACTGAGGTATCCTGGGCTATCATTTAGCTTATTACTCACTACTCTTTGGATACATTTTTAGCCTTCACCGGGATGTGTGAATCTCAGTCCACAAACTAATTGTGCCCCAAACCAAACCAAACCAAACCAAACCAAATAAGAGAAAATCAGTGCATTCTTTAAATTAATTTTGCTGCAGAATTCTCATTTTGTTTGGCAGGTGGGAAATTAGATCTAGTTTTCTGACTCTTAGTCCTTGATCAGTCTTCAACCTGGAGCATACTCTGGTGTCTCCCAGTCTGCAGGGCTTCTTGTGGCTGTAGCACTTTTGTACTGTCTCTTCTGTGCAGTGATTGGGTCATGCAAATCTCAGGGAAACATTGCCCTGTGGTCCTAGCATTTCCTCAAGGCAATGATCATGAACCCTCTTGCCATGGAACCCCAAGACTCTCAACTCTACCTAGAGTCTGAGAATCTCTTATATTCAAGAAAAGCCTTCTATCTATTTTAAGCATGGGATCTTCACCTTATACTGAAGCCTACATTTGCAAAGAAGTGAATTTCTATCAAAGTAACAGCCTCTGTCTGCAGTAGGTTTCATAGTAAGTAGAGGGCCTGTGAAAAGTAACTGTTATAATATATTCCTAGAATAAAAAGAATTATTTTAACAAATATTTATTGAAAACCTAGTATGTCCCAGACATGAATCTAGATGCTTACAATTCTACAATTAGAGACAGACAATAAACAAACAAAAAAAACATTAAAAATGATTTAGTATTTTTTTCTATTTTTAAAATTTTGTATCTATACGAGATAATGGATGTTCACTAAATTTGTGAAATCATTCTAGGATGTAAGTGAAATCATTACGCCATATACCTTAAATTTATACAGTGCTGTATGTCAATTACATTCCAATAAAACTGGAAGGAAAAACTGTAGTGTGTTAAAAGGTGATAAATCCTATGATGCAAAAGAGAGCAGGTAAAGGGAGGTGGATGGGTGAATTTCAACTTTAAGTAGGGTGGACATGAGACTTAAAGGAGGCAAGCTAGGTGGCCAGAACGTTATCTGAGTATAGAGTATTTCAAGGCGAAAGAACTACCAAAAAAGGGTCAAAGTTGAGAAAAACACCAGTGTGCATGAGGAACAGCAAGAAACAGTGCCTGGAGCTGAATAAGCTAGAGGCAAAGGAGGAGGAGGTACCGGACCCGATTGTGAACTCTCTCTCAGGCCACTGTTGTAAGGATTGTTTCACGGTGAAATAGGAGCCATTGGAGAGTGTGGAGCATCTCTTAAATCTTTTAAAAACACATAGTTGACATAGTGCCCTCCCAATTTATTGATACAAGCTGTTGACAATTTCAAAAGTGGGGGAAAAAAGAAAACAAGAGAAGGATTTTTAGAGTTAACAAAATAAAATTTAAATAAACCTTAAGAAGTACACAGCACCAAGTCCCTTTTTGCTAAACATAGAAGGGGATAGAATATCAGTTAGTAGCACTCTGAGCAATTGGAGAAAGGAAGCTGCATGTTGTTCCCAGATGAGATTTCAAAGGTACCAGATGCAGGCCGAGCCTCTCTGCCAAACAGCAACAGAGACAGTTCTTAAGTTCCAGGGGGAGCTTACCTTTAACATCTGGAGTCAGCTGGCAAATACAGACAAAGCCAGGGAATAAGCCTGCTGCTATTTTATCGGCTAAGAGTCATTACAATAAGATGTTACTCAATGTACTACATTTCGGAGTGCTATGTGCAGTACTATCAAAATCACAGAGTAGGATGTCAACCTGAAAGGGTCAGGAGTATTCTAAATACTTATAGACGTAATAATTAGATAACAGTCTGGAAACTGTGTTCAGAATACACATTGTTATTTCCAGATATGGAAATAAGAAATAGCTGTTTATCAAAAACAAGCATTAGGATTAGTGATTGATATTCGCTGCTTTGAGTGGTATCCGTATTTGCGTGAAGTACATACAGAACTTTATTAGCTACTGGTGAGATTGTTTATGTAATTTTATGTCTGCAGTTACTAAAGAAACTGAGTTGTAATTTTGTTGTTACTGCTGTTGTTATTTCATTTCTAAAACTAAGAAGTTGAGAAAGAATTTCTATGCCATTTTGTATAGCACTTGTTTTAGCATTCTTAAAAATATTGTTATTTAACGGTGCTTAAATTATCTTTTCTCCAACTTAATTGTAATGACCTCAAAATTAGTTGTTCTAATAATTGTTTGTGTTACCTAGAGAAATTTAACAAAGCCTGGAACACAGATTCTTAGTAAATATTTAAGTATAACTTTTATTGCACATTCTTAGATTTTAGAGATGTGTGAAATGTTAATTGTTTTTTTCCCAATACATTACCATTGTCTGTAAATATAGCATAAATCTGAAAAATTCATTTTATATATAAAGTCCTCTCCCACCATAGATTTTTCATGCCATCTAAGGAAGGAAGAATAATCTTGAGGAAGGTATAATTCCAAAAGAAAAAGAAAAGATAGTAAGAACTTAAAAAGTCTATTGTTTTTATTTTAAAAAGCAAAATGGTGTATAAAGATGTCAAAGAACACTTTTAGTCATAAAAGTTAAAAGTAAGTAAAAGAACAGATACAAGCACCGAAAATAAGGAGGGCAAGGCAATCCCTACTGATTGTAGATCAATAGATATAAATTGTTCATTGTCACCTTTTCATGGCAAAACTGACATACATGTGTGGATTCTGGAACAAGAATAGCTTAAGAAATGCATGTCTTATTGTGCAACTCAGTGTGGATAAAAATGAGTTCTACTTTGGACTGAAAATCACAGTTTCTCTAATCTGTGTTTTGTGAAGATTTCCAACCCAAGGATGACAAACGTTTAACAGTGCTTCTCCAAACACGTACATGAGCTGGCTTCTCACCCATCTCTCTCTGCTCCTCTCTTCATGTTCCCTTTCATTGCACTTTCTTTAGTTCTATAGAAGGTTATGAGGGTGTGATGATGGCAGTAACAGTAGATAAAGTTTGCAAGGAACCATGGTGGTTCAGGTCACAGGGGAAAATTGAGAAGGAATGATGTGATGAGGTAGGTAAGTTACAGCTTAGAAGGAAGGAAGGCACCAAAAGAGCT
Source organism: Camelus bactrianus (assembly GCF_048773025.1). Classification (NCBI taxonomy): domain Eukaryota; kingdom Metazoa; phylum Chordata; class Mammalia; order Artiodactyla; family Camelidae; genus Camelus; species Camelus bactrianus. Next base: position 101,446,587 of record NC_133539.1, read on the forward strand.
CAAGCTGTTTCAACTCCGCACTGTTTGGGGTTCCCATAGCAGGCACCAGACACTGCCTGAAGGAGCTTTCAGATAATTTCCACCCCAGCATTTGAGCCACCCTGACACACACTGAGTGAAGCATACATAAGCTTAGCATTTCCAGGCCCTTCACAGAGTGCAAATTCTTGAGGAAAATAAATGTTGTTGTTAAACCACCAAGTTTGGGAGTGGTTTTTACACAGCACTGGGGAACCAGAACACAGGGTCACAGTGATTTAAATGACTACGGACTTTGCTTCAAGAAATGATGAAGGCCAGAAACATCTGAGAAAACATCTTTAAGGTGATTAAAGACAAAGAAAATGATCAACCCAGAATTATAGATCCAGGGAATACATCCCTCAAGAATATGACAAAATAAAGACATATTTAGGTAAAAGAACACCGACAGAAATTGTCCCAGCAGAGCTGCACTAGTAGAAATAGTAAATCTAGTTCTTCAGACTGAAATAGAAACTCAGATCTGCACTGACAAACAAAGACCATCAGAAATTTAAGTAAATTTGGCTGTATGAAATAAAAATTACCACCTTTTGTATAATATAGAGATACCATGACTTGGATAACTATATCATAAAGGATAATGGGGTTGGGGTAAGTAGGCCACAGAGTTGTAAGATCTGCTACATTTCACATGAAAGTTTACAACATTAACTCTGAACAGACTGGGGAAATTAGAGGATTCATAATAAAATCCCCGGAGCAACCAGTGAAAGTCACGTATAACTAAAAATCCAATAAATAAATTAAAATAAAATTCTAAAAAAAATAAAATAAGTGAGGAAAAAGTGCAGAGAAACAAAAAAAAAGAGATGTCAAGCCAAGTAAAAATGATAAATAATAAAATATTAAACTCAGATACAAACATATCAGCGATTATATGAAATATGAATTAATTTTTTATCTAGTTAAAAGCAAACATGGCCAGAATGGATAAATAAACAAGACCCAATTCTGTGTTGTCTACGTTTACTTTAAATATAAAATCCCAGGTAAACCAAAAGTAAAATAAAGACAGATAGATAGATAGATAGACAGACAGATAGACAGACAGAGAGGTATAGTTAATGCAACCAATTCTCATTATTCATAGATTCTGTATTTGTGAACTTGCTTCCTCCCTAAGTTTATCTGTAAGGCCCAAATCAATACTTGCAGTGCTTTCATGATTATTCATAGACTTGCACAGAGCTGTAAAAATCTGAGTCAACTTAAACATCTGCTCCCTGTTGGGGTATAAATGAGGCCACTCTTTGCCTCCTTACATTAGCTCTCATACTATCAAACTAAAATGATAATGAAAATACAGTGCATTCAAAGCAGTATTTCAGAAAAAAAAATATGTTTAAATGATCATTTTAGAACAAAAGAAAGTTATGAAAGAAGTTTAAAATATTGCTTTAAGCTGTTTGATAAGAAAAGTAGAGTAAAGCTAAATAAGTAGAAAATGAGATATAATAATGATTATAGCAGAAAGGAGTGAAACAAAAAAGAAATATATTAATAAACTTAAAATCTGATCTCTTGAACAGATCAATAGAATTGATATATTCCTAGCTAAGGTGATTCAGTCAAGAAAGGGTGAGAGAGAGAGAGGAAGAGAGAGAGAAAAGAAAAATCACCAAATCAAGAAAGAGAGATGATCACTATAGAGCCTCCACACACTCAGTAGATAACAAGAAAATACCATAAACAACACACTTGCTACCTTACATAAAATGGGCAAATTCTCTGAAAAATACAACTTTCCAAAAGTGATACAAATTAATTTACAGACCCAGACAGTATCAATTAAAATTCCAGATTTTTCTGCAGACATTAGCAAGCTGATGCTAACACATTTGCAGAAAGGCAAACAGCCTAGAAAAGCCCAGCAGTTTTGTAAGGGAGAACATAATTAGAGGGCTTATATTACCTGAATTCTAGGCTTATTCTATGGTTACTGCAATCAAGAGAATGTGGTACTGATAAAAATCAGGCATATGGATAAGTGGAATTGAGTCCAGAAATAAACCCATGCTATAAGGTCACTTGATTTTCAATAATGTCACAAAGCCATTTCAATGGGGGAAAAAGACTTTTCAGTAAATGGTACTGAAACAATTGGACATCCATACAGAAGAAATCTTGGCAACTTTGCAGTAGGTACAGATTTTTTCAGTAGAACACAAAAGCAAAGACCATAAAAGAAAAGGTGACCAATTGGAATTATTCAAAATTAAAATTTATCCTGAGAAAGACAATAGTAAGAAAAGACAGTACACTGACAGAGAAATTTTTGCAAGATACGTATCAGAAAAAGGACTGGTTGCTAAAGATGTAACAAATCAATAACACAAATCAAATAACAAATGCTCAAAATATAATAATATATATTTCACAAAAGATGGCATATGAATAGTAAGTGCAAGAAAAGGTTCCAAACATTATTTGTAACCAAGGAAACACAAATTAAACTATAAGACACTACTATATACTCAACAGAATGGATAAAATTTTGAAAACTGACAATAGTAGTTGACAAATATGTGGAATAGGATGCTGCAGGGAATGTAAAATGGCATATCCACTTTGGAAAACAATAGATATTTCTTTATGAAATGATCCATCAGTTCTACTCCTAGATATGTATCCAAGAGATATAAGAGTCTAAACAAATTTTTATAGAAGCTTTTCTCACAATAGTCCAACACTGGAAAGGACCAAATATCTTCCAACAGGTGAATGACTGAAACAAAATGTGGTATATCCAATCAATGGAAAAGTGGTCAGAAATAAAAGCAATGGACCACAATATATCCAACAACATGAATAAATCTCAAAATCATTCTTAGTGAAAAATTTCTGACACAGAGGAATACATACTGTATGATTTAATACATATACAAACATAATTCTTGAAGAGACAAACTCTATAATCTATAGTGACAAAATGCAGGTAAGTCTTTGCCTAGAGCTTAGGATAGCAGGTTTGATGAACTGCAAAGAATTGTGAGGAAAACGGGTGATGACAAAAATTTTCTGTATTTGGATGGTAGCGTTGGCTTCACAGATATGTACATCTAAAAGTGGCTGCAGTTTGTTATTGATAAACTATACAAATAAAGTATTTAAAATTGTATGTACAGTATATATACAATGAAATATTATTCAGCCGTAAAAAGTAAATTCTGGCAAAGGCTACCACATGAATGAATTTGAAAGACATTATGTAAAGTGAAATAAACCAATCACAAACACTGTATGTTTCCACTTAGAAGAGGTACTAAAAGTGGTCAAAATCATAAAGACAGGCAGTAGAATGGTGATTGCCAGGGTGTAGGGGGAGGAGGGCATGGGGAGTTATTGCTTAATGGGAAAGTTTCAGTTTGGCAAGACTAAAAGAATTCTGGAGATGGGTGGTGGTGAGAGCTGCACAACAATACGAATGTACTTAATACCATTGAACGACACACTTAAAAATGGTTAAGATGGTGAAGTTTATATGTGTATTTTACTACAATAAAATTTTTAAAAGGTACGTCACTGGCACAAGGAATAAAATTATTACACTGAATACTCATCATGTTGTGCATTATTACATTTTGGGATGTATTTCCGATGAGAGAGGGTTTCATTCTGTGCATCAGTGAGAAGTGAATCCTCTACTTACGGTTTTACACATCTCATTATTAACTATCTAATTTATGGTTCCAGACATCTGAAGCCTTGTTTCTTATCCGCTACCCACGTAGTCCCTTTGCCAGGCAGCCTGGGGTACATTTTGACCCTGCACCTTTTCTCCATGACGCCTGTTTTGTCATGATACCTGGTGAGCTGGAGGAGATGGAAATAGTATTTCTGGAAGTCACACCTACATGCAATGACTTGCAGTTACTTAATTCTACAGACAAGTGTCTAAGAACCACATAAGTATATCCCACCAAACCCAAACCGAATTATCCTCAACTTACCTTTACCAGCATGAACTTTGACACCATTTGACAGGAGGGAAGCAAAAGCAGTCTCAGCTAGCAATTGTTAAATATCCTGAATTCACAGTATTTATTTTAAAAGATTGACAATCCTGTTTACATATTGCTAGTTCCACTCAAAATGCCTCAGTAGGGGCCACTGCATGTGAATGTGATGTGATGGACCATGAAGATTAAGCTTCATTAATTACCCTCCAAATCCACTTTTGATCATGTAGTCCCATGCACTATAAGGAAAGGGAAGCAAAATTCCTTGGAAATGAAGGGAATTACATGGATTCAGACAATGACATCAGCAGCAGCTATCATGGACTGGAAGGTAGAGGCCCTACCCCCAATTTACAAGCACCATATAGAGATCCTTGCATGACTCTGTCTAATGAAAAGAATGAAGTCCCAATAATTATAACATGTGACTTGTCCACTAACTTGGAAAGTTAGGAGTTAGATTTAAGCTGACAAAATATTTCCATTCCAGACCCAGACTGAGAGCTGCAAACTGATAACCACTAAACAGGAAGTGAAATGAGCATAGTCCCTATTCCTGTGTTAATCAATCCTGGAAGTCCTCTCCCCTCTTTTTGAGAGTAAGTGAAAACAATTTAGCTGTTTATTCCAAGAAACACTTTCTCTTGTAAGATAAGACTGTGAACCAATTAAACAGCTTATCAAAACTTATTTATTAAGAATTATTAAGACCTTTTCCTTTCTGCGCTCTCTCATCTGAGGTTCGTGTATATTAAACTTTGTCCAGTCCAAACTAGTTTCCTACTTTGCAAGACATGCCTAAAAACCATCCAGTCTAGACCCTGAAACCCTATAATGTCCTCCCTGACTTCCTTTTCTGAAACATGATCAAAGCTCAGTCAAGGTTCTCCCTTCCTGAAATGAGTCTAATACAGTTGGCTTTGCTTGATCAATAGTTTTTTCCAGTGGATTTTTGGGGAGTTGACAGTTGACAAAGGGAAAAACAATAAACAAATGGCTGAGAGATAGAAGACAGTTACAAGTAGTCCTCAGGTTTTAAACAGGTTTCTTCCTCATTGAAATATTTTATTCTATACTCTCTCATGGAATGAATTCAAATCAAAAGTTTGGCCTGAATAGAAACTACATATAAAGCAGATAGGCTTTGTTTGATTAAAGTTAGGGCATGGATAAGAAGTAAAGGCAAGTGTATCCTTTGCATTTTTGTGATATCCAGAGTTGTACCAGACACTGTCAGGAATTTAGTAAATGCTTCCTGTGGTATCTCTTATTAATTAAGTTAAGCAAGATACAGGATATATTAACTTTTCTCCCATTTTCCTTTGTTGATTAACTGTAAAAATTATTTTAATTATCTGTGTTTTAGTTTCCTCATCTGTATAATCACAACATTCTCTACCTTCTAATTATGACGCAAAGATAGTATAACGTAGTTTTAAAATCTTTCTCAATTCTGCAAGAAACATTCAAAAGGAGTCTATATTAAAACTAGATTATTATTAAAAAGCAATGCTTCTTAATTACTCCTGAAATAATTAATGAAAACACTTTATGTTATGATAAAATGTGTCTTTACTAGGCACAGGAAAAAATAACATAAACGTATTTTAATTAAACATTGGACTTTCAGAACTGAAAGAAATCAATTTTGCCCAGCTATTTGTATATGCAAAGGATAGAATTCACAAACTGAATTTAGCTAAAGGTCAAGCATAAAATGAATCAGTTCTTAAATACTAATTAACACTTTACCAGAGATTGTATGAGAACATTTATGGATACAAAATTGAATAGTAGAGATTAAAAATGGAGCATGTGGGTTGATTTAATAATTTATTCCTCCCACACTAATCAGGATTTCTGACTATTTCATTTCTCAGGCACAATTAAACAGTCTTTTTTTCTCCCTCTTCCTTTTTTCCTTTGTGAATAAGACTGTTGATATAACTTTTAATTCATGTATGTTAATAACTAAAGGGGAAATATTTATAATTGAGAGGGGAAGAGTATTTTAAATTAAATTTAAAAGCTTTTTTACTTGTTTATACACCACACTTCATTATTTTGTGTCAATGAAGTACTTTGTTCTGAAAAACAATGGGTTCCCCAAATACAGTCCTTTTATTAGATTCATTATTCCCCCAGGGCGTGCTTTCAGCATGACAACTGCATTTGTAGTTAAGGTCATTTGCATACACGACTTAAAAATTGAGATAATTGCAGTAAGCTGTGAGAAGATTATTTTAGGATAATAAACTCCTTTAGGAACTATCTCATTTGTGTGGCCCAATATGCTGACATCAATTTCATGATGTGCAAATACAGTAGGTACAGAGTCATAATATGCATAAAGTTCTTTCTTGGAAAGGATCACAGAAATTGAGATCTCAGAGGAGCTGTATCTAGTTTAAAAGGATAGAGATTCTTTGAGGGAAGGAAAAATAAAACTCAAAGATTTCCTGATATTTCCTCCTAGGATCACTTGATTGGAAGAACAGTAACTTGAACCCAGTTTTCGCAGCTTCAATCTCTTTGCTCAACAGACCCCTCCACCTATTTTTTTTAGAACAGCTTTATATTTACAAAAAAATTAACAGAGTGCATAGAAGGTAGTTCCCATGTAGCAACCCCCTTCCACACGTGTAGTTTCGTATATTATTAACATTTTATATTAGTGTGATATATTTGTTACCATAAATGAACCAGTATTGACACATTAATAACTAAAACCCATAGTTTGCATTAAGGTTTGCTCTTCTTTGTGTCACAATCTCTATGAATTTTGACAAATACATAGTATTATGCATCCATCATTCCATTAGTATACAGAATAGGTGGGTATATTCTACTATATTCCTACTATGCCTACTTCCTCTAACCTTTGTGAACCACTGGTCTTTTTACTATCCCTACAGTTTGCTTTTTTCATTGAGTTAAAATCATGAAGTATGTAGTCTTTCCAAACTGATTTCTTTCACTAAAATATACATATGAATTTAATATATGAAATTGAATGTGAATTTAAGGTTCTTCCATGTCTTTTGTGGTTTGATAGCTTATTTCTGAACAGTATCCCCTTGTATGGAGGTACCACAGTTTGTTTATCTATTAATCTACTGAGGAACATATTAATTACTTCTCATTTTGATAATTATGAACAAAGCTTCTAGAAACATTAATGTGCAAATTTGTGTGGGTATATAAGTTTTCCACTTGATTGGGTAGATATCTAGGAATGCAATGGGGTAGATTGTATGGTAACACTGTATTTAGCTTTGAAGAAAATGAAAAACTGTCTTGCCATGTGGATGTACCATTCTGCACTTCTACTAACAATGAGTGAGAATTCTTTTGATCTGCCTTCTTGACAGTATTTGGTATTGACAGTTTTTGAATTTTAGCCATTCTAACAGGTGTATAACAGTGTCTCAATGTTTTTATTTCTAATTATTTAATGACATATTATGAGCATCTCTTAACATGCTTATTTGCCATCTATATATCTTCTCTTGTCAGGTGTCTATTCAGACCTTTTGTACTTTGTTTAATTTGATTGTTTTTAATGTTGATATTTTAAGGTTTTTTGGATATATTTTGGGTATAACTCCTTTATTAGATATATGTTTTGTAAATCTCCCAGTTGGTCTGTGACTCATCTTTGTTTGTTTACTTGATTATTTCTTTGAGATTTTTCCATATAGACAGTCATTTCATCTGTGAACAGGACAGTTTTATTTTTTTCTTCATAGTGTACACATTTATTTCACTTTCTTGTTCATTACATTACCTAATTGTACATTATGTGATGTCTAGTATGGTGTTGAATAGAAGTGGTGAGTGGGAACATCCTTGCCTTGTTCCTGATCTTAGGTCACATAATGCTTTCTTAAAGTGGTTTTCCTGAGAGGGTGGGCTTCTGGTATGGAGAACACACTGGTGTATTACAAAATGGTTACCATTTCCTTCCATGGCCAGATTCAGGATGGGAATTGTTTCCAGTCTTTACTGTGAGAACTTGATGGAACTGCTGGAGGCAAAACCAATGCAATTATGGGGGTCCTTTCAGGACTCGGTTCCCAGGAGTTTTCAGCTCATACTAACCCACACTTGCCACCAGCATTCATCAAAATTACCAACTAAATGTTTCTATCAGTATTGATTCGTCCCAGGCAAGCTGATCTTGGCTGTGATTCTCTGTATTTTCATTCCTCTCCTGATTTTCAGATGTTGGTTTTTCCTGTATCCTTAGTTCTCTAACGCACCTATAAGAAGTCATTGGTTTCAGTTTGTTTAGCTTCTTTCTTAGGAGGACGAGAGTGATGACTTCTAATCTCTTTAAATGTCAAAGCTTTTATCACTATGTCCGTTGCTTTTTACCAATAAATTTTAATATACAGCTATTTAAATTACTAGAGGTAGTATACAAAGACATTTAAGGTAAAGGTATAATTCATCTCCACCCATTATTGTTTCTGGTATAGCATCATTCAGTTCCCCTTAGCAAGTTCTCATATTTTCAACAAATAAATTTTCATAACCTTTTCAACAACTTTAATTCATTATAGTGTTTCCAATACATAGAGGAAATATTTGTATTTTCCATTGTATTTCTATTTTCTGTAAGTATTTTTTATGTCTAATGTTCCTGTGGGTACAATTTTGGCCTTCATATCATTCAAGTTGCTACCTAATTCATAAGTAATCTCCATAAAATATTAAACTGTATTTGAATATTTTCAAATTTTGACTAGTATGTACTCTGCTGAGATTAAATCACTATAATTCTTTTTACATTTTTATTAGATAATATTTTATAAAAAGTATAAGTTGGTTAATTTTTTCACCTCAAAATTATTTCTAAAAGCTTTACAGTGAAATTTAGCAAAAGTACTACACTGTGGACATAGTAATACACCATCTTAGTTTCTGATTTTTCTTAAGCTAAAGAATGCTGCCATTTACATATTGTATAGAGTATAAAATTTGATTATGTGTAGAAATCCAGAAAGTACAGAACTCAAATTATTCAAATGTAAATATCATTTAAGAAGCCTATAATTTTTAAGATTAGACAATTAGAAAAAAAGCAAATATTTATATACTTAATGTTGAGAGAAGTGTTGGTGACACCATTTTCTAGTGCACATTGATTCTTAGTTTAAAAGTTAATCTAAGAAAAATTCTATTGAGACAATGAACATGATCTTACTAGTGAATTAGGTTGAAAACAATGATTTTTAGCATCTCCTTGGTAATACGCATATGCCTGAGGAAGAAGGTAGAATCACTTTAAAGTTGAGTAAAGGAAGGGAAAAGAAGATTTCTCCCTCACTCTGCACATGGACAACACTTAAAGATCTTCAAAAGGAATGTATGTTGTCAGGGAGGGAGAAGTTTCGTCCTTTCCTCCTCTCGAGTTCTTGTGCTGGACTAATAATAAAATTGTCACAAGAAAGATTAACAGGAGGAAAAGAAACACATTTTAATCATGTGCATGGAAGTCTCATAGAAATGGAACCTAAGGAGTGGCCAAAGAAGGTAGCACTTTACACTTTTTAGACACAGAAACAATAAATCTGTGAGGAATTGAAAGAAGAAAGAAACTTAGATTTTGGGTGCACTATTAGTGAAGAATCTAAACAAAGTTTGGGCTTGGGGTACTAAATTAAAGAAGTAACAATGTTTGTTTTTGCAGGCTTTTTAGCCCATATAGCCTAACTCTGGTGATAAGGATGTTCCTCTACCTCCAGATGCAAGAAATACACCTTTCACATGAGAGAATGATTTCCTGCTTTCAAGGAGACAGAAAGGAGGGTCCCTCTTGTGTTGGCCATTAAGTAACTTTCATTCAAAACAATCAATATGCCATTGAGGCACATTTTGGGTCCCATCAGTGTGGTTAACTCTAGTCAATATTCTAAACAACTTTCCAAGGTGGCTGTACAATGACAAGTGACTTTTAAACTCTCAAAACTAATAAAATGATAAGAGTGAGAATCTGAGCTTAGGTAATCTCAATGCATGTCTAGTTGGAATGAGTCCAGATTGAAACTGGTTTGGGTAATTTGAAAGAAAGTTGATAAAGAACAAGAATGGGGTATTACCTGGAAAATAAAGAATAAAAGAGCCCAAAGGAAAAACCAGTAGGACTTGTTACATGACTGAGTTAACTAAACGTAGATGACCAAAAAAAGGAGTTCTGAGAAATGAAAGAAAAACCAAGAAGCATGAAGCCAAAGAAACCAGATGGAGCACAGTAGAAAAGGTTGTCTGCTTGGACTTCAAATTGATCAAAACTTCAAAAAAAAAATAAAGTTTTGACTAAAATATTGGCATGGTAGCGGTCTTAGTTTGTTCAGGCTGCTATAACAGAATACCATAGACTGGGTAGTTTTATAAACAGCAAAATTTTATTTCTCATAGTTCTGGAGGCTGGGAAGTCCAAGGTCAAGATGCCATCAGATTTTCTATCTGGAAGGGCTGGCTTCCTGGTTCACAGATAGTTGTTTTTTCACTGGTTCCTCATATGATTGAAGGGGTGAGAGAGTTCTCTGGCATCTCTTTATGAGGACACAAATTTCACTCATGAGGACTCTGCCCTCAGGACCTGATCACTTCTCAAAAGTCCCACCTCCAAATACCATCACATTGTGTATTAAGTTTCAACATATAAATTTTAGAGGGACGCAAACATTAATCCTATTATAGCAGTAGCTTATACAGGCATATAGTCAAAGACATATATACAGAGTCTTTGAACTGGAAATGCATGTAGTATTAATAATTTCTTTTACAGATTAAGAAATTGAGGTTCAGAGTGGTTAAATGACTTACTGAGTTCATGGTTAAATGACTTACTGAGTTCACACAGAACGCAAAACCATAACAGAATCCCTGTACAAAGGTGAACATTCAGACAAGTAATTTGTCACCAAGTTGACTGGCCTTCTACCTTGATAGACAAGCATATAAAACATTCTCACGTAGGTAAGCATCCTTCACATAACATGGATTTGTTTAATAATTTGTTCTACATAAAGATGATCCCTTAAAAATAACATAACCTCAATATCCCTATATATGGTAAATTTTTTAAAAAATACTGAGAAATAACCAAAGGCTATATTTCAAATCTGAGTAGCAAAAACAAGCTATACTTTTTTTTTTTCAGCTTCAAAATAAAAAAGCCAAATTAAACAGCATATTTAAGCTTAGTTGAAGAGATGCAGATACCAACGGGGAAAAGTTGATATAATTTGCTCAGAGGTAGACTTCCTTTCTTTTATAATTAAAATTAATCGGCTTCAAAAATCTTTTGTTCCATTGAAGGTGCCATATTTTAGGCAATCTATCTTTCTTCCGCACAGTCTGATGATGTATTATATTAATACATCATTAAAGAGACAGCTTTCAGAAATGATGTATTAGTACAACACATCACTGGAGAAATCAGTAAGAATGCATGACTCATTAGAGTTCATACTAGCCTTTGAAGAAGAGAATTTTTTTTTTTTTGAATGAGTTTCTTAAATGTGAAGGATCACAAAAGTGGCACACCTGATTACCAGTAAGTTATCCCAAGTAGTTGAAAACAAATGTGGACAGGAAAATATAACAAAGTGTGATGAATAGTCACGTGTCCTTGATAATAGTCTGAGATTCTAAGATGCTCCTTCTAAACAAAACTGAAGAAAGAAGGCAATCAAACTTAACCAAAATATTCTATTTTTTAATTTTTACTTTTTAGCAAAATGTAGTCAATTTACAACATTAGTTGTAACAGATATATAACAAAGCAATTCAGATATAAGTATACATAACTTACATATATATTTTTGTATTTCAGTTTCTTTTCCAGTGCAGCTCATTACAAGAAACTGAATATAGTCCCTGTGCTATACAGTAGGTCCCTGTTGTTTATCTATTCTTTATATAGTAATGTGTATCTGTCAATCCCAAACCAAAGTAGTCTTTAAAATCTCTAGTATTTAATATATTACCTGCCATTCCTTAATAGGATTTAGATTTTAAAAAAAACATTGCTTTATCAATCCCATCCCTTTAACATCATTAATGTTTCATATTTCTAAATCTCAGGCTTCGTGTGGCAATTCAGTACCTAAAATAGCATGACTTATTACTGAATTGTATTACCAAGAAGCTAAATGAAGCACTGTAGAAATAGCCTAGAAATTTAGATTGGCTTTGCTTGATCTTTATATAGTTAATAAGCAAAGTCTCTAAGAAGAGGTGCTGGATACATATAGCATGGTGGTTAAACAATAAAACACAAATTAACCAATACTCATAAAGCCAAGTCAAGTAAAAAATCAATAGTCAGAAAATACTTTTTAAAAATTGATTTCTCTACAACCACATTTGTATATTCTTTCCATTGTATGGCTCTCATTTTTCCTGTCCACTGGTCATTAAAAGCTTTTATGAACTGCTAAGTTGCTTATTGTATGATATACAGTTAAGTGCAAAGAAAACATTAAGAAACATTTCTTTCCATTTATTTAATCTCTGTTGCAAATTTCCATTAAAATTTCATAGCAATTTTATTTTGTAGGTGAATCAAAAATCTTTCCTGAAAGGAAGAATCTGACTTTACTTGATTTAGTATTTTTACTTGGCAAAGATAAATATTCAGAAATAGAACTTCTTATAAAAGCTGGGATAGTGAGTTTTGTTTGGCAAAATGTTTTAAATAAACTTTATATCCCAATTGACAATTTGGATTCAAATAACTACTCCTTAGAATTGCTGAATGTGATATTACCCATAATAGTCTAGATGGAACAATAATATGTTTTATAATAAAGAATTTAAAGAAAAGTAATCTTTACTTGCATCACTACTCTGTGATGTTTTCAAGGCATCATTAAAACAGTGTGACGTACATTAAGGCTTGAAAATGCTCCACCTCACCTTCAGATTTTACATACTGTGCGAGAAAATCACTTAATTGGCAATTCTGAAACAACCCTCAAATTAGAGTTCAGTACAATTAGTGTCATTCTAAATATGCACATTTCTAAGCTTTTTATTTAATTTTGAAAGGTAAGAGAAGATGAATGGACTTTTTATTCTGTTTTGTGAAACCATTTGTTTTAGGGAAATGGATAGAGAATTTTCTGTGTGCCTGAGAAAATCCTCGCTTGGCCCTCAACACAAGCCTTACTCATAGTCTCCTCAATTCAAATAGTTCAGGGCTTTCTTTCATTTCAAATCTCCTTTTGTGTGTATCCCTGTACCTGTGTGGCCTGTACCTGGCTTTAAAAATTCAGCTTCCAGGTCCCTACCACACTTCTGTCCTTCTCACTCTGGATACCAAACTGAGACTAACCCCAGGGTTTGCCTTGGCCAAAGCCCTCTTTCCCAGGTTGTCACAGGATTTCAGCAAATTGTAACTAAATGAACCAAGTAGGTGAGCATCTCCATAAAAATCTGGCCAATTCCACAAAGTTAAGAACCACATATGAAAAACATAAATTACAGATTGAAGAGGTAATTTACTTCGATAAAAAAGATGTTTCCCTTAGGGCCTGGCCTACCAAACCCACATCTAACAGAGGATGTTTGGAGTAATTTTTTGTTTGTTATATAGAAGTTATGTAGTTGTTTACACTTGCATAGACTTTATTTGAAAACCTGTAAAAATGAACTAGCTAATTACACAAAATTAGGTACTATTTCACTTAAAATTACATTTTTATAATGTTAAACGTATACAGATAAAAAGTCTATTTGGCTGAAAAACATATTTTAATTACTTGTCAACTTTTCAAATGATTCCTGGTAGTGTTTGTACAATGTTTTCCTGAAATACTATTGTACCTTTTAGAATAATGACATCTGCAGATAATGTCTCTCTTGGATTTACTGACCAAAGGTAACAGCCGTCTAGACAAACTCAAACTTAACACAATGCATTAATTCTATCGGTGATCTAAACTACAGGTTTCTGTAATTTCTAATTCTTCTGAGTTATAGTTTTTGTTTAGTGCCCCCTCCCCCAGCGCATCTTTCTAATGGGCATCATCAAATACTCTGACTTCTATTAATCCTAAAATTCTAGATTATATGGACCACAAAAGATAGGTTCCTTTTATGACACTATTATGTTTGATTGAAAGGTGCATATCAATTTTGGAACAGCCCCAAAACAGTATTCAGGGGAAATAGGATCAAAATGAACATTCAAGGGTAAGAAAGAAAAGTATCATTAAAAAGTGATATAAGACCTTTTTTTAAAATAAAGATATGTTTCCTAGTATAGCACACCTAATTCACATTCATGAACATATCATGTTCTGTCAATATCCAAATATAAATATCTTGGGCTAACTATCCCCTCTTACTGAATCTTGTATATGTGAATCTATGTTTTGTTTTTGTTTTTTCTGACTCATATGTCTATTAATCCTTATACACATCTGTTTTTGATGCCCCATGAAACCCCATTCTGAATCAAAGATCCTACTTACTCTTCCTTTATCATCAACCCTGCAAACTCTCTTATTTCCTTAAATCATTCCAGGATCCCTCTTGAAGACACTGATCTTCTCTGAGGGCCATATATCCTTTAACTCTTTTAAGTAGATTCTGCTCGTTATTTTTCATCCCATGTAAACAAGAACCATCCTATACGTTATTAATTCTCCAAAAAGCAGACATATTTGAGACTCTTCTCATTTTTTCCTGCTGTCTCCTAACTCAGTTCATCTGCTGTCCCCGTTATTCCCCTCATGTATGGGAGATTTTCCTGTCTTTCTTGACTCCTTAACCGTTACCAGGCTTGGGCACAGTCAGAGGATCTCCAATATCTCACTGAACAACCAGTCAAAGCCCTCACTTCTCAGGTCTATTTCCAGTGGCTACACTCCAGCTGCAACTCAGTCACTCTTAGCCCCAACCCTGTATGTCATCCTTCCCAAGAAACATAGGAACTCTGAAGTAGAAGAGCCCGAACTGCTATCCTCCTAGTTCAACCTTCCCACCTGACCATCAAAATGTGCACAGTATCAACATCATTTGTGACCCCAACATTTGACTGAAGTGCTCAGCCCTGCTCAACTCCTTTCAGAAAGCCAGCTCTTCAAGAGACCCACCCCCCGAAAGGAATCAGTCTGTCACTGATTATTGCTAATACTGTTGTTATTATTATTATTATCATTTTGTAATCTCAATTAGAGGTATTGGGCATCAAATTACTATTAACCAAAATGGTCTATTTTCTCAGAGGAAAAAGTTTGATTTGGTGTCAATTTTCCTATATTGGACTCATTCTAAACCAAAAGAGGCCATGATACATCTTGACTAGATTTGACTCATATTCCAAAAGTAGTTTTGCCTTTCCTGCCACTAATACTTCAACCAGCACCAGTATCCAAGAACTTATACAGTGTTTGACCCAGCAGCTGTGTTCTGTTTAACTTCTCAATGAGCCAGGAGACCTACTTTACAGGCAAGAAAGGACAGTAAGGGGGCATGACAACGGGACCTACTGTTACTATCACATGCCACACCTCCCAGAAATTGTCAGCCTGAAAGAGTGGCTGAGCAGCTAACTGAGGGCACAGCTAGGATGCCAGCTTACAGATGATACCCAGGGGTATGCTAACTTTTCAGGACTAAAGCACTCATCTTCTAGCAGCTAAGGGAGTATTAATGGCTGAAAGTTTTCAAATGAGCTTGCACCTCTCCCCTACCTCTGCCTTCTCACCCCATGACTGACATGATTGTCAGTAGGTGAAAAGAGTTTTCTCAAGGACATGTCTCCTCTTCCAAATACTGGTGATGAAAAGGACTAGGGGCTGGTAACTTATCCACCAGATGGGACAACAGTTGATCATTCCAGCTCCAAAGTTCCCCTTGGGATTGGCTAAGTCCTTTGTTGTGTCTGCCTGGCAGCACTTACCAATCCTGCTTTCTCATTTGTCTGCTCGTATTGACACTGAGCACATTCCTCAATAAAATCCCTGCCTGCAAATTTTTATCCCATAGTGTGCTTCCTTGGAAATGTGACCTTCATTAATCCCCTACAATGGAGGTTGGGAAATGTAGCCTTTATGGTTGGTGGCAATGTATCTAACTAAAAATAAGTGTTCTAACTAAGGAAAAATAGTATCATAGTTATTGGAAATCTTTCACTGTCACAGTACTCTAGTGCATCTCTAAAATATAAGATTTTTATGAGCAGGAAGTTTGTTTTCCACCATCATATTGAAATTGAGAAATAGAAGGTGTTCTATAAATATATCTTTGAACAAATAAATAAATAGAAACTGATATTATGTATATCTATATATACATATATATGTATTTTTTTTTTACTTACAATGTACCCACAAGTATGACAGAATTAAAACAATGAGATGATGATGAAGATAATGGTGGTGATTATGTTTCACTATTTGAGCCAGAGAGACTGCAAAAACTAAGAAAAGACATGATAAGCTCCATGCTGTAGGGAAAAAACTTCTTTTTAAAGCAAACATGGTAATTCATGTATAACATTTTCACCTCAAGTTATTCATGCCAGGATACGTGACAAGGCTCCAAATATTCAGAGAAACATCAGTTAATCATCAGGTTTGTAGCTGCCTGCGATTCAGTGAAGCTTTTTCTTGCCAAAGGTGATTCTGTTCCAATAGAGTTTGCAGCAAGAAAAGTAGTAATAGCATAAAAAAGAAAAACAATCAGATTTTCAATCACACCCTAATTCAATTTCCATATTTTTGAAAACCCGTTCTCATCAACATTAACAAGTAACCCTTTTTTTTTTATTTTTGTAACTGGAATTGAGTAAAATGTTAGATTGCATTATTATAATAGCATTTGTAAGCCAAAAGTACAAAATAAAAATAAAAGGAAAAGTTAATATGAAATTTCCAAAGCTGGATGTTTTTCAAATTTTCTTACTTATTAATTACTTTCCCTTCTGCCTTATGAAAATATCTCCACTTTAATACAGGTACCATAATGGCCAGTCCCAACAATGAATCACATTTGGCTCATCATTAATCAGCTTCCCTGAAGAATACACTCACTTGGAGCTAATGGCTATATGACAGGGTTCTGCCCAGTGACCCAGTGAAGGAAGGCCTACTAGGAGGGTGTCAGGAAAAAAAAAATCTTCCAGAGAAAATGGGACAGGAGTGCAAAGGTGGCTTATTTGTGTTATTTCATCCCTCTTTCCTTAATTGCTATAAAAATGTAATATTTGGAGGTAAAAGAATTATTTTGTGTTCCATGACAGAGAAAAATCACTGAGATGTCAGACTTTTGTTCTATCATTGAGCTGAAAAATAAACCCTAGATCTACCTCTTTCTGGATTTCCTGTTAAGCAACCAACAGATATCATAATGGGTTAAGTCAGAACTGCTCAGATCATTATCACTTGTCCCCAGACACTCCCATAATTTAAAACATTTACTGAGAGTTTACTATATATCAAGCAGTATTTAAGTGACTTATATGCACTAACTACTTTTCAAGACAATCCTTTAAAGTGTGTAGCATTACTATCTTTATGTTACACATGCAGAATGAGCTGAAGAGAAATTGCCCAAGGTCCCACAGCTAGTAGATGGTGAAGAAAAATGAAAATCAAACCATTCAAAGACTTTTCAGATACACAAAAAGTGGAAGAATTCATATGCAGTGGATATGTATTACAAAAATGTTAAAGGAAGTCCTTCAGCAGAAGGAAAATGATCCCACGTGGAAATCTGGTTCTATGCAAAGAAACAAAAAAATCCCTGTAAATGGTAACTACTTTGACATAAAGGTAAGATTTTTTTCTTATTAATCTCTTTCAAATGTAATTGATATTTAAGCAAAAATAATTAAAATATATGTATAAAGTAAATGGTATGGCAGCAGTAGCTCAAGGTCAGGATGAGATAACTGAATATATACTGTATGATTACATTTACATATAATTCTAGAAAATTAATGTTTTCTATATGATCCACAAATCCATATGGTGAACAAAGCAGATCAGTTGCTGACAATGCAAGACAGTACAGAGTAGTAAGAAGGGAGGGTTTATAAAGAGACACCAGAAAATTTATGGGGTGATTTTTTGACAAATGAATATATATGTTAAAGTTTATCAAATTATATAAATATGTACAGTGTATTGTGGGAAAATTATACCTCACTAAAGCTACCGAAACAAAAATGAGTAACAATAAAATAATAGTAATAATAAAAATAGCAGTGATAAGAATTCTCTCAATCTTCCACCAATTAAGCAGGTAAAAATAAAAGTCCCATTATAAGTAATCTCAAAATGATCAATAATGGACTTCCTTCTTAATCTTATATTTAACAAAAGTATCATTTTTAAAAATTCAACGAGGAACAAGTAGATAAAGTGAATGAAATCTCTTCTGAGGAATTTCATTACATTTGGATGGATGCAGAGTTGAAGTATTAAAAACCATGTCTATACAGGTATAAAGTAGCAATAGAAATAATAAAGTTAAAATGTAAAAACTGGAAATAATTGCTGCACCTCAGGTTCAGAGATCAGGCAATTGTTGAGTGGAGTGAAAAGGACTGGGAAATTTTTTCTCGACATCTGGAGGAGAATTTAGGTAGCTGTGGAGACATACCCATGGGTGTGGATACACTAAGTTGGATGAACACATATTTGAGCATAAATCTTTTTCTTTTAATTTAGTGAAACAAAATATTTAACATATTTCAAATAGCGCAATTTAAAAATATATCACAAAAAAGAAAATTTATAAAAATACGAACATCAAACACAATTGTTTTAGTATAAATTGGCAGATAAAATAATGTTATTTTGAAAAGAAACTAACATTCCATCATCTAAAGTGCTCTCAGGACTCTATGATGATTATTATTCCCAGAAGCAGCAGAAGCAGCATTATTTTCACAGTAGTTCATTAGAATTTCTTTCCTCTTGTGTCTTGTGCTTGGATTTTGTTGGCGGGGGGGCTCGTATTTTGCTAACCTATCTGCCTTAAACCTTGAATAGACAGATGTGTAGATTCAATTTCCTTCTACAGACATGGAGTGGGAATGGGACTACAAACCCAGGCTACATTCTAATTGATCGATTTGGAACTTTCCAAATCATGATGGTAATATTAATTCAAATCAAAGAACACTGTGTGACAGTAATCTGTCACAAATTGTTAGGGGAAAGTATTATTGTGATGGTTTTGGTCATTTGTCATTTTCTCACTTGGAGCATCAGCTAGAATTGAAAGAAAAGTTTAGCTTGTTTTGTCAATGGGAAGTCACTTTGCTTTAAAAAAAAGTCTAACTATCTATTTACATCTATATCTACATATTACATTCATATATATGTGTGTGTATGTTTTAAGATATGAATTTTTAAGACCACACCTTTAAGTTAAGGTGTATCTTTTCAGAGTCTCAGTTTTACTTGGGATGTCAGGTTATCTTTCTCATTCTATTAGGGTAAGAAAATATTAGGCTAAGACCCATGCTCACATCCCTCACAAGCTGCTAACATCCAAAATCCGTTTCCTGCATTTGACAGCTGCCTACAGGGCAATTTCAGCTCCCTGGATTGTTTATCAGTTTGCTTGCAGATTCCTTTGTGAATGTGTGTGTTTGTGTGTGTAAGGGGAGTAGAGGTGCAGGCAGAGGGAAATTCTTGCAAATTTCTTATGCTCCCTTTGAGTTTGCAGTTTGGCAAGTCATTTAGAAATATTTTTGTTGTAGTTTGTCCAACCTCTAGGTGTTTTGTGGCAGGAGAAGAAATTTGCCTTGCTGCCCAGAAACGGAAATCTGCCTTGGCAGGCTTTAATTTTTTAAAGTACATATGAAAAAGAGGAAAACAATTCTTACAGAAAAACAAGTCATTCTTATTTAACTAGATGACCCAAGAAAAAGAAAGCAAAGAAACTATATATATATATATTTTTTTTTTCCAAGTTAATGTTTCAAGATATGACATTCATGTGATCTAACTAGTTAGTTCCTGGTTTTCACTCTTAGCAGAATCTTATTCATTGTTCTCCTTAATTTTATTTTAAGCCAAGTTTCTCCTACATACATTTTTAATTCAGATACGCTTTTAGAAAAACACATGGAACAATAATCATTAGCTTCAATAAAAAATTAGTTAAGTAGGAATTTTCTCCCTGTCTTTTCACAAATTTGCAGAACTTCCCTTAGAAAACTTATGAGTCTCACTATTTAATTTTTTTCTACATTGACTAGAATTTTTTTATTTCCTCTCATAAATCTAAAGTAGAATTGAATGCAGAAAAACAGAATAATACAGAACAGATATACTGGCTTTGTTATTTTCTCAAGAGGGAAAATAAAAATGTATTTTTGAGCTCATGGAAATTCAGGCTTTTAGTTTTACATATGCCACGGGATACCTTCAGAGCAGTCAATATGGTGCAAACATGTTACTGCTCGCTGGTAATGTTAAAAAATAAAAAAGCATCTGAAAATGACAAGTTTAAAGGATTCCAGTAGAGATCTTGAAATCCAATATAATTTTGCCAACCTCTGAGAACCTTATTTAAAATTTTACAACTAAAAATAGCTATGGATTAAGTGTCCTACAAAGTGGATTCTTCTTCACGTACAAGAACCAAAGACTTCAAAGCAGGAGAAGGGCAGACCAAAGTATCCTGATTTAAGAAATGAAACAGTAAGCAGGAAAAACCCAATCACTGATTACATTTAAATCACATTAAGATGGCATTAGATTTCTCAACAGTTGACAAGCCTGGTAGAGAACACTGTCAACATATTTATGATACTATAATAAACAAGAAAGATGGGAAAATAATATATTTTTAGCAAAGTGCTCATTTACACATTTTAAATAGCAAGGATGAACATAAACAAAATCAAATTTCAGTTCAATTTCACAAGAAGGGTTTTGCAGCCAAGTGTTGCATCCTGTGTTCTCGGGTACAGTTAAACTACCACAGTCAGTGTGAAAGATTTTCATCAGCACAGAGTCAGAGGTGACATTATGCTGTATTTCAGTGCCCAGTACTAAGGTGTTTAAAAATCCTTTTGCTGTGCTCAGCCACTGTTTCAGAATGGCGGTGAGGCTCACAGAAATAGCAGGATGCTGAACTGCACATGTTGGAGCATCTGGTTTCAGAATACCTGTGATCTTGGTAAATAAGGAACTCCCATTGAGTAATGACCACCATAGGTAATGAAAACCCCCTTTAAGCACCAAGCATGGGGTCCAGTCCTGGACTGTGGGCAAAGCATCACCTTGGCCAGCGGGGCCTGACGCAGGTCTAAGAGCAGGCAGCTCACGGAGCACGTGTGTGGTCAAGTGCAGTCTAAGCGTCATGCTGTCAGTAGCCACAGGCCCCACACAGAGGCGCGGCTTATAAATCAATGAATAATCCTCATGTGTGCTCACCATGAAAGACATTTGTAATGAGTCATTGATTTTTTCATCCAAACCCAAACTGAAAGTAGTAATCACTGACCCTATTGCTTTATTGAAAATGTACATATTCAACAGACATAGAAAATAAACTTATCATTACCAGGAGGGAAGGGGGCTGGAGGGATAAATTGGAATTTCAGGATTTGCTGATACTAACTACTATATCTAAAATAAATAAACAATAAGATCCTACTGTATAGCATAGGAAACTATATTCAGTATCTTATAATAGCCTATAATGAAAAAGAATAATAAAAGGAATATATATATATATACACATATATATACATATATATACACACACACAGCTGAATCACTATGCTGTACGCCAGAAATTAACACAATATTGTAAATTGATTATATTTTAATAAAAAAATGCATCTTCAAACT
The DNA here is from genome assembly GCF_048773025.1 of Camelus bactrianus. Lineage (NCBI taxonomy): Eukaryota > Metazoa > Chordata > Mammalia > Artiodactyla > Camelidae > Camelus > Camelus bactrianus. The sequence continues at coordinate 101,468,431 of NC_133539.1, forward strand.
ATCAAGTTTTTAAATAGATCATTTTACCTAAAATACCTGAGAAAACACTCAGTTTCTCTAAAGTATGCTCAAACACATCATGGAAAACTAACTTTCACATACCCATTTCAATATTTTTGAATATCTTATTGAGATGAAATAAAATAATGTTGAAAGTCTGATCAATATCCCAATTATCCTGTTATGGGAGCTACAGTGGGACATCATTCAAAAGTCAAATATTAATTAACTAAAAGACAGCTTAGCTTTCAAGGGAAGGCATCCCAAAATGGGAGGCTTCATGTGAGGGAATAAAATTCACTTCTGTATAAAAATGATGATTCACATGTCCTGACAGCGAAAACTTGAGTGTTCCTAAAATCAGAGTAGTTGGTTTTCATGGGGCATTATCACCACCCATGGATTTGTATGTTTATAATAGCACACGCTCCTATAAAGTATGTATGTTAAAACAAAAGATTTTATTAAAATGCAATTACTTTAACACATACAAGGAGATTTTACCAACTAACTTTCCCCTTGTCTTTATGACAAAGAGCTGTCTTAGGTGGAACCCGTTCTTGTTATAAATTTTTCCTGGTTTTCTTGGAATATTTTACCAAACTGTTCCGATTTCAGAACAGATAAATTGAGGTGAAAACATAAGCCTAGAACTTAGCTCCACCTTTATCATTATTCTGAGGGGCAATGTGTTTTCTCACTTAAAGCCTTTTCTCTCCAAGAGATATTTTAAGGAATCATCCTGTAAAAGGGAAATCAAAATGGAGTTGGTATTGCTAAGAGAGCTCTCTAAGGTGGAGCAGGGAGGCCACTGAGGAAGTGTGACTTAGACACATTTCAGCCTAGATGGAATCTGAACTTTTGCCCACTTATTGTCTAACAAATGCATCCAGCACATCTGCCAGAAACTTGGGATACTTGTAAGACCCTTACCCTAAAATAACTCATGACTGCCTCTCCCTTAAGGACAAATATTTCTCTTTCTCTTTTTTTTTGAATCAGAGTACAACCTTGTGGCTTTTGCCTTTATAAGCCCCCGACTCTTTCTGTTCCCCAAGACACTCTTTTGATTTTATCCAAATGTGTGTCTCCCAAATTGCAATTCTTAAGATCTCCAGATAAAACTCTTTTGCTCTTTGCAACCTCAATACTGACTATTGCTGAACAATCCTCATTAAGAATGTAAGAGTCTGAAACTTAGCAAACTACTTCGTGTATGGTCTACACCATAAAATCATTTGTTACCCACATTCTGTGCATATTCATCAGGGTTTATCCTTTCCTTCTTTCATGCTGTAACGTCACCTTTTACCAAGAACTAACAAATGCATTTCCTTGTGAGGAAAACTGACCTGGTCCACTCACCAATTAGTAAGTTGTTTTGCAGACATTTGACACTTGACATTTCACTTTCACTAAATACTGGTTGACACTTAATATACAATAGTGTGAAAAGGGGAACAAATTTGTAAGTCAATTTTGCTTAGTAAATGAGCTTATTCTGAATTGTAAATGCATTAGGCTTTCTGATGATTATAGTAATTTAAACATTAATCACTGATATTTTATGAGAAAAAAGCTTACATGATCAAAGAAAGAAGTTAATTTCAGTTATTTGGGGAGATAAAACATGATTCATTATAAGTTTGACTCAAGTTTTCTCAGCAAGTCGCTATTTTGACCTTTAATTTTAAATTTAAAAAAGAAAGAAAGAAGTCTCACAGAAACAAAACCCTCTCTTAAAAGATTAGACAAGAGTATTGTGATGGAACAGAGAGGGTGAAAAAGCTTTAGTCCTCTCTTCCACATTCTCCTTAGTTTAATGCAAACACCACAAATAAAAACACAACCAAAGCATTGTGTTTTTGTAGAGATGTAATTTCAAGACAAGTAATTCAGCCATTCCTTGCAATTTGACTGCTTCTTTAAGCCTCTTCTATATAGAAATTATGCAGCTATCACTGAGGATAGAACACATATTTCCTTTGGATTTAGATTTTTATATCTATTAAGATGCTTAGGATGCAATTAATTTCTGATAGTATATTGAGTTAAAAAAACGTAAGGTATATGAATGTAGAGAATGAAACCAGTTAAAAATAGTAACTAAAGCATCTACACATTTCCTATCACTTTCATCAGAATATAGTAATTCTCAAAAGTAATGCAAAATTACAAGTAGAAAGTAGAAATAGGAAATGCAGTGATAAAAAGGAGAATACTTTTGAAGACACGTGAACCTGACTCTACATTGGAAAATAGAGTCACTACTCACACTTTTTGTTTGACTTTGTTTTTGTTTACTATTACCTTTTGGCAATACATAAAGAAAATCTTCAGAGTATATATTATACCTGTCCAAATAAAGGCATTGACCATATTTTTTTCTAAGATGTAAACTGCCTAAAGATTTTTCTTTCTTTCTTTTGCGTCTTTTTCTAGAGATACCACAGAATTCTGCAGGGGAGCAAAATCTGCCACTCCAAAATGTGTCTCTTTGGTACTGAGACAGGAGGGATGGGGCCAGGTCACAATCACTGAAGGAAAGACACAGCAACTGAGGACAAGAAAACTGGTTAGAACCAAGATGGTGGAAGGTTCAACTCCCAGTAGACCTTGAGCCTCATGGCACACCCACAGGCACTGTGACAGTTCCCAGGCTGACCATAAAAGGTCCTTTTGGACCTTTTGGACCCGGCACTTTGTGTTCGCTCTCTCTCTTGCCTTTTGAGATAGCCTGTACTCTGTCTATGAAGCATGCATCTAATTCTACTTTAAATTAAACACCCCTACACCTCTTGGCCTCTCTCCCTCTCACCTTTTGAGATGGCCCACACTCTGTCTGTGGAGTGTGTATCTCTCTAAATAAACTTGCTTTCACTTCACTACGCCTTGCTTTTGAATTTTTCCCTTCGCGAGGCAGGAACCTATTCTCCAGCAACGGTATGAGAATTACTTCAAGCTGAAAACAATTAAGGTCTGAAAGACTCAAGAAGAACCTTTAACCTTCCCTTTAACTGCATAAAAGAATGTAGATAGAGGACCTGTTCCAAGAAGGGAGCTATCACCATAGATAACTATAGTATGAACTGAGGTGCGTAGACAGGAAGGAATCTAGCAAAGTCCATTAAAATTCCTCTCTGTGTCTCAGTCTCCACATGGCCCAGCGAACATTTATTCACATTGTTATCTCATCTCTATGTGAATTGCCTTCCTCCCCTTTAAAGTCCCAAACCACTACCTCCAACACCCTCTTTTATCTTTTGCTAAAGATGGCATTTAAGGTGAGGATTTCAGCCATTTTGGCAAGTTATTTAGTCTTTCTGGATCTCTCCCATGTATACATGTAATCAAACTTTCAATTTTTTTCCTGCTAATCTGTCTCATGCCAGTTTAATACTTGGACAAGCCAGAATAACCTAAAAAGAAGTAGAGAAACACTTCTTCCTCCCTGACAGTTCTCTTTGTTAATTCCTATTAAAGGAACTCTTATGTGTTCCATCACTATAGTTTTCTTTTTCACAACAAGAAACGGAGCGGGGGCAGTCTAAATATTTAAGGGTTGGTTACTATGGAAATATAAAGGGTACAAAATTGACCCAGAAAAATACGAACATTTGGAAGCTATTGTTAAATTTAAAATATGACCCAAGCACCATGCTAGATGCATAAGGAATGCAGTAAAGGCAATGAGTATTTCTGGAGTGCCTGCTCTGGGCCAGGCACAGGTCTTGGAACAACCAAGAACAAAAAGGTCAAAATCTCTGTTCGCATAGAGAGTATATTCTAGTTAGAGGAGACAGAAGAACGATAAATAGACAAAAGCACAATCTTAGCCTAGTGCTGAGTGATATATAAAGAAATTAGAAAGAGTGATGTAATAGAGAGCCACTGAGTGACTTCTTATAGTCACCTGAAGAGGTGACATTTAAGTCAGCACATGAATAATGAGAAGGAGCCAGCCTTGTGAAGGTCATAGTGAGGACCTGTGTGAGTCAACCTTGCTTGGTAAGTAAACATGTTCAGAATTTGGAATTCACAAGGCTTTCTGGTGATGCTTGCAGTTTAAACATTACTACTGATATATTTGAGAAAACGCTCATACAACCAAATTTGGATGGAACAGCTTTTGCAAAATCCATAAACAGACCTCAGCTCAGTAACACTGAAAAAAGTCTAAAGAAAGCCACACTCATAAAAGGATGCTGGGCAAGGTAGGTCAGCGGGTTGAGTTTCAAAGCAAAGAGGTAGATCATTTAGAGCTTTGTAAGCCAGGATAACAAGTTTAGATTTTGTTTTAACTTTCAAAGGAAGCCATTGGAATTTTTAGAGCAGAGAAGTGACATGATCTGATTTACATTTGAAAATATTACCTTGTCTATTTTATGGAAATTCTACTGCAAAAAGATCAAAGGGTGGTAAGCAGGGAGCAGAGAGTTGAGTTAGGAGGATACTTCTGAGAACAGAGTTGTGCTCTTTATTAGAATAGAACAGAATGAGGTAGAACAAATTTACAAGGAAAAATTCAGAGTTTTATATTGCCCAACACGTTTAAGATGCCATTTAGACAATCATGTGAAGATGGCAAGAAGGCAGTCTGGTATATGACTGTAGGATTTCTGGGAGCATTTTGCACAATGAGGTTGTTTAAAGTCATTGGACTAGATAGATAATACAACTTACGTACACTGTGTAGACAGACAGAGAAGAGAAATTGGCCTGGGATAAAGCTCTGACTTATTTCAACCTATATTATAGTCAAGGAGGAGGCATCAGCCAAGGAGAATTAGAAGACAATTCTAGTGAGGTAAGAAGAAAATCACCTAGTGTGTATTGTCATGAAAGCCAAGCGATGGGTTGTTTCAAGAAGACTGACAAGGTGTTAGGTTTTTTCAGTCATTTTTCTAAGTGAAGGAAACAGAGAAATAGGCAGTAATATGGAGTAAATGTGGGGTTAAGCAAGTTTTATATATATATGTATTTCCTATATATATATGATATATATATATATATATATATATATATATATATATATATATATATATATATATATAATAGGAAATGTTAAAACATATGTGTATACTGATGGAAAGGATCCAGTGGAGAAGGGGGCAATATAAGGGAGATGGTAAATGCCAGATAAAAACTTTGAAAACGTGAGAGTGAGTAGGACCCACAGTCCCACTGGTGGTGTTGGCCACTGAAGGAATCAGGGTATCTCCTGCTTGCCAATTAAGGGAAAACTGAGATAAGACACCTTAATCCCTAAATTTTTAACATCCTGCTAACATTTCATTTTGATTTTACTCTCCTAAGTACTGGCCAGAGCATTAGGAGCCCACCTAAACACTGGCTAGAGTGTATGTTTGTGTTTATTTTTCTTGGTGTAATCCAACTACTCCGGGACCTTTTGTTTATGACAGTGTAAGTGATGGATCCCTGGCTCTGCCTGTTCCTGCACAGAGATCTGCAGCTGCTGAACATCATTGTGTTTAATAAATGTCTTCGCTGTTTTTTCCCTCAAAAATTTTCAAGGTAGACATTTTCAACCCACAGGTCTTTTCCTTGTGACAGAGATGAATAAAAACAACAAATACCAAACAGCAAACAGAAAACCACCCTGAGCATTTGTGCTCATCTGCTCTCTCTAGTTGTCTAAAGAGGAGGAGCATTTTGGTTGCCTGGTCAGTGTTAAGAGGTTAGTAGGATCTAGTTTTGCCTGTGGGAGGGGAGATGATGAGAACGGTGGGAAACTAAGAGAGACTAGAATGGTGCAGAAAGGCTATGGGGTGAAATCGAGGAACAAACATCTATGAAGGGGCAAGGTAAGAAAACAGCAACAGCTTGAACACTGTAGATCCTCTTGGGAATTTGAAAGGTGGAGGAAAAGGGGTAGGAGCAAGAAAGACAATAAGCAGCTGCTTTTATAAGAGGGGGTTTGGTAGAGAAGCAAGAGCTTGTAGAGAAGTTAGTCCTTTTTGTTTACCTCCTTCCTCAAGAGAAATTTCTCTAAGACTCAAGTTATTTTAAATGCTTTGGAGGATTTTTTTGTTTGTTTGCTTTTTTGTTTTTGTTTTTTTCTTTTTTGCATTTGACACGACACTGGTCTCAAGGATGCTCTGTTTTATTAAGATGAAAATTCAGTCACTTCAGCACTTGTTTGAAGCACACCTACCTGTGGAGCTAAGTGCTCTGAGATGCTAGAGTAAATAAAGTCCCACCCTTGTCCTCTAGCAGCGTCCTCTTCTGGTAGAAACAGACACGGACACACTGCCTAGTATTGGTCAACTGTTCCGGTCATGCAAAAGAGGAAGTCATGATACCCTTTTACGGGACTTGAGAATTTTCAGATGTATCTTTATAGGAAAACAAACAAAACAGACAAGACTCCTTTAATCTATCAGTTTCTATTTAAATCAGTATTTGTTGTGAGATATTTCTCCAGAAGATGCTTCATTCCAAATGGTCATTGGTAGATTAATTCCTGTCTAAAGGCATCATTTGAAGGCTGTTTCAAATGGTTTATAACAACCTTCAGCACTGTGGACTGTATAATCAGGGAATGAAAATAGTCACTTTGGGTCTGATACTGTTTTCATTCTATCCAGAGGGATATTTGCTGATTACTAGGTTAAAAAATGTTTTCAATATTTTTAAAGAGTTAAGACAAGACTCAAAAGATCAACTCCATTTTTTGCTTTTAACTTTCAAAGAATGTTGCCTTTTAAGAAGTTCTTGCCATTGTTTTCAGAAATTTATCATCTGTACTGTCTAGTATGTGTGTATTTTTCTCTTTTCCTCTCCTTAAGAGAAGGTTTTGACTGATGTTGTCTTTGAATGCTTTGTTCACTGCTTTCTTTTTTTGCCATTTTGTTTAACAGCTGAATCCCTTGTACCTAGAACACTGGCTGGCATACAGTAGTGACTAAATAAAGATTTGCTGAATGAATGGATAATGTGAATCTTTGTATCCCTAACATTGTCTAGTATACTAATGCCTTGCATGTAGAAGACCGTCAAATATTAATTGATTTGAAATACCATCAGTTCTAACCAGCCATGTGGATAGTGATTTATGTCAAAACTAAAAAGAGTGCAACCATTTTTCTTTTTATACTAGTTAATGGCTCTCTAGTTCTAATTGGTAGGATGCATAAGGTATGGTTTTGCAGAAAATCAGTGTTACTGCATCTCAGCTTGTCATTTTGTCAATAAGTATAAGCTTCTCATCACATTAGCTACAGAATTTGAGTTGAGTTGATCAATATGTGAATTTCCAAAATAGGGGAGAGTTGAAGAGAGGAAATCATAAATAAGTAGTCTCTGAAAACAACTTATCACAGCTTACTTATGATGCTTAACATATATCAGACACAATAAAAAAAACCCACGAGGAAAGTTTTATCAGAAACAATTGAAGAAAGAATAGATGTTGAACAGCAATGACAGAATGATTCATGTCCTGATGTCACCAAAATACTTATTTTATATAATGTGAAGATTTTGGCTTTAGGGAACTCAAAATGATTTCTTTTTAATGTAAGCACTTGGTTTCTAAAATATATTTATAAAACATAAGAAATTATATTATGGATTAAGTGGAAAATATCAGGGGTAACATAGACATAAAAAAGGTAAGTGTGTACTAACAAATTTATAGAACTTTTCTCAAATTGGAGAAATGAAGAGAAAGGATAAAAACAGGTTTCTTAGAAGCAGTCATAATTCTTAAATCACTAAGTTTTATTTGATAAGAGTTATTTTATCATTTTAATGACTTCAATTTAACTACAAATAGTAATTATTGCATGAAATAATGCACACTGAATTTAGTCATATGGCTTAATTTTCATTTCAAAATGTGAACTTTATAACCTATATTCCAGATCTCTAGAGCATGAGGATTCCTTTCAATCAAAAACTCAGAACACCTTTCACTTCCTTGTCAGAGTTAACTTGAAATTTGGTCTCGTACAGCTGCTGTCAAAGCTTGACAATTGATATTTGAAAAGGTTGACCTAAGGGACATTATAACCATTCATTCCTATAGGTTTTCTAAAATTCTACCGTTCTAAGAGGGCTGACAGACAGCAAGCCGGGTAACTGGACTCTATTATTCTGTTCTTCATAGAAACACTTTCACTGAACTAGGATTTAACATTTTGTCTTAAGGCTTATAATTGGTCGACCTTAGAAAAAGGTCAGATAATGTTACAAGTATCATCTATTATAGTGTTCAGCATGTCTTAAACACAGAGACTGCTAGTGAAGTTCCCTTAAAGGTCAATGCTAGGTGTAGTTTGTTTTCTTTTCCTATCCTTTATATTTCTTTCCTGATAAGCTGCACTTCCTCATAATAGATAATGTGAGAATATTACTGAGCCATTTTCTCTTTCATTTTGGTTGCTCAGAAGCATCATATTGAGTTTAATGTTCATTTACTTTATTTTTCCTTGCTTAGGATGCTTCTAATTCTTTTAAAAATTACACAGGATTTAAATTATTCTCAAAATAAACAGTCTCAATTTAATCTAGTTTACTCAGATTTTGAAATTTATGTTTTTAGTGTTGTATGCAACCAATATAAATCAATATTTGGCTTTGCTAAAATTTAGTTGCTATAAATAACCACCTATGTATCACAAATGTACCACAACAAAAAATCACATTTTATCAGTACTCCATCAGTTATAAGGCTATCACCATGAATATATAGTTTGACTTGCTGAACTGAGCAAGGTTTTAGATTCTTGCTAAATGTCCTGGATCCTCCATTCATTAACTGACTTTCTCATTTTGAGCAATTAACTTAACTATCTAAATCTTTGTTTTTTAATGTATAAAACAAATAAGTAATGGTGTCTAATAAAAATTGATTCAGATATTTTAAAGATATGGGAGAGAAACTGACTAGAATTTTAGTATGTGTGATTCTTCTTTCAATACTATCTACTGTGGTCCATAAACAGTAATCATTACTTTTTTGTTAAAACTATGCTTTCATCTAAGCACTTAAATCAAAATCTGAGAATTAAACAAGCAATTTTATTCTTAGAATCGTGTAAATTCCTTAAGAGTCATTTTATTATTAAAAAAGCAAAATAATATTTTTATTATAGAGTTCTGATAAATATAGATATGCATATTCCTGAATCTGTGATAAAGGAATTATTCATTTTATTGCTTTATCAATCCACATTTTTAACTACTTGACTCTGTAATGTATCCATCAGCTCACTATTACATGTGAAATCAGAATAACAAGGTTTTATTGATACCATTTCTTTTTCTGTATGTAATTATGAAGTTGAAACACAGGCTCTCTACATTTCCATCTGATTATCAAGCTCTGTATATTCATATATCTTTGCCTCCTAGATCATACCAACCTGGGGGTAAATTGTGGCCACCAACAGTCACCACAGTTTTTCTCTAGTTCTACCAATGTTGGGAACATTGTTTTGCAAAACTCTCTCTTAGGACATAACGAAGTGTCTCAATTGTGTTCAGTTTCACATCCTTTCCCCTGACACGTGATAGCTAATGTTTCCTGTCTTCCTTACACTGACTCTTTGTGATGATTTCAACTGGCCAGAGCACTGCTCCAGGCCTCTGTCCAATCTCTAACCTCCATAACCGCTTAGTAAAGAACGTCTCTCAAAACTGCAACACCTGCCAACACCAGTACCTGCATCATTGCCCTAAAGGGAGTGTAGTAAAACAGGGTTTTTTTTTTGTTTGCTTTTGTTTTTTCCTTATATTTGAAGCCCCTTTTCTGGAAGGGGTAGTCAAATGTGCATTAGGGAAACAGAAGATAATCTGAATGATAGAATTGTCTTGCTCTCTAAACCAAGTCAATTGTCCATGAACTTATATTTTACACACATTCTATTCCCTCAGTATAAATTTTTACCCCAAATATCTCAATTAATCCTAAAAATAAATCCAAAACAAGCTTGTGCTATAGACTACCCAAATGCCTTTGGACATACTAGTTACAGTGACCTCAGTTTGAAAACCAAATTTAGAAAACTATCTCTCTGTTGTTTACACAAGAGTCCACTATGAGCCTCTACCCTTCCTTGCCTATTTTTATATAGTTTATTGATTCAGAATTTGGGCTGAAATGCACCCATCTGTATTGAGCCTATCTACATACCCGTAAATAAATAAATCAAACAATGTATAAATTGTTAGTGTAGTATAATGAAGCATGCATATAATTTGGGGTTAGTTAGATCTTGGTTACAATCCAAATCTTACACTTACTAATTCAGTGGCCTTACCCCTCTTGAATTCCATCTATAAAACGGGGATAATTTTACACGTGAGGGAGTTGTTTTGCATTCCAAAATATATGAAATATGTAAAGTGTACAAATTCAATAAATTCTGGGTGTTATTATTATTAAAGATTTTGCACTGTATATATTTGAGTGGACACAAGGAAAAGTAAGAAGGGTCATATGATTGGCAAGTAAAGTGGCTCAGCCTCTCTATATTACTGGGATGTATATATTCTCTCTTAAAAAGATAAACTGACTATCTACATCACATGACTAGTACATGGGGGTTAAAACGTTTTAATTGAATACAAATTAACAAATATATACACACACACAAAATTTTAATTTTGCATTTCAATTCATCAATGCTTCAAGTTCTTGTTAAAAAATGAAGGATAACAACTTGCCAGCACTGATTCCATAAGAACAAAACACAAAATCAGTTAGTCATACAATGACAATGATTCTGTATGTCTAGAGAGAGTGCCAACTATTCCTCAAGCTGTCAAGCGAATCAGGAATCCAGTGGTAAAATTGAGCACGAAATTACTAAATCTCCTTGTGCCACCCTAGCCAGGCATTCTTTTTTTTGAAGTTCTTTTCCAAAGGGAGTGGAAATTTGAGTAACAGGGAAATTTTACTCTTTAAAAACATTTAAAAAAAAAAAAAAAGCATGCTTTGGAAGACTACCCTGGAAGCTCTTTCTTAAAATAGAGCTATCGCATACTTGGAAACAACTTCACTTGTGAGGAGACAGTATCAAAATTGTCAAAAGTCTGAAGTTCAATTTTTCAAAAACAAACGCATTAGTGTCTTCAGGCTCTTATAATTTTTATCTTACTGCCCTACAATTCAGTCATGAATTAATGAAGTCTACACTTCAGGGAGCTGTTGGATATAACTTTTAAAATAAGAGCAAGATCCTGTTCAGTTAACTTTAATAAAAATCATTTTCATGATTTATTAAATGTGTTTGCAATAATGATTTCCTATATATATTGAAATAGAGCATGTATGCAATTAACCGTTAGGAGGTCATGTTGTAATGAACCTTACGAATTTTCTGAATCCAAATTGATTTTTTAACTAAATATTTGTGTGAAGATTCATTTGAGAAGATAGTTTTAGTTTGAGCAATATCACCAGAGCTTAAATAAAGCCATTGTTTTTGCTTTTTTTGTGTGTGAGCCTTGCTGTTTTAAATTCTATGTTTGTACATATAATACATAAATAAACACTGTCCTTGGAAAATTTTGTATGAATCCCAGGCAAATACAGATAGTAAATTTGAAAAATGATTTAGCATTAAAAATAGTAAAAAGCCAAGAATATTCCCGTAATAATAAAGCCATTCAAAATTTTATTATCAATGACTAAAAAAGAATATATTCATCTATGCTGCATTTATTAAAGTAGAATGATTTGCTTATGAAAGGCCACTGGACACCAATACAGACAGGTATCTAAATTTTCTGTGACAATCTCAATTTTACATCTTGTATAATTTTGTCTCTATAATATCTCAAAGTTACCAATATTTAGTAAATAAAATAATTTAGTCATGATCAGCAGTAATGCTTGAGATTAAAAAAATTAACATAAGGCAAAAATAGCACTCATCAAACTGTGAATGTTAATAATTCAAAAACTGGAAAAACAAAGTACAAAATAACTGAGGGGCTCTTTTTTCCCTAAAAAATCTGATAAAATGAATTCATAATATAGTAAGAAAAATCACATACATTTATGAACCTAAGAGTTCTACAGGTATTAAAATACATTCTGCAAGTTCCAATCCAATTTATATATTCTAGGGATTTAAGTTCTTGACCTAGCTACTCAATCAATGAAAAATTCTACATTATAAATAGTTTTGGGGGAAAATTTATTAGGTTAAAAAGGCAAAATTACTGAACAATAGGAATTCTAATCCTCTCCTAAATATCTCACTAATCATTTCCTTATGGGCAGGATGGAGAAGAATTACATGGAATTTCATTTTTAATTACTCAAAATCCTATGTAAATATAATATGCTATTTAGTTACAAGGTAAAATTTTGTTGTAAACTATACCCACCAACCCTCTACCCCTAAATTAGCCAGAGAACTCAAAGACCTTGTCCCGCGTAGATTCCCTCCGTACCAGGTTTTACATCATCTTCTAAATCCCACATATTCTTGGCTCTAGCTAGTCTATTCTAAGATAAACTATTATTATCCTAAATAATTTATGTTTTATTTTCTATCTCCAAGTTTAGAATTATTTAAACCTCTATACAAAAGATTGGAGTTACTTAAACTTTTAGTTGTTTTGTTCTGTTTTAACGAGTTCTTTATCCATGTTATGTGGCAAAAAGCTATTTCTAATAAACTCTACGAAGTGTTGCTACTGCTTCTTCTTTCTCTTTCCCCTGTGAATAGGACTTAGTGTTTACAGGGTAGTGACACTCTCCCTGGGTCTTTTAAACCTAGTGTTCTGTGTGTGCTATGGGCCCTTCTCCCATGGAGTAGGGACTGGCCCTGGGCACTGGAAGACAAAGGCACCACACAAGTGTATGTTACTTTCTGGAATACTTAGATAAATGACTTTGTTCACAACATGAAATAATAAGAAGGATAAAGAGAGAAGATCTGGTGATACATTAAAGGACAGTGCAACATAAAAAAAACAAGTAATAATTACTGTGTACATACTTGGGTGCTAGGCACTTTTAAAGTCCTTTCTCACTGAATTTTCAGGACTTATGAAGGTGGAGGAGAGGCTAAACTACATATCAAATGTCACATTTGTGACAAACCAGTATTAAATCCCTTAAAGTGACTCTCATCCAACCCTGTGGAATTTCCTTTAGTTTCTGTGTAGTTTGTACATTATATATTTACTCAGATGTGTTATATGATTTTGAACTATGCAAAGGACAAGTTAAAATAACAACACAATACTGAACAACATTCACACTGGAAAGAAATAGTGTCATGTTGAATTGAGTTTATTTTCCTTTCTCTTCCTCCTCCTTTCTTCCTCATCCTCTTCTTATTTTTCTTTTGAATAAATAGTTTTCATCTGCTTTTCTTACCAGAATGTGAACTCCTTAGAGGCTGGATTTCCTCTTTTTATCTTTTCTATTTCCTCCTTCCATTTAGCATGATGTATATAGAAGCCATTCAATAAATAATTGCTGAATGAGCATATAATAACTGGAAAAATTAATTTTTTAGTGGTTGACATGTCCATTATTATGATACCCCTACTATGTGCCAGATATTGTGCTGGGTATCACATACTTGTTTCAATCACAAAAGTAGTGCAATTCATGTATTCCCTCCGTTTTAGAATTCGGACAACTGACTGTAAAAGTGTAATTAACTTTTCCATGATCATGCACTTCTAGAAAGTGGCATAAGAACAGTCTGAACAGAGCTCTTTCTACTCCTAAAGCATGCTCATGTACTAGTGTGCCATGACACCTTATAAATAAATGATCTCTTTTGATTTCCCCACTATGGAAATATCATGAAGTCAATGGTCTCTATCACAAAATCATAAATTTGGCCTGCCAAATGTATCAGAACAGAGATATAAATCAGAATATAGTAGATCATAAGAGCAACTGACATGATTCCACATTTATAAAATAATGTAAGAATTAGAAATACACTAGTGTCAATTCAAAGGGCTGTAACATGGCGGAAAAAATATTTTATTTATTAAAAACATATTTTATTCCAAACAAAATTTCAGAATGATTCTAAACACTTAAATAATATATTCATGTTTAAAAAGTATTATAAGATTGTAGGAAAGTATGAATAGAAAATTTGATAAAATTGAAAAAAATATTAATATGCAAAATGTATGCTATTAAGAGTGTGTTAGGATTTAGTCAGCAGAGCAGAGAACATCATAAGAATTAGGTCTTATACGAAAGTGGGAAGAGCTGGGAAAGGGGTTCTGAGAATCAGAAGAGTTGCTAAATCGCTTATTAGTTCATCTGAAGCATGGGTATGAGTTAACAGTCTATACTGTTGATGCCCTCCAGCCAAGATCGCCAGGAATATACCTGAACAAACTGAACAAGTTGAGTTTATTATTCATTGCAGCAAGGGAGATGCACACTATGGAAGTGTCTTAATAAGACTGTGTTAGAAAGGAATTACTGTGAGATTTAGGTTTGCGTTAGGTGATTTGGGGGTGGGTTTATGCAAGCAGGTCTTTACTCTGAAAACAAGGTTAATTCAATAATTTAATATCTTAATAACTCTTATCCAGAAGGAGGGAAGACTAGTTCAATGTTGTAATTGGCAAAGAAGCAGTAATTACTCATATTAGCCAGGATTAGGGGATGTGTGGCCATTTTTGTGGTTCAGATAATGTTCTTACTTTGTTTATGTTCAGACATGAATATGGGGTGGTCTTGTTTTTGTTTTGATCCTTTGAGGTCAGAGAGCGACCCTGTCTGCTGTTGATGTTTATGAAATTATTTATTGTGAAAAGGAGAGTGCCAAGACCTTGCTATTCCAGGCCAGCCCCTAGATGTCAGGGGCTCTTTTCTCCTTTTCCATAGCTTGCAGAGAAATCCAAAGCATGACCATGAAGGGGAAATTCATGAAGAGGTTTAAGAGAACTACTGCCGCTGTGGTTCTGGGGACAGACATCTGGTGGTTGATGCCACTCTTGGATGGCAGTGCTCGCAGTCACTGGACATGCTATAGAGGACAGCAAGGAGATGCTGTATGTAGCCAGGCATCTCTGCACTGCTGCTATCTCACTTGATGGATGAAGAAACTGAGTTACAGAGACCTTCAGTCACCTGCCCATAGTCACAAGAGTACTAACTAGAGATGCCAGGATTCAAGTACAAATAGTCTGTCTTTAAAATCCATAGTCTTAACTATTTGTTTCTGTTGGATCTCAAAATGAACAATAAACTCATGAAAAGATTATCAGAATCACTGATGCTTAGGAAGATTCCAATCAGTGCAAAATTTTAAAAACTTCAATCCTAATCTATGAAAAGTTGGGAAGACCAGTGTTGCAGACAAGGCATTAGGAAGGAGGGCCTTCAGGTACACTGCTAGTTGACAATGAATTACAATAACTTTTGGAAGGTCATTGTCAGTATCCATCAAAGCAGTTTACATGACATAGCAACTCTGCCTCTACAAATTGATCCTGTGGAAATAAAAGCATCAGTGTCTTAAAAAAAAGAAACAAATAGTTATGTGAATACCTATAATGGCATTATTTATAATGACAAAAAATGGGAAGCAGCCTGAATGTCCCTTAATGGAGGAATAAATTTACAAATTACAATATATATATTCTATAAACTGTCCAAAACTGTGGAAATAATTAGATCTTTTTCTATGAATCTAGAGAGAGATTTATGATGAGCTCGTAACTTTAAAAATTATTAATGTTCATGGTACAATTCAATATTTAAACCAAAAAAAGCACAACTCTTTGTATGTATGTTGATATCAGCATGAGAAAATTATGGAAAATACATGCCATATTGTCAACCTTGCCTTATCTCAGGATAAAGGGTTGGGAAAACAGGAAATGTACTGAAAGAAGCATAATTTATGCTCATCTTTCTTTATATTTTTGGATTTTTAACATTCTTTTGAGTACATACAACTTTGTAACTAAAAAGATAAGTATGAAATGCTTCTGAGGAGGCTAAAGGAATCTGATATTCCTTAAGAAGATTTAAATGATCTTTATTAAAGTGGAAATGTGATAAATTAAAGAGAAAAGTTTTGATTAAAAAATCCTTCAGATTAATAAAAAAATTTTGTCATGGAATTGGAATCTTATAAAATAAGTTGATATTGTGAAATTTCAGAATAAATATGTACATTCAGACTTACATGCATACATATGTAAATAAATAAATATAAAATGACCTCTACAAAAATACAGCAGTACAAGGGAAATCTGACTGGTCACCTTCACACAATATATATTTCTATAGAGACTGATATTTTTACATTCTCATTTCATTTCTATTTCAGAAACTACAAATTCTACATTGGCTCATCAGACTCTAGTACAGAGCCAGTGATTTTAAAAATAGCTGTAGTCTAAGTATGTTTAAGGGAATCAGAATTTTCTTGGTCGTAACCATTAATGGAGCCTAGGAAGGTCTTTGTATTTAAGCAATATTTAAATTTTTAACATAGTTCCATTATGAAGACTAGCAAATGAGAAGCTGAACTGGATAATGATGTTTTCTTTAGGCCACTGCCTCTTATTTTAAAAAATAATGCTCAATCATACACATACAGTATATATACATATTCATATGGTACAGTTGTTTGCATAATCAGACACACTGAATAATATTTATTAAAGCAGAGTATTCAGATCACTACCATCCAAAAAAGGAGAAAACTTAGAAGAACCACTTCACAAAATTAATTTTCCAAGTATTTTAAATGCCAACATCTGAACTTGTGTTTGAGGCACAAATATGCTCTTTATGCAAAAGGTGTGTCTATGTGTGTGTGTGGGTGTGTTACTCAAATAAAACCTCCATTTTACTTAGATAAAATTCATCTTATTGATCAACATATTTAGTTAAATTGATAATGAATTTGGGTAAATTCAATTGAAATGAATAAGCTGATAATGATTCCTGGTGAAGGTTCCTCACAGTAACCTAATATTTTCATGCTAATATTAAACCACACAGAGAGTTTTAAAAGCATCTAACTTTAAGTCCACTACGAGAGTCACTATAAATTGCCATCTCATTTATATATATCTCACCCTCATTTACTATCTACAATTCACCTCAAAAAAGTGTGTTAATTTCTAAAATGATAGTATCTTACAAACACATTTTCTTAAACAACTTTATAAAATCACTTGTCAAAATGGAATGTTTACAATTTGACTGAAGTGACCAGTTTGACAAATAGTGTGTGAAGTCTTATTTTGCCTTTTAAAGTTTACAGTAGGTCCAAAATGTAATAGCTAAAATAGCAAAAACAAATAAAGATGGTCTACTGAGCCTAAAATATTACAGAGATGTTGTACTGATAGAACCAAAAGTATATTTGCAAAATGTATCCACTGAAAGTAATTTCATATCAAGTGTCAAACCTGCCATACTTTTAAGATCTTGAGGTAACCTTGTCCCACCTGAAATGCTAATACTCTCAGACCTGGTGGCCCATTCATTATGACAGCTTTTGAGCTCTGCTACAAGAAACAGCCAATGAAAATTATGTTAACCTACTTGGAAAAAGCCATCCGTAATTAATGTCTGTAGATAAATAGCATTCACATTTTGACAAGGGGCATCAGCACCAATAACTCTTTAACCCAGACAGCTTTATGTGCCTTGTCTTCACTAATTATCATTTTGGAAAGCTTTCAAGTGATATCTCTTATTATGGTAGAATAGTTTTCTGATAAAGCTCTGATATATGTGTCCTTATTTAAGGTGAGTTCTAAGACGGCAAGGCCAAAGTTAACAAAGTCAAGTGTATCAATTTATAGGTATTTGCCTGAAGAATCCCACTTTGTTAAAGTATACCCAGTAGCAGGAAACCCACTACCTGTGGAAAATATTTGTTCCTATGGCATATGCTATCAGAAGTCAGATTCCACAGACATGAACACAGTATTTTTCATGAAGATATTTGACTTTTTTTTTTTTGGCATTCAGATCTAGTATTTTCCCTTTTATAATCA
Source organism: Camelus bactrianus (assembly GCF_048773025.1). Lineage (NCBI taxonomy): Eukaryota > Metazoa > Chordata > Mammalia > Artiodactyla > Camelidae > Camelus > Camelus bactrianus. Next base: position 101,486,422 of record NC_133539.1, read on the forward strand.
CACAAGGATGACTACTTGTGTGAAAAGAGATTCCAACGTAAGATTAAAATTATCAGGGATCAAATAACAAGTTTAATCAGATTTGAGCCATCGATAAGAAAAACACTTAATTCTGTTCAAAACTTACCATGGTTTCTTTGCTTTCCATAGCATTTACTTCTCTTTGTCTTACTTCTTCAAAATTTGCCTGTCTTATTCTGAACTTTTTGTGAACCCATTAATGCATCAAATAAATATAATATGAATAAATCAGATTATAGCTTATATCATTCATTTAGTTGGCTGTTACTTCACTCTGCATCAAGAAATCCCTAGATATATCTGATCTATGACCATCTATTCTAGTTTTTCTGATGCCCAAGACAATCTCTATTAATTCAGGTTATATGGTTTATCCATTTATAATCTACTATTATAATCTACTATTAGTAGGATATACGCATCTTTGGCAACCACACTGAGTTCAGCCACCTGAGTACCACTTAATGACATGTCATAAAATGCTTCATGATTTAATGACAGCATTTCTTGTTTTTATTTTATCATAATGATATATCATAACAATTTATGTTAGATTATTAAATATGTTGCAACAGACTCAACTTCAAATTTCAAGTCTTTTAAACTATCACTTGGTAAAAAGAATAAGCTGGCAGAACTTCTTGCCTTGAAAAATACAACCTGAAATGTGAATTATGTCAAGATTCAATAACAGTTTGATTGTTATGAAGGCCAACTGTACCCTAAGAAGCAGTCAAGTACATTTAAAGAAAAAAGTGTGAGTCCTTTTTGAAATCTGGTATAATTTCTGATAGGTGTCATAGAGGGATAGTTTTGTACGTTGATAAAGTCTTCATAAATCCTTATAGTAACATTTTAATTAACTATAAGAAAAATCTTTCCTTTATCACAAAGTAAACATTCCTATATTTCTTAAACATTCGTAATAAATAAGTAAATATGTATGTATTAAAATCAATATAAAAAGAAGTGACATGACAATACTAACTTCATTGTTACTTTTTGACTTCTGTATTTTGTCACTGATATCTTGAAGAGCCAGATGCCTTCTCTGCATTCACTTTAGTAAAACCAGGTAGGAATTTATCTAGCAAGACTCACACAGACACAGTCAATATGGGCTGTCAAACAAAAGAAGCAAGTTATGGAGGCCAAAAATCAGCATAATTCTATTTAAATTTTTTAAAAACCTGAAAACCTAAATGATGCATTGTTTATTTCTAATTATGTAAATTATAAAATAATACCTCAGAAAAGCAGTGGGAAAAGGGAAGGGAAGTGTGAGGGTGGGGAAATACATACCGTATATACATCTATGTATATATATCTATAATACATATATACACACACATACATTCTTAAAAGTAGCTATGTATATGTGTGCATATGTGTGTCTGTACTTTGTGTATGTGTTTTAGACATTCTTTGGTGTGATGATACATTTCATAACTAATTTAAAATGGAAATTAAGATGAAAAATTTGTATTAATGGTATATAATATCTGTGTTGATGGTGGTGCCTTCACCTGGTCATGTATGGTCTCAGGATAGAACAGCAGTGTTACAATCAGAGGGGTGATTTGGTTTCCACTGCAACACGTCAGCGTGCTCCTCATTTCTTTTTGAGCCCTAACCAGCACAGTCCCCAAAGTCCATCCATAGTTCTCTAACCGGACTGTCCAGGGCTTTTTCCTTCAACACTTCCACAACCACCACCCTGTCTGCCACCATAATCTCTCACCTGAATATCCGCACTAGCTTCTCAAGTGTCTCCTTCTACTCATGTTCCCCTTCGTCTTGTTCACAAATAGAAACTAAAATGATGGTTTTAAACATTATCAAGTTATGTGATCACTCTGCTAAAAACCTCCCAATGACTCCCTGTTTTCCTCAGAAAGTATACAAAAATCTCTACAATGGCCATAGATCAAGAATAATCCTTTTCTGTAAAAGGCCAGATGGTAAATTTTTTTTTGGTTTTGCAAGTCTGTGTCCCAACTATCCAACTGCTGTTGCTGTATCACAAATCAGCCATAGACATGTAAGTAAATGGGTGTGCCCTGTGTTTCAATAAACTTTATTTTCAGATTAGCCTACAGAACACATCTGCTCATGGATCGTCATAATTTGCTGATTTCTGCCATAGATCATCTGAACCCTCCTCATCTCTGTGATGTCATTTCTCACTGGTCTTCCCCCCATTCATTCTGCACAAACTGTAGAGGCCTCCTGATATTCCCAGATTCCAACAGACTTAAACCTGCTCTAGGATCTTAGTGTGCACCCTTTCCTCTGCCTGGAATGTTTTCTTCTATATATCCAGTTGGTTAAATCCTTCACCTTTTCAATTCTTTGCTCACATCTCACCTTTTCATAGAGATATAGCCTAGTTGTATTATTTAAAATTTTGACCCCAACTTCATTCTCTGAACTCTCAATTTCCTGTATCCTGACTACCATTTTTTTCTCTGAGAGCACTCTACCTTTTGATCTACTCTATCATTTTCTTAATGTGTATGCTCCACCAAAGCAGAGTTTTTGTCTGTTTTGAAAAAGGAAAGAAGAAAAACAAGGAAGGGAAGAGAAAAGAAAATAAACATTTCTAATCAAAGTTCTGGTAACCAGTGTTCAGATCTGTGAGCACTCCCCAAACTACCTAAACAGACTAATACAGACACTCTGATGCTTTAACAAAATATGAAGACAAACATTAAGTCAGACATTCTTCAGTGATACTGAACAAGAGGATGGTGTATTTAAAAGCATTCAAAAATTGTCATAAGCAAAATGTCTCATGTTGAAACATGTTACTATCTTTATTTTAAATAGATGACTCAGGGTAGAATTCCAAATTAATATGGTGGTGATAATGATATATGACATTAAGAAGAGCCTATAACCTTTTTATGATGAAAATACAGCTTGATTAAAACATTCCTCTGGAGTTTAAATTGGTACTTTGATCTCATGAATATTCTTTTATGAATGTTATTTACTGACAAATTATTTGACTACCAAAGAGACTCAATCAGCAATTCTAAGCTTGATTTGCAAAATCATAGAACTTTTCAGAGTAACAAATACTTCATAACTTTATCTTGTATAGATGTGTAGCATTTCCTAAATTTTAAAAAATTTTATAAAAATGAGACATTCAATTCCTATGCTGTATCAACAGAGGAAATGAATGTCAAGCTAATGCAATTCACCTACGTATAAATTTCAGTGAGACACAAAATTTATTCTGTATGTATGTGTCTGCAAATTTATATATATATATATATATATATATATACACATATATATTTATGTAGATATATAGACTATTGGGAAATATTGGATTTCTTCTGTTCATTACTCCAATTTTTAAAGAGTATGATAGTAGAATTGTCTTAAATTTTTTCTTATCTCTTAAGTTAAAAAGGTTGAACTAAAATATTCTAATATTACTAAGAAATAATGTTTAAAATACCATAAAATGAAAACATTTTTATATCCCTGTGTTCCTGTAACAATTCTCCTCCTGACCAAATGGGTCAATTAATATGAAATTGTTATAGAACCACGGCCTATTAAACGTATGGAAAGATATTCACTTGCTTAGCAAGCATTTGAGGATTTTCAAATTAAAGATGGTTATAAAATTAAATCATACATATTAACTTCATTTGGATGAATTCTCCTCCCTTCACGTTAGACTTCTACCAAAAGTCTTTACTCAGTTAAGTGAGGATTCTTCTGTAGTTCCATGATTATACTTCAACCCAAGTCAAAAATTCAAATCACATTAATGAAGGCAGGCTTCTTTATGGTATTAACACTTCATTTAGGAGAGAATTAGGGGAAAATATATCAAATATTCACAAATATCTTTCAAATATTTGTCACACATATTTGTTTAAAATGACTTTCTCAGCTAAGGCTTTATATGAGACTGAATAGATTTTCTCTGACTGTCAGACGGATGATGATCACTGCTATAATCTTGATGGCCCTTGGAAATACCTAATTTAGTCAGAGAAAAAGGAGAAAATTACCCACCTATATCTTTGTGTAATCTTTTAATATAATTCCATAGCAAGAATTTTTAAAAATTCTTGAACAGTTTTTATAATAAATTGTCGATTTTTCCATGTGTGATCTCATGTGTGCTCATACAGTTGACATATCATACTTTCTTTATTACTAGAGCCTATCCGGTTGCATATGAGAAAAGCAGAAGAGAAATATCCACCAACTCAGTCTCCCTCATGTAGCATCCAGGGCACATGGCAGTATTGATTACACTGCTAGATGTCAAATAGTTAGAAATAAAGGTGATATTCAACGTCTTTCACAGCCAGTCTTGTCATAACAAGGCAGGACACTAATCAGTACCTGCTAAACATCACCCATAGACGGAAGATTCACTTTGAACACCAAACAGCATTGAAGAGGTGGCTATCTGAATGTTGCTTCAGGTGAAGGTTCTAAATTGACTTCTTCCAACAATAACATTTGTAAGTATACTAGTATAGTATAGTGAAAATGATAGCTATTATTCATTGAGTATTTGCTATGTCAAGACACTTTAAATAATTATTACGTTTACTGATATTGTACCTGATTTGGGTCTAAGTGGTATGACTCTCTCGTATTCTTAACCACTACCAGTTATCTTGCCTCTACACAGACTGGGAGACCAACTTCATTAAACACACTATCCATGATCTCTTTCTATAAAATGTGAATAATATCAATCTCATAGTATTACTGGAAACAAAGCACCAAATAGGATCCCACACGTATAGTAAATGATATAAAAATGCAGTTTCCTTTCATCCTCATAAAATAAATATATCTCATGAAAACATATATGAGCCATCTTCTATGCATAATAAATAGGTAAACCTATTAATATTCTGTGTCTTTAACAGATTTATTACCATCTGGTTTTTATTTTGCTTTCTCTTTATAAAAAGGTGCCAGGTCTTCACTGTTACAATCTAATACCCAAAAAGAGAAATACCAGAATTATACCAAAACATTCAAAATAACAAAATAAAATTTGTATTAGAAGAATACATATCATCTATTGAGTTTTATGAGCTAGACACCATGCAACCTGTCCCTATACATTATCTTGTTTAGTCTTACAGAACTATGATACTTATTAATTGATATTAATATTATAGATAGGAAAACTGAGGTATGGGTGATTTCAGTAATTTACACAAGGGCTCATTGCTAGGAAGCAGAGGCAGATCAAGGATTTAAACCCAAGTCTGATGACTCAGAAACTCAAAGTTTTCTTACTTTCTAATAGCAAAATGTAAAAATTTCATTTCCACTACGTTTATGTTTTTATCTCTCTATTTTAATGTTACCTCAATATAGAAACTGGAAATTAGTTTGGAATGCATTTCATCTGAAAATACACAATCATACATATAATTGCATTTTGACATACATTCTAAAAATACAAGGCAATGTCTCCTGATTTCATTCTATTTTGTATTCTGATAAAGTATTCCAGTATAAAACAATGGAATATTAATTGCCAGAATCATACCCTTCCGTGTGCTTTTAAAACTAGCATCTATTCCCTATATTGTAATTTACTTGTGGCTAAATTGGTTTCCAAGTACCCACTTGCTGGTATGATTCACTTACTTTGCACATTACTAACACCAGTGGTTTGAATACAAATGGGTCATTTATTCCCTGAGAATAATTTTTTACACGTGTTGTTGAACTCAAAGCATTTCTGAAAATTAACTGTAGAAGAAAATACAGCAGTTTTGGAGAAATGTCCAGAAAGCTATGCAGCTTTTAAACACAGCAGTTTTAAATTATTATGTTTTTTTTTTTTTTTTACCTAGACACTCTCAGCACTATCTACCTCGTATCTATTACACAAATTGTATTTTTCTGTCCTTAAAACAAGGCTCTTCCACATTCCTCTGTTACCAGAAAGTATGTTCTTAGCTCACTGCAGAAATAATTCAGAGATGAGGTGCAGAGGTCAAGAAAGCAAAGTGAGGATTTGTTAAATGATAACATCCTCTCAAGGGGAGAGCCGGCAGATTCAGGTGAGTAGTTGCGCTGAGTTCCTTTGGCAAGCTGGTTATATGTGGTGTAAAAATGAATGGGTGAAATATTCATTGGGGAGTGAGGGGTTTGGAGTCATATTCCCTGATTTTCATCCCAACCTCACCTTCCCGAGGGGAGGAGGGATTTTTGTCCTCATTTAGTCTTGATCCGAAGTGTCATGGCATTGGTGCATGATGGGTACTTCTAATCTGCAAGGCTAATTTTATTGCAATGAGAGCATAATGAGCAAAAATGTTGCATTCAGACACTGGAGATTCCTGCTTTATCCCACCTTTCTTTCTTGGCCTCCAGGACACTTGTCACCCCAAAATGTGTGGTTTCTTATCAGTCTGGAGGTTCCTGCTTTTCTTTGTCTGCCCAAGAGCCCTCTTTGTTCACAGAATGTATGGTTCCCTGCCATCTGGCCCATGCCCCTCTTTCTTTGCTTATATCTAGCTATCTACCTGCTCTAACACCTTCACAAATTATGTGGTTGTTGCTACCCCTTTCCATCTTCTATGATGCACACCTTTCAGCTTCCGTTTTTCAAAATTCTGAAATCATGTGATTAACTTTCATTCAGCCATATCATCCTGGTTCATGATGATCACAAAAGGCCTGGTGACAGTCAGTGCATTAAGAAATCTCCACTCCCTCACACAACTATGATAGGTGTTTCCATAAAACATCTCTCATCCAGCAAGTGAAAAACTTGCCAAAACAGAGCAAGATTTCTCTTCTTAGAGCAGATATACACTCCCCTCTGCTAGGCTTTACCTTTATAAACAATAATTACATTCAGTTGCTTAACATTTAATTGCTCTTTTCACATGCATGTTCACACTGTCTTAAATCTTTTTTAGAACAAAGCATGATACAACATATGAAATAAATAAGATTCTTAAAAATTTTACTTTCTCCATAAGTCTGGCAAGAATGCAGGGCATATATTAATATTTCCATTAAACACATGGGAAACTTGAGGCTCCAAGATGTTACATACATTTTCTCAAGGTTATATAGTTAGTAAACATTGGGGCTCGGATAAGAAAATTATTTTGAACCACAGACAAGCCCTTAGACTCTCCTTGCTTCTGTTTTCTCATACACAGAAAGATACTTGTGAAGAATTTAAAGTTCTTGGAGTCAAACTGTTTGAATCAATGCTTGGAAACTGCTGGCCTTCTCTGGCTGCGTTAATTTGGGCTAATCACTTCACTACTCTGTGACTCAATTTTTTCTCCTCTCTAAAATGGAAATAATTTTATTGTAAGTTTTATGTGACAACACTTGGCCATTTTTAAGTATATATGTAAATTAGCAATAATAAACCTCTTCCCACTTGTTTTAGGGTGTTGCTTTTCTAGATTAAATTGTGTAACATCAACAGTAAAGGAATAGCTAAGTTTCTTTAGTGCTGGTAATGTCCAAGAAAAGATGAATGCCTTAGACAATTTATGGACTATTTATGGTCATACATGGGAGAGAAAGTGTCAGGAGATGAGGGAAAATCAAAGAAAATGTCTTAAAAAGGAAGAAATCGAGAGAGTATTGGGTCTCTTAGATACTCCCACAAAAGCACCTCAATTCCCAAATCATCTCATGAACAAATTAAGAAATAAGACAAGGGAGTGGCAGTGGAGACCAAAAGATTACCTTTATGAATGATAATGAAACCAACAAACAACATGGAGTCATAGCTGAGTGTAAAGCAAAATAAATTGGTTAACTAAATCCAGAATTAGGCTGATTTACAAATCCAGACACAGATATGCACCCGCCTCTACATCCTGTAATTAGGAGAGGGTACTCAATGTCTGTCTTTGAAGAAGCATCAAGGGAAGGTTTGCTTCCTTCACTTTGTTGGCTCCTGGGAGGGAGAGAGGTTAGCACTGAGCCAGGCATGCCAGTTTTCTCTTCCTAAACATACTGATGAGAAAAGAATCACTCCATAAACCCTAGAATGGAGAAGCAGGCAATAAACAAAAGAACCATCTGGGATGAGGAAAAAGGATTTCCCAATAAAAACAGAAAAAATGAAAACTTTCCAACAACAAAAACACAATGTTTGAGGTATAGATGTGTAAAGTAAATATGATGGAGAAAATTAATCATAAATTCTTACATGAAAAAGGCAAAGGCATGCATTAATTTTAACACAAATAGGATCATTAGAAAGCTTATGCTCCTCCTATGTTTTATACGTTAGGCACTCAAAATGAAATATTCCTTTTAAATTCTCATCATAGCATGATGCAACAGGTCTTCCCTTATTTTATCAGTGAGATGGGAAAATCAGAGAAATTTTGCTGTTGTCTATGTCATGAAACTAATAATACATGGAAGAATTAGGAATGGGAACCCAATCAGTGTGATTCCAGTTTCCCAGGAGAAAATAACACACTTAGCAGCAGGACACAATTCTCACATTAATGTAGGTATTAAAGAATTGTCAAAATTTGCTTGTAAAGCAGAAAATAAAACTAAAGAGCATCCGATAACCCTAATGGGAAATAATGAAAGCTTAATGTCCTCTCCATTATAAGAATATATTAAAGTATAATTTTAAAGAAAATCATGACTTTCATGCAAACGTAAAATGAAGCCATGTCAAAGATTTCATTCTGCTTATTTATTAAAATCATCAGTAAGATATTTTAAATGGTTCCGAAATCATTTGAGAAACTAGGTGTATACAGGCAAATTATCTAAAAAAAAAAAAAGACAATCAGATAAAATTGCTAGATTTGACTATTTTTAAAGTGGTAAATATCTAATGGAGCCATAAATCATAATCTTTGGTGTTTTATTTTTGCACTACATAGAAATTATTATCTGTATCTTTACTGGACAAAAATCTACAGTTTGACTTCTTCCCTACCCTTACGGATGTGAAAATTGTCTGGTCAATAAAAAAGTCAAGTTTCAGGAAAAGAGGACCCAGTAATCCCTTTTGCCTGTTTCCAAATTTCAAATAAATATTCTGACAGATATATGTAAACACTTGCTACTTGCTAATTAGGACCAAATTTTTTCTTGGCCACTCAAAGCTGTCTCTGCCACCTGTTCAGTACTGGAGATATGCAGAAAATTATTCACCTTTGGCAATTCACTTTTTTAATCACACCATTGTTTCAGTTATGATATGATGTGACTTATTGGCTTTCTTTTACATTTTTCCCCAGATTACCTGACTTGGTCACTTTGATTGGATTACAAATTATTCCAGTCTGTTACTTACATAAAAAGAAATTACTAACTCAAAATAAAAACTGAACAAATAAAACCAAACAAAACACACACAGGTTCTTTCCCAGGACTCTTGTGTTGTAGCCCATGGGCCTACCATGGAACACAGTCAGTATCAGTGTCATTGACAGCAAACATAAGTATTCCTAGAGGACTTTCTTCAATGAATTATGCACCAGGGATGGTCACAGGCAGCTCCTGGCTGGGTCTTTGGAGAGTCTACTTTAGGGTGACAGCCAAAGTCAGCTGCAGTCTGAGTTCCTCCTGTTTTCTCAAAAGCTTTTATTTTTTATTCTTCTTACATTTTCCCAAACATGTCTTATTTTTCTTCAGCTGTGCTTAGGCAGTTCCCTATGTCTTCTTCCCTCTTACCCACTTTCTAATTACAATTGTTGAAATGTCATCTCCACTGTGAAGACAGGTCAGTTCTCCTTTTATACTCTCATAGCCTTTAATGTACCTTTGATTTTTTAAAAAAACACATTATTTTATTCTTTTGTTATAATTTGTTCTTTATACACTATCTTCCCATGCTCTTTGCTCAAAATATGTAGTTACTATGAAATGTATAAATAAATGAATGCAGAGGGAGTATTTAGTAGAAAAAGCATATTTGCAAACTATCATAATTGTGCCAGTAATTTATCATGTGGAGAGATATAAGCAAGTGTTTATATATAAGATTTTTATGTTATGAGGTCCAATCTCTTAGTTATTCAAGATTCTGTTCAGAGGTTGACCTCCTTCATGAAGTCTTGTATCTTCTGCCAAGGGGAAAATATCTTATCCTTGTAGGGATGATAGGGTTAGTAAAGGAGTGCAAGATGCTAGAGGAGTGAAGAAGAAAACAGAAGCTGGAGTGGAGAACACAGTGGATGTTTTTAGTGGAAGCACTATCAGAAATTTGTACTCAAGTCAAAATTCTCCAAGCGTCAATTGGACACATTGGTCATACTCAGAATAACTTAAAGCCATTTCAGAAAGAAATATTTTCTCAAAATCTCATAGTTTCCATGATAAATTTCCCTGTACTAGATGTTACATTCCATGTAGAAGCCACCCTTCTGAATCAATGAGTCACCATGAAAAAGAAACAATGTCTGTGTATAATCTCGTCTCCCCTGCAAAGAAAAAAAATTCTGCATATCTCACATTTGGCAAAATTAATGGATGTTTACATGATTGTTAGATAGCATTCTGCAGACTATAATCCTAAGAATTTCCAAGACAGTGTTTTCCCATCAAATGTTATGCAAATTATAATGAATTATGATAATTAATTTCAAATGCAGATTTTCTGCTGAGAAAAACTTTCATTCAAGCAAATGTGTTTTCCATGCCACTGGAATTACAAGTTACAAACGTGTCTAGTCATTTATTAAGAGCCTTTTATTCAGGTTCAAGTGTTCGAACACCAGCTCGTTGTCAGAAAGATTTATCAAATTCTTTCTGTAGAAAAACCATAAAGTTTTAGGGCTGCTATTAATGTGTCAGTAAGTACTCATTATTGTTAATAAGCAAACCTATATTGCTGAGAAATTGAAACACTGTGGTACCCAAAGCCTGTATGTAAAATATTATATCCTTACTAGAACAATAAATTACATTCCTCCATGCAGCTATCCTAATGTCTACAGCTAGAACTCCAGGTGAGGGGATTTTTGTTTTATGTTCCATCCAGAAAAATACCAGGCTCTTTTAACATCCAGGCATAGGGGAGAGACTTTTTTACATTCTCTGGAGGTGACATTTTGGTTACTTTTTTGTAGTTATTACCTACATTATTTAGGCTGCTGTCATATACTCTTTAATTAAATACACAATCTCAAAAGTCATACGCAGAAGAAAGTAGTAAAAAGGTATGATGGAAACAGAGACATGGACCCAAATAAAGGCCCCAAACCCTGACGAGTTTAATAATGAAAATACATTTTATCATTTCTCTTTCAGCCTGCATAGTTCAACCTACTTTAATTTCCTAGAGGAAAATGTTCTTAGTGTAGTCCTCACACACATACAAAAGAATGTTTTGTGCATATCTTCTAGTATGCTCCTAATCTTATAAAAGTGTAATACAGAGGTATATTTGTTTGATATATAAAGACAGAAATATAACTTCCTTGTGGCAGCTACTTTAAAACCAGTTTACACTAATTCACTCTAGCTTTAGTTATTCTTTGTATTTAAAAAAACACAAAATTATAAACATTCAAAGGCATCATCCAAATTCACACATACTTAGAACTATAACAACTCACTAACTTATAACTATTTATTCACACCAAATGTTTTCTATACAAAGATTAAAAAAAAAAAAAAAACCTTTTTTGTTGGTGGAAAAAATGATTAAGAATAACACAGACAGAATTATCCCTTCATGTAACATTGTGGCTCTGCAAATTTGTCTAAAGAAAAGCGATGACAATAAAGCCCAAGTATGAGTTTAAATAATCCATGGGAAAAATGGAGCTTAAAATATGTTTTAAAGCTTACAAATCAAAGCATAAATCATGAAGTTTTCCAGAGCTGTTGTTGAAGAACAATTTTTAGAGAATATTCATTGAGCATATTTGGGCTGTAAAGATGAAGAAACAGTGAACTTAGCATCTAGTAGTAGAGTAATGATAAATACACAAAAACAGTAACACAAGTCAGAGAACGAGTTACTATAACAGAGTCCAGAACAGATTTCTAATAGAATGTGGAGAAGGAAGCGATTATACCCTCTCTAAAGAATCCAGAGTCTTCCCAGAAATGACTGTGCTTGTGCTGTATCTGAAGAGTAAGTTAAATTAAAACATTTAGAAAAGTAGGAAATTTTATGAGCAAAGGAATAATAAGAGCAACAGTCACAGACACTGGAGTTGAGGGATCACGCTTAGAAAAGAGCAAGAATTTCTGTTTGGATAAAATGTAGGCTCTATTAGGCAGGGGGTGGTTGGCAAGTAGGCTGAAACAGGATGTGAGAGTCCTGTCCGGAAGATCTGAGATCACATGCTGAGTTGTTTGCATTCAATTTCCTAGGCATTAAAAGTCTTTAAATATGGAACTAGCATACTCCAAACTAAAAGACAGGAGAAACTAACAACTAATTTTCCTGCCACACTCATGCTCCTCCAGTCTTAAATTGAAAATAATGATACAACCAGAGAAGTATAAAAGTAGCATATTAATGTTTGTGCCACAAATGTAGTGTTTAAAATTATTTTTATTAGAAACATACTTTAATGCATTTACCTCAATATTTTAGCTAAGGGGAGGAAGGGTATGTTTTTTAAGTACATGACAGTGTTCGTTTAGGTTTCTGAATATTTGCAATTTCTGAATTTGAGATAACTTCAGGGAGAATAGCTTTTTTATTTCAGAAAAAAAAAATAAGGAAAGTAATTGGAAATGTAATCTTTAAATTATTGAATATTCTATGGCAAAAGATATGACCAATGAAACATATCCACTAATATCAAAGTCACCATTTTTGAAAATCCAGGTTTTGAAGAATTATTTTATTAACTCTGCCTCCCCAATGAAAGTGTCAAAATTAAATACAAAATGGAGATGAGAATTCTCTGAGTGGACAAAACCATTCAGGCCATATAAGCAAAACTAAATCTAGCTTATTCCATAAACATAAGCAAAACTTAAGTTATTTCCTATAGAAGCCTCTGACAATCATGAAAAAAACTTAAGTCCTCTTCCTAAAAGTGGTATGGGATGATCATTTTTAACCAATACCCTGCTGTCTGAAAACCCTCACTGTAAAAGCCAATCATTGTAAAGGGTAAACAACTTTCTCATTTTCACTTTATAAGCCATCCTGTAACTTCATGCCCCTGAGTTTCACATCAGTCTTTGAATTTGAAAGCTCCCAATTCACACATTGTTCTTATATGTACAATAAACTCATACTAAATACTATTTGTTGATTTTGTGGTTTTAATGTTTCCATTTCCAGATTTTTGACAATAACAAACTCTCTGTTAGAACATAAAGAACTGAGGAAGGTATAAAAGAATGCTGACAGAGTTTGTGTCTTTCAAATTAAAATTATTTGGTCAAATAACTGATGTCAGTTAAATAAAATGTAACTATGCTTCTATTATCAAATACACAGGAAACAAATTAAGTAGGCATTCTATTTAATGTTTTCAAATGTTAGCAAAAGATTAAAAGATGAACAAATATAGTTCAAATTACATATACATGTATATATATATAAACATGGAGAAAGACACATATATAAAGACAGAGAATTTTGAATTTTTGTGTACGGACTAAATACATTTTTGTTTCTTAAAGGTAAGAATACACAAATTTGCCTATAATAGTATAATGCTCATTGAATGACTATATACTGCTGAATAATGTGAGAACTGCTCATAAATCATTAAAATTTTCTATCAAGACATAATCACATGAGGAATCAGTAAATTACCTGCGAATGTTGTGTATTTCCGGTTCTGAATTAAAACATCTCACATTTTCCAAGTTCTTAAGTTCTTGATCTTCTCAGAGAAGACTTTGCTGACTGCCTCCATATGGTAGGTCCTCCTTGAAATGCTCTATTTCAAAACTCTGCCTCTGATGATAGTAGTCTCCATGTAATTCTTCCACCTATGTGCTGACTGCTTTTCCCAGTAGGCTGCAGTCTCCCCAGGGTCAAGGACCTTACCATACTATGCTCTATTATATCTCTGGTGCCCAGAACCCATTGACATTCAGTAAATATTTATTGAATTAAAGTGTGGGTTTTTTTCAGAAATCCAATAATTAAATAGAGGAAACATTTTCATAATCACTCGCATGTCTATATATTGCCAACACCTGAAATTTGCAATGATTTATTACTGATAAAAATCATTCCTTCAGTTTAAATAACAAGGAATTGTTATGTAAAATCAGGAAAACTCAAACAAAGATTTACATTGAACTTGATTATTTGTTGGAAAAAACGAAATTGAAAATAAAAGAGAAACTTTACTTTTGTTCACTCTACACATTCTTATTGGATTCATACTATCTACAAGGCACTATTATTAGCTATTCTGGGAGATGCAAAGATAAATGAGAAAGTTCCTCCTTGAAAGAAGAATGAATAATACAGGACAGATATGAAACAGAGATACCGTAATTCAAGTCAGAAAATGACAATTGGCTTTAGAGATTTGCTGCAGCAGTGTTTCTCAAACTTCTTTTTACTTCAACCCACAGTGATAAATTTATGTTACTGTGTTGTATATATAACATTCAAACAAATGCATCACAGAACAATATTTAATCTTTGTCCTACACAATATCCTATATGTACTATTCTATTGTTATTGTAAATATATTGATCTTATTGTCAATCTACTCTATTCTATTCTTTTTTGTTTAATAATGAGTGTTCACTCATTATGCTACTTTCACAACACAATAATCCTCAACATACAGCTCGAAAACACTGAGCTACTTGGGGAATCTGCTTCTTTAGTGAGAGGGTACTGTGCTAAATGTTCAATAAAAAACAGTATAATATTCATATGTGTAAATCTGAGGAAAAGGAATCATTCCAGACAGAAGGAAGCACACACAAAGAAGTATTGAGAAAATATGGGAGGCATGATTATGTAAGAGCAAGCAGTTCGGTTTGGCTGGTGTGGAAGGAGAAATCTAAGATGGCCCCCAAGTTTCCTGCATCCTGATACACACACTTTGTGTGATACGTTCCTCTTGAGTGTGGCAGAACCTGTGAATATAAGGGTATAGCATTCCCATGATTATATTACCCTCTCTGGCCAAAAAAAAAAAAAAAAAAAGGATATTCGTAGATATAACTGAAGTCTCTAATCAAAAGGAGATTGCCCTGAGTGGATCTGACTTAATGAGATGACCTCTTCAAAGGGAGCTTCAAAGTCAGAGATGCACTTTTCTTATGACTTGGAAGATTCAGGCTTCCTGAATTTATAGCTATAAGAGAATGAATTCTGCAAACACCATGTGAGCTTGGAAGAGGACACTAAGTAGTGGGCTCAGCCAACATCTCAGGATTGTGAGAACCTGAGCAGAAAACCCAGCAGAGTCCACAAGACTTCTGCCCTATTGAAGCATGAGATAATAAATGGGTGTTGTCTTGAACTACTAAGTCTGTGATGATTTCCTATCTAACCATGGAAAACAGCTGCATTGTTGATGTACAAAAAAAATAGTGAAAAAAATTCTTGGAAAGATAACTGAAATTCAGATCATAAGGTGCCACAAGAGCTGGTTAAAAAGATTCTTTTTAGAAAATGTGAAGCTATAGAAGATTTTGGAG
The DNA here is from genome assembly GCF_048773025.1 of Camelus bactrianus. Taxonomy (NCBI): domain Eukaryota; kingdom Metazoa; phylum Chordata; class Mammalia; order Artiodactyla; family Camelidae; genus Camelus; species Camelus bactrianus. The sequence continues at coordinate 101,502,056 of NC_133539.1, forward strand.
GAGGAAATTGCTTGGAAAGGAAAGTAACCATGGGAAGAATATCCCCACAATCATGCTACTCTCCAAGTTATTAATTAAAATGAATTTTGTTTTTATAGGCTAGTGACTTATTTATGAGGTAGATAGAAATATAAGTATAGATATCAGTTTAGGAAGAGAAATAGGTAATAGTATGGGTGTTGCTGGTAAAATACTATGTGGACAAATGTTAGTATCACAATTTCTAACGATTTCTAGATTATTACTAATCTTTTAGATACTGATTGTTCAAAAATTAGAATATTAATCAGATACATCAAGTCTCTGCCATTTTGGAGGCAAAAATAGATCATGTAAATTTTCTTCACTAATATTTTTTCCCTTGACATAACAGCATAGCATTAATGATTCATCTTTTTAGCTTAATATATGTATTTCCATCACAAAAATGTGATATTTTACTAACATTTTACTTATTATTAAATGACTGAATTAGACAACCTTCTTTCTTAAAGAAGAGAGCTAGATGGGGACTGGAATGGCCAGTACAGTAACTCCCATCCATGGAGAGTCTGGTCCATTTACACCTGAGTGCCATATATATTTTCTCATTTTTCTCTGTATCCCTTGATATGGCATGCTTGGGAAGCTCTGCCTTAGGGACTATTTTGCCTTCAGAAATACAATTATGGTTTCCACATCCCTCAGTGAGCAGCTAAGAACAGGTGACATTTTCAGAGCTCTGTCAATCAGGAAACTAGTATACCAACTATGACTCATACTTTTGGCTGTATGTACTGAGCAGAAATATTTCCTAAAATGCACAATGAATGACTTTAAGAACAAGTGCCTTTCAGGGGATATTAGCATTCTGCATGTCATGCTTTCAAGAATTGCAGACTTACTGATAATCCAGTCTAGTATTAAACTTTTAATTTAAAATAGATATCTTACATCTAACCAGATAAAAAGGAAAATTTGATAAGTCTTTATTCCACAACATGAAATGGTGTAAAGCCATTATTAAATGCACATATTTGGTTAGAATACAAATTATGTCCTTCACAATCATAGTAAATTACAGCGTGACACTGAGTAATTAAAATGCAAATACATACATTCTTCTTCTCACACACATAAACCTATCTAGATTTTCTTACAGTTAGGAAAGCATGTAATAAAAAGAAAACATATTTTAGATTTTTTAAAAACTTCTCTGAGATCTGAAAGAGACTCGATATTTTTATATCAGCCTCTCCTCAAAAAAAAAAACTATCTTACATAGCCAGAGAAAGAAAGCAAAAATATCAACTAAATTTTAGTCCCCACCTATTTTGTGGGGTAAACACTTTGATGTGTATCAAAAAGATTTTATTACTGACTTTAGGACTTTAGGACAGCTTTTAAGTAAACTTGTAAACTTGGTAATTTACAACTGCCAAATCAAATCTCCCTTCCTCTTCTAAGTGTCATGGGAGCACTTTTTCCTTGCTAACCACAAGGCAATTTTTGTAATGGGCCAGAGACTGTATCTCTCTATAAAAGAAATCATGTAGTTTTTATGTGTTAAGAAATTGGGTTTTGGGGTTGCCAAGCACACTGGATGTTGAGCATGAGCCTCCTTCCTTTTTGCAACACAACACTTAGGGAATGGCTTAATATATCTGAATCTGATATATTTGATATGTGGTCTTAATAGCCAACTCCTACTGCCTATCATCTTGCTTAAAGCATGATCAATTTTAAATGAATGAATTAATTAATGTGATATAAGATTAAAATTGCAGAAGCCATCAATAAAAATTTAATAGAGTAAAGCTGGAAGTAATTTGAGTACTTTTACAAATTCAATATAATTATAAAGGTGGCAATGCTCTCCTTTTACATGTTGAGAATGTGTGGCTAAACAATTTCTCTAAAGCTACTACTCACATCATATTTTATGTGCTTTATCAACAGTAGCTTCAGTCAGCCCAGAAAGTATCTGATTTAAATTTTACCTTTGGGATCAAAAACCTACTTAAAAGACTCCCTAATCCTTGCTAGAGCAGTGAGCACCGTTTTGGTGGGGAATTGTATAGAAGCCTTTTCAGATATTAGTGGAAATTTTGTAGCCATCTTTCATAGTCCCTGACTACATTTTATGTACTTAATTTGTTGCTAAGTCTCATTGATTCTTTCTTTAAATAAAAAATCTATGTTTTTGCATTATTTCCACTGTTAACACTCTAAGTTAACCTGTTGTCTCCTAAATGTCTGGATGATTACAACAGTTCTTTAGCTAAAGTGACTAACGAATCTCCTGTCCCAGAGTCACAAGACTAACCTTCTAAAATATTGCTTATACCAACAATAAGACCAGTGTACCAAAAACACTGCCATGATAGCAAGTCTCAGAATTACTTCCTAGCTTTTTAGAATCTCAATGCTATGCATATCTTTCTTACTAAGCTCTTTATTCCAGTAGTCCTTTAAATGAATTCCAGTACTGTCAGACTGAATTCTTTACAGCTATGACTATAAATATGATGTATATACACATAAGAGTATATTGGAAAATAAGTAACAAATTGTTACTAATAAAATTAAAGCATCAAGGTTTGATTGATAAAACAAAGGCTTAGATTATCAAATCAAATTCAAATAAACAGAGACATTTCTCAGCATTAAACTTTAGTAAAAATTCAAGTAACACTTACAGTAAGATACAGCCAAAGCACAGAGAAATCTCAAAGTATCAACTGGCTCCCCAAATACTTTCCCACCACATTAGAACTGACTGGTCCATACTTAACACATGAAGTGCAAAATGATGCATGTGGGAACTGCTGGCAGAAAAGGAGATATTTCAGTCATGTAACAACTCCATCTTATACTCTTAATAATTATAGAGAAGATATGACAGTCGCATCAGGTCATAAAGTATCCATAAAGTCTTTATTTATTTAGCATAAGCAAGCCTTAGAGCCCAGGAATTCCTGTCAAGTGTATTCCATAGATAAAAACTCTTCATTATCTTTCTGATACCAAGTATCTTCAGAGATTTGGCATGGCCATTTCTTTTCTTTACTCTCAGAAACATTAATCCTCTGGAAAGTTGACTGGGGTGCAGAGTGTCACTACTCTTTTGGTTTCAGTTTGCTAATAGTTCATCCTCATACTTCATGTATATTGTCTCTTGAATGGAAGAGAAAGAGGCAAAGTAACAGGAAGACTACCCGGGAATAGTGAATAACCCTGGATTCAACCATTGCTTCTTTGTGCGTTTATCTATTCACATAATCTACTGAGTGTTTGTGACCAATTGGGAAAAAAAAAAAACACAACGGATGGTTCTGTAAAAGTGGTAATTTTTTATGTTTTCAGAAGCTACACATTTAATGGAAATATATATAAATATAAATATATAAAAATAAACACAAATATAAATTAATGTAAATATACAAAATTGTCTATTATAAGACAATAGATAGCTACTAGTGGAGTGCGAGACTCATTGAAGGGTTCATGCTGTACCTATAAGCAATCGATTTTAAATATTCAAATTCTCTGCTGGCCAGCCAAAACATTTCTATACAATATTCAATGAGCAAAAAACCAAACTGCTCTTCCAACAAAAGAACACTTTTTTCTTGGCCATAAACCTTCATTAATTAAAAAAAATTACTCAGAGACTTATTAAAAATAATCTATTCAGGTATTTAAAAATGATTAAGACATGATTCTTCATGAGAATATAAAGAAATCCTCCCACTCTTAGGAAAAGACTAACTGTTCTATGACCATGATAACAAGTAGTCACCAGAAATGGTTTAAAAACTGCTTAATCATTAAGTGGCATTTTTATCCTGTTTCTTCTTTAGATTTGCTGTCAGTTGAGCAATGATCAACAATGGTTTGACCTCTGACTGCTTTATTGAATACTTGTTTTTAAATGTATTCTATTATCCTAGAACATGTAACCAAACAGGACTTTGCATAAAGTAGTTGTATTACTTCCCTGTGGCTGCTGTAACAAATTACCACAACTGTAGTGGTTTAGAAAACCACATAAACATACATTTTTACCAACTGTGATGGTCTCTTTCTTGTTTGTCATGAATTTGTCACTATGCAAAATATCTGGAAGAAATTCTGGTTCCTTTTATAAGTCCATGCTATAATCAAAGCTTTCGAACTTGGTAAAAGGTAAAAATTTTGTCTTAAAATAAGAGTGCCCATTATGGGAAATTTTTGACATATGAAAAATCAACTAATACATTGAAAGAAGGAGCCCTAGGAAACTTATAAGATAAAATGCAAAATAGCCTCTTTAATCAAATCCAAGGAGAACTCTAACTCCAAAATAGTCTCTCTCAATCTTTCTCTTTTCAATCTTCTAAAACCTAACCTCCTTTCACTGCTTTCTCCCTCAGTTTTATCAGCACAACTCACCTATATGCCTTCTTTTGCTTCTGCTTCTCCATTTTACCCCCACATAGACTTATTCTTTCTTCAGGGGTTCTCCAAAAAAAAATAATCATTAATAAAATTATTATACCATAAGACAAATCCTTAGAAGGTGGATTTAAAATCCCATTCTATACCTGAGTGGAGCTCTTTACTTAGCACATCCTTAAATGTCAGAAAATTGGATATAAAATTATTGAAGAAATCAGATTGTGTTAGGTGCATAGTGTCCTCAACTATGACACTTTAACCAATTAGTTCACTTAATAGTCTTTTGTATGACAAAGAAAGAGAAACTAGAAAGAGAAAATAAAAAGAAATGTTGAAAATTATCAGGGTACAAAAAATTATAAATATACCATATAGTTATACTTTTAAGAAATACATTGAGAAGAAAACAAAAGGAAATACACCAAGTCCACTTCAAAAGCTTTTCACATACAGCCATATTCTTCAAAGCTTGAAAATTGTAAAGAAACTTAAGATGAGAAATGACTACAGGAAACATTTTCAAATAGTATTTTGGTGAATTCTGGTGTGAATTTAATAGCTGAAGTAAAAGGAGCTTTGGATTCTGTTTTCAGAAGTAGGGAACTAAAAATGTAAAATCAAAACATAAAATTGCCATTAAAAAAACCACCAATATGTCGCTGAATATTTTTAAAGAAGTCTTACAAAGTCAATGAGCTAGAAATCAAAACAAACTATGGTGTACTAGATAAAACAATTGGTTTCTGAAATAAAAACAAGAATAAAAAGTCTTACGTTCTTCCAGGGTTGAGAGCCTGTGGATAAGGACCCCAATAGATATTGCAAACAAAGGCCCATTGGAAGAATCAGTGTCCCACGTTGCGTAAGAAACAAAAACGCAACTGTACAGAATTCATCCAATTATGCTCTGAAGGCAGTATTAGCACTGAAAAGTTCCCTATTTTTCTCTAAACTCCCAAATTTATTTATATTTATAAAAATAGGTAGACAATAATTCTTTCTTGTTGGCAGAGTGCCATGTCCACAGAATATCAGATCTTCAGAGTAAATTTTAAAGTGATTTTAACAGGAAAAAGAGACAAATTAACAAGTTTTAAGAATGAAAGAGAAAAAAATTCCTTTAAAATAAAAATGTCTGATCGTGCCAAAAGATGAAAGAATATAGTAAAAGACAATCTTGAATTGGATAACTCGGTAGTAAATTGTAGAAAGCTTGACAGGAAAATGAACTGTTTGCCTTGGTTTCCTAGAACCACTTAAGCAGATGGAATTACCAACATTCCTAAATCCTTTCCCAAGTCCAACCTATAAATCATTTAATGACTGTTATCAAAAATTGCTTCTTTCATCTCTTGGTATCATCCCTAAACTGTAACAGGTAGAATCTACTTTGAAAATCAAACTTTAAAGTGATGTACTATGGAAAGAATATGTAAAATTTTTTAGTTGTTTAAACATGATCAGATTATTGCTGATCTTGACATTGATACATATATATATATATATATACTATATATATATATATATACTATATATATATACTATATATATATATATATACTATATATATATATACTATATATATATATATATATATATATACTATGATTCAAAAAATAAACAGATGAAAAATCAGAAGAATCACCTACAGTATTAGAATTCTTACAGGTAAAAGACTCTTTGGACACAAAATATGTGGAGCAATACACATAGGAGTATGGTATTGGTTGATTCTTCCAAGGTTATCATAACCTTCTTATATGTACATGAAATGTTAGGTGAGGCTCTGGGATTATTAACAGCATGACATCCTTCAATGACCTTTTGCCCATCATAGCCTATCTCCTGATACAGTAGCCAAGGCTTACTCTCTTTGCCTCAGAGCAATTTCAGCCTTATGAAAGTTAACCACAGAATTTTCAACATTCACACTAGATAACCATTAAATCTGATGGTACCATATGCTATACGATTCCTGTTTGCTAACTGAAAATATCAACTATGTTTTAGGTTATTGACTGATTATGAAAATTTTTTGCTTTCTTTTCTTTCTATTATCATTCACAGTAAAACACATTCAATCCATCATTTCTATCATTCTTAACCAAAGAAGGGGTAATTCATAATTATTTTCTTTCTGAGGCTTAAGAAGTATCCATGCACAGAGCTTGACATTTTGGATACTCTTATTAATAAATTCTGAAGCAGTATTTTTTGTTTTGATGTCTTATTTCAAAAATTAAAATTGATAATGCCAGTGTGGGAATGCAATAACTAATCTTCTATAATATCCAGTCTTCACCAGTAGTCAATCAATTCCAATGGTCATAATTATGGCCTTTTTAAGAGTATGCCAAATTACTGAAAATAAAAGTGTGTGTATGTGTATAAATATATATTGTGGAAAATGATTATCATGGAATAATTTTTGCTTGATGCTTTCATGCTACCAACTAAATTCTTGCAATAAAGTTAGAAGATCATAGTAAAAGAGATACTATGGTATGTAGAGAAAATGCTTTAGCAGAAAATCACGTTGAACAGGAATATACAGCTAAAGTTATGTTTGGGTAAAAGAAAGATAAACCCACATAGACATTTTGGGATCTCATTATATACACACAATACATAGCCTCAATTCTATAAAAATTTGAAAAAATGATTGAGTTGTTAGATTCACAAGAATAAGATCTGGCAAAGCCAGAATGGCTGCCTAGTAGCACCAGATACAACTTCAAGTTGACATATGCTCAAAATTCTCCATGAGACAATCTGTCACACTTGGTACAAATTGATCATGATATGGAATAGTAATTGGGGGACATTTTTTAGAATAATATTTTGAGAATGTAGTCATCATATACTGCAACTTTAATTATGTAAAAGCTGTAATGGTAGTGTATAGAAAAATACCATATCCTAAAGAATACTTTGAAACTTATTTATTTATTTATTTATTTATTTATTTATTTATTTATTTATTTATTTACTCAATCAGACATGGATTCATTCCCATGAATGAGCCAACCTATCACTAAGAGTCTCATCTGAGTAACCACACTTCTACAGCTGACATTAACTCATTCATACCTCTGAAAATCTGCCAATATCTGAACATAAATGGCCTCAAAATCCATTTGTGTTTCTTTATGAAACATTTCAGAGTGTTTTTTTTTTCTTTTTAAGCAGAAGGATGACAAGCATATGTACCATCAAAGTCACTTTTGAATTTAAATGGTAACTGTAAAAGACAGGTTGGAGTTGAGAGAGATAAGAGAGAAGGAGGTGAGTGAAGAGACTGTGTGAAAGTTGTTAGAGTTTGGAGCAAAGCAGTAGGAATGCAATAGAGGGGATGAGGTGCACTTTAGAAAGAAGACAACAAATTGAAAAGTTTCTTTTATTCAGATTTTATCAACACAGTGCCAGGTGGATAAAAAGCACATAGTTGATACTATTTTATATCCTCTGTCAAGATTAATTGCTGAAATATGGATGGACCTGGAGATTGTCATTCTAAGTGAAGTACGCCAGAAAGAGAAAGAAAAATGCCATATGATATGGCTTATATGTGGAATCTTAAAAAAAAGGACACAAATGAACTACTTATTATAACTTAGATGACTGGTTTCTTGAATATGTATAAGCACACTGACTGTCCTTTATGATTGGATTACTGCATTCTGTTGATTCTTATTTTGTGGTTGGCTTTACTCCTTTGATAACTATGTAAGTTTAAAAAGCTAAAGCTCGAAACTGTTCTTAGAAACAATGAACAGCACATATATGTAAATTTTTAAATGGCAAAAAAAAAAAAAAAAAAAAAAAAAAGATTAACTGCTGAGCCCAAACCAGTTTAGAGGTAGTAATGATCAATTATTCTATAAAAATATTCCCTAGTCACTAATTTTAACTGATATGAAAAATATTTTTCCAGGAATGGTACTTAGACCAAACTGTGGACTTAGCTTAAAATGGGTGTCAAACCCTCCTTTCAAATGAGAATGCATAAGGATGAAGAAAATAAAATATTTTAAAAGTAATGATTCCACTGCTTCTACATTCTCAGGCTAAAAAAATAATAAAACAACTCTTCTTTAGTAGTGTGTTTTGTATCCCATTTTGACTTACCTTAAGGTTGAATTGTGGATCTGAGCTAAGAGAAGTCTAGATAGTTATTTCTGAAGACTGTAGAATCTTATTGCTGTTTCTGTTGTTACTTTCACCTTTTTTCTTCTGCTATGTTTTAAGATTACTGATGGACCAACTGGAAACATAAGCACCAACAAAGCATCTGGTTATCAGTGAAAACTTGCATTCACAATTTCCTTGATGAGGGTACAAGTGCATGAAATAACTCACCCTGAATAGCCAAGATGCCATCAGCCTTGTCAAGTTTAGAATTTAACATATTTTTTAAAAATCCCTATCTGGATGACAAAAATTTAGCTCCTACTGAGGAGCCCAAAATAATTTAAAATGCTTGATGTTCTACATAGGGTACAGGAATACCATATAGCAATATTTAATTATTATAATTGTGATAGATTGTTTACAGAAAATAGTGACATTAAATGATTTAGAAGACAATACCACCTGGAAAAGAGCTGATAAAAAAGAAGTACTGGATGTACAATATCTATTTATAAGTTTTCTTCATTAAGTAAAACCAGTTCTCTGTATTCTGAATGATGTGACAGCTGCCATAAAGTAACAAAACAAACTTGTCTGGGAAAGTCACTGTGTTAACCTCAACATGATACAAAGATGAATAAGATATGAGTCTTAATTTAAGGAATTCACAGTCTAGTCGGAGACACAGTGATATGCAACACTTACTAGAGTACAAAAGGAAAAGTGCTATAATAAAGCTATAAAAATGGTGTCAGTTGAGAGAAAGGAGCTATTTATTCCTTCTGGTTTATGCATTCTTCCCTTGGCTTGGTTTGTTACTACAGTGTCCTAATCAATATTTCTCAAAGCCAACTGCCCAGTATCACCACTTGGGGATAATTTTTTTAAAGGTATATATCCCACAACCAGATTATAAGGATAGCCTCTTCAAAAAATTATGTCGGAAAAACTGGACAACCACTTGCAAAAGAATTAAATTTGACCACTATCTTACATCATACACTAAAATTAATTCAAAATGGATTAAATACATGAATAGAAGACCTGAAATCATAAAATTCCTAAAAGAAGACACAGGCAGGAAGCTCCTTGAGATTAGTATTGGCAATGGTTTTTTTTTTTGGATTTGACATCAAAAACAAAGGCAACCAAAGAAAAATAAATGTGTCACTATATCAAACTAAGAAGCTTCCCAATAGCAAAGAAAATCATCAACAAAATGAAAAGGAAATCTATAGACTGAGAGAAAATATTTGCAAATCATACATCTGATAAGGAATTAATACCCAAAATATATAAAGAACTCATATGACTCAATAACAATGACAAAAAAAAAAAAAAGCCAATTCAATGGGCAGAGTATCCTAAGAGACATTTTTCAAAGACATACAAATTGCCATACAGATAAAAAGGAGCTCAAGAATGCTAATCATCAGGGAAATGCAAGTCAAAACCACAAGGAAATATGATCCCACACCTGTTAGAATGGCTACTATCAAAAAGACAAGCGATAACCAGTGTCAGCAAGGCTTTGGAGAAAAGGGAATCTTTGTGCACTGTTGGTAGGAATGCATGTTGCTGCAGCCACTACAGAAAACTGTATGGAGGGTCTTCAAAATATTAAAAACAGAACCACCACATGATCTAGCAATTCCACTTCTGGATATTTATTCGAAGAAAACGAAAACACTAACTGGAAAAGATATATGCAACCCCATGTTCATTGCAGCATTATTCATAATAGCCAAAACATGGAAGCAACTTAAGTATCCATGAATGAATAGGTGGATTAAAAAGCCATTATATATACACGTATACTTGCACATAATGGAGGTCATTATGCTAAGTGAAATAAGTCAGACAGAGAAAGACAAACACCACTTAATCTCATGTATATGTGGAAACTAAAAACAAAAACAAACTCATAGATACAGAGAACATATTTGTGGTTACCAGAGGCAGGGCAGGGGGATATAAGATGGGTGAAGAGGGTCAAAAGGTACACATTTCCAGTTATAAAATAAATAAGTCCCAAGAACATAATAAATACACAGTTCAGTGACTATAGTTGATAACACGGTATTGTATATTTGAAAGTTGCTAAGAGACCAGATCTTAAAAGGTCTCTTTGCAAGGAAAAAAAATTTTAACAATGTGTGTTGATCAATGAATATATGTATGTTCATGTATAACTGAAAAATTGTGCTCTACACTGGAAATTGACATGACATTGTAAACTGACTATAACTCAATAAAAAAAATGTTGAAAAAAAACCAACGTGTGTTGATGGATGTTAACTAGATTTATTGTAGTGATCATTTCACAGTAAATACAAGTATCAAATCATTATGTTATACATCTTGATGGAAGAAATGTTCACATATTAAGGTATGGGGAAATTATTCTGGCTTGTGTATGATTTAATTTGACTGTCTTAACTAGAGCAGCCTGTGTTATGTCCTGCCAAACATGCATTATACATTTTCTTTAACCATTAAAGAAAAGAATGCATTTTTAAAAATCAAAATGGAGTGACTGTGGTTCAGGCATCTAGGATGGAGCCAAGTGACCGTTTTGAACGTGGTTTCAGACATGTTTCTGCATTACTGAGAACGTGAACTCTCTGAATTGTAACAGAGTCAAGGACACCACCAGCCATTCTCAACACAGTATCTGCTAGCAGCTGCCATTTTCAACCTTATGATCTCAATGTCTCTCCTTGGAACTATGCAACCACTTTGAACCCCAAACAATCCTCTCTTAACAAGCACCCTTACTTCTTGACAGCTCCGATCCTAATTCTTGACAACACTAACGTAATTTTGTATTCTCAGCCTTTATAAACCTTCCCATTTTGCAGTCTAGTGTAACACCATTCAAGTACTTCTTGAATTTGTTTCTCCTGGGCTATATAGTCCTTAGTTTGGATCAAATAAGAATCTTTTCTATTCCTATTATAGATTATTTTTGTTGGCAACCTGAAATTAATATATATGTCAAATATACCTCAGTTTTTTTTTTTTAAAAAGCACATACACACACACAAAGAAAACTCAACTACTATTAGAATTACTACAAATTTAAAGTTAAGTTGCCAATCAATAAGGCTTTAACAACTTAACTGTGATGCTGGAAGCTCTCATGCCCACCTAATGCCTCGTACTGACTGGTTCTGGGAGACTAAGCCTCAATGGACTGGGTTGGAAGGGCAATGGCAGAAGACTCACCAGGTTGTCCAGTATCATCCTGGGCACCTCCAATTTGTTCTCTCCAAGTCAGCTCTTCTGCATGGTCCCAAAAGTCCTCCTTGCCCACTGCATGGAGCCTACTTCAAGGAGTTGGTACTTTGGCTCCAGGAAGATGAGGTTCTCCATTTCTCTGCGAATGGCTGAGCAGACACCTGGGACAAAGAGCAGAGAGCTGTCAGCTCATGTGTCTGTGCACAGACAGCCAGGCACCTACCAACCCTCATATGTTATCAGGGAGGATCAGAAACAGAAATGTCTGGAAAACTGGCTATTTGTCCCCCATTCCCCTGCCCAGAGGAAAAGCCACTCCACACTTGTTGGACATGCACCCATTTCCAAGGAAAAAGATATTAGTAGTTTTTTTTTTTCTTAATGTCAGTTCTTAGATACAGAAGGAGGAAATAGCAAGTATTAAACCTCAAGAATAAAATAATACAGAGGACTGAAAATTTACCTAGGATACACACACAAAAAAAGATGTATGCACCACAACAGGAATAATGAGTCAGTTGTAGGGAATGAAAATAGGTATTTTGAAAAAATGTTTCAAGTGATCTTACTGTGCAGCAAAAGATTAAAAACATTATTTTCATCAATTTTCCTCTCATTTAAACCTGGTACCCATTTGATGACAATGTTTACCCTGGAGTAATTCTCAAGAGGTGACTATTTTTTTTTTAATTTTGAATTTTTTACACAATTTTTCAAGGTTACACTCCATTTACAGTTATTACAAAACGTTGGCTATGTTCCATGTGTTATACAATGCATACTTGAGCCTATCTTACATCCAATAGATTGTACCTCCCAATCCTTCAACCCTATGTTACTACCCCCTTCTCTCCCCAGTCGGTAATCACTGGCTTGTTCTCTACTGAGTCTACTTCTTTTTTATTATATTCACTAGTTTGTTGTATTTTTTAGATTCCACATATAAGTGACATCACACAGTATTTGTCCTCTGTCTGACTTACTTCAGATAGCATAATGCCCTCCAAGTCTATCCATGTTGCTGCAAATGCCATAATTTTTCCCTTTTATGGTTGAGTAGTATTCCATTGTCTATATATACCACATCTTCTTTATCCATTCATCTGTTGATGGATAGGTTGCTTCTATAGCTTGGCAAATGTAAATAATGCTGTTATGAACATTGATGTGCAAGCATCTTTTTGAATTAGTGTTTTTGGGGTTTTTGGGGTACACACCCAGGAGTGGAATTGCTGGGTCATAGGGTAGTGCTACTTTTAGTTTTTTGAGAAACCTCCATACTGTTTTCCACAGTGGTTACACCAATTTCTATTCCCTCCAAGTGTATGAGGACTCCCTTTTTCCACATTCTCTCCAACTTTTGTTATTTGTGTTCTTTTTGATGATAGCCATTCGAACATATAAAGTGATCTCACTGTGGGTTTGATTTACATTTCCCTGATGATTAACGATGCTGAGCATCTTTTCATGTGCCTGTTGGCCAGCTACATCTCCTCTTTGGAAAAAATGTCTATTCAATTCTACAGCCCATTTTTAAGTCGGGTTGTTTGGTTTTTTTTATGTTGATGTATATGAGCTGTGGTGACCAGTTAAATGGTTAACAAACCATTTCCATGTGGGCCTGCAGTGGAACAGGTGTCCTATTTTCAGTTGCTTCCTTCTCTCTAGGAAAAAAAGCCTCTGATGTTGAAGCTAGCACAACCTATCCTTGGTATAGTCATGGACAGGCCCTCTTGGTCACTTCCTCATTCCCTGAAGGTCTTCATATTTGCCTCAGTCTCTATCTCTCCAACACAATCCCTGCTGTAATTATTTATAATTCCAATATCTATATACATCTTTCTTAATAACCCAGACTCCCTTCCTTCCAATTATCTTCTTTAACCCTCTATTTCAACTATTCATTTTACATAGACTTGGATTTTGTCACTATCAATAACTATATATTCTCCATAATCTTGATTTCAATTGTCATGCTTTCTGACCAACACTCACAACACGTCCACAAAACATCTTCCCACATCATGACTCCAACATTTTTTAATTCCACTGGAATTAAAAGACCACTGATCTTACCATAATTTTACTGTTTTGTTTGCTGTTTTACAGAATCTGTTTTTATAAATTCCTTTTTTCCTGGATTGAATTACATTCTCTATCATTATCAGTCTTTGGATATGCCCTTAACTCTCTTCCTTTTCAATCATTTTATGGCACTCTACTAGCACAACTATTCTGTTTAAACACAACTCTCTGTCTACATCTGGGCAGCTAATAACCGGAGAAAACCATATAACCTTGCAAACTGGTCCCATCGTATAATGATTATTAACCAGAAGTGGAAACACTATAATGTCTAACAATACTGTGGCTTTCTAGAATATACTCAGTGCCCCATGCTTTAGATAAGTATCATGCTTCCTCACTTCCCATCAGACCTCACACTCTTATCCCTCACATTTAATAGTGCCAGCTATTGATCCTTCTTTCTATTTCATTGAGGAAATACAAAACAATCAGTGCTTCTAAAAGTTCCCACCACATTTACCCTCTTTCCTACACAAGTGCCAATTCGTTTTGATTTCCTTTCTTAAGATCTCCATATTCCTACTTAAACCGATAATGTGTGCACTAGATCCCATAATCTCCTGCCATTTCAGTTCTCAGGAATTGATTATTTTCTCTTCTGAATTATCATTTTCCCTTCTAATGTATAATTCCCAATATATTCAAACATTTCCCACCTTAGTGAAAAACGTTCACTTATTCCAACAGCCCCTCAGCTACTACCATTACTCTTATTCAGAATAAAACCTTTAAAAGGACTTTTATATACTCACATTTCCAATTTCTCTCCCCCATTTTTTCCTCTTGAGTGTGCCCCACTTTTGTTACTACTCCATTGAAATAGCTATTGACAGAATCACTCATGAATCCCACTTAATAATCAATTCTCCATTCTTATGTTACTTGACCTAACAGCAGTATTAAGCATAATTTCTCATTCATTCATTTTTGAAACAAATTTCTTCACTTGGCTTTTAAAAACCACGTCTGAGATATTTTAATATCCTAATTCTCTGGCCACTGCTTTGCAGACTCCATTTTTGGTTCCTCTCATTATCCCTGCCCTCTTAATGCTGGAGTGCAACACGGGGCAATTCTGCCCCTCTTCTCTCCTACAGCTACACTCGCTCCCTAGATATGTTTCATGGCTTTAAACACTATCTCAACACTCAAAGTTATATCTTCAAAGTCAGTCTCTCCTCTGGACTCCAGACTCATGTTTAAAATGTCTATTCAACATTAATATTTAGTCTAAAAGGTATCTTCAGTTGAGTTCCTGATCATCCTCAAATACTGCTCTTTCAGTCAAAGTAAAAGCCAATAAAAGCCAGTAAAATCCGGCATCATTTCTTCAGTTGCTCCAACAAATACACCATTATCGTTCTCAATTCTTTTCTTTCTCATGTGTTTCACTTCCAGGCTGGTTGCCAGCAGTAGTAGTAGCAGAGCTAATAGCTCCACAGACATTTTTTCCCCAAGAATCTAACTAATTCCTACCACTTCAAGTGCTACCAATCCAGTTAAATCAACATTATTTATAGACTGAAAACCATAGCCTTTTAACCAACCCCCTCCTTCCATCTTTCTCCATTATTTTCTATGTTGCGAACAGTCATTTTTTTAAAACTATAAATCTGAACATGCATTCTTCTGCACAAAACATTTCAAAACATTAGGGAGGTAAATAAGAACGTTAATTGCAAAAATCATTTGCCTATCTGTCTTAGAGTAAAATGCAAAATTATTTTCCAATGCCCAAATTAGTTAATGTAATGCTAACTGCTGTATCGCAGAGCCAGAAATGTATTAATGGCTTAACACAGTAAACATTTACTTTTGATTCTCGTAAGTCTTAAAATACACATTTCTGATTGGAGGGTAGTTCTCTTGCCCATGGCGGTTCAGGGCACAAACTCAATCTTGTGTCTCCACCCTCTTAAGCGTGGCTTCCATGATCACTGTGCTTATCTGTCTCATGTCAGTGAATGAGGAAAGAGTATGATGATCAAACCTCAGATATTTTATGGGCTAGGGCTGGAAATGGAACATACCGCCTCATTTCATGATCTTCTGGATGTTAAGTCCGTCATGTAAATATATCTGATCCAAAGGAAACTGGGCAGTGCAGTCTTTGTGCCCAGTCAGAGGAGAAATGCATTTTAGTGAACAAACTAGTTGAGACAAGGGTCCCCAGGCCTTACATGATCTGGCTTACTCCCAGTCTCTGACCTGAATTCCTCTCATTCTCCCCTTTAGACTTTCAGCCCCCTACACAGACCTCCTTAAATTCCTCAGTCATCTGAATGTGTCTCATGCCATTGTTTCTAGTGCTCACTCCAGGACCACCACTGAACACCCACTCTCAGGTCTCCACTCGTTCCTCAGATGCCACCTAATCAGCAAGACCGTTTCTGATTCTCTGTTTAAAATAAGCTAGAAATTACACCCACCAATATTCTCTATTCTTATTTTCTGACTTTTTTCTCTGTAGAGCTTATGTCTATTTGCTTAATTAATGTTTTATCTATCTTCTTCTGCTTTATCCATAAGCCATTAAGAATATAGTATCCATTTACCAAACTCTTATAAAAATAGACGGTGAATGAAAGAATGGATTAATAAATGTATCTATAACCTGACCCTGCCAATCGCAGTACATTACTTTGGGTATCTCAATATTCTAATCACTGCAAAAATAAGAATGTCTCTCCAAATGGCCCCTGTCTCCATATACTCACTGACCAAACTGGCAGTTTCTCCTTCAGTTGTTCCTGCAACAGCTAGCAATGTAGAAGAGTAGTTCAGCTTTTAATTTGAATGCAATTGGCCTAGAGTTGAGGGTGGGTCAGTGGAGTTGATGCTAAGCAGATTACGTGTATAACTATGAAATCAGTTCTCCATTTTAAATTAAAACTTGCCACAAATTCTTTTGTAAACCATTTTGGTTGGTTTCAAAAGCCTATTTACTAAAGGAAAGACTCCTAGGTAATCAAAAGAGCACATGTACAGCCCCCAAATGTGTGGTGTATGGGTCTGTGTGTGAAAGAGTAAGCGTTTTGTGGTAGGGAGGTAGATTTGCATTCTTCTGATGGTTTGTCTAATTTAGATTGAAATACAGGATTTTTTAAGTGACAAAAATTTACTATGATACAAATCCACATTTTTATATCACTTGGTAAAATAATTGCATCATAATATACTGAAGGGAACATGTTTCTCAGCTTTGATTTACTGTTAACAAGAGAAATTAGAGATTAGTGAATAACATCAGAGTACCAGCAAATCATAGTTTCTAACATTTAATATAATTCCTGAAAGAATTAACTTCTTAAGTATTGCTTCTAAGAACCACAATACACTGTATTTTTATATTACCTTTCAACTGAATATGTTCATGTGATTACCTCATTTCTCAAATTCTCAACTTTCTAGCTTGACTGTTTTCATAGTAATAAGAAATAATAACTGGATAATCTTGCCTCATTTTTTGCACTGACAGAATCCATGAGAAAAATATACAGATACAAAACTTCATGATCTTACTCAAAATTAGCTGAACTTACCAAATATTATTCTGTACATTATAAGATTTTAAATATATTTTTCTTTAATTACTTATCTGTTATCTTTTCATTCTTTGTGAAAAATGCTTCTTAAGCTCTTTCATATGTATGTGATTTGCTTGGGAAGGTATATACGAAATGTTGGAGGCAGGGTCTTTGTCAGGATGACTTCTTATTTAGTTACCAAAACTTTCAAACACCACTTTGTGACAAAGTAATGGGGAGTCATTGAAAATTTTTAGGAAGAAAAGTGACAAGAATAGACTAGTGTTTTAGAAAGTTTCTTCTTTTTTTAATTGATGTAGAGTCGATTTACAATGTTGTGTTTATTTCTGGTGTACAGAATAATGATTACTTATACATATGTATTCCTTTTCATATTCTTTTTCATTATAGGCTATTACAAGGTATTAAATATATCTCCCTGTGCTATACAGTAGGACCTTGTTGTTTATCTATTTTATATACAGTAATTAGTATCTACGAATCTCAACCCCCCAATTTAGTCCTCCCCACCCGCTTTCCCCCAATAACCTTAAGTTTGTTTTCTATGTCTGTGAGTCTGTCTCTGTTTTGTAATTAAGTTCATTTATGTCTTTTTCTTTCTAAAAAAAGTAAATTTAAAAAAATTAAATTACTTCTTTCTGAATAAAGGTGACTGAGAAGCAGTAAGACCAGTGTGGATGGAGGCATTGAAATAACACACATTTTAAAAATGATAACTTCCTGGGCGATTTTCATTGTAATGGCAATTGACAAGTAGACAGAATAATAAGCTATATGTTGATATAAGAGAAATACTGGGTAAGTAATTAAATAAGACTCACCATTATAACCTATCTAGCCTGGTCAGCCTTCATGTGGCAGGCACAACATATTTCTACTCTCAGAATTTTGAAAACACTTCCATGTTTTTGCTCTCAGGCACAGTTTGCCCACAAACAAGGTCCAGAAAGAGAAATATTTTTCCTCATTTGTTTAAAGAGTTATTTCATTTCCTCCTACAATTGACCTTTTTTCAGGATTTGACAATGAGAACTTCCACTATCTTCAAGGGAAACTCTACCCACTCACATAAAGAACTATCAAGCCCATGGCCCTCAGGATAAACATAATCAGATTAGTTGACCATACGCTTCCAAGAGTCTGGATTATTAAGTCTCAAATGAGACCATATGTGGCACAGCAACAAAGGACTCCAGGTAGCACTGTGCCAAGCTCAGGGCGGTTGTTTCCATTCTCTACATTGGCAAGAGATGAAGATACTCTAGCCTGCACGTAATCTGGACTGCCACATGCACTTCGCTCTTAACCTCCTGTCACCAAGAGCTTACACAAGCACTCACATAGCTAAAGAGGAAAAATAGATATTTTTTAAGTCAAAGGCAGTTTAAATCTAGATGTGGGAGAAGGGAAGACATTTTCTACATTTATGGTGCATAATGTGCTAAAGACACAAGAAATTCATACTCCTACACAAAAAGTTCCACAGGCACCACATCTCAATCCAAAGTTACATTTACGTTATACCAGTCAGGTCTTGAGTGAAAATTTCCACCAAATAGTTACATTTTGCTTTATACATGAAAAATAAAAGACACATGAAAGTTCTTTCCCCCAAATGTAAAACTTTCAAGACTAAGGGACAGAAATTGTTTCTTTCAAAAGGGTAATACTAAGTTCTACGCTACACAAAGCATTCCACTATATTAATTCATCCATTCAGTTTCATTTCCAAAATTAAGAGGCATTGATAGAACTCATGCTGCCCATCAGAGATATCTTCACTTAGAAATCAAAAATTGTTTGTGGTATTTATATGCGTGTATTTTTTTCCCTCTTAATGACTGTCATTTATTTTGTTTATTCCTCTAATATACTAACAGTTATATATATATATATATGTAGTTTTTTATTTTTCTCAATATAGATGAAATACTCTGGCTCTCAGTAATATATTTAATGATCTTGTGTAACTCTCACTTTCTGATATAGTGTCTTGGATATGCCAAGTGATCAGTAAACTTTTGTGAAAACAAATTTGTGAAAGGGAGGCATTTAGTGGATAAAATGCATGACTTTTGGATCTAAACGAATTTGGGTTTTATTTACAAGATTCCACTTATTAGCTGGATAAGTGTGACCCATTATCAAAATTCTCTGAGTCTTGATTTGCTCAGATTTAAAATTATGATAATAAAGCAGATCTTACAGAATTGATACAAGGATTAGTCATAATCTAGTACATATAAAGTCCATGGCATGGCGCATGTGCCTAGTAAATAGTGACTTTTATTACAGGTATTAACCTTTGTCCATGTAAAATTACTTTTTGTTTGAATTTTACAGTTTTATCTCTTCAAAATTCCTCTCAATGAGGTGTTTCATACTGAACTCTTACTCATGTGACATAAGTTAAATTACTGCTGTATCCAGAATAACTTAAAAACTAAAGCACTGTGGGGCTCAAGCGCTATATATGATTGAAGATCATCTAATATTGCCTAATGGAATTGATGAAATCTGAAAAGCTAGCAATACATTGGAAACAATTCCCAGTTGTTTGATAGCTACATGTCTATATAATAAACCAGGGACCATCTTATAAATTTTCATTCACTTTATAACTGGAGGCCCTTTTAGTAGCAAGTAACAGAAAACCTAACCCAACCTGGCTTAAGTAATCAAGGAGACAGTCTAGTGGCTGGGTAAGCTCCAAGTATGCTTTGATCAGACATCAGATCCACTTTTGGCAGTTTTATTTGTTGTGATCTTTTCTGTTTATCACCTTTCTCCTCAAGCTGTCTTTTCTCAAATGAAGCAAGGTGCCTGAAGTAGCTTAAACTCTACATCTACGTAACATGAAAATATCACCGCTCATCACTTCCACCACCACTGAACAGTATTTCTCAGCTTTTCTCTGATTGGGCAGACACAGGTGATGACCCCTTCCTTGAAACAATCAATGAGGCTAGTGAGGCCACCTTAGCTGAGAGCCGATTGGCTTAAGTGAATCAGTGCCAGTCCAGCAACAGCAGTTGGGTCAATATAATAAAAATAAATAGCTATTACACAATGGTGAGAGTGAAATGATGAATTCTGGGAAAACAATCACTGAGTTATAAAAGTGTATGTATGTGTGTGAAGACAATCACTTAATTTTTTAATAATCATCTGAGTGTGTCTTAGTTGTAATCAGTATACATGTGAAATCAATACATCATTTCAACTCTCTATCTCAAATCTTATAAAATTTCCTTTTACATAATAAGAATGGAAAAACCAGTTGTCAGGAACGTTGTTTGAGTGTAAAATTCTCCCTTTAAATTAATAATTCTGGTTTTTTACTTTTTTAGTCTTTTATTCATCTGAATTTCTAATAAAGGAAGTGTTTCTGAGCTTTCTAGTTAGTAGATATCATGGACTTTACAGATAATATTTCTTTAAAAAAAAACAAGTAACTAGCTACCACTTACAAAACATGAAGGTACAAAATATTTTCCTTTTCCTAATTTTAACATCCAAAGAAAAAAGACCTAAGTGAATGTTTCCTAAAGTCTTTCATTACAAAGTGCTGCTATCATTAAACTCAACTTAGAATACTAGGGGGGAAAAGTGATTTTCTTTCATCATGTGAATATATTCAGACAGTGAAAAACATCTAAGACTCAGTGACTTAATAACCCAGTAAACTAGAATCTTTTGAACCAGAAGTATTTCCCTGTTCATTAAGAGAAGTTGTACCCTTTAAGTAAATAAGTAGTTGATCTCAACATTTTTTTTTACACATGCTTTGGTCTTTTTTAACAGGATACTATGGATCAATGTTGGTTCTAAAACTAACACTATGGACTCTAACACAGCACATGTTACCACAATCACATCATAATGATAGATAAAGCAACATCGTGCCTTTGCTTGCCCACAACATTAGACCATTGCCAATCTATGAGTGTTTTGACACAGTGGCCTAAATGTTGTCAATTATTGTCATTTATGAAGGGTTCTGTTCATTTATTTTCTAGGAATTATAAACTAAATGTTGTCAATTATTGTCATTTATGAAAGGTTCTGTTCATTTATTTTCTAGGAATTATAAACTCTTCCTGACCTGCGTACCTGGATTTCAGAAGTCAATCTCTACTAGCATGTCTTCCAAAAAAGATCGTCATCATCAATTCCAAAGTATCGTACATTTGTGTGAAGAAGATGGTTCCAACTGCAAGGAAGGGTGCCAAAATATGGAACATGGAGAAGGATGGGAGAATCACTGCACCCTGATCAGACCATGAAAGATGGCCCCACAGTCCCACAAGGGACCATGGTGTTCTTCAAAGGTAAACTACTGTTGCTCAAATGACAACTCATGTTTTCCATGATGAACTGCATAAGAAACTATATTGTTTCTGTAGTTTTCAAAGTTTTTGAGTGTTCATTAAGCCAACTAAGACTATTGTAAATTAAGCCTCTGCTGGGATAAGGTTAAAGTCTTAAATATTTCAGCTAGAGTATATTTAAAATTTATTTGATCAGTTGAAATTTAAAGAAAAACAAATGACTTTGAGACAGTGAATGGATAGGGAGAAATCTAACTTTTCAAGTCAGCTATGAAAAACTCTCACCGTCTGTCAGATACAGAAAGGAGTCCCAAGAGCCTGATTGCTGGCACTGTATCAATTCATTCAGGTATGTACTGGCAGCTGTTCTCAAGAGAAAAAGTTACTAGGATTGATTAAGTACACCAAAATTGAAGGCAGGGATTTTCAGTCCACTGTGCTTTATGTAAAAGCACTTTGCTTATTCATTTTTGGCAGAAGTTTTGGGCAGACATGTGTATGTGTCTGTCTGTGTCTGTCTGTGTGTCTGTACATGTATGTGCATATGTACAAATACAAAAAGGTTATTCTGGGAGTCTTTTGTCTACAATGGACCTACTAAATAATCACCCAGTATAAAACTCTGAACAATTTGTGTGCAATGTTTCAGTAAATGAAAAGTAAAATAATACAGTAATATGACACTCCAGGGGAGGCAAAGTAGGTCATTAACTGTCACTCCAGCAATTTCTATTTAACAAGCTCCATTAGCACGAAGTTTCTGATTTCTCTCAGATGAGTAGAATAAACCACAGCATTTCTTTCTACTTGTGTTCATTTTACTAGAATGAATCAGTGAACAGTAAAATTTGGGGCTCTATAGCATTAGCCAGAGAGGGGAATAATTTTTATTAATTTATTGTCAGTCATTCGTTCTACACAAACTTATTGTGAACATATCTTGTGTCAGCGTGGCCTAGATGTGAAGGTAATAAACTGGCTTATGAAAAAATTCTTGACTGCTTTGTGGGGATGAAGAGAATGTGCTTTAAAATACTGCAGAGGAAGTGTCAAAGGCTCAGAAATTTATACAGAGTGAAAAAAATGTTTCTAAAACAGTGTTCAAACTGGACAGACTCTCCTTCTGAAAGCTAGAATTACATCAGTGAAAAATGTTTTTATTCAGTGCACAAACTGGAAATAGTTTTGCTATCACAGCTGCAGATTTGTACAATCTCACTTTATACCACTACCTTCATCTCCACCACAGCAGCCTCTTTCTCTTCCTCTCTCCCTCCTCTCTGCCGTCACCACCACTACAGGAGTGTAGCTAGTGAGGTATAGACAGAAATCAGAGCCAAAGGGAACGGCCAAAGCTGAGCACAGGACAAACACTGAGAGAAGCATTTCCCAGTTCTCAGGAAGCAGGCATTTTTTGGAAAATGTATCATAGGAAAATGAAGCTTCTTAAATCCCAGCATCTCATAGATTGGAGTCATTAGGGACGAGAAAAGCCAGAAACAAAAATAATACTCAAGAATCTCCACTTAACTAAATTCAGATGCCTGAGTAATCACATGTCAAAGAAACATTTTCTGCAATTTTTGGAGAAAACCTTACGAGGAAACTGCCATTTTACACAGATGGACATGGAGAGTGGGAGAGTTTGGGCCCTTTTAAGCAATTCACTAACTAGCATCATCAGGAAAAAAACCCTAATGAAGCTGGAGCGATATTAGAGCACCTTGAAGGATGTTTCCATTTCTTGGATGCCCCCATTTCTTGGAGAAGAAGGAAGAAAAAATAGTGAAGAAGAGAGAGCAAAGTAACCAATAAAGTAAGAAATGAGCCAGGATGATGTGTCTCTGACCCAAAAGGGGGCAGGATCAGAAAAGCAAGTACCTTTCAGGACAGCAGGGGTCACTACTGGTCACTCACTCCTGACAAGCAAATCTCGTGCATTTTCACACAGAGATACTGCTAGGGCTGTGATATTTCTGTCAGTCTTTCATAGTAATTTGAGTAATGACACATCATATTTCATTTTCACAAGATGAATGACTTAGTTGCTTAGTGCCTCCTAAATTCTTTTCTAAGAATCCACAAAAAACAATTGTCAGGACAGCATACACCCTTTTGAAGAACTCCTGAGTGCTTCTAAATGTGGATGGCATTACAAAGCCATGTGATCATGAATTATCGTCATATCCATTATATGCTCCAGAACCAATTTTTTACATACCATAGCTGCCTAAATATAAAACACTGCACTGCTGGGCAAACAGTGGTATGAACCAAGATCAAATATGTAATGTGTTCCCTTACTTGTCTTGGGCTACTTTTTAGATGTGCTGTAGTAACGAGCTGAGTCCAGGCATCTGACAGACGGGACAGCTGGGCAGTTGAGTCAGCAATTCTGGCACTACCATACTGCAGGTGCAGAAATGAAACTCAAGTACTTGAGAACAGTTGCCTTTGGGCCAGCTATGAACTTGACCTCATTTCAGATAGCAGCTTTTCTTTCTCACCCACAGCACAGCTGAAGTTTAGAAAAGAATTCATTTAGCTCTGCTTTCAAAAACCAATGATTTAAAGCCTACTTCCCTAAGTTTCCTTTGAAGACAAAATGCCAGGCATTTTTTTCTTTGTTGTTTAAAAGGTTTATGAAGAATTAATTACCTAGATTGTTCTTTAACAAGTGAGACTAAAATTCCACCCTTCTGTTTCTAGCACAGACTTTATTTCAGGTACATTAAGTGCTTTGTGAAATTTTGAAAGCATTTCCTTGGGCATTATTTTTTTATTCTGATAAGAGGTAGTCCTTAAATTAAGGGATAATTTCATATCTTTTTATTACACTACATAACTTTTAATAGAAATACGTAATGTCCTGCTCATTTTTTTCTATGGTTCAGGGCATTATGATATTGAATTGCTCAGTCAGTCCAAAAAATGCGACCCCAGCAATCACAAAATTTTTATTAAGAAGTATCTGGACACCCTTCCAAAATTAGAAATCACTTTATTTATTTGAGAGCTCTGAGAAAACAGAAAGTCTCTTAACTCTGAAGAATAACAATTTGCTAAAAATATATTTTGCCCCATAATAGGGCAAAAAAGTACTTGGTGATTATTAAACCAAAGAGTTTTAGATCATTTACAGATAAAAATAATTCTGATAGTAGAAGCTATTCAGTTTAGATCTTGAAGTGATTAATGGGCATGGCAATGGGAAACCTCTGAAATGCCATCTGAAGGGATGGTTAATGAGCTTGGATAAGACGTGATATGGTCACCAGGATCCTATGGAGTGAAAAAGTAACTTCGCATTAGAAAGCATTTAGATTATTCCATGTCTTGCCCTCCTAACACTTACTATACAGAGAACACTGGATATTCCACAGAAGAGAGAGACTAACATCTTATTTCTTATTTTTAATTGATGTGACATTGCCTCTTAATGTAATTGCTAAAATCTGTCTATGTACTTCATGGTGATTCCCTCCCCATTAACACCCCTCTCCTGACTCATACCTTTTACCATCACACATGATTATCATATACTGCACCTGATCATGTTCCAAGTCTATCTCATTGTTATATATGAGGATAATTCAACACAGTGAATATTTTTTACTGCAAAGAACTGGGAAAGGATTTGTTTGTAATATGAGGATAACTAAACATGAACCCTGCTTTCAAAGAGATGGTCAGCCAAAGAGATTGTGGCATATGCACAGATAATACATTAAGGACAAACCATTTAAAGGGATAATGAGATGGGGTAAGGGAGAATCATGATTCTGGAATGTTGTCATGAAGAGATTCTGAGTGACTACATGGGACTGTTCCACAAGGGTTGAGGATGCAGGGAAGGGGAAACTTTCCCAAATAGAGGAAACAGTATGATCAACGTCTCAAAAGTAGAAAAGACAAGGAAACTCTGATAGTGCATGAAAGAGAAACCTCTGTAGTTGCTAATCTCTGCTTGTAGTATCTTTTTCCTCACCCTACTCATTTGTTAAGATTTAGCTCATGAAACACCTCCTCTAAGAAGTCTCAGAAAATAGACATCACCAGGCCAACTACACATCTCTCTCATATTTTCAGCACGTGCTGTGTTGTATTGTAATCTATCTGCATACGTAACTGACTTAGTAATTAAATTGTAAATCCTGAAAGGATAGGGTTTGTGACTTAATCATCTCTGTATCTTGAAACCATAGTCCAGTGTCTGGTACCTAGTATACTTTGTAAATATTTATTAAACTGATGAATAACTAAATGCTCAAATACTTTAAACCAAGATGCATATTCGTACCCAACATCTCAATACTTTTAGTATATACCAGAGATATACCTATGTGTGTGTATATATATATAGTATATGTTATAGATGATACTCATAAATGATTAGATTTTTATGTCATATTCAGGCTTTTGGAAAATAATTTTGTTCAAAATGAAAGTCTCTATTATCAAAAGATAAAGAAGTTGTTCTACATCCACATCAAATACTTGTATAAGCATAATTTTAGATTATAAATGCAAATATATTTATAGAGTACCTTATTTTATCAATTTTTAAATGGTCATGCAATTAAATTAATAATTTTGCATTTTATTTAAGAAGGCCTTACCTACTTCTAGATTCTACAGTCTCCATGATTTCTTTGAACACTTTTATGATTTATTCCATTTGAAATTTATTTCTAAAAACATACTCAGTGATGTAATATTTTTTATCAAAAGATAAACAATTGCTATAATGAACATGAGTTTATTTTTTCCATTATAGTCTAAAATCATCATCATCTCAATTGAAACCAAAAAAAAGAGCAGACATAATTTTGTCTTAAGTGGGGAAAATGTATGAAATATCTCTCATTGTGGCAATTATGTGTTTTACTTGAATTCTGCTTTAGACAGTGTTAGTGTTTGTGTACCCACTGTCTGTTTCTTTTTTAAACACACCACACACACAGTTCTCCTTTCCCAAACTTCCTATATAATTTATTTGGTTTGTTTTTAACACCTTTGCAAACAACATCTAGCTGACCATTTTAAACCTGCTCTCAGAAGCCATTAATAGGTTAATTTGCTCTGACATGTTGTGACTATTTATCTGCTTAGACTACTCCTTCCTTTTTATTGTGTGTGTTATATTCATAAGTATATTAAGCTTTAAATAGTTTTAACACAATTCAGAGCCACATTTTCTCTCCACCCTAGACTTTTCCCTCCCAAATAAGAAACATTACTGTTCTTTTATCTGCTTTCTCCTCCTTCCTGAACGTTCTAGACCCTTCAGAGCTCCAGCAACCACCTTGTCACTGAGATCTGATATTTTATTTCCAAGTTGCTATTAAGTTTAAATTTGGCAAACTAATAAACTATGTTTTAGATTACTTCCTATAACTCATTCCTGAGCTTTTTTTTTTCATCTTACTCACATATGTACTCTAGAAACTGGCAGTGAGATTTTCCCTCAGAACTCTTTCACTGTGTTTCTCTACTTTGTTCATCCATCTGGTAATACCAGCAAGATGTCTGATGATAACCTAGTTTTAATTATTTAAAGTAAATCTATTCATTTCCACTGGAAGGTGTTTAGGAGTTCACCTTCAACATTCAATACCCTGACATTTGCTCCAACATATGTCTCTCTGCTAGACATGAATCTCTTAAGTTCATTCTATTCAGTCCTTGGTAGATCCTGTCAATCTAAGGATGTTGGCTTTATCTCAGTCTGCAAGAGGTTTACTATTATTACTATTATTATTATTACTGCATTTTAATGTTTCCTCTCTGCCATTCCTGTGATTATTTTAGAAATCTCTTAGATGAATACTGGTTCATCTGAATTATTCTATGCCTTTAAATTTCCTTTCATTTTCTCATCTGAGCTCATTATTGCAGTTTACTAATTTGTTCCTCAGCTCTTTCTCTTCTCATTCCCTTGGGCTTTTCCCAGGCTACTCAATGTCCCCTTGCTCTTCCTGTTGGCCCCATTCCAGCAGGTCAGTATATTTCAGCAACCAGCCTTTCCAAGCCTCTGCAGCCTCTGCTGCCCATAACTGATGCTTCCACACAATACTGAATCCTCCCGCACACACTGGCA
The DNA here is from genome assembly GCF_048773025.1 of Camelus bactrianus. Taxonomy (NCBI): domain Eukaryota; kingdom Metazoa; phylum Chordata; class Mammalia; order Artiodactyla; family Camelidae; genus Camelus; species Camelus bactrianus. Next base: position 101,529,913 of record NC_133539.1, read on the forward strand.
TTTTTGTGATTCCATTACCCTATTTCCTGAGAGGACAGAATGTAGAGGCAGAGTAAAAAAGCAAACCGATATAATGATGCTCTCATTATGTTAAGTCATATCTTTTATTCCAACTTTAATCCTACTCAGCTCAATGGTGACCCTCTGATAGTTCTAGATGGTTGTGTGAATTTTGCAGAAATGTGCAGAAAGAAAGTATGTGAAAGAAAAGTGTCATGAAATTGCAAATGCAGGTGACAGCAAGTGACAGAAATTGGAAAGAATATTTGATTGTGCTTGAGTTAATGGTGATACTGATTTCATGCTCTGATAGACCCTAAAGGACAAGGCATCACAATGGTATTTCAGTTCTATTTAACATTATCGGTGTAATACAAGTCAAGGTACTTTTGCTTTCAAATGTCTTCTTTTAAAGTGAGGTGAATTGAAGATATAGAAAATAATTACATATAAATTATATTTATTGAGGTGCCCGAGTGTTTCTTCAAAGAAGTGCCATATAAACTATCATTATTATGAAAACATGCTTCACAAAATAACTTGTCAACTTGATGTAAATTAAGAAAGTGGATGTGGACAAAAATAAATAAATGCACAAGCATAAAATAACAGTATTACAGTAAGCCTAGACACTGTAGAGTGCTTTACCTCAAGCAACAATGTGACTGAAATATTTATTTAGGCTATTATGCTGAGTACTACAGAGTGAGAACAGAAATGCTCACTCTTCTCGAGGAACTTAGGTTCTACAGACAGAGTTAGACAGTATTCAAATAATCACACCATCAAAAGGGCACAATTACAAAGCAAGACTGAGTAGAGGGTTAAGATGGAAGGGAGTATTGTATATAATGGTTATTAACCAAAGAACCAGAACAGACAGGGGTATCAGGGCAAGCTTTCCTGAAAAAAAGTACTTGAGCCAGTTCTGTAGGGACGAATAAGAGATAAGCGGGGGTGGGGGGGTGGGGGGTGGTCAGTGAGAATTCTGAAGGCTAAATATAATATGTGTAAAGGCCTTGTGGCAGGGCAAAATCAAAGAAAACCTTTAAGACTGGACATCAGTGACAAAGCAAGAAAGAGTGACACAAAAGGAGAGTGCAGCTAGCCAAGTGTTCTGCAACACTAAGTACTTCAGGCTTTTTTTCTAAGAACAATGGGGAAGCAATAATGTGATTTAAATTGATTGTTGAGGAGTGTGACAGCATCCTCAGTTCTGAGAAGAGAACAGCTGTAATAGTCTGAAGAACTGATTGGACTCTAGGACACCTGGTCAAGGAATACTGCATCAGACTGGATGGGTGAATAGAGTAGGCTGAACTAGGGAAATGGTGACAGAGAAGTAGATAAATAGGAAATGCATTGACGATGTAAATTATTAGAACTTGGTAATGGAAAAACTATGTGAAAGGGAGAAAAGACAGTGCTGATGACAATTTTTAGGCTTTGGATTTGTGTGCCTACATGGAAGGTGGTGAAACTCACCAAGACAGGAAATGTTAGATTAGAAACAAAATATAGTGCTTGATTACTGCTTTGTTCTTTATTTGGGGAGAGAGTATTTATAAGACCAGGGGTTTAGTCTTGGGACATATTGAATTTGAGGTGATACTGAAACATCTGAGAGGAGTGAGAATTTTGAGTAGATTCTTGGATATACAGGTCTGATATTCAAAGTAGAGGTATGGTCTGGTTATATACATTGATGAGTCATTACATGGATGATAAATGTTAACTAGAAAAGGATGAAATTGCCTTTTTCAGAGTGAGAAGAAAGAGAGCTCCTGGAAGCTCTGTTTATTCTCTGGGTTAATTACAATGATTCTTTTCAGAATGAGAATGACTTAAGTAGAAAAAAAAAAGAAAAGTGTCATAAATGCTAATGGGAGAGAGTATTTTGTGAAGAGAGGAATGGTCAGTTCAATCAAATGCTGATGAGAAGTCAAGTTTCAAAAGAAGACTGAAAAATATCCTTGAGCTATAGAGACACAGAGAATATTAGTGTCTTTGGCATGAGACATTTTGGTAGAATGGTGAGGATTGTTTATTTAAAAAAAATGACTAGAGTATTTTAATGAATACTCAAACTTTACAGTAAATATTATCTCCTCCCATTTAATTATTGTAGAACAAACATTCAAAGTAGTTACATCTTGCTCATGTTTTCAGTGTCTGAATCAGTATTTGGTTTTTTTAATTCTTTTTTATTGATGTGTAGTCAATTTACAATGTTAGTTTCAGGTGTACAGCAAAGTGATTCAGTTATACATATACATACATGCATGCATATATATTTTTTCAGTTTCTTTTCCATTATGGCTCATTACAGGAAATTGAATATAGTTACCTGTGCTATATAATAGGTCCTTCTCTTTTATCTATTTTATATATAATAATATATATGTTAACCCCCAAATCCTAATGTATCCCTCCTCACTCCCCACCCCCCTAACTGAGGTAACCAGTTTGTTTCCTATGTCCATGAGTCTATTTCTGGTTTATAAATAAAATTTGTATTTTTTTTAGATTCCACATATAAACACCACCATTGATATTTGTCTTTGTTTTTTGACTTACTTAATATGACAATCTCTAGGTCCATCCATGTTGCTGCAAATGGCATTATTTCATTCTTTTTTATGGTTGAGTAATATTCCATTGTATGTGTATATACTACATCTTCTTTATTCATTCATCTGTCAATGGACATTTATGCTGTTTCCATGTCTTGGCTATTGTAAATAGCACTGCTGTGAACATTAGGGTGCATGTGTCTTTTTGAATTATAGTTTTTTTCTCGATATATGGCCAGGAGTGGGCTTGCTGAATTGTAATGGTAAGTCCATTTTTACTTTTTTAAGGAATCTCCATACTGTCCTCCATAATGGCTGCACCAATTTACACTCCTACCAACAGTGTAGGAGGGTTCCTTTTCCTCCACACCCTCTTCAGCATTCATTATTTGTAGACTTTTTAGTGATGACCATTCTGACTGATGTGAGGTGATACCTCATTGTAATTTTGATCTGCATTTCTCTAATAATTAGTGAAACTAGGCATCTTTTCATGGGCCTGTTGGCCATCTGGGTGTCTTTGAAGAAATGTCTGTTTAGGTCTTCTGCCCATTTTTTGATTGAGTTGCTTGCTTGCTTGTTTGTTTTATTAAGGTGTATGAGCTGTTTGTGTATTTTGGAAATTAGTCCCTTGTAGGTCACATCATTTGCAAATATTTTCTCCCATTATGTAGGCTGTCTTTTCATTTTGTTGATGGTATCCTTAGCTGGGCAAAAGTTTAATAGGTCCCATTTGTTTATTTTTGCTTTTATTTCCATTACTTCAGGAGCTGGTTCAAAAAAAAATAATTGCTGTGATTTATGTCAAAGAGTGTTCTGCCTATGGTTTCCTTTAGGAGTTTTATAGTATCCAACCTTACATTTAGGTCTTTAATCCGTTTTGAGTTTATTTTTGTATATGGTGTTGGAGAATGTTCTAATTTCAGTCTTTTACAGGTAGTTGTCCAGTTTTCCCAGCACCATTCATTCAAGAGACTATTTCTTCTCCACTGTATTTTCCTGCCTCCTTTGTCATAGATGAATTGACCATAACTGCATGGGTTTTTTCTTAGACTTTCTATCTGTTCCATTGATCTATGTGTCTGTTTTTGTGTCAGTACCATTCTCTTTTGATTACTGTAGTTTTGTAGTATAGTCTGAAGTCAGGAGTGTGATTCTTCTAGCTCCGTTCTTCTTTCTCAAGATTGTTTTGGCTATTTCAGGTCTTCTGTGTCTCCATACGAATTTAAAAATTTTTTGTCCCAGCTCTGTGAAGAATGTCATTGGTAATTTGATAGGGATTACATTGAGTCTGTATATTGCCCTGGGTAGTATGCTCATTTTAATAGTATTGATTCTTCCAATACAAGAACATGGTATATCTTTCCATCTGTTTGTGTTGTTTTCAGTTTCTTTCATCAGTGTTGTATGGTTTTCAGAATGCAGGTACTTGCCTCCTTAGGTAGGTTTATTCCTAGGTATTTTATTCTTCTTGACACAATGGTAAGTAGGACTGTTCTTAATCTCTTTTTCTGCTATTTCATTACTAGTGTATAGAAATGCAACTGATTTCTGTATATCAATTTTGTATCCTGCAACTTTACCAAATTCATTGATGAGCTCTAGTAGTTTTCTGGTGGCACCTTTAGGATTGTCTATGTAAAGTATCATGTCACCTGCAAACACTGACAGTTTTACTTCTTTTTTTTCAATTTAGATTCTTTTTTTTTTTTTTTTCTGACTGCTGTGGTTAGGATTTCCAAAACTATGTTGAATAAAAGTGGAGAGAGTGGGCATCCTTGCCTTCTTTCTGAACTTAAAGGAAAGGCTTTCAACTTTTCATAATTGAGTATGATGTTAGCTGTGGGTTTGTCATATATGGCCTTTGTTATGTTGAGGTATGTTCCTTCTATGCCTGCTTTCTGGAGAATTTTTAGCATAAATGGATGTTGCATTTTATCAAAAGCTTTTTCTGCATCTATTGAGATGATCATATAGCTTTTATTCTTCAATTTGTTAATGTGGTGTATCACACTGATTGACTTGAAAAATCCTTGCATCCCTGGAATAAATCCCACTTGATCATAGTGTATAATCCTTTTAAAGCATTGCTGGGAGTTGATTTGCTAGTATATTGTTGAGGATTTTTGCATCTATACCCTTAAGTTATATTGGCCTGTAATTTTCCTTTTTTTGTGTAATATCTTTGTCTGGTTTTGGTATCAGGGTAGTCGTCTCACAGAATGTGTTTGGAAGTGTTCCCTCCTCTGCAATTTTCTGGAATAGTTTCAGAAGGCTAGGTGTTAACTCTTCTCTAAATGGTTGTTAGAATTACTGTGTGGCACTGGGTCCTGGCCCTGTGGTGGGCAGGTCCATGTCCAGAGTGTGTCAGGGTGTGGCTGTAGGCTCAGGAAGTCTGCTGATGGGTGGGGCAGTATGTTATTTGATCTGAGGCTTCCCAGCACTAAAGCCTACAGGCTGTTGGGTGTGGCTAGGTCTTGGCAATAATGACCCAAGCAAGATGTCAGCCTCCAGGAAATTCATGTAGATGAATACTTCTCAAATGTCTGCCGCCAGTTTTTATGTCCCAAGGTTGAGTCACAGCCACCTGCCACCTCCATAGGTGATCCTCCAAAACCAGTAGGCAGGTCTGGCCAGGGTTCCTATGAAATCACTGCTTTTGCCCTTGGTCCCAGAACATGCGAGATTCTGTGTGTGCTTCCCAAGAGACCAAAATCTTTGTTTCCCTATGTCTGTGGAGCTCCTGCAATTAAGCCCTGCTGCCTTCAAAACCAAATGTTCTGGGGGCTCCTCCCCCCAATGCAGGAACCCTGAGCTGGGAAGCCTGACGTAGGGCTCAGAACTCTCACTCCTATAGGAGAGCCTCTGCAATATAATTTTTCTTCAGTTTCTGGGTTGCCCACCCAGAGGGAGTGCAATATGAAACCCGATTATTTCATCAGTGTGCCCCTCTTACCATCCCACTATGGTTCCATCTTTATGAATCCAGCTGAAGAAAAAAATTTTTTTTGTAGATTCCAGTCTGTTTTTTTTTAATCAATGGTTGTGGTTTTGTTGTGATCATGAGAAGAGGTAGACTATGGTCCTCCACCATCCTGACCAGAAATCACTCTGAATTAGTATTTGAATCCAAAGTCTTGCACTCAATATACTCCTCATATAAACCTTCTATGCAGGTGCAAGTAATAGAGATTGATTTTTTTTTAATTAGGGGGAGAAATGGGGGAAATTATGCATATTCCTATGTTAACCATGGATCATTCAGAAAAGAATAAAAAACATTCATTAATATTTCTTTTTCCCTTTTCCAATATATATCTTATATACACTACCTCTATCTGGTTACTTCCAGTTAAGTTCTACCATTTCTCTACTGGCAATTAGACAAAGGGAAATAAACTCTTCCAACCTGTAACGAATTGAAACTTGAAGAGAGCAACTGAGAAACTTGCTTACTAGAAGAATTAGTAGTAACAACAACCAGATGAAAATAATCCTTTAGGAAGAGAAAATAATCGCCCCAAAAAACAAACAAACACAACAGTATCTAACCTTTATTTAAAATAAATCAGTTTACTCATCATTTTTTCCTATTCTGTAGTTGGTCAAATTGCAGCCAGTTTCCCTGCTGCAAATAGTATCTTTATAGACCCCACCTATGCCAATTATAGTTTTAATATCAAAGTTAATAAGAATAATCAATAATAGTTGGAAATATCCAAGAATTGCTAGTAACTTTTTACAACTACAGCACAAATACGTCTTATGAGGATTACTGTTTGGTGAATATGTAAACTTTCAAAATATATTACAATAATACCATTACAGAAAAAAATCTGTATGCTGCATTTCAATAATAATATGGTACTTCCTAACTGAAAACGTACTTTAATACACATTTTAGTAACAAGTAACACTTGTCCAGCAATTTGCAGTGGGTTTTCCTGTTGTCTGATTTAAGCTTATAATAACTGTGTGAAATGGTATTTTTTATTATTATTTGTTTATTTATTTTAATGTTTTTACATTTTTTAAATTGAGTTATAGTCATTTTACAATGTTGTGTCAAATTCCAGTGTAGAGCACTATTTTTCAGTTATACATGAACATAAATATACTCATTGCCAAATTTTTTTTTTGCTGTGAGCTACCATAAGATCCTGTACATAGTTCCCTGTGCTATACAGTATAATCTTGTTTATCTATTCTACATTTTGAAGTCCCAGTCTGTCCCTTCCCACCTCTCGCCCCCTTGGCAACCACAAGTTTGTATTCTATGTCTATGAGTCTATTTCTGTTTTGTATTTATGTTTGTTTGTTTGTTTGTTTTTTTCAGATTCCACCTATGAGCTATCTCATGGTATTTTTCTTTCTTTCTCTGACTTACTTCACTTAGAATGACATTCTCCAGGGACATCCATGTTGCTGCAAATGGTGTTATGTTGCCGGTTTTTGAGGCTCAATATTATTCCATTGTATCAATATACCACTTCTGCTTCATCCAGTCATCTGTTGATGGACATTTAGGCTGTCTCCATGTCTTGGCTATTGTAAATAGTGCTGCTATGAACATCGGGGTGCAGGTGTCATCCTGAAGTAGGGTTCCTTCTGGATATATGCCCAGGAGTGGGATTCCTAGGTCATACGGTAAGTCTATTCCTAGTCTTTTGAGGAATCTCCATACTGTTTTCCACAGTGGCTGTACCAAACTGCATTCCCACCAGCAGTGTAGGAGGGTTCCCTTTTCTCCACAGCCTCTCCAGCATTTGTCACTTGTTGACTTTTGAATGATGGCCATTCTGACTGGTGTTTTAAAGGGGATTGTCTCTTTACTTTCTTTTTCTGTTGATTCATCGTTATAAAGAAATGCATCTGATTTTTGAACGTTAATCTTATAACCTGCTACCTTGCTGAATTCTTCAATTATTTCTAATAGTTTTTGTGTGGACCTTTTAGGGTTTTCTATGTATAGTAACATGCCATTGGCATATAGTGACACTTTTACCTCTTCTTTTCCAGTTTGGATCCCTTTTATTTCTCTCTCTTGCCTGATTGCTGTGGCTAGGACTTTCAAGACCATGTTGAATAGGAGTGGTGATAGTGGGCAGCCTTGTCTTATTCCAGTTTTAGTGGGAAGATTTTAAGTTTTTCACCGTTGAGTACTATGCTGGCTGTAGGTTTATCATATATAGTTTCTATTATGTTGAGATATGTTCCCTCTATATCCACTTTGGTGAGAGTTTTTATCATAAATGGGTGTTGATGAAGTGGATATTAATATCCCTATTTTGCTGACAAAGAAATTGTGACTTAGGAGTGCTCAGTGACTTGCTACTTCAACTCAGCTAGCAAGTAGAAAATCAGGATGCAGCTCATGACTATTGGCTACAAATTTAGTGCAATTTCCGTATGTAATAGCTGCCTAAGAGAATTCTTGCTTATCTCAATTATTCAGGTGTGGCTTTCTTTTTTCCAACATTTTTCAAGATTTAATTAAATGAGAGTAGATTTCTCATGTTTCCTATGTTGTTCATCAAATACTACAGGCAATTCACTTATTTATTATCATGTGCTACTCTATCCACTGTATGCAACAGACACTGTTAATTGTACAAGCACCATATACTTAGCTCAGCTCTTCCACAGCTCATCATTTGGTCAGAAATTTGTTCTTAAGTATATTCTACATACATACTGATAGAAAATAAGCATATTAGAAAGTATCTCCAATTTTATTTTTCATTTCAAATAGATGTATTCTTGGTTATTGCTGCTATTTGCAGGTAATAGATCATACATACTTGTATAATTCAAAGCTTATGCCATCCTTGTTGCAAATGAATTAGGATAGGAATAATTTAATCACAGTATAAAATGTTTTTAAAATAATATTCTTAATCACATACAAAGACCAGAAAGATAAGAATAAATGTACACCACCGAATGAGTTTTTGACATCTAAAATGCTAATGTGATTTTACAATGTAGAGAAACAGCTTTTAAGAGCATATTTAATCAGATTCTGGTTTCTATAAAATTTCTGAGGTTTATTTTTAGTAATTGGGATAAGGCCATGCAATATGTGTCATTTAAAATAACAATTCAAATACTTCTAATAAATATACTGGAAAATGTTCTTAGAAGAATTTGGAAAGTAGAATGTCACCTAATATTTAAGTTATAAGCTTCATTACTTGTAGAGTTATGGATTTTTTATACAATTTAATTTCAAACATTCTTCCCACAAAGAATATAATCTTCTATTTTTATCCATAAGCAAGCTTTACTATAATAAGAATGAATAAGACTATTTCTCCTAAGGAAAAAGTGCATTTGGGGGACAAGAAAGTTTTACTTTATCAAATTAAAGGAATTTGCATAGAGAGTTATTTTATTAAATTTTAGTAATGGACTTGGGATAGTTAAGAAGGGAATCTGTATTTATCAAGAGTCTTCTATCAGCCAATAAATGTTCTGAGCACTTCAAATACAACATCTGATTGGCAGACTCTGTTTCTGGTTTTTTATCAGCTTTAGGGATACATGAAAATGAACTTCAGTATTAACAAGTAAATGAACTTCCTAGGTATGTTACTAGGTATACTACAGAAGTAATACTTAGTGATGATTTTTCGTTTACTATCCACACCTATCCAAACACACACACATGCACACATACACATATACACACACTATTAGTTATTTCTTTTAGCTTTACAGTTATACATAATTTAGGGAACTGCTTTGGCACTATCAGCACTATCTCACTGAATACTGAACAACATCCCTAAGAGGTATGAATTTTAATCCCAATTTACAGATGAGGAAATTGAGGTTCAAATATACTAAATGATCTTTCCATGGTCATTCAGTAAGTAAATTTACAGTGAAAAGTTGAACTCACTGTTTCACAGAATATGCCCTTGAAAACACTATAATACATTGCCTCCCAACAGATCTTAACAGGTTCTAGCAGTAAACTCTGTGGAAAGATCAGCTGCCTTCCCCATAATGGTGAGGAATGCAGTCCTAAGTCCACAGTATATTTAGCTCAGCTTTCCTTATCTCTCTCAAAGCTGCATTGCAAAGCTCTCTATTTCTACTCTGCCAATTTTTTATACATCCATAATCCTTTTTTTCCCTAATTATCACCAATTTTCTAAATAGGATAACACAGTTTCATAAATTTAAATATGCCAAGAAATACTCAGCAACAGGGACTTAAAATCTGGGAACTATGCTAGAAACTATATATTTCTTCATTTATATAATACTTCAGGCTCTGATTTAAATGCTAGTGTTCATCCAGGAACAAAAGTAAATTTCTATTTGAATTCCATTATTAACTTCAGTGTATAATTATCACCTTGGTTGCGAAGTATATGTCTTCTTATATATTTTGTATTCAATACCATTGTAGAAAAATAAAACAAGAAAATGTATATATTAATTTTTTCACACAGCACACTATATACATTTACTATTTATCTTAAAATGGATTCAATCAATTTAAGGGCAATTTTCTCCTTTTCTTGAGTAGATTCAATGGTAAACAATAGAGAAACATACTCAGATCAGAATGACATAATATCTGTGGTGGTTTGGTTGAAGGCATTGAAAAGTGTATTTTACATTGTGCAGATTGTTCCAAAGCCATAGGAGGTTCCATGACTGCTTGGGAAATAATATAATTCACAGAAATTACTGCAAAATAAGATTTTGCAAAAGTCCTAAGGTCAATAAGTATTAGAGGTAAGTAGAAATATGTCTTGGATCATTTTTTAAGTGTTTCAAAGGATTATGGCACACAGACTCTGAGATGACTGCCATTTATCCCTGCCTCCTAGTACTCATCTCTTTGTGCAATTCCCTCCTGTTCTGTGTAGATGGGACCTGTGACTCACTTCTAATCAACAGAATACAGCAAAGATGACAGGATGTCACATCAGTGATAATGCAACATAAGATTTCAACATCTATCTTGCTAGAGATATGCTCTCTTGCTGGTTATGATAAAGTAAGTGGCCATGTTGGGGAGGTCCACATGGTAAGGTAGTAAGGGTGGCCTTGGGTCAACAACCAACCATAAAGTGAGGTCAGCCTCTGGCTGATAGCCAACAAAGAGCTGAGGCGTCACTCAGCTTGGAAGCATTCCCTCCTCAGAGATTAGACTGCAGCGAAGGCAAGTGCCTTGATTGCAGCTTTCAAATGAGATATTGAAGCAGAGAACCCACCAAAGCCACACCCAGCTCCTGACCTACAGAAACTGAGAGATAATAAACGTATGTTGCATTAATCCACCAGTTTGTGGTAATTTGTTACACAGTAATGGATGATTAAAACAAGGAGTGAGTATTTAGTGAAAGAAAAACATTGACTTTGTTGGGATCTCCTAACAGACCTGCCATTGTAGACAATAGGTGTATCTTCTCTCCTCTACTTTAGGATTTACAGTTGAGAAACTCATGAACACTCCGTAGACAATGGACAGTGTCAATCTGGTTTCTGAGTACATTTGGGATAGTTGGGATAAATATCAATATATTGTATTTGGGATTAGGTTTGGCTGTATATATAAAAGATACCAAATACACTGGTTCAAACACAAATAACTGTATTCTCTTACAAAAATAAATGCAGATATAGACAGTTCAGGGCTGGTCTGTGGGCACCACTTTAAACATCCCCTCATGAACAAAGATGACTGCTTAAGCTCAAGGAAGCAAGTGGTAGAAACAAAGGGAAAGGGACAATTACCAGAAGTCATAGACAATACTTTTCCTTACATTTAATATGACAAAATTTAGTTATATAGCTACACCTAGGTTCCAGGAAGCTACAGAAATCTAGTCTCTTAACAGTACTCATTGTCATCCCAAATAATATCAGTTTTATTACTAAAGAGGAAAAAAAGGTTGGAATTCTGAGGGTCAAATTAGCAATCCATACCACATAATTAAATTTCTAAAATTATTAAATCTTGTAGAATGCTTTAGGTATAAAATTAGGTGGCACAGATAAACAAGTGTTCCTGAATTATATTTATAGTTATACAACCATAGCATGAGTTAACAATAAAGCAAGATAAGTAGTAAGTGACACCATTTAATTTACAATTGAGTTATAATAATTTATAACTGTACTCAAACCTTTGCTTTTAAGTTGTCAGATATGCAAAAACACTATCCTTTATGCCAGATTCAATACCAACCAATCAAGATTTATAGATAGGCTGTAAATAATGTGGTATGAGAAAAGTTGGATTATCCTTTCAAAACATAAGGATGGCTCTAATGTGTCACGTTTTAAATAAATCATCATTAATAATTAAGTCTATTTCTTCGCCACTCTTCCTACTTTTGAACTAATCAACTTTGGATTATCTATGTACATTCAACTCAAGTAAGACATCAACCAAAAAACAGGGAAAAAAAACAAGACAAAAGTAGCTAATAAAGGTACAATTAGAGATGACTGCTTTTTCAGGAGACCAATCAAATTTAAATCATCAAATAAATGATTGGCCTGTCCTCAATATTATATTGATCTCTGAAAGTTTTTCTATTATGTTCTCTTACTGTTTTATTTGTTAATAGTCTTACAAATATACATCTTTTTATATATAGCAATTCTATTTCTAGGCACTTATTTTGGGGGTAAAAAGTATGATATTTTCATTGCTACAGCAAGGATGATAGTATAAAAATATCAACAAGGCAGCTGTTAAACTGTAAGGAATAAATAAATATTTTATGGTTTTAAACACAAAATAAACACTATTCAGACTTTTTTAAGGTAGAAAAATAACCAAATTATGTTCATAATGTATCATTAGTTCAACAAATATTTATCAAGTGATTCTTTATGGATTATCTTCAGGAAAATCTCCCATCATTGAACTTAAAACGTTCAGTGTTAAGGGGCCATTAATGTGTGATCACTTTACTAACGTGTGTCACTATCATAAACTATGAATAAAATACTTACTGAGGGAGAGTCAGTAGTAAAGGCAATAATCTCTGCTTATTTATCTATCTCTAATGATAAATTTTAATACATCCAAAAATGAAAAATATTGACTACAGTATGAATGAACCTAACAGAGTAACCTGATTTATTTTGAGGCTAAGTAACATAGCATAGAAGCAACAGAAATTTGACAGGTGAAGTTTAAAAGGAAGAATATTCTAGGCTGAGGAAACGCCACATGGTAAGGTCTAGCCATGGAAGTCTTGGTTACCACCAAGTCTGTGCTCTTTGATCCCCGTTTTATAAAACTATGTTGATAAAGGATAGTACTATTCTAAGTGATAGTTTTATAAGCTTTTCATTTGTTTTAAATTTTGTCTTCAGTTTACCTCTGTGGGTATTTGGGATGTGTTTCATTGAATCTAGATTGCTTATGTAATGAGAAAAGGCACTTTTGTGGGGTTGGGGTAAGAAAAACTATTCAATCTTAACACAGAGTAGCTGTAGACCCTATGTGCCCCCACAGTGTCATGCTTCCCTCTGGAATAGCATTTATCAAACTGTGTTACAATGATCATCATGTTCGCCTGGTACCACTAGAAGACTGGGAGGTCTGTGAGGACAGGAACCATTCATCCACCGCTGGGCCTGCCACGCTCCTGGTAACTGGCACAGTCATTGCCTGTACTTGTCCCTGATAAATGCTTGTCCCTGGGGTCAAATTGTAGTCAGGTTTGAACCCCATGCTCACCGCTTATTAGTTGGGTGTCTTAGGACAAATCATACAAACTACACAAAGACTAATTTCCTTTTTTGTAAAATGGGGATAATGTTAAACCTACAATGTAGGTTTGCTGTGAGTATAAATGAGATGAAGCACCCACAGTGCTTAGCAGAATGACCAACATCTGTTAGTCAATAAATATTTTCAACCATCTTAATAACTGTCATCATCATCAATCTACAGTGTGAAAATTTCCATCAACAGCCTCTAAAAGGGCATGCAGCACTACTAGTGATGTTACTGCTATTCCTACTGCTAAGCCACCAAGGGTTTATGGTCATCATTCTCCTATTAGATTTTTACATTTGTCTTCTAAGATGAGCACATATTCTCCATAAAGGAATTTCAAAGAAAGTATATATTATAGGCATCCTAGATTCTTTTTATAGTATAGAGAAGATTTAGGAAAGAAAGACATTAAAAGAAGAAAATGAGTGATATGTTGGGAAAAAAAAACATATTCTATGTACCAAATCCTGTATTAACTGTCTTAGGCTGCATTTTTTTTAATGATAAGCCCTGTACATCTTAAATTTGGAAGAGTTACAAAAAAACCCAAAAAACTACTAAATATATAAAGAAGAAAATTCAAATTATCTGTGTTTGTACCATCATATTTCCAGCAATATTCTAGTACACGCCCTTTCAATCTTTTGCTGTATAAAAGTGTATAACATAATTGAGAGATAGAAAGGAGAAATCTGGTGGCAATTTTATGGAGCCACAACTTCTGACCAGACTCCTCATCTATAAAAAGGAAAATTAGGGATGATACTTAACACAAAAATTAATTATTAATTAATATTTAAAGAACTGAAACCTCAAAATAAAACAAAACAGCACAGTGTGAATGGATAATTAACAACAAACTTCGGTGGAAAAAATATTAAAAATCATGCCTAATTATAAAAAATATTACAAATCATGCCATTTCACTAATTATAAACAAGCAAAACATGTTATATATTTGGCTATTAAGTAATAAAGATATACTTTAATGAAAGGATTCTGAGTCATCAAGGGCTCACTAATAATGGTGATTAATAAGTAAACAGTATACATTTGTTGAGTAAATGAATGAGCAAATGACAGACATGCAAACTGGCAATGATTTCTGAGGGAAAATTTGGCAGTATG